>NW_022988097.1:5658048-6321016 GCF_902827165.1 Trematomus bernacchii | reverse complement strand
GAATGCAGTTTCTAGTGAATGGGTTGTGAAGTGCAAGGCACATTGATGTTTCACAGGTTTCTAATGGGTCTTCCTCACAGAGGACATTGACATGTCACGGTAGCAAAAAGAACACGTGTTAATATAATACGTGAGCTGTTTTGGGGTCCTATTGTGCATGCATTTCCATGGTCATGGCTCACTGGGACATTTAAACAGAATGAAGACAGTATCCATGTTTTAAGTAATGCCTGGGCCTTTACTATATGACAAGTTAAAATGTATGTGGAAAATGTCATTGATGCAGTTTCATAAGGGCTTATTTAGTGTCTATTTATCAGTCTCAGTTTAATGTGTATGTCTCTGTATGTATGACATAAGCAAATTAGCTAACCAGTGAGAACAATAACTTACAGATTTTTATTTTACAACTGTAGTTAATGATATTATTTCTCAAATGAGCTAAAGAAAAATAGCTGTAATGCTTATTAAAAAAAAAAACAAGAACCATGAAAGCAGTTATTACATAAAAAATGCTTACAAGTATGAATTCATAATGTATCACTTTGGACCTGGCAGTCATTGCAGTGAAATATTAACTACAGAAATGTATATCGTGGCATTGTAACGTAAATTAGCGGCATTAACCTTGTATTAACAATAGCCAACACCAATAGCACATGATCTTGTGATCATATGTCTTCATATGATTCCTTACATTTATAAAATGGCCCGTTAACAAAAAGTCACACATCAGTAATCCTTAGAAAAAACTGTTTTATCCATACAAGTTTTCTATAGTTAGATTTATTTATTTATTTATTACAATATGTTATTTTTGTATGACTTCTTATAATGATAAACATCAGCGCAGTGAGCCTTAGTAACAGTAACGTATTAGGTTTGAACTGACAGGAGACAGATACTTTGGTTTTAACATTGAGACACTGAATTACCACTTCCTCAGTGGCTTCCTATGAATCAGGAAGTGAGCAGTTAAAACACTTTTAAGGATTCTACCACTGTTTGATGAATTCTCAATCCTGTCACACAAAACAATCTACTTTCGAAAGTTGGCTGATTTATCTTTTAATTCCCTTTCACGCATTGTTAGGCAGCCCTAGCTATGCATTTCCTCTCCGTCATCCTTCTCTTGTATGTGTGCAGCTAGACAATGGATACAAAAGCCCCCTGAATGTGGTCGTATTGTACAACTCCGTGTCCTCTATGAGTTCACAGGTATTCACAATATTTCCATTTCCCTAGAGGGAATTAATCAGGCCATTATAATTTGTTCCCAGAAATGTGTCATGTCTGTGTGCGCCGATGCTCGATGTTCTGGAACTGCACAAGTATCGACTCCATCAATCAGTATTACCACGGTAACGTTGTGAGAGCTCCACTTCCCCCGCGGCCAGTGGAGGGGAAAGGCAAGGTAGCATATGAGGGAGAGGGAGGTAGAGACAGAGACAGAAAAAGAGAGCGAGAGAGCACCTGAATGGCAACAAAAAGGATGAAGGAAGCATGTTAATTCACCACACCACACTAATGTTTTATGTTCGTACAATGCATGTTGGATAATTGGAATTATCTGATTGAGTAAGTTCACCCTGCGTTAACAGCCTGCTTGGGTGTACGCAGCTGAATGATAGAAATTTAAACGTGACCAGCTGCAATGCTTTAACAGAATCTGGTAACTGCCAATGGTTGTTTCCATGGTGTAGTTTACTGACAACCATACAATAGTGCTGTAGCTTTTTGAGGCTTTCCTCATACCAGGGGCGGTTCTAGGGGGGGGGGGGCTAACACTGACTTTGGCCTGTGTTAGGCCCCCTGAAAATGAAAGGTTTATGATTAAACGATTTCTTGGCTGACGGAATAGGCGGAACTAACGTTATTTGTCATTCTATCTGACCCATTAGAGCGTAAAACAGTAACTATAAGTATATGAAATAAATATGTGTACCAATAACTGTATTGCATTGTTTTCTTATGCGCAATTACTTCATACTGTCTTTTTCGTCCTGCATTTATTGTGCCCCTCTTAGAAAATAACTGGCCCCAGCCTGGCCCCCCCAGTCAAATTGGTCTAGAACCGCCACTGTCTCATACACATTTATTTCAATACAGTTTCAATATAAAAACTAGAAGGAAAATCAAACACACTCTCCATTTTCCTTTGATTTATTTACAATTATTTCTACCCTTTATTAAAGGTGTGTCTGATGATGATTGAGGAGATTCAAAGCAGGGCGAAGTGTTTCCTTATAGGACTAAGAATACCTTCTCTTCTTCTTCTAAATACAATGTAAAATCTAACAAATCGTTATCATCATTTTAAAATAATCAATTTTCAACTATTTTTAAAAGGCACGCCTCTTCTCTGGCAGACCTGCTAAACCAATTATTTGGGAAAATAATTAGGCCACATGTCAATACCTCATCCCAATTAAGGTAGAGCAGGAATCAGACATGCACCGAGTCCGGACTGCGGTGCTTCCTATTGATTCTCCACTAATGCCAGGCATTTGTCTGAGGCTGGTGTACTTCCACTGTCTGTCACTCCGTCAACAAGTGCTGTAATCAAGTGTGCAGATAGAGCCAGAAACAAGCCAAGAACATCACAAACAATTACTTTTTTCTGTGTGTGACATGAAGATTGATCACTTCTGCACAAGAAAGATTGCATGGAGGGAGATGGGAGGACCATTTTCATATCCAGCAATTTAGGAATTGTGTTCTTATTTTCTTTGTCGCTGAAGAATAGGACATAAGCATGCCCAATTGGTCTGGTGTGTTTTTTTCTTTTTATAGTTAAGTGTTTCACAAAGGCTAATGGACTGAAAAATCCCATTGGGGAAATGTTTAATACAAATCAGAGAGGGTCTTACTTTCCCTACATAGTTTTAAGAGGACAGACTAGCCAAACAGAAAATAGAATTCACTCCTGTTATATTGTCAATTACCCAAAAATATGATTACTCTTGTCTAACTTGTCTAGTTGAGCTGTAACTACTATTAACACACAGAGGCCATATCCTTTTATTTATTTTAAAGGCTAACACCAATATAAAACATATCTGCTTTTAGCTTTACTTCTTGATTTGTAACTA
The DNA here is from genome assembly GCF_902827165.1 of Trematomus bernacchii. Taxonomy (NCBI): domain Eukaryota; kingdom Metazoa; phylum Chordata; class Actinopteri; order Perciformes; family Nototheniidae; genus Trematomus; species Trematomus bernacchii. The sequence continues at coordinate 6,317,924 of NW_022988097.1, read as the reverse complement.
TTAAACTAATATATAACTATTTTCAGGCAAAAAAAACACAAGAAATGCTTATGCTAAAATATTAAATCCGGCTGACTTGCCAAATTAATATAAACATAGTGTTACACTTTTTTTTTAAAGTAATTAACTATTGAAATACATTTTCTTTCTTATATACAATGAATTCAACTTTTTGTTATCATAATAAACTGACAATACAAAACAAACTCCACAAAGCTACCTTACATGTATGAGTTTGATGCAGCTAATTTCCCATCTAGCAGACATGAGCAACATTTGAAGTACCATTTGTATAAAAAACTATAAGCCTAATATGTATTGACCGTTTAGATATACAATTGTCATTGTTTGAAATATCTGGCTCTTTTTGTGGATTTGTGCACATATGTGGTCAAGGACTTGAACCATAGGGTTGCCGGTTCAAGTCCCCGAACAGACCTAATTATGGAGTACTGCTATTAGTAGTATTATACTGCTACTTGGAGAGGTCCCCCCACACACACACGCACGCACACGCACGCACACACACCACACACACACACACACACACACTTCTCCCTGGACGCTGTGCAATAGCTGCCCTGCTCCTAGTACTATGGGTTATTGCTGTGCTGTGTGCATCTACATGTGTATGATAAATAAAGAGGGTTTCTAATTCTATATCCAACAACATCCTCTAGTTACGTTTTTACTGTCAATCACGTTTTCCCTAGAGAGCTATCTAAGGCAGGTTGACAATACCCTGCTTTTCCACAGTTTGACATATTTTGTTTCTTTGTCACCTCGGAAACAACGTGGTTTTTGTAGTTTTGCCTCCAGCAGAATGAAGTACACAACAACACACTACTTGACAACCTAGTGACTCAAATATAGGAGTAACACACTGGGGAGCTTTACAGTTTCTTCTATCTCCTCACTCAAACTTGAGTGGAACCAACAGATATTGATGTTATAGCCTCATTATACTCTTAACATTGACTTCTATTAAAAACCCACAGACAGAAACATCACGTTATGACCTATGATTATTATGACATATTTAAGAACAGAAAGCAAGGAAAAAGCATATTTCCTTCTTTCTGTTATATGGCGTCCGTCTGATGATTAGGATATTTTAAAACTCAAACAACAAGCTTTGTGATTGTTATTCCTCTTCTAAGTAGCATAGACTACTTAGCCATTGTTACTAAAGCTATTCTGAGATCCATTTGCATTAATCAGGAGTTTAAAAAAGATTGCATGGCACTCATTACACATGGGGCACTGCAGGCAAACACTCACAAAGCACACACAAACACTGAATACTCTATAAGCTGGTAAAATATGCAAATATCTAACGCGGTCTTGCACACAGAGAATGCAAATCCAAAAAGATGGTTAAAAACTGAAGTGTAATGAAAGCCTGACCAACCATTTATTTTTTATCTAACCCTTATCATTTTCAACAAAGCTGAGGAACATTTACCATTCTGCATGCATTTAGACATCCATCATTCATGGGTTGTACTGCATAACCTTTTACTTCCTACAGTTCTATAGTGTGTTGAGTGCTTCAGCCAGAGTCGTCTTTTTGTCTCAGAAATGTTTCTGCTCAATTGGAATCACCGGAAATGTAATTTACCATAAACTCGTAATCTTCAAAAATTCATTTTAAGTCAGAAATGTGTTACAGGCTCCCTTCATGTGGTGGAATCAATAAGTAGGGAAAGAGATTTTCACTAAAGAAATAACCTTACCTTGGTAAATGAGCTTAACCCTAATCCTAATTGTGTCAATGGCAGGATTTACCACTTAGTTTCTAAACAAGCACTTGGACAACACTCCGTGTTTGGTTTGCAATGAATCTTCTGTAAATATCACCAGTGCTGATTAATTCCTCAGTGTGTACAAAAGCATAGGGGCTTGTACCTTTTCTTCAGGAAATAATTGGCTGTAGCTGTCTGTAAATACATGGTTTAAATCATAACCCTCCTTATCAGCTGCTTGCCAGTCCCGCACTGTGTGAGAGGAAGGGGGAGCATGCAAAGCTACTGTAAAGCCTTTTTTCACATTGAAAATTATACATTTCATAACAAACCTAGACACTTTAAAGAGTAAATCCTGGTAATAATTTCTTCGCCCATTATCTAGAGTGTACACCCGTTCTAAAACTCAAAAAATGTTGCTTGAGATACAAATGGCCATTAGCTTCCAGCTCCCAGGGATATCACAGCGCTGTAATCCTCGGTGTGAGATGTGTCCATCTGTTAATTGTTTTTATTTTACTATCCTGTGTTACTGAATAAGCAAAGGCAACCCGTAATCATCTAATCAGTCTTTAAACCAAGATAAAACAATAGGAATTGGAAGCAAAAAGCCGATTTTTCAACACAGGAAAAATTATATTTGTTTTTTTCTTTAGTACTCACTCATCTGATCTAATGTACTACAATAAATATGTATTAGTGCCTCTCAATCCCCACAAGCTTTTGGGCAAGTCCATTTGGATATAATAAGGATGTAAATAATTGTACAACAGTAAGCCTCCCTTGATGCTGGAATTGCCATAGACATGTTTTTCAAAATTAAGCAGACAGACATGTGGTTTTATTGAATTAAATCACCTCACTTCTGAGATTAGAGCTGGTTCTTTTTGCATATAGATAACATTGAGGTTTCACCGTTTGCTATTTGATTTTTCAGTCATATCAAACGGCTTCATCATCAGTTTGAGATGACCCCCTTGTCAGTCGTGGAATTGCCCATGTCAAATGTCCTTTTTGTCATGTTATATATGCTTATAAAGGTTTGAAAGTTAGTCTAAGGAGGCGTGTGGTGCAGTGGTTGATCGTTGTGTTCGGATCAAGTAGTCACAGGTTCCAAACCCCACTGCAGTCAGCATGTCGTTGTGTCCCTGGGCAAGACACTTCACCCCAAATTGCTCCTGGGGGATTGTCCACAGTATTGAGTATGTAAGTCCGCTTTGCATAAAAGCGGCTAACAGTGTCATGTCATGTAATGTCTATGACCTTCCTTGGGAAGTTTGGTATTTCGATTGGAAAATGAATTGGGTTTCAGATCATAAGGAAATGTTGGAATGGTGAGGGCTAACTTTGCACCGCTGCTGTGTCCAATGGTTGGTCATCATTTATTTTAGCCACATGGTTTAAACTGGTTTGATTTTCACTATACATGCAGACATTTAAAAAAAACGTTCATTTTCATGTTCCCTATAATGCTTAAAATCGCATCTGGGTATTAAGTCCCTTTAACAATAAATGCAAGATGAAGAATAGACCTATACGCAAAACGTTGACATTTTATTTTATCTTCCAGTGTTTGGAAAAATATTGTACAGAATAAAGAGAGATTATAAATGGTTGTTTTTAGTAATATGGACACTTTTGCAGTGCAGGAAAGTGAATGGATATCCATGAAATCCGTGCGTCTCTAGGGACCTGTGGGGTGCGCTCTGAGGGTGTACACTGCAAAAAAATGTTCACCCTTGCAAGGCAATTAATGCAGTATTGAGTGTGAAAAGTGTTGTATGTTGAATTATTAAGAAGTGAAGACATCCTTCATTAGGTTACACAACTGTCACTTCTCTTCTGTGCAAAAATACTAAGACGTTTGTCATTGTTGTCGATGTGTCATTTCCTTTCAAAGGAATCTGCTCAGGTGTAATGAATACATGTAGGTATAACCTGATTCTTAAAGACGTGTTTATTTAAGAACCAAATGTACCTGCAACAGTGAATAAGTGAAATATATTGCCGCATTGTGGAAGAAAAAATACGCTGTTTTGAGATAACAAAAAATAAATAGACTTTGAGACTCAACAGTTTTGAAACACGATCATATTTTTTGCAGTGTGGCTACTGCTGAAGTCATTCTCCGTCTGATACAACAGCAGCCAAGGACAAGGAGCATCAGCAGAGAGAGGAAACAGAGGAGAGAGAAAGGTGCCTCCTCTTGCCATTGCGATCACTGTCTCGGTGTTGAATCAATGTCGGTGTGCATGCTGCTCTAACAGGAGGCTTTAGGAGTGGCGGGGAAGCGTTGGATTTAACTTCACACACGGACAAATCTATGCTTGGATTTCGGCTCTTTTTCCCTTCGCCAATGCAAAAGGAAATATGCAGCGAAGCTTCACCATTCTCTACACCAGTTTACTGGGGCTGTGCTTTGCATCAAGCTCAAGTTTTCCAAGTAACATCAATATAGGTGAGAATGGCGCACACGTCTCAGCTCTGAAACCTCTGTTTCAAGTTTACCCCGTGTCTCTTGTTGTATTGTGTCCACAATTAACTCCTGCTTCTTTGCTGCTCAACAGGAGGATTGTTCCCAACCGAATCACACGAATATGAGGTTTTTCGGTTCGCCCTCTCTCACCACCAGGACATCCCCAAACTGGTGCCGCAGGTGGATATGGTCTTGTTGGGGAATAGCTTCTCCATGACATATGCCTGTAAGTATTAAGGCTCCCTCACGTGAAGAAGATTACATTTGTTGGCATTTTCAATATGCTGTGTGTTCAGCCTGTTGTTCCGTCCCCTCAATCTGTTTATCGAGTTCGTAAAGAGCGCTTGGAACTCCATGGTTTAAAACCATGCGCATAATATAAACGCATACATTATAGATCTGCACAGATTTGCGTGTGTTATGAGGTTATCATCTTAGTAACTGTTGCGTGGGACCGCTAAATGACTTATTTTCACTGCTTTCCTTTGCATGGTTATAGCGTGATTTTGAGCTCTTGAGAATCCAAGGGGATTTAAAACCAACCTCTGCAGCATCAGCATAGATCCTGTCATATAACATCAGGTTTTATATGAATAAAACAAAAAAGGTTGCAAGTGATCCCTGTGCGCATTTCCTTCTAACCCCCGAGGTAGAGAACACAGAGCCTGAGCGCAGATCAGGGCTCTCAGGCGATGTGAACAAAGAGGGAAAAAAAGACTTAAGTGCATTTTTAATTAGCCACGGATCACAATCTCTTTTTTCTGGCTAAACATGCAATATGAAACCCTGCCTCCCTTAACAAAGATATTCGCACAGGCTTGCACATATTTCAACTTTTAGAAAGGCTTTATCTGCCTTATCTTTCTGATCTTTTATAATGTATGAATCAGCTCATGACAGACAGATCTGAGTGACCTTAATAAATAATTATGAGGCATTTCAAATTAAATGTATGCCATTCTTGCAGTTGGATGCAATATTACGCTCAACAAGGAAGAAAAACAAAATCATTGCTCTGAGTCCTTGGTCAGAGAGTACACTGTTCTCCTGTGGTTGATAATGTGTGCCATTATGCCAGCCAAACAAAAAGCTTGACAAAAGAAATGCCAGTCGTAATTGTTTCTTCTTTGTTAACCCTGCACTTATCCTTCCTTTGTATTCTGACAAGATTTTGTCGCCCTTGAGGCTTTTCAGCTCATTTTTCTCAATCCATATACTCAACTCCTTTGAAATTGCCTGTGGCTCATTCACACTCACTAGTGAAGAAGCACACTTTCAAGAGATACCCTTTGACAACCGCGCTGTCCTGACTCTGCCAGGTGTGCGCCTCAGTTATTTGATTACTCTTTCAGACATTGATTTTTAGCAGTACTTCTTTCGAGTTTTCCTGGATTTAAAAACAGGTCTTTATTCCATTTCCACTGGCTTGAATGCAGCTGCAAATATGAATAGCTCAAAGAACACGCGCAGTTATCTAGACACAAAATGCAGATAAAAGGACATTCTGACTCTGAGGTAAGAAAAGTCTTAGAAATGGACTCTGTAACCTTTCTTATTTGTCTGGTTTGGTATCTTGAATAATCTAACGCATCTGGTTAGGGAACATAATTAAACATTCTTAAAGGTTATTGAATACAGTCACCACAGCAGTCAATGCACTCGACGAGTGCACCTTTTTCAAATATTTTAGCCTTAATAGTAAGCAAATACCTAATGTGTATCTACATAATGGCTAAATAAACACAATCATCAGCATATTCATAACATTTGGAACCTAAAGCCACAGGGTAGGTTGTATGGCTTGCTGATTATAGGCACTGCAGATGGCTCCCCGATAAATTTGGGTCTATTTGGCCACCAACTTGTAATTGACACCTCGACAAGTCTCCTCCCTTAGTGCTGTCATCCGCGGGGTTGATATTTGTATCTATGTGTTCCAAGTCCTCATGATTTGTCAGTTGCTGGATTTTGCCCACGTTGATGCCAACAAAACACCTTATTAGTCAGACTATGAAGCCAAGTAAAGATCAGAGCTGTCTTCATTACCTGAGCTAACTGGATGTGAGTAAAAGCAGCACATAGATATAGATGTGGGATTGACTGGTGCTTTTTTGTGCAACCCTGGGTCTTCCTGCAAGGACTTTAATCCGTCCATCATGGTGCTCTGTGACCAGATAAAACTGAGGAGTACAAACCCTCTGCTGCAATGTAAAAGACACTAAAGTCTATTGTTCTCGACGTGTCAATGTTTAGGTGAAACAGCATTGTGGCAGAAAACTCTGCTTCACGGTCTATTGTGCATGTAGTAGGTTTTCAGGAAGCCTTAGATCATCCCACAGGCATTGAATCAAGATCGTATCTTGGGTGGTAAAGGGGACAATGTACTCTCCAGGGTAAGAAGAACTAGTTAAAACATTGCAAATACTCTGTATGGGGATCACGGTGTAATCAGTGCGGCAGTGCTGTTTAAGATAACATATACCGGTATATAATATACATAATACAAGGTGAGTGAAAATGCATAGATATCTGTTTGCCAATGATTGATCTAAAGGTCAATCAAGCGCAGGTAGTTCTGGCATCTGCAGGAGGAAGGTTAGTTACAGATGGGTTATTGCTCAGCCACAGCTGTAGTTAGGAGATTGTGAAGCCTTAGCACAAGGGATTGGGCCTCCTCTTCTAAACCAAAGTTCTAGAGATAGTTCTCCACATAAAAGTCATTAACGTCTTCTCCTGATTGGCTGTGATCACAAATATGCTTCAGTTGCACATCATCGGCTGCAAGTGGTCCAAAATAGATCCTTTATTAGATTCATTGTAACTGTCTGCAATATACCTAGTACGGGTATTTGGTCTTGGACCGTGATCACATCTTCATACCCATCTCGATTATGCTGATTACTAGGAAAAACCTTACTGACTCTACAACTTCTGAATTTCCTGGTACCATATCTTCAAAACTCAATAGGACTTTCATTGAATCAAGTCAACCCAACAGCACCAGCATAACAGATAATCAAAGCCATTCGAATATTTAATCTAATGAACCATACGCACAACAGCAACAACTGAGAGTTCCAAAAATGCTCCAAAAACGGTACAAAACGAAAGGTTTTGCTCTTATCTCTTTGAGTAGACAGATATCCATATACTTTACACAAATTGCACCTCACTTAATATTACTCTCCTACCTGTTAATAAAAAACACATTCAAGAAGTTCAACCTGTCCATATCTGGCTTCATAGCGTGCGTCTTTTTTGCGGAGATGCATTTAAAAGCCACCAAGAGCTGCAGTAAAACATTTGGAAACCCTGACAGTCCCCCAGGCAACCCTACCACCAGCCCCCATCCCCTCCCTTCCCTTCCCATCCCTTCCCTTCCCTTCCCTTCCCTTCCCTTCCCCCCAGCCATTTAGGTGCGGGTAGCCAGGCAGAGCTGTGTAATGAAATGTAAACACACCCAAGATGCCCTCATTAATGAGATGGTCCTTTGCTCAGAAGGGAATGTGATGCGAATTTGAGGGTGAGGCTGCGGCTTACGTTTCCAGGGAGGTTGCCGGCGGAAAAAACATGGTGCAAATAAGCAGGAAGGGATGGGGGGGGAGGAAGGTGGTACATAATAATGTCACTGTCATGCACCTAATGGAGGGACAGAAGCATTCATACAACTGGAACAATATGGTGATGTTGACTCAATTGGCTTAAAAGCACCATCCGTTAACTGCTTTTTGTCTTTTATTCAGTATATTGGTATGGTTGCTTCTAAAACAACTATTTTAATTACCCACAAAGATATAATACCCATATTTCTGGAAACGTGAGATTGATTGTTTTATCAAGGGTCAATGCCGATATTCTTGTTTTACTAGAGCTTAACTGGATCTATCCGCTGTCAGCACTACAGAATACCAAAGGCTTTTCCCTACACCCAGTCACCCCTCTCAGTGTTCTGCACGATGCCATCAAATATGACATATTTTCATCAATGTGTCATGCATATCCCTGCCATCCATGGGTATGACGGTGGGCTGTTGGAACAAGCATGTCAGAAAGATTCACAGCTGAGGGAGACGGCAAAAATGAAAGTGACACCTCTTCCTGCTCTGTGTCACTCGATCTGAAAGACTATTTTGGATTTGTTTCTAAGGGAAAAAAGGGCTCCAGGGCATGCTTATAATGAATCAGATGAGAAAAACAGCCTATTCCTGAGTATCTATTTAGTATGCCTGTGCGGAGGAGTGTGTATGTGTGTGTGTGTTTGCATCTGGGTGCCTTTACTTGCAGTTGTGTAGGATGTCTTGAGTGAGTGACAGCTCACCCCCGTAAGCGTGCAGCAGTGTGGGAACGTGCCCGGGGCTCTCGGAGTCCACAAGTGTGAAAAGCAGCGGGTGAATGGGCCCTTGTGCACGGGGTGAATGGAGCTCCGGATGAGGGTGATACTCATCAGCTGGCTCTTATGACTAGCAACTTCCTCCAAAAGCAAGCCCTCCCACACACACACACACACACACACACACACACACACACACACACACACACACACACACACACACACACACACACACACACACACACACACACACACACACACACCACACCACACCACACCACACACACACACACACACACACACACACACACACACACACACACACACACACACACACATTTGCTGGCACCTGTCTAAAGAGCAGGATAAAAGGGGCAAGAGGTTGAGGGGGTTGATGGACTAGGGCAAAAGTGAAACAGAAAAACAGAGAGGCGAGAGAAAGGAAAACATAATGGAAAGAGACATTGAATGTTAATGATTCATTTTATTTCCCGCCTGCGGAGTCATTGGGGAAGTAATGACGATGGCAGCACTGTCGGCATAATGTGAGACAGGATACTGGAGCTAATTTGCATTTCTCTGTCTTCTTTCTTCCCTTCACATACACAAACCAAGCAATAAACACCTGTATTTTTAGCATTCATCAACATGGATCGTGGCATTTTTTCTATAAGTGTCTTTGTTTTCACATTATCACAGAAAGGCTTGCTGGACTGGCTCCTTTTAAGTGTTTCCAGTGGTTAAAAATAACTGCCAGTGTGGAGAATTGTATTCACTGTTCCCCTCAGTTAGATATCCCATTACCATAATCTGGTATTGACTTGGTTTGTAATAAGGACGTCACTGAATCGCTAGCTTCATGTCAAATCCCCCGCAGGCTCACGCCTATATTATCTACTTCTCTCTTTGATATTATACTTGTGTGTGGCAAGATTTAGGCTAAGCTTTAGCTATTTTGGGATAGAAATGTGTATTCAGGAAAGTGCACCCAGCAACGAAATATAACATTTCAAACTGGAATTTTAGTACAAGTCAGAATGTACAGTATATATACACAAGTACAAAACTGGCATTTGGCTTTGTATCCAGTTCAGCTATGGTGATAATAAACCTTTCATTATAAACAATTAGTGTAACAATTTTGAATGTCACTGCAGTGTAGGCACAAGTGTTTTCCCGCGTCATGGAGGGTCAGTTAAATAAGATTGGAAGACAATCTATGAGGCAGCCATGATCAATTAACTGAGCAGTGAAAATATGCCTGCTGAGCCAATCAATACAACACAGATGGGAGGAAGGGGGGGCGGCTGGCTTCCCTTTGGCAGACATACGGGACAGATATGAATCACTGTTAAGTGACGGAAAGAATGATCGGTGTCCGCAGCACAGAAAGTGTACAGGTGAAGGTGAAGTACAGGGGACTATTATATAATAAACTCACTGTCAATAATGAGTGTAAACATAACAGCTATAACTATATAAGTATGGCATTGTTGTTATATGATGTAGCCAGGAATATATGCTGATCAAAGTAGTGCTACAGTTCGGTCTGATAGTTTAATCATTTAAATAAATTATTGAGAGTCGTAGAATAAATCCCTGATCAAAACAACATTGGGACCAAAAGATGGGTGTTTGTAAAGGAAATAGGTGTTAAATATTTTTACTTAGTTTCATTTAGTATTGCAAATCTCAGGTGAAGGCTTCAAGGCATAGGACTGAGACAGACATTGAATATTCAAAGACTGGTGCAGTGGTTTCTCAACATAATTCCAGGGTATTACAATTGAATTTTTGTAGTTTGGTTTTTCAGCAAATTAATTGCTAGTGGAATCTTGGAACGCTTATTCATCCCTAAAGGCAGTCCAACAGATTTAAAAACATGATTAACGAAACCATTTTGATTGTGGGAATGAAGGAATATTGTAAAATGATTACTCAAACTGACTCAAATTTGCATAGCATATTTCAGTGTTTTACTTAAAACGTTTTTTTTAGATCAATAGCTCCACACCTCTTTGGCTAGTTACCCTTTAAAAATAAAGCAGTCCGTACTTGTGACCCAGTTTCAAAGATTCCATATTTTGTTGGGTTATGACCAGTGGAATATTTTTGCCTGCAATAATTTTGAAAGCCTCGTAATTCAAACCAAAGATTAAAGTATTATAGATGGAGTCCGTCTACTGCAAAACCACCTGACTTAAGTTTTCTCATCAGGGTAGATTCTTGCTCTGAATACTAAATAGAAATGTGTGTGAGCTAGCGAGACTGCTTTGTAAAGTTCTGCGGTCACACACTTGCACACATACAATAGCTAACAAGAAACAGAGCTCGAGCAGATGCATTTAATGTATTATTCAATGCAGCACATCTAATGCTATCACTTCACACAGTAATGAGCAGAAATATGCAATAAAGCTTCGCAGGGGAAAATAAGAAGACAATTGAACTGTCTGTGTTTAGCATCGCAATGCTTAAAAATACCCAGCCCTCTTTAGGATCTGCCAGAAGAAACCAACAAATAAATATCAGTCCCCTGGAGACTTTATTTTTTTATTACTTATAGTCACCTTTTTTCTTCAAATCATTTACCCCTTCAGGGGCAAACAACACCCGAGAAAGGTGACTCAGCTGGGATGGATGTGTTAAGAAGAAGGTGGTCGGGGGGGTGTAGGTTAAGCTGTAATTTCAGACCCGATGGCTGGTGTCACTGAGGCTCAGGGGTGTTGTATTTTATTGTGTAGCTACCGTGTCAGTTATTGAGGTACAGCAGTGGTGACTGGCTTCCTCAGTGCACGTGTGTTCAGAGGGATTACCGAGTGTCAATGTGTTATTGGAAAAGGCGGACAAATAGCAGATCAGCGCTCCCTCCTGAATCTTCTGGACATGACAGTTATTTGTCGAGGAGGAAACAAAGAGAATGGTGGCCGGAGAAACAAAAAAGACATGAAACTGACGGTTGTTCTCTAGAGCTACAGGCTGGCAGGTGCTAGTTTGATGAATGAGAAGGCTTGGATTCTTTTTTCTTCTCCGGAGCGCCAAGGCTAGAGAATGGCCCATAGCAATCAATGTAGATCAGCCAAAACTGCTCCCCAAGCAGCAGGGTGAAAGCGTGTGGGGCAGAAGGGGGATGGACATTGTTTCTGTTTTTTGTGTGCCTTTGTTGCTCTGCAAAAGAAAGGAAGAGGGAATGTGGCAAGGAGTGTAAAAGAAGGAATAGCTTATGAAGGAGAAAATATGCAACCTGTCATTTAATCTCCTCTACCTCTATAGCTATTCATTTGTTACCCCAATGGTGATTTAGTGCCTAGAGGTTTGAATTATTTAGTGTTGACAAGATACCAGTCTTTATCACACTTACACTTCTTGCCACATAAACACTACACTTTCCTGGTGACAGTGTCCACTCTGTTTCAGCTTGCTCTCCTCATTGTCTTTCTAAGCCTGCTCCAGATCCTTCTCTGTATTCATACAAGTTTACCAAGTATTTAAAACAAATCTGTCGTCGCTGGGTTTAATGGCAGCTGGGACGTGGAGGTCTGAGCTGAGACATGTGGGGCTGGCAATTAGAAAACAATGTGTTTGGGGATGAGGACCAGGATTTGTGCTGCGGGGTGGAGGGACGAGCGTCGGATGATGGCAGCTGTCATGTTTTTGCAGAAAAGACAGAAGCTAGTCTCGCTTTTTTTTTCAGAGTCTATCTCAGGAGCCTCTGTTTACTTTAATGAGGAACAAAGCCTACAAGCATATTTAACACAGAGACAAAGTGTAACTGCCATTACAGTGACAACACACAAACGCTGTTGTGCGTAAATGTTTGTTCTACTAAGTGACTGCCATGACATGAGGCCTGCAACAGTTGGCATCATTGGTAGACAATAAGAGATTGAAAACCATTGGACGTTTAAAGACATTTCGACCACTCATTTCATCATACAGTTCATACTATTGTATCCCTTTATATGTAAGATATTCTTGCTTAACTACGGTCCAAAGGTGGGCAGTAGTAGGCTTTTCATTTATAGATTGTGACTAACCTTTTTCCTTCCTGAGTGCAAGCATATTTTCTTGTCTAGCTGCTCTTTAGTTTAAATCTGTAATTGACTGGATTGTTTTTCAAGGAGAAACCATCTGAAATTCTACTTTGCTTAGAAAAGCCCACTACATTCGGTCACTTGCTAAATTGCGTTCGTGTTTTGTGTTTTGGAGAGGCTTAAAAGCGAGACACATAGATTTTGCTCCTAAACCCCATGGTTTTTATTTCAACATGAGACAAAATTAAGAATTAAGTTTAAGAATAAACGTTTATATCAATATGAGGAAATATAATTACATTAGTTAAATGTTTAAAGGTCCCATGTCATGCTTTTCCGGTTATTACCCGTCCCCTTGTGTGTTATGCAGCTTTTTATGCATGTACAGTAAATGGTCTGCAAAATCACAAACCCTCAAAGTACACCCTGTAGCGAGTACAACTCTAACACAGCGTAGTAATCAGCAGCGAACCGCTTCAACACGTGTATTTCGGTGTATTCAGGGCATTCATTTTGTTATTCTACTGTATTGTTGTTTTATAGCTATTTGTTAATGTAAATAACCCAATTTGTGTTCTTTGAAATTGAAAAGGATATTGCATTGTGTTTGTTACTTTCGTTGCAGTTGTATATATGTCTTAAGTGTAATTTGGCTTGGCTTCCTATTTTGTATGGACATGCTTTTATTTTGAAGGAGAGTTAGCGCTGTTGACAGGAAGTTGTTGTTGCTATGGAAACAACGTGACGGAGATTAACGGAGAAAAGTAATATCTACATATAAAGACGGAGAAAGTAAACAATAACGTTTATGGTTAAGTGTTAGCACCCCCCGAAGAGGCACAAGCTCTTACAGTACGTTGATATTGGAGATTTCAATAAATTCAATTTGAAAAAAAAATGAAAGATATTTGGTTACAGCCCTAGAGTGTTGCGGGTGTGTGTGTGTGCTCCGGCCGAGCTCGGGCCGGGCCTCGCCGTGTCCCGCCATCCCGCAGACCCCACGCAGCAACCAGGAAACAACACCAGCAAGCCAGCTCACACTGTCCGCTCCTCATAGCAGCGAGCCCCGCAACGTCCCGCCAACACGGCACCCAGACCCCACGCAGCATTCTCATCTGTTTGCCATTACTGGTGTCATTTTCTGGTTGCTAATGCCATTCGTAACACATAATCACTGATGTTCCGCTGTAACGGTGGTGGACTCATCAGAACAGAGTGGGCGAGCTGACCAATCAGAGCACAGTGGGCTCACAGGGAGGGGGGGGGGCAGGAGCTCCAACAAGCCGTTTAGGACAGAGAGTGAATACACATACTATACAGAGATGCTGTATGAGAAACCAATGTGAGTTTGGAAAATTGCACAATTTAAATCTATTCTAGTAGACCTCAACAATGGAATTATGATCAGTAGAAATGGCCATGACATGGGACCTTTAATGTTGAAATAGTAATCATTATTTTCATTTGTAACAAAAAGTGCCAAGTTAAGGATTTTCAAATGAACGGATGTGCTGCTTTTATTTAAAGATGTCACCATTGAGAATTTTCTGGAGAAGAATAAACATCTTATCAGCATTAACATTACTTGTCACTTGCAGCTGTAGTTAGTTGCTGTAAGATAAATAATGCAACATATCTGGTTGTACTCATAGATTCTGCTCAGGTATTGTTATGAACGCTTCATTTCCCACTGGCTCGGCAGCAATGTGTTAAAGCCAATTGTTAATTTATTCATCAGTATATCTAATGAATTAGCATGCAGGCTGTGTGTTTGCCTCTTCGTGCTCCTCTTATCCACCTCCATCACTTTTACTGTCAGAGAATAAATGTGTGAGAGCGACCGTCCCTCTGCACCTGTCGACACTGATACGCAGATGGGCAGGTAATTGCGAAGGGATGATTGTTAAGGAGATAATTGGAGTTTCCATACCCCCTGACAGGAGTTGGTCTGGGCTGGGTTTCTGACCCACTGCCCAGGTAAGCATTTATTCAGCAGGCGGCGGGGCAACGTATCAAACCAGATTGGAAATGTGGCGAGGAACAGCGAGGAGGAGAGACAATGGCCTAGTGTGAAAGGGTAAGAGAGTGAGAAGAGAGAAATGTGCTCGGCGCTGAGGGGAGTGCTCTCACACCCTCGATTACCCATTTAATGAGGCGATGCCGTGCCATTGTTTTATTACTTAGAGGAAATAGGAGGAATCTAGATTTCGCCGTGTGGTCTCACTGTTTCCCACTGATAGGCTGGCATCTGTTCCCTTTGTTCTCAGCAGTCCCCCTATCATCTCCTCTTACAGACACTAATGCTTCTGTTTCTTCTCCTCTCCAGAAACAAGCTTTGCCTTCTGTCTGCCCTCACCTACATGTTCAAGACACGCTTGCTTTTTGGCTCATCCTTATTAACCTCCCATTACCCCCGTTTCCACTAATGTAATCTCTCATGAGTATCCAATGCTTCCCGACATTAATCTAAAATCTGTTTGGCTGGTCAACTGCTCTGATCGCTGCTATTCCCAGCGGTGGGAGCTTAAGAGTTTAGAGCCTTCCTGTCTGCCATCTAACTCTTTTTGCTAGTTTTCTTCTTCTTCTTTTCTTCACCTCCCTGTCTGTCTTTTCCCTCCCTTTGCTGTGTTATTGTCTCTGTTTTTTGACACGCACACACAGTGACATAAACACAATTGTATTGCTCCTGCACAGGCAGTAAATCTCCCTTAAGCTTGAGGAGCTAAAGCTGTTTATACCAGGGAATAGCGAGTGCACCTCTCTGGAGAGCAACACTCCATGGAGCATACGGATACTCTAGAGAGGCAGTGAAGCAAGGCTCACCTCCTCCTACAAACCTCTCAAACCTGTTTTGCATTGCTTCACTCGGTAGACTACCCCAGAGGAAAGAATGTCTTTGCAGTAGATTGACACATTATCATGGAATGAATGCTTTTCAGATCAGATTTAGTTTGTAGGAGACCCCAGATAAACGTGTCCTCACACTAAAACCCTCCTACTCAATTTGGGGAACAGCTCAGTGTGTGGTCGAGCGCGAAATTAGCAGTAAAGTTGTCAAGTGGGAGTTAATGTACAGTGTAGGTTTCAGTTTGTCTATGAATAAATGCTGCAGCTCCTCAAGGCCCAGACGTAATCGTTTTAAATGTAACGATGACATATGACGTGACATATTAAATGTTGATATCATGTTGAAAATACACATATGATAATAGCTTACTAATATGTATACTATTACTGCTTCTTCTTCAAAAACGTCTCAATTGTAATATATAAACCATAAAAAATAACATTTGAGATTCACCTTTTTCTTTCAACTTGTGACGGGTGTATAACATGATGACCAGGCTTAAACTTGATTTATTTTAACTGCAAACTATTTTGCATTTGCAATACAGGTTTAAATAGTGTTTTCTCTTGTAAGGATGTTACTAGAATCAATACATTGTCACAAAGTGGATGCTAAAAGTCCCAAAACAAGAGATACTCGTATGTCAGTCTGGCCGATGCATGTATAAAATGTGTTTGTTTAAAGGAGATGGTTCCCTCAGCAATAGAAACTAGAAAAACAGAAATAATGACGACGTGTTTATCTTCATAACAATAATCCTGCATAAGTGGTTATATGGGAGTGCATGAGATGTATTGTTTTGTTTTTGTAGTTCGTAGAATTTCCCTGGTATTGTTAGCGACTTTTTCATTGTTGGTGTCCTGACATCCCTTATCTCCTGTCAGCCAGACAGTTTTTGTTTGTCTCAATGGATGCAAATGTGCCAGGGTGTGACTCGGATATCGACTTCTTTTGCTCAGCCTCTCATTAACGAAGCTGATTAGCTCTCTGGAAGATGGATGGGACCAGAGGGACCACAACATGCTCTCTGTTTTTATTACACACATCATCTGACAGTTATTAGCCATGGGTGGCTGGGTGGAGGATGGTTGTGTGCGTCTTCTAGTGTCTGGTGTCAGATGTGTTTATCTCCCCTCAAAGTGCTCTGTGGTTGATTGAGTGACCCTTCACCCTTGTGGAGGTGGTGTATATTACCGCCTGATGTGACAGCACCCTCCCTGCTCCTCTCAGCCCTCCCATCTTTCAACGGGAAACCTTATAACTAAATATTGAAAAGATATAGCCTCTGTTAAGCCTTTATTTGAAGGCTGACAGTACACAGATGACAGGAAATGAGGGTAGAGGGAGATGGGGGGGTGACTCACAACGAAGGTGCCAAACCAGACACATCGAGGGACTCTACAGTTTCACAGACAGCTCCATAACCATGAGACATGCTAACTGACCACAAGACAGGCAGTTAGTATAAAGTATTTATAGTATTTGTCATGTTGAGCTTTATTCTGAAATCCTCTACTGGTGTAATAACAAAACATCTTTAACATTAAATATTCATCAATAGAATATTCTATTTTCCTCAATAAAACATGGCTGAAACAACTGATTCATTTTTTAAGAATGTGTTCAATCGATTTTTTTTTCGGATTTATAATTAGTCAATTATAAAGCATCAAGATTAAATGTCCACAGCCATGCTAGGAGCTCTCTTAGGCTGTACTGCAAGAAAAATGCTAACATGTTGTTATTAACGGGTTCAGTTTATAGTCTTCTATTTACAAGTACATCACAAGTACAGCTAAGGCTGATGGGGAAGTCATTCGTTTTCACATATTTGACGAGGATGAGTGGACATTTTAAACTGCTGACGGTAGGAGTTGGCGATTTAGCCAAAATGTTCTATCATGGTATATGTAAATTGTGAAAGCGATGCCTCTCCCTGCTTCACTTCACTGTCTTCTCCTCCATGTCTGCCTACATCACATCACCTTTTGGGGCAGCCAGATTTGCAAAAGTGTGAAATCACACAAGATGATTTACTGTCTCGTGATGATGAGGTCTTTCTGCTTTGCAATGGTGTTTATTAAAGTACCTCTTTTTCATACATTTTTCATTTGATTTGATTGATTCAGTTTTTACTTGAGTTTAAAGAAAATGGATATACTG
Source organism: Trematomus bernacchii (assembly GCF_902827165.1). Lineage (NCBI taxonomy): Eukaryota > Metazoa > Chordata > Actinopteri > Perciformes > Nototheniidae > Trematomus > Trematomus bernacchii. The sequence goes on along the minus strand of NW_022988097.1, from coordinate 6,300,328 downwards.
ATGATTTAAAATAATTGATAGTTTCAGAACAGTTGTATTGTGTTCTTTTTTGCTACCAGTTTTGACTGAAAAGAAAAAACAAATTTGACCTCCTCAGGCATTCACGTCTGAAATCTGCGGTCTGGTGGTTTAGAGGTGACATTGGATGGACAACATAAACCCCGGTGTAGTAGAGGGATTGAGTCTCACCGAATGAAGGTGGTGTGTGACTTTGGGAGTCAATCCGGCAGGGTTATGCTTAGGTGGGAAAATATCAGAGCTGCATTCAGCTGCTTACCCTTTCTTTACCCAGCCTTGTTCTTCGCTGCCTGAGGGGAAAAAACTACATTTTTGCTTTGTAGTGTCACAGTAACTATACAGAATAGTAAATAGATGAGCTACTTAATTGAATGTTCTTTTTGTGTGGAATCCGTTGATTCCTCAGTAGTTATTCCCTTTAAAAAAAAGACTACATTGACTATATTAAAATGTATTATGTTTGTATCTGTTTGATCCTGTAAAGCAGGGGTTCTCAAACTTTTTGTTTATGCGGACCACTATTTATTATCAAGGATTTTTGCGGACCACCTCATATGCAAACCGTACAAATAAGTACATATATAAACGTAGTGTTAAAACGCCGATATCTTTTTATAGTTAATTATAGACAATCAAATGTAAATTGAAGCCTATCTCATACTTTTGTCGCACGTGTGACCGGTGTCTGTCTGCGTTGTGTATGTTTCTCAAAGAGGACGGCGGACAACTTCTTTCTTTCTTTTGGTCCTTGACCATATATTCAAATCTGTAGCATACAATCATAGAACACAACATCTGCATCAGCGAACATGAACTGCAGCTCCAGCTCCAGTATTGCAGGAAAGGGACGCATAACACAACGTTTACAATAAATAAAATAGTTTTTCGGGGTTCGGGTGTTTGGTTAGATTTTAAATAAACAAAGTCTTGGCTTTCAGAATATGAAACTTTTATTTCCAAAATTACACGATAAATACATTTTTGAAGCTTGTAAAGGGAAGATGACAGGCACCCCTCACTCGCACTCTGCTCTGCTCTTCCGCAGCGCCGCTCCCCCTCCCTCCCGCTGACATTATGAATGTAAGGCATATAGTAATCATAGGCAGGGGCGCCGCCAGGGATTTTGGGCCCCATGTGAAGACCCCCCCCCCCCCCGCGCGGTGGTTTTGAAATGCTCCCGATTTCTGAGGTCTCAAGGTTGGCAAGTATGGACCCGCATGTGGCATGGACCACACCCACCTTTTCTTTTGAAAAACTGGGTGACATACTGTCGCCCTTTTGTCCCTCTCTCTTGTCTTTCTCTCCTTTCTTTTCTCTTTTGAAAGCCTGACTTTGTTAGTCATTGAGACATCGTACACACGTAAGTACTAGCATCCCTGCTCCTCACATGCTCTCACTCTCTGCTAGAAAGTGCCGGTGCAGCACCGCGGTTGGAGGCAGGACCAAACCATTACATGTAAATAGAAGGGGGTGTACAGAGGCTTTGGATAATTAACTGTTGGAAGAAAATAAGTTAAATGAATCATACGTTTAGTGAGTACATTATCAATATAACGTTCTATTAATGTTAATTATTGATGAATGATGAAAGGTTACTTAAACATTTTTTTCTTAATGTTCTAAAATTGTTTTGGGCCCCTGTCAGTCACGGGCCCTTAGAATCGTCCTAACTTTTCACTCCCTTACGGCAACTCTGCATATTTTGCTTAAAGGTAGGGTTTGAGAAACCGGCTCGAGATCGCTAGAATTTGAAAATACACCACCGGAGAAAATCTGCCACTTCCTTACAGAGCCCCTCCTCCAACACACACGAACGCGCACATGACCAATGAGGGCACGAGATAAGTTTGTGCACAGATGGAAGGCTGACAGGCAGGTAGGCCATCCAATCATTTTAGCCGGCCCGGCTAAAATGATTGGTCGTGCTTTTTACAGTACTACGGCTTCCACAGATGACATTTTTTTATGGATTTCTTGTCAAAGCACTTAAGATATTCATTGCTATCGGGATGTTAAGAGCATTCCATGGAATATAACAAAAAGTGTATCTCGAGCCGGTTTCTCAAACTTACCTACCCCACCTTTAATATTTGGAGTACAAAAACAATCCTGATATCATTAGAAAGCTAGGAATCTCCTCTTTCCAACAGTGTATACAACTCAAAATGTGTCTCCGGGTCAATGCGACTGATTTCGATAGAGCAGGTCACATATGAGCGGGTCCCCGAAAATCCTTGATAATAAAAAGTGGATTATATTTAGCTTTTTTCCACGGACCACCTGCGCGGACCACAGTTTGAGAACCGCTGCTGTAAAGCACTTTGAATTGCATCACTGTATGAATTGTGCTATACAAATAGATTGCCTTGCCTTGTCTACATGGTTGAACATGAACCCTCCAATCAGTGCATTCTCTCCAGCTGAACCCATCTTCCTGCTGCTTTGAAATTCCTTCTGTACCACTGACCTTAATGTTGCACAGGATAATAGCATGCAATTCCCATGGGAAGAACATAGTAGAAGCCTTGTGTTGCTTCTGTGTGTGTTTGTGGAGGCGTATGATGTATATCACATCCTTATTGGAATTGGTGGTTTGCATGCGGTCACAGTAAACCCATGAGTCCGGGTCACATGTGCTTACTGAGCCAACATGCTTTCCTCATATTGATTCTGGTTGTTGCTTCCCCCAAAAATACATTTGAGAAATTGTTTTGCGTCCACCCGGTACATTTCAATTCGACAGTATTGATTTTTTGTGACATAGAAAGCAATGCAGAGCTATTTAAAAATAATCACACACATCCACCCAAAGGAGCTGCTCTAATACCACAGGCACAGGTTAGTGTGTGAAGCTCTGGTGGAGCAGCTGGGAGGCAGGTACCATGCACACAAGGGCACCTTGAAACATTTTACTGATTATTTTTCCATTAAAAATAAACCTGGTTTTACATAGTTAAGGTGCCCATTCCAATTTTAAATCAGGATAATTGCACTGTCAACAACTCAAGACATCTGTGTGTGCTTGTTTAAACGTTTTTAGATTCCATCATTGTTAAAAACAACAAATACATTTTTTACAGATTCATTATTAATGTTGTCATAAAATCAAAGTCCCTTAAAGAGTGAGCCAGTAATGGTTCAGTGGTATCAGGTGATCTTTTGCCCAGATAGAGAATGAAGGATGCAGTATTAGCTTCGCCCCCCTTCCCTCCATCCACAACTTCAGATGCAGGAACAACTGTCATTAACACGCCCTCTTTGTGCAGCCGGCACAGACACGTCTGTCATTCGATATTTGGCTCATGCTAAGCAGAGGAACAGCTGCGGGGCGCAGGAAACAGCGAACAGGGAAAACAGTAGCCGCGTGAGTTGTTTCTGACAGCTCCTCCTGTTGTGCGAGTAAGTGTCCCTTTAGGATTTGGGCTTTTTCCCTGCGGTCCAAAACTATTTGACTAGTCCAAATGCTCAAATCAACTCATAGGAAAAATTTAAACAGGGTGAAAATGTGACGTTTAAAGGTCCCCTATTATACTGTTTTGCATCAATATATAATAGGTCTCAGATATATACAAAACATGTCTCTGAAGGGTTTGGCTGAAACACCAAACAGATCATTGCAGCATCCCATAATCCCCTCTGTTTCAGCCCTGTTTCAAAAGTGCTGATTCTCTGTCTGTTACTTCAGATGAAAATAAGGAGCCCCTCCCCACGCCCCTCTGAGAGATATTTGGTTAAAAAGAACACAATGGTGCTCTAGGAGGAGATTCAGGTGATAAGGTGGGGGGGGGGGGGTACCTTGGTTGGTTATTGGCTAATGGTTACACAAGACAAAACATCGTTATGACATCATAAAGTGGCCAAAATCTGATCAGCTCATTTTCAGACAGGTTTTTATATAAATGGATCAGGACAAAAAAAGAGAATCTTTTTTCCTGAAACTTTCAGAATCTCTTTACACAGAGGGGACACATGTTTATGTATAAAAGACATGAAAAAGTGGATTTTGCATAATAGGTGACCTTTAAAAGACACTTCTTTCATCATCTGTATGCTAAAGAGTTTTGTTGACTGTTGGAAATAATGATGTTTGTTTTGAGTTCAAATTCAAATGTGACGGCGTGGAAATGTGCCCCAAATCTTCCATTATTTAAGAAATTATCTGAGGATTTTGCAAAGCAATGTCAGTTTTCAAATTTGCTAAATCCTCGAGGGGCAACCTAATTATGACAAAATGTCCAAACACTCACATTTCTCACTTCATCTTCCGAAAGTCCTTTAGCAGCTCTGAGCTACTGTTATCCCTGCCAGGGAAACAGACCGTTGCCCAGGCAACCTCAGTTCTGCCGCCATGGCAGCTGTAACTGTGGCGAAGGGGACGCGGAGTGCCAGGGTGGACAGGTGTTACCGGGGTCTTCGGGATCACCAAGGGTCTCCTAGGCCATCCTCCTACGTCGTTACACATGTGGAGCAGCGCTAACAAGCCCCTCGCACACCAACACACTCCTCCTCTGCACTGCCATCAGAACTAGACCCGAGACCGCTGAGTTACACTAATATTCTGTGTCATGCTCTTGTCGAATTAGACGTGCACATGGTTCTCTTGCCAGCTCGGAGCAGGAGGTCCGTGCCACATGGCTGCGTGTTTCTTTTTTTGCTTTTTTTGTCGGATACACATACTGTAGGTATGAGAAATGACTCATGTTCAGTGAGACATGGTAACCTGCTGCAAGGCAGAGTAATGGGACACTGCACAAAAAGTCAAACAAGCTCTCATTACCTTTCATCCAGGCAGAACATGGAGGCCAGCGCCCAGAACTGGTCCTAGAAAATTGTAAGGGGAAATAAAACGTGTGCTAGTGGAAAGCAATAGCTGAGAGTGTGTCGATTTAATAGCAACAGCGTGTGCAGACCATGAAGGAAAGATAGTTCTGTTACTGAGTCAGTGTGGCGAGGCTCGAAAATGTCTATTTTCAGGGCTTGCTTTAAGTAGGGTGAGTCACCAGGCTTTTGGAGCACTAGAGACTGCATGTGTGTGTGTGTGTGCGCATGCTTGTATGCACATGTATTTTTATGTGATACCGCTCCCTCTCCCTCTATCTCCGTCACACACACACAAACAGACACACACATGTGCCTGCCCGCCGGGTGCAGGTCTGTGACGGGTTAGGCGTTTTGGGTGAGGGCCATCCTTCTCTCTGTCTTTCCCTCGGCTCTTAGCAGTGAGCTGGCCCTCGCGCAGGGACAGGCAGCAGCTTCAATCTGTTCGGTAAATACTGAGATAAGTAAGGCCCACCCATTGCCGTGGCAGAAAATAACTCACGCCAGACCTGCAAGGGCAAAGATAGCCCGCTCTGTAGAAAGTGTGGAGAGGGCATACCTTCTGAAGAGAAAACTGTGTACATAAATTAGCTATTTTGAGATATTTGGGGGTGGGAAGGAAGGCAGAGTGACAAACAGACAATGAGAGAAAGGGAAATGGGAAGAAAAGCAAATGAGAGATGCAAACCTCCTCCTGCTGCCAGTGAAATGTCAATGGAACCCTGGGGATGCATTGATTAACCTCTCTACTCCTAATCTGCCTGCAGCCTCTGCTCCAATCACTGAAGGCAAACACACAGACTGGTGCTCAACAGATGGACAATAGGGCCAGATCGGCATAAACAGGCCTGGTTTAAAAGAGGCAAGGCTACCAGAGCTATTTTTGAACTGAAAATTCAAAAGCACTTTGGGATGACTAACCCTAACCCATGTTTTAATTGAAAGAGTTAACAAAGTCTGACCAATGACAGTTCCTCATTTTAGTCTCCCTTTTTTAGATGTATTTTCCCTTTTAACATCAGAGACAGCTTATTCTCTTAGATTTAGGATAGAAGACAATGAAACAAAAGCACGATGAAAACGATTGCAGAGTCGTTTGGTCTAAAAACGATTAAAAAAGTAAAATATTACTTACAAGAGGCGAAGGGGATGACTTCAAAAAGCTTTTATGTTTGATTAAAAGTCCCAAACTTAAAAATGTTTGCACTGACTGTAATTCAATACCATAAAAAGCAGAACATCTTCAACTCGGAAAACGCCGGAATCGACCATCTAACAGATTATTAGACGAATCAATACAGCCTTAAAGGTAGGGTAGGTAATTCACTTCAGAAACACTTTTTGTTATATTCCATGGAATGCTCTTAACATCCCGATAGCAATGAATATATTAAATGCTTTGACAATAAATATATACAAATATTTCATCTGTGGAAGCCGTAGCGCTGTAAAAAGCAAGTCCAATTATCTGCCTCGGCCCGCGCCAGATAACTGGATGGCCTACCTGCCTGTCAGCATTCCATCTCTTGCACAAACTTATCTCGTACCTTCATTGGTCATGTGCGCGTGCGTGTGTGTTGGAGGAGGAGCTCTGTAAGGAAGTCTGAAGGAAGGGGCAGATTTTTTTCGGTTGTGTACTTTAAAATTCTAGTTTACTTGAGCTGGTTTCTCCATTCTTACCTACCCTACCTTTAATCCAATGTGCTTTTGTCTCTCCCACAAGAGGCAATCTTTAGAGCATAATTAACTCCTTAAATGATCTTTTCAGATTGGTTTATGTGTCTGTTTGTTTGTCAGCAGCTTTCTGAAAAACAAAAAAAATAATGGCGAGAATTTCTTGAAACTTGGCTTCATGAAGCACCACCTCTTACATTTTGGAGCGTATGCAAAACATGGGTCAACTGCACTGATTATTCTTCACTTTCAACAATAGAGCATTGACTTGGCAGAGGTTAGCACCCTGAAAGTCCCCTTTTAGTTATAAGTATAATCATTAAAAGCCAACATAGAATATATATTACATGCATTTAAATCAGCTGTATGAAGCTCTGTATGAATACTTAGATTATTATAACATTTGTTGTGTACTAAAGTAGCAATAGTATTTATTCAATTGTGTTGAACAGGAGTTGATACTTATATTTCATAGTCCTCTCCAGAGACTAACTTCCCCCTGTATTTTCTTTTCTCCGGCAGTTTGCTCCCAGTTCTCCAAAGGTGTGTACGCCATCATCGGCCTGTATGACAGGAAGACGGTCAACATGCTCATGTCCTTCTGCGGAGCGCTGCACGTCTGCTTCGTCACGCCGTCCTTCCCCATCGAGACGGCCAACCAGTTTGTCATCCAGCTGAGACCCGAGCTCCAGGACGCTCTGGTGGGAGTGATCGACCACTACGGGTGGAACAAGTTTGTCTACATGTACAGTTCAGACTCAGGTAGGAAATCATTTTATTTTAATTTTAAACGAGACATTTTAATAGAAACCTTTATGTTTTTGGGATTTTCAGGTGAGACAATACAAAAAACATTAGGGACAACACAACAACACATAATAAAACCCACAAAACAATAACAACTATCAATGACAAAAACAGGCAAACAGCAACAGTAGCAACCTAGTACTCATGTGTGCGCACTTATCATGTTATATTTACTCCCACAATTATAACACTTGACCATTCTTCCTTCATGTACGGTGTAATTGGGGACCAGTTTCTAACTAACTCATCCAGAGTTCCTCGCAGCATGTGTGACAGCCGCTCCAAGGGCAGGATTGACATCAGTTTTTGAAACCATAACAAAAGAACAATATGAAAAGGAAATGACCCTGATGTGGGCAACTTGTACTGTCAAATATTTCATATGAAGGTTTTCAATTGTACGATGATCCTCAATCATGTCTGAATATCGACAGTTTTCCTTCCGGCATGTCGTCCTTTGAAAGTAATTCCAAGCACACGCACAAGAACACGGTCACAGGCGAAACCGGTCATTATACCATCCACCATTAGCCGTCTTCATATTGCCATGGCGACAGCAATGGGGTCAATCGTAGCCATTGTGCAGCAATGAGCGGCCATCAGAACATGTAATTCAGACCACCATCTCTGTGCAGGCGGAGAACACAGAAAAGAAACATTGACCCGCACTGACTGGCAGATAAATCACACAATGGAACAAAAGACTGAGCTCCTCGTGGAGAAGTCCTCGGCTCTGTTGCTACGGTCACAAAAAAGTGCTGTAGCGTACAATCCTTCTCAGAAATAAACCAGCACACATGTCAGCCTCCTCCTCGCCTTCCCCTCTCGAGCCAATCAGCCATACCCTTCCCATAATGCCTTGCCATCTGTCCCAGGTGTTGTGGGTTTCAGAGCATGACTGTGAAAGGTGTTTTGTGCACCCTAAAGCATTCTGCTGTCTGAACACTTTGCTCAACTTTTATCCACTCCCACGATTTTGACTTGGGAGACATAAGCAGGCTTTCGTCAGCTTTAAAAGACAGAATCCATCGTGTCACTCTGCAGAGATCAAGCAGTGACAGGGGAGATTTCACAGTGGTCTCGTCCTATTGATTCATGACGGCCGGAGCATAACACATGTCCCGCCGATTTCTTTTATCTTCTGTGATCCCTTCATTACCCACTCACTTACTGTTTGGTAGCATGTGTGTATGTGTGTGTGTGTGAAGGGTCACCCCTGTGTGATTGAGTGGTGGGATGGAGCCAATGGAATCCATATCAGTAGTCCTCTGTTGCCTGGATACTACGCTGTAGTCACCCTTCATACAGGGTTATTTTAAGCCGTTAAGAAAAATCATGTTTGTCTGTTATATACAGTATGTATGTTTCTGCTTCTTCCAAATATTTTCTAACTATTGTAGTATAAAATGTCCAGCCCTTTCTAGTATCTGGTCTAATACAGTTTTATTAGATATGTTCTATAAATATCCCATATGCAGGGTCACTTTCCTAATACTTGCCAATGTTTAATATTTCCTGCTATCTTACCGCTCAGCATCCGCTAATAAAAGTTCTCCTTATTTTTATTTTCAAAAGCCAAGAACAGGAAAACAAATTTGATATCCCATTAAACATACCATAAACAATATTCAGGAAATGGTTTCCTGAAAGTGTTATGTTATCTACTTTCATTTGCCTCGTGCCCAGGTCTCTGTGTATTGCCTCCGGCCAGAAAGGGTTCTTGTGACAGGCAGATTCCATTATATTATTTCCTTCCAGGATTCCTTCAGAGGACCCTTTCTACCTGGGCCAGTCTCACGAGCCACACTGTCAGGTTGCCTCTGATTCATAGGAGGGCATCTGCAGATAGATACATTGGAAAAGAGGATTATTCAATGCAAACACAGTGAGACTGAAACTGTGAAAATGCAAGCAAGGCATGGAGAATAGATGCAAGATAAGCAAAGATAAGAAATGTAATAGTCCAGCCACACTGATAACATTGTGCTGAACATTTTTAGCTGGAAGCATTAATGAGATTCAAGAATTAATTTGAGATTGTCTTGCTCACAGGCCGGAACATTATGTACATAATGCAGATTAACAAATAAATACCCACACAAAGACTTTAGGAAAGAAGCAAGATAATTACAAAAGTGAGAAGAGATAAGGAAGTGAATTGCTTTGTGGCAAATAGTTTTCTTTCCAAACTGTTGGCTCCGATTTTACAGCAAGGTGCTGTCCATGGTCCTGAAGCCTATACTCACGCTCCATTTGAAGACAGTTGTCTATTCTCCTCAGGACACACTGGCCTTATTCAGGGCCATGTTAAACTGCCCCCTGTCTTCCCATGCCTGTCATCAGTTGCACAGCTCCTACTGAATCAGTCAGCTCCAAGGTCTACAATTATTCACTCTTATGCAGCAGTGATTGGATAGACACCATGAAAGGGGCTATTCGTCTCTATTCCCATTTTTATACATCATTCTTTGCGGTTGTCTAATGTATTTACATGTACCGTATAGCTGTCATATGTGGAGGTGAAACAACTCCCATTTTTTATATCTCTTAATGACCTGGTGTCAAATAGGCAGCACGAATTGCCTGGAGAGCAGCTGGTGTGCATTTTAATAAGGCCAGGCAATCATCTTTCAGGAGCTGACTGCCTGTCTCATTCTTCTTTTGACAGGCTCTGTGTCACTGTGGATAAGCCATATTTACATTTACTCAATGTGCATCAAATGCCTGTATGAACTGCCTGTATGAACATGAACAAACAAGCATGGAGGATGTACAAAACACATTTTGTGTAGGCCCACGATGGCTTTTACAGCATTTGCCAGATTAGTGGTGGAAAAACAAATTCAGCTACATCATGTGTTAGTTTTTGTAATTGCTGTAATTCATTTGGGTAACGTGTGCCAGTCTGCTGCGGGTGGCATTACTTTATTTACTCTGTGGAAACACTTCCGCTGCCAGCTTGAGAGGAATCTGATTGGTCCACCGCCAGCAGCAAAGGAGTACAACACTGAGTCAGATTGTAAATCAGAGCTCAAGATCAATGTGTTCCCTAATCGCCTTTTATTTCCTGTCTTAACATAAGCCTATAGCTCATTGGCTGCTCTACATCAGCCTCTATGATGTTAGAGTGTCTCCGCAACGGCATTACTGAGTAACACCACCTGTAATTGGTGCTTGGAGGATGTGAAGATGGCTGTGAGTGTGTTTTCTGCAATGATGCACGGGCTGATTATTGGTTAGTGTGAAAAGGGTGATTATTAAGCCGGGCACTGTAAGAACTGGAAAATCACACCTGCACGTGTCAGCGTGCTTAATGGACTGTCCCGCTCGTTATACTTTATCACCGAGGCTACAGGGGAGGTTCTGATGGATACGCTTATTGGAAGCAGTTCTTCACAACTCCTGTTTTGTTCCAACATTTTTTTAATTCATCATTCAACTCATAATGCAATCTGCACACTGTATAAGATTAACCTGCACATAATTGATGATACTTATGGATCCCTCTCGGTAGAATACAAACTATTCATTCATCACTTTTCAGCCGTTATTTGCAGAACTTTTGCTAATAAAGCACTCACAATTCAGCTTTCTCTCCTCTTCTTATAGGACTGTCTGTGCTGCAGAAGGTTCTGGACACAGCAGCGGAGAGGAACTGGCTTGTGACCTCGGTCAATGTGGAGACCATGACAGAGGCCTCCTTTTTGAAAGTTTTCCAGGATTTGGACAAGAGGAAGGAGGGCCAGATTATCATCGATTGTGAAACCGAGAGGCTCACTGGCATCCTCAAAGAGGTAAAAAGCTTTTTTCTGTTTTGCAATCAGAGCGGATTATGTAATTGTATCCAATACGTAATGCAATTCTAGCTGAAATGCTGCAACCTCATAAAATAATAAAATCATACTGCATGCAAGCATTAGACACAACTAGACATTTTAAACTGTCCGTGAATTTTCGTTTTTGCACACATATCAAGCTTCTTATAAATTGAGTAATGACCTTGAATGTTGAATGGCAACAACTTTTTATGCACATTTAAAATATACACTTCAGAGGGTTGCATGTTTCAATCAGATGAACAAAGGAGGGAGGCAGAAAGGGAAAGAAGGGTATATAAATGGAAAGTGGGGTTCGGTTGGTGGTCTGCCGTGGTGTTTAGTCTCCTGGAGCTTCAAGGACAGGATACATAAATAACATAGCTTTGGCCTTTAGAGTCGGCAGTTCCTCTGTGATAGGATCATCACTTACTCAACTCTGAACTGAACTGAAAGGAAATGGATCTTGGCATCACAACTGACTATTCGCTAAACCTCGCCCTCAATCAGAGATTACCCAATCACAGTTTAGCAACCGTAACTGTGCATAGCAGGTGTGTCAGGCTTTAGATGATCCTACACATTGAAGCAATGTAGCTCTCATAACAATAATAATCAGCATGTAAATATTTGGGATGACATTGTATTTTTGTAGCCTTTCCAAAACCAAAAGTTATCATTTATGAATTGATTAAACAATGTCTGTCTGCTCTGATGTGTGCTGAAATCGTTAGCATGTCTGGCAACCAGCTTAGTTCCCACGATACTACCTTCGTAATCATGTTTTCTTAGAAGGCAAATCCATAACTCCATAGTCTAATAGTCTATACAAATCCACAATGTGTGGAAGCGGGCCTGGAAACTATTAAAGTTAAGAGCAAAGTTAGCAATCCCACCCAGACTTACATATACATATATAGTAGTTAGCATACAGTAACTGTACTGAAGTCGTCAACCTAAAATAATATTGTTCACGTGAAATTAGAACCTGTTGTTTGAAAATACAACAAATATGCTAGCTACAAAGCCAAATGGGGCACAACAAAATAACAGTTTTCATATGGTGAGGCTGACTGTTTTTGCCAGAGATAGGCTACGTAGCTTTAGCCTTAGTCTTTATACACAATATCTTGCATGTAGTCAACCAGCTAACCAACCTCTCTTAGGTGCAGTCGTTGGAACGAGTCAACTGAAGTATTAAAAGTCAACCTTACACCTTAATAAGCTAGCTAGCTCAAAAAATGTAAACTGCTGGGGACACTTGACTTTCCAGCTATATGGGAAACCTGTATTTACCCTCCTTCTATCTGAAATCAGTTGTTTCAGAAATATTCAGCGTAAATGTTCTATTGGGATTATAGATCTTTTCCTGGCATGCTATGGCTGGAAACTCACAGATGTAATTAATAAAGCATACATTTTGGTGCTTGTTTCAGGCCTCTTTTGCATGTTGGCTCACTGCCTTTGCTTACTAGGACAATCAATTATCAAGAAACAGGTCAAAATGTCTGCTGCTGTGTGCATACAGGCAATTGTATCCCCAGAAATATCTTCACATTTGTCATATTTGTATTGGTGTCACTTGTATAATATACGACTGATCAGTGAGATTTTTCTTCCGTTTCACTACATTGTTTTTCACAAGTAAAGAAACACAAACACATACTCTTTAATGATGCTCATAGCACACACACAAACACACACACAGTCCCCATCTGTACAGTATGTGTAGGCTGTGTGTGAATGTTATTGATGGCCCGGTGTCTACAGTTAAGGTTATTGCATCAGTTCTCACCAGTTTACAGGTGCTGAGCCTGAGAAGCTCTCCATTCAGACGTCCACCATCAATCACCCACATCTGCTCTCTGCCTCCACACTGCCCTGCCTGTGCATCCTTATATTGAGGAACACACACACAGCACCTCTGCCTCTTGTGCTGCCCTTTATACTCCCATCTGTGTTCATCTCATTCATCTCATACAGTACACAGATTCTCCTACGATAATGTCACTGACAGTTTCCCTCAGGGCGGCCCCTCACATAAACTGAATGTTGATGTAGCCTCCTTAGAGAACATTCATCGTGACAGAAGAGCTACCTCAAAAACGTTTAGAGTGTGTTTTCCAACACAGAGAAAAAGAAAATTGACCCATTCTCTTGGGGCTGAACTCTAAATGACTCTTCAAATCTGCATGGATAATTAAAAAGCTCCTTCCTTCCAAAACATTTCAGTTTGGCGGTCCACTGTGGCAGTAATGTGTGTTCTCCCCCAGGTGTCGAGTGTATTGGTGTCACCGCGGGTGTGTGTCTCTTCCCCTTCCCTTCAGTTTTATTTCCTTGCCCGGGGCTCGTCCGCAGGGCCCACCTTGTGCTGGGGTCACCATTAATAACAAATGCCACCTTCTGTCGTGACCTACAGCATCATTAGACACACACATAACACACAAACAAATCAGTACACTTCCCCCAAGTGTAGGCGAGGGGAAAATGCTCACAGAGAAGGAGAGGAGTGAAAAATGTGTGAGGTCAAGCATGATGCCTGAACAGAGACGGTGGAATGAGCTCCTTATCCACTGTCCCAAGGCTATTAGTTGGATGGTGCGTGGCTTTGAATAAGTGCTGCTCACTCTGCCTTGTTTCCTGTGGCTGCCCTGTATGCTGTGATGACACATACACACACACCGGCATGTGTCTCACAGTACAGCCAGCTCTTTATTTAGGCACAGGCCAGCTACACAGTTGCACCAGCAGATTTCTTTTCTTCAAATCTTACGCCACATGTTTGTACCCATTTTGTGTACTATAAATCCATAAGTCCATAGTCTAATAGTCTATACAAATCCACAATGTGTGGAAGCGGGCCTGGAAACTATTAAAGTTAAGAGCAAAGTTAGCAATCCCACCCAAATCTTACTAAAGTACACACCTATCACTGTGATCTTCAAAGTGCCCTGACCTCCAGAGCTGACCTGTGACGCCTGCAGTCAGAGAATGACAGCAGCATGGGCAGAGGAGAGACGTAGGCACAGTTCAGCAATGACAGACTTAAACATTTATAGGTATTATTGTATGGTGGAGTTCCAGGACACTTGCATATTGTACGTTATTTAGATATTAGATCCAAGATGAAATGAGAGCATTCAGGGGGAAATATTCAAAACAGATGGAGGAGGAGGGAAGCTAATATGGTACATAATAGAGCATTATACATCATACTACTATGTCACGTATAGCCCTAGAGGATGTGAAGTGTAATGTGCACTTTACATTCATTAACGGGTTGAATATTCATGAATTTATTCATTGCTTTAAACTCAGTCATTTGAACTGTATTTTCTTGCTTTTCAAATTGTCAGCGCAGTTTTGTTTTGCTGTGCAAATCGCCTTTATTTGTGATCACACATAATACTGTAATATTTTAAATGGCAAAATGGCTTCCTCTTCTTTGCCTCCCATTTGCCTGGTAATGTTTCCACCGTTAACATGTCTCAAGTTGTTCTGCTACCTGGGGATTTCTACAGTAAGCTATTTGTCGAGTAGCCTCTTAGCTGGATGCTTTTTGCTAAGGAACGATGGAGTGTATGTCTAGGGCTTTTATTGTGAAAGGTAAGAACAGAAGGAGTCTAATGCGCTGCTATAGTGGGAGCAATACAGAGTTTGTCCTTATGGATCAATCTACAAAGTGTTATTATTGTATTACCTTCATTTGTATAGTTACTGAAGAGAGGAACGAGGGGGGAATTAAGAGCAGAGAGGAGGAGACAAGGGACCATAAAAGAGAAGGGAATGGGGGGAGAGAAAGGAGTCAAACTAAAAAGGAGAAAAAGGAAATGAGGGGAGGGGAGGGGAGAGACGAGAAGAGGGGAGAGGGAAAGAGAAAAAAGCAGGAAATAAAAAAGAGTAGGGGAGAAGGAAAAGAGGAATGGAAGAATTAAGAGAAGAGTTGACAGGAAGGAGGAGAGGAAAGGGCATTACTTTTGTTTCATTGTTGTTTTATATAACAAACTTCAGAAGCTACCTCTATGACTTTTATTATATGGAGTATGTTGTGTGAACTTTTTGACTCATAGATTGAAGCTGATCTTTAATAAATTGCTCACCTTTTATTCTTTCCAAGGTGAAGCGCTTTAGTCTCTTTTCCATGATGTATTGTGAACTTATACTTTCTGTCCGTCCTTGACAAAGTTAAAGACTGCACTCAAACAGGTATTCTTTTGAGACACTGTCAAAGCCCCTCTCTCTTAGTTATACACACATACCAACAGTGGGTTTTTTTTTGTGTGTGACAGGCATTTTATTGTCTGTGTCTCCTCTGACCTTGCCTTTCAGATCGTCGAACAAGGCAAGAATGCAAAGAGCTACCACTACATCCTGGCTAACCTGGTAAGAAATCATCAGTACATCATCACATTTCTTTTTTAAATGTTTGAAAATGTTCCACTTACTTGTCTACCTTCTTTCATGCCTCAATGAATAAACTTGCATTGCTATTAAATGTGGCCTTTAAAAGTTCTTTATCACCGCTTTAATATACTTGCATATGCCCAATAACTTTGCCTAAAACGATGTGGTTTTATGTCGTTTTTCTTATCCCATTTTCCTCCTTCAGCTACTTCATATATTCTTTTCATTGGACCGTCAATCCTTGCAGACATAACTGCAGCAGAGTAGAAGACTAGCGTAAAGCACAAAGGTGTGACAGTCAGGAATCTATGCGTCCTCACACTGACAGACAAAGGTCAGGCAGTGAATGTATGCAAGCTTATATCCATTAGCTCTTTTTGTCTGCTGCCATTTTCTCAGGGCAAATGGTGCGTAGACCCAGTCGGCTCAGGCTCACTAAATGCAACCAAATGAAGCGAAAATTGACATCACCCGAAGCTGTAGAATGATCAGCATTAATATGCAGCTGCTGTCTTGAACAATTTCTCACTGCGGGAATTTTAGATTGGCTCAATCTCTCTTGTCTGGCCAGTTTGCCAGATTTAATTTTGAGCGATAAGGCTCTGACGGTGATAACAGCTGATACGCAAAGTGGCCACAGTCTTTTCTAATGGGCCCATTCAAATGTTTGTCCTTACACTTTTTCGGGAATTCTTCCTAATATACTTCCTTGTGTCTGCAGCTGCGTTTCTCTGAAAAAACAAGAATGATAGAGCAATACAGAAAGGAAAATGCTGATAAAATATTTGTCAGAAATACCCCTACGCAATATCCAGTGTTGGCAAAAGCTAGTTTCTATAGTAACCTCTTCAGCTCGCTACACTGCATTAGCTCATACATGGAGCAGAAAAAAGACACTAGTCTGTCTGCTCAGCTGAGAAAATATCGACGTGTGGCAACACACAGGTAGATTAGGTTTGGTGAGTAGATGGGGGGGGGATGGGACTGCCCCTCGTCATTGCTTGCGTTTGTCTCCTGTAGCCTGAGACCATGTCAAAAACCAAAAGGGCATGAAACACGATGATCTTTATGCTTCAGTCGACCACTTCTCTTAGACTTGATGTGTTTGTGTGGATGTGAAGATCAGAGAAAGTAAACAAGCTACAGTTTGAGAGAGACATATGGCCAAGAGAGCGGCGAAGCTCTAAGTGACATGAAAAGGAGAACAAAGTAGAAAAAGAAACAATGGTAAGCTATGTTTTGTCAGACAGAAGCCTGGTGAGCAGGAGGAACACCTGAGAGACACCTTCTCCTTTCATCAGTCAAAAACTTTGCTGTAAAATCACCGACAAATCTTCTCTCCCCCTCCGCTGCTCTGTTCTCTCCTCCCACCCGCTCCCTCTCGCCTGCCTCGTCTTCTCCCCACGCTGACAGGCAGCCTGCTGAGAGACCGATGCTGCCTTTCTCCCGCTCTGAAAAACAGCTTTCTCCACATAATAGTCAGGGGGGAAATACATGGAGGAGATACCATTACAGCAAATCGCTTCTTTCTCCTTCGTGCTCTGCCCCCGGCACTGCCCTACATTGTTCCCATAGCATATAAGGCTTTTTGATTGTGCCATTTCCATCAGCAGCATATGAAGACTCAGTCTTTCAAAGATTAGCTCCGGACTGAACACAGCCATGAAATTAGGTTCTCTATTTTCTGTCTCCTGCCCCTCAGGAAAGACAGGGTGGAGGTATACTCGATTGGATAACCTCTCTAAGTGGAAAAGAATAATTTGCCGTTTTCATTATGCCATTAACCATTGATGGTAGACTGAATATCACGAACTACGATGTTTATGCATTCTGCAGAGTTACCCACTTATGCCAGGTGCACCTAGACCACTGGTTCTCAACCTCTTCCTGCTCGTGAAATGAAGCATCACCATAGGATTGCACATTTTCTTTCAATTTGAAAATGATTGTGCGGTTAAAGTCAACCACAGTTTCACAAAACATAACATGTCAAAGTGAGGTCTGCAAAAAGAAAGCAGCATAAATATGTTTTTTTCCTAAGATCCCATCCGTTCTCCATTGGTTCATTAGGAAATGTCGGTAACGGTTTGCAAACACAATATTCAAACCTTGCCCCTCCTCCTCGACTCAATTCAATCCCAGACTCATTCTCCTCTTATGGACAAGCTTTGTCCGCTTGCCGTTTCTTCAGCACTGTGGCTGCCATTTTCAAACCTTTGTCTTAGAAACATGTTTACGCTGTGACACCTGATCAATATGTTTTTTAGAGAGGTTGATGCCCAGAATTGTTGCATACAGCATAATAATAAGGCTGTATTGGTTTCAGTGAATTCAGACCCACCACATACTTCTAGTTGAGCTTTACATTGGTTTTAAGGTACACTTAATGTGCCTTTGAATACATAGGAAGAAGATAAAACAGGTTTCTGACACACAAATGGTGAGGTATTTGTACACGGCGGCAAGAAGCTGCAATCATTTCATTTCAAACCTTTATTTAACCAGATTGGTCCCTTGAGGTCATAGATTACTTTTTCAAGGGAGACCTTAATTGACAGCTTAGGTCTAAAAAAGGTTTGGAACTACTGACTTAGTGACATATTTGGTAATGTTCAATGTCCACTGCTTTAGTTAGATCCTCTAAATATGTGTTTGCCAACTAAAAAGCTAATTTTCTTAACATATACCTTAATCTCTTTTACCACCTGTTTGTTCATATTCAACCTTCTATCCTGTGCACTTCCTGTCTCAGGGTTTCCTGGACATCGACCTGACTGACCTGAGGAAAGGCGGGGCGAACATCACGGGCTTCCAGCTGGTCAACAACTCCGAGCCCACCATCAGCCGTGTGGTCCAGCAGTGGCAGGAGTTTGACAACAAAGACTCCAAAATGCGCAAGAGTGGACTCAAAGTACTACTGCTCTCTTATCTGTCCTTGATTTATTTACCTTTGTTTGTCTTAGAAGCTTTTGTGTAAGAAGTGGTAATGCAGCACAAGATGTCAGGTTGAAGGAAAAATAAATCATGATGGTCTTTTATTAAGAGCTGAATGATTACGTTTTCTCTGTGAAGTTATGGTTACCTTGGACAATTACTTGTTATTTCCCCTGTCAGTTAGTTTGTTTGTGACTCTCAGCAGTATATTGCAAAAGCTGTGAAAGTGTTTCTATTACATTTGGTGGACAGATAATCCTGTCTGAGTAAGGCTGCTAAATGATTATTGATTTTCAACCATAACAACTGTCCAACGAGCTGAGATAGAGGATTGATTCCAACTGTCTGTGTGTGTTTTTTTTAAATATAAAAAGACAGGAAAAAATAGCAATTAAGTCCTTTGGTGTACAAGCATAGCTTGGGGAAACTCAATTTGTGAAATAATTTTCTTCAGCGAGTCTTTATAAATGCTTCCGTTTCATTCGCCTGCTCTCTCTTTACAGTACACGGGCGCTCTAACATATGACGGCGTGAAAGTCATGTCCACGGCCTTCCAGAACCTGCGGAGACAGAGGATAGACATCTCTCGCCGGGGCAACGCTGGAGAGTGTCTTGCCAACCCGCCAGCTCCCTGGGGACAGGGCATAGACATCCAGAGAGCCTTGCAGCAGGTCTGTGCGCATACATAGACATAAACTCACACACACTTGTGCAAATTCCTGAGTGGCACATTGGCTAACGGCTCCTGAGTTGGGGCTGGCTGAACAAATTAGGTCTCATTCTGTCGTGTAAAGTTCACATTAAGTCATAGCAGAGCTCTGCAGTATCAAATGTGACATCATGGCTAGTAAACAAAACCTGCAGGCAATAACACTCAGCCGTGATCATCATGGAATATGACACCAGAAATTGAGTTTAGAAATGTAATTTTTGGCGACGGAAATAGAAATGTTGGGCTGGCCTTGAGACTTTGTGTTGTCTCATTGAGACACTCATGCATGTAATTGTATGCATATCGAGGAACAAGGACCGTTATTATTTTATTATATTTTAAATAGCATTTTTTAAAAGCCTATGCAGGAATGAAGTTGCCAATTAAAAACACAATGGAGTATGTTGTTTACGTACTCCAGAAGACCATTTACGTTAAGTATGGATGTATAATAAATGCATGTTTGTGAGGGCATATGTGTTAGTGTGCTGTAAGCGTGTGTGCAGCCCGAGGCTCAGTCTGCAGAGTGGCTGCGCGGTGGCCTCCTCAGTGTCAATCTAGCCATCTGCCTGCGGACGGACTGGAGATTGAAGCCGTGTTCGCTCAATTAACTCCATCACACAGCCAAGACAAACACACTGCACTGTAAACATACACGCACACCGTCTGTCATTCACTTCCCCTGGGAGTGGGAGCTGTAGACTTTCACAAATGAATACTATACAAACACAGGAGAGCTATGCTTAACATGCATCGCGTGTACAGTAAGCGTGACATGCAAAGTCTTGCTGCCTGCGTGGACAAGGAGAAAATGAATGGAACGAATATCATGCTTCACGGCAGCCATTATTCACCCATCTGCCGGGAAAGCCTGTGTTTGTAACTTATTCAATATTTGTAATTGTATTGCAGGTGCGTATAGATGGATTGACCGGTCACATTCAGTTCAATGAGAAAGGCCGCAGAACCAACTACACTGTTAGCGTCATGGAACTGGCCCCCTCTGGACCAAAGAAGGTAAGTCTGTAGCAAAATGTCAATTAAGCATTATTATTGCTGCTCAAGGACTCTGTTAGAACCTGCAAGTGTATTAGTGGAATACTCTGTGGTTCATTTAAGGTCCTTACAGAAGTATTCAATAGCCTTTTTCTGAAAGACAATTTATGAGTAAAAAGTTCTTTAGTGGCAGATATTTAGGCATTTATTAGGGGACTTACTCCTATACACATTGAAGTGAAATTGTACCTTTTTTGTACTAAAAAAGTGCACGCAGTCACACTCAATTGTCCCTCCACAACTCCTTTACAGTCAAGATGGCGTCAAAGATAACAAAAAGCAGGGATTTTGTTCAATTCTATTGGTGTTACTCAAGGAGATCATTACATATAGGGTATGGAATTGATCTGCAGATGCTTCTGTTCAAAATGAGACCAACGTTTTCTGTGGTTGTCAGTTTTTTAGACATAACAAAGCCCAACATGTAATGGTTGTTTTTAGCCTTTTTGCTGTGAATGCCTTTTTCTACTGTAGCAGTTGGTTAACACTTACAGTCCGTACCGGCTGGTTAAAAGCAGTGAGGAGTCAGCAGTAAATGACTGTATCAAAATTCCGTTCGTTTTTTAATAGCTGTTAGACAGATCGACAGACAGATAACACACATAACAGAACAGATGATCCCCCTAGGCTTAAGTCTGGCGGTGATAATGATCATATCATTAATCCTATTTATGCTTTAAGCTGAAAACAGAGACATGAATTTATGCTACTTCCCTTCAAATATATTTAGATACACTTTCATGTCTTAGAAGGTTTGTTCTAAGTGTGTCAAATATCTTAAGAAATTATACTAAAAGCTTTTTTACGTACATTTTTGATTAGGAGCCATATTGAATAACTTTTATTTTCCTCCTATTGGTCAATCTCTGACATTTTGACATCATCCTTTGTCTCAGGTTGGCTACTGGAATGAAGATGAGAAGTATGTGACTACTGCCAGCTTTGTGAGAGGCAGCAACGAAACGTACGGCCTGCAGAACAGGACTTACATAGTCACCACGATCCTGGTAAGCAAAATAGAGACTTTGAGGGATTATGGGGAGGATGGGGGCTGGTAAAATGGCTCAGTCCCAGACGGAGAAAGGCATGGTAACATTTTTTCATTTTCTTTAATGATAGAGTTCCTAAAGGTTCATGCCCCTGAGAGAATTGGGCTGACATCCGTGATTGTATCTTCCTCCCTTCCTTCCCTTGCCAACTTGTGCCTGCACAGAATCACAATTACATCCATTTCCAAGTACAACACAATAATCTTATCTTGAGGACACTGGCTTACAGACTTGCAGCGTTTGCCTGTACATATTTAAGATGTGTTTAAATGTGCCATATCATGCTTATGTTGTGCATTTAGAGGCAAGGCAAGGCAAGTTTATTTATATAGCACTTTTCAACACAAGGCAATTCAAAGTGCTTAACAAAAATGAAAGACATTAAGAGCATAAAGCACACTAGAAACATTCAAAAGCAATGATAATAAAACATGATTTCTGGTTTGTTCCAGATATCTGACAATATCCCGAACCGAATTCTCACATTCCTCTTCCCCTAGTCTTCCTGTGAAATTATAGTTCTTTTGACAGTTTTCTAACTTTTATATATTCCTTTCATCCTTCTCTTTCATCCATGTTGCATCCCCAGACAACACATGTTCCCCTGTTTTACTGTTACATCTTTGACCTTTAAACCACTTTTCTTTTCAATTCCCAGAATTAGGATATTTAAACCTGTTTTAAGACTTCCCTCATGAGTCTTTGGACTTTAAACCACTTTTTAGAATAACAACATCTGATTATGACATCTGAAAATGAGCATAATAGAGCCCCCTTTAAATGTGTTCAGTGTCCACTCAACATTGTGATAGTACTTAAACAATACTAATTATCAACTAGGAACACTTATTTCTGAGGCGATGAAGTGTCAACATGCCCATCATCTTTTAGCCCCCCGTGTTATTATGTTATTTTAATTTAATTTGGCTCAGCTTTTCCCATTGGCAGGTTATGTTTACTGTCCTCACCTACATTGCAGACATAGAGCCTCAGGGGTCTGTGAATAAGGTAGGATTTGAGAATAGGGCAGCAACGATTCAATCAGACCAGCTCCTATAGCAGCTAGGTGAACATGACATTTTCTCAAAAGATAGGAACATACCTGGCAATACCTTCCTCGTATGCAATAGGGGATAATACAGATTGTATGCAGGTACAGGATGTTCATATTGTTGGAAATGTAATATCAGAGAATACTCCATGTGTGTGAAGCCTGGAGCTCAGCCCTACGCTTTTTTTGTGCTCCCGGTATTTTTTCAAGTGGAAATGTCTTTTATCTCTTCGGATCACTGCCACCATGTTATTTTGTGGGACTTGAGGCAGATGTGGAATGCATGAATGAAATGTGTAAAAAGAATTGGAATTCTGCAGCAGACTCCAGGTCTAGGAGGCTGATCTCCACTGTGGGGGTTAATGGGCTAAACCATTTCAACTATGTGCTTCCCTTTAAGAACAAAGCTCACAGCTCTCCGGATGAAGGTCTGTGGGAGGTGATGGAATGTGCATATCAACAATATATTGTGACAAAGAGAATCATCTGGCAACGCTGCGTTCATGTCATACCAAACACACTGTTAATACAAGCACCCAAGTGGATCAAAATATATAACCCTCATTTTATTTCAGACATAGGGGAAAAAGAATGCACAAGTGTGAACGAATTGGAGCTAAAATGGCTGCAGTAGTAATTAAGCACTATTATTTTTGAATTTGGGCTAATTAAAGATGAGCTACATAGTTTCCACTCGTTCGATAATACCTGATTTAACAACATTTTAAAAGTCTAAAAGTGCGTTTAGGAAATCATTTGTATAATAATACTCGCAAGACAAACCATTTTGCCAGGATGAATAAGTTCTTATGCAAATAGTACTTCAAAAGGCCACCACACCATAGGGGTATTTTTAGAAAGGTTAAGTTATTCATAAATAATCATAAATAATCCACATATACAGTATGTACTAGCTATTGCATAAAAAATGGTTTGCTGACCAGGAGAGAGGTTAAAACAAATAATAATAAGTAATTGAATTAAACGGTTCTAATGAAGACCAGTTTAACATGATTTTAAATACAGACTAACACCTGGGGAACAACAGCTGGTGTTGATGAAGGAGTACTCCAGGAATACAGATGTAAAGAGCAGATGTAGAGCATTGGGTGTACTTTGCAAAACTTGACATGTAGTCTTTTGGCATCTCATTAAAACAAATGTGAACATCCTCATTTACAACCCGAAGATTGCGGTCTTCATAAAGAACGGACCTAAAATAACTCTGACATAATCTCCTATCAGTGTCCCCTTCTCAAGGAAGATACATTGGTTCCCAGTCTTGGAAGCTAAGAGAAGAGATAAGGTGTGAACAGTTATTTGGCAGCAGGGTAGCAGAAGAGTTTTTACACCGTATAACTTTTGTGCTCGCTGATTCGTTGCTTCAGAGACCGTGTTGTTGTGCCAATTCGAAGGTCTCACTTTGTGCTTTCCCAGAATCCTTGCTGTCCCAGCCTGTGCACACAGTCCAGGCCGGTGTTACCAGGAGATCTGGAGGAGTGAAGCAGAGCATGTTTAATGGAGCACTGGAGCTTAGTGTCTCCACCATCATGGCTTTACACTAAAACCAGGCCATGGCTGGAATTTCAAGATTTAGTGTTAGCATGCAAGTAGTTGGTTATTATTGGCATACTCGCCGTGTGCAGATACTACAAATAAGTGCAGGTATTGTAAAATGCTTTCAGCAAGGAGTAGTAGCATTTATAAGCACATTACGTAATTTTTGCGTTCTCGTACTGTATGTTGTGTTTAAAATGGGTCTCAGAGGAATGATATAGGTTTACATTTTACATTTTTCCAACGGCAAAAAATCATAATTTGTTGGTCTGTTTGGCTATCAGCATGATCACGGAAAAACTACAAGCACGATATTCATGAATCTTGGCGGCATGGTGTTGCATGGGCCAGTGAAGGACCCATTACATGTTGATGTGTATCCAAACAACGGGACAGATATGTGTATCATGTTTCACTTTCGTTATTATTTAGAAACAGGATTTGTGCTGCGTTTATGTGGTGACGAAATAATTGGAAAAGGTTATCCTGAATATGAATATTCACCTGGACATCCCCATGTCAGAAAAACAACTTTAAACAGACATCCAACATTTGGTAAGCCTCTCTAACCAATACAATAATACTTAATGAATTTGTAACATCAAAGTTGTTGCCGCATTACCATTTAAAGCTCCTAAAAACGAAATAACAACCTTCCAACTCGGGAAATTGGACCATCCGAGGTGTAGGTGAATGCACCATTTGCTTTGGCAGTGGTCTGATTGTTTTATAATTTTGTGTATATTTAGATTTTGTAATGTGTGTCTGAAAGGTGTTCTTGTGTCTGTTTTATATCCACCATGGTCGAGTAACAGCAGATCTCAGCGGTTCTGTGCGGACCAATGAGAATGAGTCCTGGAGGACCTTCTATGCCATGTCAGGCATCTATGTGTGTGTGTTCAAGCGCGTGTTTTTGAGAGCGTGCATACGTGTGTATGTGTATCTGACTTAGTCTGTGGCTGCCAGTGCAAGTGCATACCCTGTCAAAAGCGCTGCACACCAGCCTTTCCCACCACCGTCTCCCTGGGGTGCCGTTTCCCTGCCAATGGGCCTCAGGTTTCCATGTGTAACAATGATTACCTTCCCCTCAACCATAAAGAGCAGGAGAACCCAGATAACTGTAACACACAGAGGAACCCCCGACCCACCCCCACATCTCTAGACCCTGATAAAATCTGACGGCAGGATTTGCTCGGCTCAGCACAGCCTTAGTTAAGAGCAGGCACACATAACAACTTGTTGGAATTGAGGCCTATCAGAGTGCTTGTAGATTGAGTTGACAGGTATTCTATATGAAATAGATCTTTCTTCAAATAAAGCGGGGCCCCAGGTGTTATGTCAGCAGGAAGACACCCAATCAGTGTGAGATGTACAGATGAAGGATGTGACAGGAAGAACAGCCTGGCCCTGGAGCAGAGGGCCAAAAAAATGTCTTCTTCACCATATACATTGCTCAAACACACACACACACACACACACTTCTTGTTCTCAGATGCTTTGTCTTTTCAGCTTTAATAACACCGTACAATTCCCCCGTATCCTCACAACCTGCTTCATATTATCAACCCTCCTTTCAATGAGGCAATGACGCCGTAATCATACTTACCACCTTTTGTATTTCAATTATACACCATACCTTTATGAACAAAGACACACATAATACCTTGTGATTCCATGTAATTATCTTTGAACCTTTCACAGAGAGATTTATTATCCAAAGCCTCCATTATGAGTAAGGGGTAAGAGATAAGTGATGCATTGAATTCATCCATAAACCTTCCCGCATTTTTAAATATTCATATAAAACTTAACTACATGCTGAAGCTTTATTATCAGCCATAAAACTGTCTCTGTTTTAATTAGCTTAACAAACTGCCCTGCTGTAAGTTATGATACAGGCTTATGTCAAGAAATGATGCATATCAGTGTTCATTTTGTTTTAACATCAGCGAAAATTGCAATTATTTCAGTAACCGTTCATTGATTTCATGTATGTTATTTCTGACACCTGGTGTAATTGAGTTACATTTAATGATTGCATGGTTGCCCTTTCATCCAACAGGAGTCTCCGTATGTGATGATGAAGAAGAACCATGAGCAGCTTGTGGGGAATGACAAATATGAGGGCTACATTGTGGAGCTGGCTGCAGAGATAGCCAAACATGTCGGCTACCAGTACAAACTGAAGGTGGTTTCAGATGGAAAATATGGAGCCAGAGACCCAGAGAATAAGATGTGGAACGGCATGGTGGGAGAACTGGTGTATGGGGTGAGTGGACTGTTTTGTGTTGGATATTATTCACGGTTTAAAGGTGAAAAAAATATATAAACTACTAAAAGTCAAATGTGAATGCTGTTTAGCCAATCAATTAACGTGCAGCTCAATTCTAACTTTATTTGAGCAGTCTGCCTTGATCGTTTTAAACCTTGTGCCTCACTCGGGACATTTTCCATTTTCCTGTCAATTTGGCTGTGTTAATGCATTTGTCGTACATTCTGGCAAGGGTATGAGGTTAGGAACGTTTGAACTCTTATGAAAAGTTAACAATTATCTATGAAGGCCACCAGACACTCCCTTAAGGACCAAAATGTTTCCATTTAAAACCGGTAAAACCACAGTTAAAAAAAAAAGCCACTACTACTACTACTACAGCCATTACAGCATGAACTCATGCTTTCTATTAGATCAAACGTTTAATAAAAAAATTTATAAAAATTGAACTTTTTTATACCAGATTAAGCCATGTTGTTATCTTCCATATTACGTGCTATTTGAAGGTTTACTTTCACACAAAAAAAAGCTTTTAAATATATGTTGTTGGTAATCTTTCACATATCCCAGACTGTGACTACGCCCCAGCATTTAATATGAAAATAACGTTATGTTTGTGTTGTTTTTCCTTAAATATGAAACAACAACTAAAAAAGTTAAGAGTTAAAAATAACAGATATCTGATACTGAAGATCAGGTTTGAATTTGGTTAGTAGACTTGACAGAGGAGAGAGGAAAACAATATTAAAAAAGGACATTGTGGCAGGTCTTTGACATTGGCAAAACAGTGCACAAACACACAATATAGATGATACCCCCTGATTAAATGACATTGGTGACATTTTTAGAGCATAGTTTGTAGAGATGCTTAAACATTTATCATCGTGGATATACTACTGTACAGTATTTGACGTGGGTCTTCTGATAAAGAAACTCTTGTGCTTTTCCCATTAACAAACACATATTTTAGAACATGAAAAGACATATTCTTGCCACTGTGTGCGTCTGGTCACATGCCTGTCTCTTTTCGACTCCCTCAGAAAGCAGATGTGGCTGTGGCCCCTCTGACCATCACCCTGGTGCGTGAAGAAGTGATCGACTTCTCTAAGCCCTTCATGTCCCTTGGCATCTCCATCATGATCAAGAAACCCACCAAATCCAAACCTGGCGTGTTTTCCTTCCTGGACCCGCTGGCTTACGAGATCTGGATGTGCATTGTGTTTGCCTACATCGGCGTGAGCGTGGTCCTGTTCCTTGTCAGTCGGTTCAGCCCGTACGAGTGGCACGCTGAGGACTACGAGGAGGGCGCTGAGCCGCAGTCGCCCACCCAAGCTTCAGCCAACGGGGTGCAGCAGGGCCAGGCCCCCCAGCAACAGAACAACAACCAGCAGAGTCTAGAGCAGACCAATGAGTTTGGCATTTTCAACTCCCTTTGGTTCTCACTGGGGGCCTTCATGCAGCAGGGCTGCGATATCTCACCACGGTAAGGCCTACATTTTTTTAGTGTTTTGAGTCCACTGTGCTTTGAGTCTCTGCTTTTGTTTGCTGGTACAAAAAGAGACACTCAGTGCCTCCTACGAACAAAATATTTCGGTCTTCCACACCGACTCTCCAACAGGCAGTGTGGCTTTCTAGTTTGAGAGATTTTGTTCTTTGTCACTTGTCATACGAAGCAAAGATCAAAGTTTGATCAAGAGCAGCAGAGGGAGTTTAAGCTGTGGTCATGTTGCAGAGTGTTGTGTTTCACAGAAACTTACTACTGTACACATGGCAGAAACTTCTTGGACTATACATTCTTGTGGAGCTCCTTCCAATGATATAACATATTTAATTGTATCTACAAGTGTGTTGGTCAAACCATAGGCAAAAGTAAATATTGGACCCTTCAGAGATTGTTAAGCAGGATCCTGGCGTGAGTGCTACGTGTTGGCTTCCCCTCGAGGGCTCTCATGAGCTTTGGTGTGAAACCATTCTCAAAAGGTCACCAATTAAAAATCTCATTAAGGGTCTGAAATTAGAGACACTGAGGTCGACTTTCTGAGCTTTCCAGAGGGACCAGCAGGAGGAGATGAGAAGATAACGTCAGTATTATCACCGATAGCTGTGAACCAGCAGAGACAGGGTAGGTCATGGATCGACACAGAGCTCCGTGTCTCTTTAAACATTAAAATACATACATTATGTATACATGTAGTGTGGTGCTGCACCTATACATAATACATCTATACTGCAGATTCTGGATGGAGAGGTCGATGCTGTTGCTTCAAATAAATATTGTAAGGGTTCGTGGTTGATGCTATTCTTGCCCAGGCTTTGAGGTATCCACCTCAAGGACTACGCCTTCAACCCACACAATGGAGGTGAATGCCATATGGTTTGTTGTTGACTGAAAATCATTTTTTATAAAGATGTATAAGCTAATGTTTCCAGAAACAATGCCCGACTGAGCACAACTTTTTCACAAGGTGCATAACTATTATAGAGGAATAGTCATTCCAATGGAAACTGCTAACAGTAAAATTCGACACATATCCTAATTGTTTTTGACATCATATGGCTGTTGAATTGAATTTTTTTTTTAAATCATTCAATGTAACGAGCACCACAAATGACATGTATTTCACCACCATTGTATGAGGGAATATATCAAAGCTGTTATCTTGAAGCTCGAGCAAATAAAAACAAAACGATCTGCATGGCTAGATACAATTCCAGGTAGGTAAGAACACATTGCTTGTGTTACTAAGAAACAGCAGCATTGCTCAGTCAGCTCAGTCAGCCTTCCATGATTGAGTGGCTGAAGGTTAAAGGAATTACAGCATGTGTAACGGTCCATTTTTATCTTGGCTTCCATCTTGTGACATTTAGAAAATGTATTTTCACTTTGCTCTTACCTTGCATTAATATCAGAAGGGAGAAATCTCTGCACCTTGCATGCTGCAGGTGCTCAGCTGTACATGATGTAGATACTGAATCCCTCCTCCCACGGGCCCCTAACCTGACATTTACCATGTTCTGCCTGGAGCCTCGGCTGCGCCTCTTGCAGGATGAAGCCTATTGTCCGAGCGTTCTTCTCTTACAGCCAGAAAATGCATCTTCAATAACTATTGATTTCCTCGTACGCCTCACAGAGAAAGAGAATGTCACCACGCATCCGCAAATTGTCCGTTCCCTGTGGTCTGTCTTTGTGTATGCACACACATTTATTTCTGTGTGTTTGTGTGCATTGGTGTGTATGTCTCTGTGTGTGTGCTTGACCCACACATGGGTTCAAACATATTTGCACAGTATTTGCATTTGTTTTGCTTTGGGAGATAGCGAGCTCTGCTGATGCAAGACGTTTCAAAGACTGTTTAAAAAAAGGACCAAACAGATTGTTTCTTCACTTGGAGCCATTTTGCTGATGACACCTCTGAATGCAAATTAACCAGATGTAAAATATGCGTAAACAAGACTGTTGGCCTCAAGTTTCATTTAAGTATTCAAAGATTCAAGGATTATGACATCATGCAACACAGGGTAGCACAACAAGAGGCAGTTATAACTTAGTCTTTTATACGACACAAGAAAAACAGGTCATAACAAAACAGTAGTGCATTCCTGTGATTCATTTTTTTAATTTGCATCAGAAGGTATGTAAAAGCAGCAAGAAAACAATGGTGTATCCTCTTGGGAGATCCATAATATACCAAATCGGACATCAGGGAAATATTGTCTATCAACTTTGAGCACCAAGCATCATTAACGTAGACATAGAGCATGCCCTTCCTGTCCTTCTGGAGTCCTGCTTTCTGTCCTGCAGTTCTCCCGTCAGTAGCATGATGCTGGATGCCTCTAAGGAGCATGGTGTCTGAAAATATCTGGCCACACCGCAGCATGCTCTGATCTCCCGTTGCTGGGTTAGCCTGAGTCTAATTTCATGTATGTTATTTTCCTGCAACATCGGCCAGGAGCAGGCTGGGTATAGTGGAATAGCCTTGGGTGCTAGATGTGTTAGCTTAGCTGCCATTTTGGCTCTACTCCTGGGGACGTCTTCCTGTGTTTAACGGTGTATCGCTCGCTGGCTTGTGGTTAGATAGATGCCATGGGTTCAAATGTCTCAAGGTCCACTGCTCTATAGCCACGTTTCTTTTACCGACATTGATGAGTATCTTTGACACATGCCACAAATGTTCCAGCAAAAAAAATGTTCTCATTTAAATAGGTTTCAGGTACAAGAGAAGATTTCCTTGGTGTGATCAGTGAGGGTGAGAGCTTTAGGGCTTGTATCCTCCAAGGACTTGAGTCAAATGTCTTTCTTACAATGTCCTTCCAAGGTGACCCACTGTCTTGTTTCAGAAAAAACTGTATGCAGCATTTAAAAATAAAAAAGAACACAAGTTGTTTAGCATATGCAGCAGTCCACGCTGTAGTAATCAGCATGGTGGAGTCTGATGGTATCTTAAAAACCAACACAGTGAATGTTTCACCCCGCTGAATACTGCCCTGAAGGAAACATCTTCTCCTTGAATATTTGGGTGACCTAGTTGCTCTAGCACAGCCCGTTCTCACACACGGAGGAGCGTGTGGAAGGATCTCCTGAAGCATTATGAGCTCCTGCTAAGGGACATGTTATGTTACTGCTCGTGTTTTGCCAGATAGAAGTAATAATACTTGTAACCTCACACATTCTGTTTCACATGAACACTGTGTACCAATGCATTTGGTCCATTGGGAATTGAGAGAATTATTTTTTCATACAGCAAGGCTTTTATGGGAACATTTTTGTTCCTGTATGCTTGGGAGAGTGTGCATTTTTCTTTAGATTTGTTTGCCTAAAGCCCATTTTCAACATGCATTTAAGCACTTTCTTTTAATCCATTTCCAAGTATGTAATTAGTCTTATATAATTATAGTATCAAGTGTGTTTTTGTAGAATCTAGTTCTATTTATTTTGTCTTACATTCATTCTTAATTAACTTATGTGATTTTATTTCATTTTACAGTGACAAAATAATCTGATAAAATCTTAGTATTTAGAATATTAAGTGAAACTAATGTCACTTGCCCTATTTTTGCTTTTGGGGGTTTTCCCATACCTGTAGTGTTATATCGTTTTTCATGCATGTAAATGCAAAGGCTTAAATTATTTGATTATTTCTTTAACATCACTCACAGTTGCGCTTCTATTGGATAGCGCTTCAACACATTGTACGTGATAGGCTTAGAGTTGGTACATCGATAAGAAGTTGACCAATCAAAACAGAGCCGGCCAGCTAACCAATCAGATCAGAAATGTACTACCCTCTGTCTGGTTTCAGACAGAGGGTGAAAAGAGGTGCTGCAGCACAGGCAGTATGAGAACAATAAAGACCTTTCTAAAATCGAGGATATCTCATTTTATATTTTCTTTTTGTATTGAAACCTTTGAGGCGTCATACTTTGAGCCACTTATATGCATTACTGTCTAATTATTATAAAAGAACAAAACATATAAAAAAACATTCTGTCTCTGATTTGTCTGACATTTCTGAGCAAGGTGCTTGTAAACCTCTCGTCACTGTGCCTTTGTCACTAATGGGTGAGAACAGAATGTTCTGGAGGTGCATTCAGCCTGGAGGTAGGCAGCTCAAAGCACCTCACTCTTTATGCTTCTCCATTTAATCAGAGACAAAAGGCCAAGGAACAACGCTGACGATCCACTCTGTCCTGGATTAATCAGTAGGCGTGTTTAATTTCCCTGTCTGCCTGTGGCTCTGTGTGTGTGTGTGTGTGTGTGTGTGTGTGTGTGTGTGTGTGTGTGTGTGTGTGTGTGTGTGTGTGTGTGTGTGTGTGTGTGTGTGTGCGTGTGCGTGTGCGTGTGCGTGTGCGTGTGCGTGTGTGTATAGTCCGGTTCTATTAAAAGCAAGCCCTTATTGCCATCCTCTTTGTCTGCTGCCTAACACTATCTGATTGGACCCGTCTGAAGGTATCTCAAGGTGTCTCTGTGTGAGTGCGTGCATGTGCTTTTTTTGTGTGTGTTTACATGCTCGTAGGCATGCATTCATACATCGATGTGATGCATTAATGTGTACAGTACTTAAGTGTGTGTGTGTATTAGTCCCCCTGTTCCCACTGCTATTTATTCAGTGTGAGACCTTGTTTACCGTGCTCTTTCCAAATGTCAGCACTGTCAGTCAGGGCCTCCATTAAGCCCCAGTCCGTGCTGTTGGGCCCTCCCTGTGTTTATCTCTGCAGACAGGTGGACTCTGAGAGTGATCCCCCCCCCCCCCCCGCCACAACACTCCATCTATCCGTCCGTCCACCCCATTTACTTCCTCTCCTATCGCCTCTTTTCAGTCTTCAGAATCAGAATCAGAAACAGGTTTATTGCCCTGTAGGTTCACACATACGAGGAATTTGACTTGATGTCATGGTGCATACTGTACATAAAATATAAAACAAAGAATCTCCATATAAAACAAAAAAATCTTGTATAATAAAATATAGTTAAATAGCAATAAAATAAAGCAGTAATTTACAGCGAAATGGAATGCAATGAGTTATAGAATATAACATATGAAATATGAAATAAGAATATGTGCAGTAAGCAGTATTTGAACATTGTGTGCATTAATGTAATGCATATAGTCTACCTCTCATCTGCTCTTTTCCCGTCCTTTAGTGCCTCTTCCAGTGATTGGTTAAGAGTTCATCTTGTGTGGCCTTTTCCCTCTCACATCATATTCTACAGCTGCTTCCTGTTTCACCCTCACACCTCCAATCTGATTTGAATTTTGAACAGTAATAACAGCATGTGTTTTCTATTTAACTTTGCTAAGTTGTCATTGTTTGATGTAGCTTCTGGGATCACATCCGTACAGATTTGAACATGCCTTATTGGAGGTTGGCTCAAAAGGTCATGAGCTCCTACGAAATAATGTATTTTTTCCCATGTGGCTGACATTGTAAATCGAAACAAAGCAGAATTTGTTTTCAACAAAACAACTTTAATGGGACACAAACAGTGGTCCTCTATGTAAGATAAGAAGCTTTGGTTTTTTTAGACTCCAAAATCTGGTAGGACCTCTGTTGGTGAAAGCACCAATGTTACACTTACACTGTGAAGCAGCAGCAGGACAGAAATGGTGTAATCCAGGTGTTTTAAACATTGCTAGTGAGGCATTTACTCCCACACAGCACCAACGAATAATGGCAAAGGGTAGAATATCAGAAAACTGACTTATTTACTGTACGTTAGCTGAAGGTGAGACAGAATAACGTTATAATAATAGAGGCAGCATATACGTTCAGCAGAACCTGTGTTTTCTAACCTTGTGGATTTAAACATGGCTTGGCTTTCTGTGTAAAGCTTGTCGACTGGGAGCTATTTAAGGAGAACTTGTACAGAAGGGCGCAGGTTCATGATGTTCCTCCGGCGAATATGTTTTGAAAAGTTTTTGTCTGTGTATGATTTCTGTTTGTGTGTGAGTGCTCCTAGGTGTGTATCTATGTTACCTACGGCCGTGTGGAGTTGTCTGCTCTCCTCAGCGCCTGTGTGCTCTCATTGCACGATTGTAGACTGAAATAAATCAGCTCTGTCACTCACAGCCCTGCCTGCCACAGCAGCAATTTCTCAGCCGGGCGGTCAGCATCATTCAATAGTGGATCGAGCCCGTGGTGCATTATGGTAACCCTGG
Organism: Trematomus bernacchii; assembly: GCF_902827165.1. Lineage (NCBI taxonomy): Eukaryota > Metazoa > Chordata > Actinopteri > Perciformes > Nototheniidae > Trematomus > Trematomus bernacchii. The sequence goes on along the minus strand of NW_022988097.1, from coordinate 6,266,503 downwards.
GGGGTGTCAGTATTTCTCTAACTGAGTTGTTTTCCCCAGTGATGTTTGTTGCTTTTTAGTCAATATTTGCTTGTTGTAATCCTATTCTGAACATATGTTGTTTTAAAAATAATATTTTTCATAGTGTAAAATGGTCCCTGTGTTCAGCTAGCAAGCTATTAGCGTTAGTGATGTGTAAAAGTAGAGCTGACAAAATAAGAAAGACATCAAAATGCTCACTGTGGGGCAGTATCTGTCACAACATTTTTCCAATTCTCTTCAACTTGATATTCATTGTGCACTCAAGGGGAAGGAAAAACCATGAGCTGTCTGAATAGTGGCAAATGTACAAAATTGTCAGTCGAGCATGAAAGATTTTATTGGGATAAAATGAGCAAAATCATGCATGTTGTCCCATAATTTGGCACTACTGTTTCTATATTAATATATGTTTGCATATTTGTCTTATTGATCGTGTTCTTTACATACTGTATATCTGGAAAACGTTCTCATACATTGATAATTCAGCTTTGCAAAGCTGATGTAAAGTTATGCATTTGATGTTGTCTTGTATCTTGTATGGTCTAATGCAAGAGGCTAAAAAGTCCTAAGGGACGACCCAAGAGATTTTATTTTGTTTGTTGATGAAGGGAATAATTGATTCCATAGTATTATTTATCAATTTGCGTAATTGTTGATATTTTTATCATTAACAAAAAAGAAATTAGATGATGTTGCGAGCCACTGAGTTACATAATTGTGTTGTTAGTTAGTTGCTGTCAAAGCAGTTGGGGAAGACGTGGTAGGAGGAAATGATTTATTCATGAGGAGACGGTTCAGTTTAGTTCATGGCATCGCTTATGTTTTATTAATCTGGACTGGAGATTGCATGAAGGCAACTTTTGATCATACATGCATGCCTGCTCACTCGCAAAAAAAGTAGAGGACACTCACACGCGTTCACCCCTAGAGAATCTCACTGGGGTACCACACTTTGTACACTGACAGAGACACCATCTCCTCAGAGGCACACACACTTTCAAATCTGCATTTAAAAACAGTCCCCCACATATGTTTCCTACAGCAGAGAGGGGAAGGGGCGGGGGTTGCCGTTATCAAGCTGTGCAACAGTGTATGTCTTTCCTGCAGCCATAAATTATACACAAGGCTCGAGGCCACTTGGGAAATCTACCTGGACTAAAGTAAACATTGTGGATAGTTTGACAGGCCAGATGTGTGCGGTGATGCTTAGAGGCTTATCAGTCAAACCCTGTGTTTGCTACACTGTATATTGCATGGAGCCCTAATGAGAGCTTTAACAGCAGATCTATCCTACTATAGGGGTGGTTGCCCTTATGGAGAGAAATGCAGGGAGAGGGAGGGTATGCTCATATGGTATGAGCAGCGGGATGACTAAAGTCTGTTTGGAGTGCAGAGTGTGCTGCCATGGCAACCGTAAAGAGACACAGATTTTTCTGTCAGAGCGGCGCAGCTTCAAGTTCCGCTCCATGGAACTGCACATCAGTGCACATGCATGTCACCTCTTTGTGTTTTCACGCTTCACATTACAGCACCATAGGTCAGTTTGTTTACGGCATTGATTTTCAGCTGCGATGTATCCGTGTTTTGATTCCTGTTCTTTCTGGTCCGAGTGACTAAGAGGCTGTGCGTATGTGTGTGGGCGAGTATAGTAAGCGCTCTCACAGCTCGCCAGCACTGACTTATCTCAGGTTACACGCCGCTAAGACACAATCCATGATATCACTAAGCGACCCGTGAGCAGCCGCGGATACAATGATTACAGTCATATCTCAATCACATCGATCCCTCTGCACCATCGCCTGGGAAACGGCTCGGAGCTCAATTGTTTTGTTTCCATGCGCCATCACTCAAACGAGACATAGGCTACTGCATGTTGCCAAGTGGCATTTAACTCCGCTGCTTCTTAATGACACAAACATGCATTTAACACTTACACAGCATTCTGAATCATAATGCTGTTTGTCAAATATTCCATTGCATACAGAAATGAGTGTAATTATAGGCTAGGGTGAGGATGCTGCAGGCTTGTAACAAAATTAACATAATATTCAGGCATGGTAATATTGACCTTTAGTGGGAGAATGGGGGGGGGAGATAATTTGTTTAATACATCTTTTTTTTTGCCTCCTGGTTAAAGCTGGCATGTTAGTTTAGCCTTGAAGTTAAAAGCGCTCTGAAATATTTAACAATCATGCGGCTATGAAACCAAAAGCAAACAAAAATCTGATAAAAACGCACCACTCGGTTACAATATTCGCCATAGCACACCCCCCAGAGCCTCATCGAGCAAAAGCGAGACGGAGAGAGACAGAATAAGGACACTGAGTGTGAGTTACTGTAAGTGCATTTCAAAAAGTGTCTTAGGGTCCAGGTGACCACAAAAGCATTGTGTGTTGCACATCAAACCAATATGGCGTGTGTGCTCAGAGATACATTTTGAAGCCCCATAGCAGAGGAACACATTGTGGCTTTTACTTGTGTTTTCAGTAGGCACTGGGACCTATATGGTTGCAGAGTTTCATAAAAAGGTAATCACGTTTATAAATACTTTATTCCGGTTAATTATCCAGACATGCCCACATTACTATGCATGTTTTTAACAGTCTGTTTTTCATTGAGGAGGCTATGGGGAATCGAGAGCTTAATAAAACTTTTATCAACTCGTAACATTTACAAGCAGCTAAGGCTCAGTTAAGGAAACGCTAATTACCAAAAGCCCTGTGATATAAGTCAGCGGATTGAAAGGGCTGTTAGACCAGAAGAATGCAGCTAAGATGTATGGGCCATACAACGATTAATGTGTTGTTGCTATACACAAATGATCAGAGAGCAAAATGTATGTCTGCTGTATTTGTTTCCTTAATGATCATAGCCCTTAGATATAGGATAGAATATAGACACTGTGTAAACACAACTAAGGAAAACATAGCTTTGTATTATATATCCCTATCCGACATTTTCACTTTTCATCTCAGCAGCTCCATTTGCAACAACAACACAGACAAAATAAAAAGGTATTAAAATCCCAAAACAAGGATACATACATTTGTTAACTTTACAAAAGAGAATTTATTCAAGATCCTTCAACCTACATTTGATCTTCAATTAAATTGCATATTTAATTGTAGGGCTGACAGGTCCATGACTAGAATGTTTCATTCTTACCTTTTAAGATTGTTAAACCCACTAATCTACAATATGATGGTAACAATTTGTATTCACTGTTCAGGACATGTTTGGGGTCAGAAACAATGCTGTTGGGCCTGTATTTATTTATGTGAGAAGATCTTCATTGGTGAAACAGGTTTAACTCTAAAGTGGTGAATAGACATGTGTGCCTTGTAGTGTTATAGTACTTGTTGTGTTGGTTTGTGTGCATGTAAATGGTCTGTAAAGGCTAAAATCCCCCCCGGCCAGCTAACCAATCAGAGCAGACTGGGCTCTGGTTTCAGAGGGTGAACAGATGTGTTGCAGCACAGGCAGTATGAGAAAAATAAAGACATTTTTTAACAATAAAGCACGGAAACAATGTGTAGAGACACAAAATAGAAATACACCCAATTCCTATGGTGGAAAAATAAAATACAAATGTTGTCCTTTTGGAAACAAATTCAATGGGGTCTATCATTTCATGTCATTATATATGTATATGTAAATACCTGCAGTGTATTTAGCCGATGTAACTAAGCCCTTGACTTGAATGTATTTTTCTAATCATCTAGTTCATTTTCTCAGCTGTGATCTTGTTGTGTTCATTAGTGGAAGATGATCACTGATGTAGTTTTGATATAAACAATGTTCTTAAATTATGGGTCTTTTTTTCATCTAGTGTGGTTGATAAGACATGTCCTGCATCTCACCACAGCGTTGGCCAATTAGTCAGCACAAATGTACTAAATGTACTAATATAGACTCCGTGTCTATATATGTATGTTAACAGCTCTGTCTGCTGCATTTGGAGGTTTTTCTACAGCTTGCTTTTTATTTGTAGGCTCCACTTCACCAGTCTGACACTCTCATTCTGTCTCTTGCACAAGTCTCGTCCATCAATACACGATATCGGGAGTGGCCAGGCCTAGTAAAAAAAAAAAAAAACGTATAGCTGTCTCGCTAATTCTTTTAAGAAGCAAAAAAAGCAGTGTAGCAGTAAACTCCTTTTCCATCCTTGATTTGTCTTAGAATCACATCATAATTAGAGACCATTTTCTTTCTCATTTAAACCTCTGTAATTCCTAATCCATTGTAATGTGGCCATTAATGGCTCATTTTTTACACTTGCTAAAGTCATTAGTCATTGCTAATTACCATATCAAATAGAGGAGGCCAGCCGGGGGGAATTCTAATGAGAGTTTAGTACAGCAAATTCTCGGGGAGCTGTGGGTGGAGATCATATAGCGAAGGATGAAGATCAGGATCTGACATACTGTAAAGAGATGGTCCAATTTGTTCTGCTGTCCATCATAACAGACACACATGAAGAGTTGAGTCTCTCTTATGTGTGAACACATTAGCATTCACTTCTTATAATGGCTACAATTTGGAGAAACACGCACACACGCAGGAGGAAAACCTATCTGGATTCATATCTACTGTGTGACTATGTGTGTAGAAAGCAGTCACACTGTGTCAGAGCCCCATCATCTGGAATATGGTTTTTCTTTCGGCTCCCAACTTCAATGTTTATTTATTTAGTCTCACCAGTCAAGTTAACCCCAGTTCCAGACTTAACATGGGCTGTTTTCTTTTTACATTACACATTTTGATGTTTAACTATTGGTAAAAACCCTTATAGTGAAACGTCTCACTCTTGCAACTGTAAGCACTTGAGTTACATAAGTAACCTAAATGTTCGGCAGAAAAACAACCCCCCCCCCAATCATAAATTATCAGCTGACGGCACATTTTATAGCATTACATGTATATAAGAACATGTTTGCTACCACATAATGACACGATGATATGTATGTATTGCATGTTGCACTTGCTCAATATGGCCCAAACAATACTTAGCTTTGTTCCGAAGTCGTGATCTCTCATAGTCACTCCACATGTTAAATATGCGGTTATTTCTAACTGTACTGTATTTAAGTGTAAGGACATACTATCAGGTCTGAACTAGATTGAAAATCAACACAAATATTTTTGATTAATCATTATAGCATTTTTTTTTCTTAGAGCCTATAATGATGTTTTGAAATGTTATTCTGAACGAAATAAAAAACACAGGCCTATGTTCTAGTTAAAGTTCCTTATTAAATGACACTATCAATTATTAAATTCCAAAAACTTCAGCTCTATTGAGACTCAGTTGTACTGCATTCCTCCATCGCTATACTGCGAGTGCATTTGCTGCTCTCATTTCTATTCATTTTTATTCCTTTTGCAATAAAATGGGCAGACTGAATAATTAATTAATCATTGCCTTAACAAGACTATGAAATGAAAGTCCTACTTGGCAAGATTTCGCGTGCTGTAGTAAGGCGGCTTAGTTAACGTTTTACTGATGCACCAAAGTCTGCGGCTGTGCAATAATGTATGAGGAGCGGGAAGGAGGCTCAGAAGGAAGCGACAGTTCAAAAAGAGACAAACAGAGACAAACAGGTCTGTGTTTGCCAGTCGCTCTGCTCGACTAGGGAGGACTGCTGCAGGAGAATCAAGACACACACACGCTCACACACATGTACGCACACATTTCCCTTTCTCTCAGTCAGTAAATGGTGACCTGGTTGTTCTTTTGCTCAGACAAACTCTCACATTGCCTTCAGGAAGGAATAGTATGAGTGTGTATGTGTGTGTGCTTTTTTTGCTTGTGCTCGTGCATAGCTGAATGCGTCAGTGTCAGTGCCAAGGTGTAGGCCATTGTTGTCTGGCCCAAAACAAGCGCCTGTCAGCCCCCCCAGCATGAATAGACAGGCAGGGAGCACAGCCGAGACATAGGGCGGATGGAGGGGAAAGGAGAAAAGAAAGGAGAGGAAGAGAGAGCAATAGAAAGGGAAAAAAGGACGATTGAAGGAGAAGGATTAGACAGCTGTTTACTGCCATCTCCGGAGGCCAGCAGCAGTCAAAGCTAAGGAGTTTGTCAGCCTCTGGTGGTACTACCCAGTTTACTTTTCATCTACGCCATTCACCCCTCTCCCTCCATCTCACTTGAATTGCTGGATCAGCCTAACAAACTTTGTCTCCACCCTCCCTTATGTTAGAGCAGATCTTAGTTTGTTAAAGTTTCCCTCCTCATACTTTCTTGCAGTACCTGTGATTTTCTAGATAAATAACACTATAAGCCCAAAGGTCTCATTAGCACTTCTCATTCAGTGTGATGCTGTGATATTGTGTCAAACGATACGGATAATGTTTTTTTTAAATTTAAATTAATTTTATTTCCGGGGGAAAATGCACTTTCAGTGAAAAAGGTTTTGCAGATGTCACCCTGGACTTTTTTTGTTGTTATCTTTTTACAACTTGATCTTAAGATAATATTGACCTGTATTTATTCCATACTAATAGTGCGGATTTTCATGACCGTATAATACTTTTGCCACTTATGATCTTTATGAAATACTACGATGTTGAAATCCTTGATTAACCCTTTTACATTTAAAAGGGTTATTTCCACTTAATTTGGTCATCTTGTGACCCTGTATTTTCTTTGTGATTCCTCCCTCTTTATGGAAGTAGTTGATATTATTTGTACATGTAGACATTTGTTGATTCACAATTTGAAAGATAAATGATCATAACACGTTTTGATGCTGAGGGGAATTGTTTTGCAGCAGTTGCAGGTAAATGCAGGGAAGAGTGGCAACATACATGTGTGATGAAGAGCTCAGCATGGGGTTCTGTTTACAATTATCAGAGCTCATTGACCTTCATTTACTTGGATGCTGATACAGTAGGTGCTGCTGGCGCCTATGGATTGATGGGTTCTTCTTAAACTATGTTTACATGAATATGTATACATTTAATCTGTCAAAAAACGTCTGGGGACTGAGATGTTGTAAAGTGTTGAGTATAAGTATTTCACAGTGTGTGGAATGTTTCACTTCTATAACTATGCAGAGCTGAAACGGAGAGTTATGACGCAAGAAAATTGTGAATTATTTACTGCAACACTAAATATGCACAAAGGTATCTGAAAGAGCATGTTGCTTTTCTCACTGCGCAGCAAAGCTTAACCGTACCCACTCCCTTTTGAACAGTGATCAGTGAACAAGTCAGAAACCACACACACACACACACACACACACACACACACACACACACACACACACACACACACACCCACACACGCACACACACACACACACACACACACACACACACACACACACACACACACACACACACACACACACACACACACACACACACACTGCAGACAGCTCTGCATTCTCCCAACTGATTTTCAAAGGCTCTGCATCCATTCTGTGTTTGCTCTGCGCTCGCTCCCTGACTGCTCTTTCATCATCCACCCGTCATCTGAAAAGCATCTTAAATGATTATGTTTTAGCTTCTCCCTTCCCTTTTTTTTTTCATACTTAATCTCGCCTTCATGTTCACGCTCCATTTGGCTTGACGGCACAAAGGTGAATCATGAAAGCCTTTTTTGTTTCAGATTTGTGACATTTTCATTGCTTAAGCTCCCCTGCTCTGTGCCTCGGCTCTGTTGACGGGGACCCGGTGTGCTACGCAACATGATTTCTGCTGTCGCTGTTGTTCGAGCTGGCTCCTCCTGGGGTGAAGATACACGCACAAAGAGAGAGAGAGAGAGAGAGAGAGAGAGAGAGAAGACACCGCAATTTTACTCATGGGATTTTGCTCCTAAATCACCCAGTTGTTGTTTTTTCATTGTTTTTTTAAATAAATGCAATTAGAGAATTGGTTAAGTGTTCCCCTCGGCCTATTAATTTCCAACAATTAAAGTGCGTGGTTCAACAAAACATATTGGCAACTTTCTTAAAGTGAGATTAATTTGGCAGGCAGGAAGCTGAGTGGGCCTTTGTGGATCTGGTTATCTTTCCTTAGCACATGGGTCTAAGCTCTCCAAGCCTGGTGGAACGAAGATGTGTGAGTGCAGACCGAGTGTGAGGCTATGTAGGTCATTTGGATGGTGTCTACATCACAAGGTATTTAGATTGCTTTTCTTGATTGCCTGCAAAACTGACAGTGTTGCTATTTGTCTTCCATGGCACTGCTTTAACATGTAACTGACTCCTGATTGTCTTCTATCTATTTGTGACTAACCAAAGATCCTGTCCTTCTTATTTTAGCTCTCTGTCGGGCCGCATTGTTGGAGGCGTCTGGTGGTTCTTCACCCTCATCATCATCTCCTCCTATACTGCCAACTTGGCTGCCTTTCTGACAGTGGAGAGGATGGTGTCTCCTATAGAGAGCGCTGAGGATTTGGCCAAGCAGACGGAGATCGCCTATGGAACGCTGGATGCCGGCTCCACCAAAGAATTCTTCAGGGTGAGGAACCGAGATTCAAACATTCATTCAGACCATCAATGTCTACCTGTGTGACAGATACACAGCATTCCTGCTACTGCTTCACAATGAAATCAACCCTGTGGTTAGCAGCCAGTTGGACGCTTTCAATGTGAAGAAGCATCAGAAGTTATTTTAGGAGTTACAGCAAACAGTAAGGCTCACATCCACACGATAAAATTACACACGGTAATACTGGATATCATGCATCCTTCATTTCCCGTTGAATCCAGCATAGGAATGGCCTGCTATGCCGCTAAAATAAAAATTACTATATAGTTAGCTAACTACAAAATGTACATGCATTAAATTGCTATTGAAAACAAATGCCAACCATAGAAAGTATATCAAAATGATAACATGGAACATTTGAAGTATTATAACAATAACACTCGAGATGCCCGATGGCAATTTTCTTCTTCAAATTTCAAAATCTGATTGGCCAATTCAGATTTTTGCTAAATCCATTTATTTTCTCTCTGAGAACTAAAATTGACAGTGTTCAGTAACCTTTCAATTACAAATGTTTAAAGAATTGTTTAAATTGAGTTGAAAGTTCATAATAAAACATTGACTTATCCAAAATGGCAACAGGTTGGCCGGCATTCTTGTTGTCAAACCCTTGTTAGGTTTTACAATCTTGATTTCTTCTTCATTCTTCACGGAAATGTAAAACTGATAGGCCGGTCACCAGTCGAGGCAGGTTCAAATTAATATTATTCAAATCTAATTATTTGATGAAAATGTAAATAATTATAGCTTCAAAACAGCATCATGTATCCTTAACTTAGAGTATTCGCACTGACATTGTCTCTTTCTCTATCTTCCCATCTCTTTCTTCAACAATTCTGGCCTTCAGAGGTCGAAGATCGCCGTGTTTGAGAAGATGTGGTCGTACATGAAGTCGGCCGACCCGCCTGTGTTTGTCAAGACGACAGACGAGGGCGTGATGAGAGTCAGGAAGTCTAAGGGCAAGTATGCCTACCTGTTGGAGTCCACAATGAACGAGTACATAGAGCAGAGGAAACCGTGCGACACTATGAAGGTGGGAGGAAACCTTGACTCTAAAGGTTATGGCATCGCCACACCAAAGGGCTCCCCTCTCAGGTAAGCCCCTGCCACTGCAGCATGGCTAGATAAAAGAGCTCCATAAGAGCTTTTAGTGGAGCTTGTGCATGAGCCTCATCCGTAACCTGTTGATTTGTCCATTGACCTTAGTTATTGAAGCCTTCATGCATACTTTTCATCACAATACAACAACATGTCAGTATTAGTATCCTGTGTTGTGCTCAGAAATAGAACGCATGGCATCCATTTTTACAGCTTCATTTAACTTAGCTTTTGTTTTGCACACTGTCACATTTACATCTTCATTATTCCAATGTTCAACACTACCAGCCATCTTTAATTGTGCCTGCATATGAATGTATGCAGATAGCCTATTCATAGCTGACTTGTGAGCAGTAGCAGAAGTGTAAAGTAGGACTATGAGATGCACCATCCTGTTTAAGCAGCACTTGTTTTCCTGCTGCCATATAATTACATTCTAAACCTTGATGAGCATGTGTTGTGGCTAGTGACTGCTTTGAACCCGAAGTGTCCCCTTCAACACAAAGAAACTCGTACAAAATGTAAATGCACCTCTCACGAACCAACGAGGCCTTTAAAAGCAGGATAACCATTTATGGAGGGCTTCAATCCATATGGCTACTTTTCCACTTACGCCGAGGCTCACACTTCAAATGATGTCAGCGGAGATGAATTTATATTTGCCACATTCAATGTGATAATGAATGTAATGAACAATAATTCATACTCGATGTGCTACCTTTTCATATTACATTAACACCCTAAACCAAGTTCCCATTCATATGTTTCTTGGAACTACAGAGAGAGCGCAGGAGCTGGTGGCATCTGAAGCTTTAACCTCTCTTTATTAGGCCTCATTCAATGAAAACAGCCATATGGGGAGATTTTATTCAAACTTACTTAAGATACATTCAGGCTTTCCACCTTGTTTGACAGCCCCAAGAAAGAGCCCGCTGTCTAGAGATGTCGTTAACGTCTTATTCGAGGCTCCATTTCAATTTTCATTACAAATACAGTTCAAGCAGCAACTAAGTGTTGTATTAGTGACAATCTAACTGGTGAGAGTAATCTGCTCACAGGTCATTTCAGATTGCTCCAAACCTATAATGTAGCAATGTGCTGCTGTGTTGATCAGCTGAGGATGTCCCCATTATCTCTTTCTCTCTCTGTTAATGTGATATTTTATATTCTGTGGACATTCGCATATGTCTGATACTGAGTTTTGGCCACATATGACAAACATTCATGACTGAGTATGTTCCTAATAATTCATACATATTAATGGTTAAAGGAGAACTTGACTACTTGTCACCTGGGGTCAGACATCAGGGGATGTTCACTGAATTCAAAGAGTTGGGTTCAATGATACCTGCAATGCATTGTTAATGCAACGATTTGCAATTGATTTGACTTTTTCTCTCTTTAAAACCTTTAACTCAGAGTCTGGGTTATTATTTTAAATGCATACCGTACAGTAACATACACAGTTTACGATATTTGATTACTGGTGATGTGTATGAATAGAGGACTTACAAACAGCACAAATATTAGTCTGTCCATCCAACTTTTCAAGCTAATTTCCGGGACAAAGTGCAGAAAATATACTTTAAGAAAACTTCTGTGCATCCACTTTTGGTTATAAAGCTAAGTCATAATGATACTGTCAATATATTAAAAGCTTACGAATGTTTTCACAAGTGTAGAGTAACAGTAGTACCTTAACACATCAAAGTAAGCTCACTGCAGCACATAAACAAAGCAGAAAAGAAAATATTTAATATGATACTCAATCTGCTTATTAAGGTCAGTATTGGGGCTGTTCTGACCTGACAGATCTGAGCCACTGGATATATGACAATACATATGCATTCTAACATGCGTATTGCAGTGCAGGTCTAATTGAAAGTAGCACTTTGAAAATAAAGATACTAAAATGACCTAACTCTTCATTTTACAGGATGTACTGACGACCTGTCTTCAAACTACACGTCTGTGAAATGTTCTGTATATATTCCCCCTGCTTCATTTTTACACGTATGATTTCCAGCCACCACCATGCCTGCCTGACTGTTAAACTCATCCCACCTTACATGCAGTACAGTAGCCTGACTGACATATCTGCTCACTTCAAACGTAACAAGTGACCTGCAGGTCTCCATGTTCACTCACTTTGACTTCTTTTATCTTGCCTGCTTACTCTGGGCTGAGAAAGAATTCAGAGGTTTTACCAGCTCCGAGGACACCTGTGTTCCCTACAGCTGTGTTGTTTATTAGGGTTAGGTGGGAAAGACTCTTCTGCGTCTGTTGGGGAGAAAGGCACAATACCAAACTCAAATTTTACTCCACAGAAGAATTGACACTGATTTGAGAGAAAAAACAATCTGGCAAAGGCTGTAATCTTCACTTCTTTTATGCAAATTCTGATTGCAGAGTGTGCCTTTCTGTGATTTGTGGATGGAGAGAGTCTTTGTCCGTGGCCCGTCAGTCAGCTATAGGAAATACACACACACACACGCTCACCAGAGACAGAGAGCAAGCCTTGGGGAGATGCTTTGGATGAGCTGCTTCATATAGATTCACGATCAGGACTCCGTCTACAGTTGGCCACACAGTTTCCTTTCAGCCTGATTAGGAAACAGCTTGATGTGGAATTGAACCTGGCAGTTAAAACATTGAAAACCTCAGTCTGCATTTGTATCTTCTTACAGTTCAAAATGAATCAAGACAGGCTTCTATTCACTGAGAAGCACTTGTGGTTTGAATATTGATGGGTTAGTTACCATAGCAATCTGTATGCTGGTGCCACTGAAAGGAAATTACCATCTGTAGACCGACTTCCGCATCCAAGGCATCTCCATTCACAGTCTGTGCTCTGCCTCCTTCTGAGGCCCCTGATGGTAAAACCTGACTCTGCTACTGTATGGGCACTCAGCACTCTTCAGCCCATTGCAGATACACAACTAACATGCATCTAAAGACAACACTCCTGCTCCATATCAGTAGTCACATGCAGGAGTTTCTAATAATAAGTCAATGTTTTCATAATCACCACCACCATGCGACCAATCTCTTTATATCTGTCCCATAGAGTGTCTCCTAATGGTTATCGTTTTATCATATTTTCAAGAAACCCAGTAAACCTGGCAGTGTTAAAACTGAACGAGCAGGGCCTCTTGGACAAATTGAAAAACAAGTGGTGGTACGACAAGGGAGAGTGCGGCAGCGGGGGCGGGGACTCCAAGGTCAGAGCCAGTTTGATAAACCCTGCGGGTAACCCACCACCACTGGGAGTGGGAGGTTGTGGGGAGGGGGGCAACCGGCAGGCCCACACTGCACTGCCACTCTAGCAACACTTAATCTCTCTGTGGTGTAGCGAAAGGGCAAAGAAAACGTGCGAAGGGGGGTGATTATTTGGCCAGCGGTGGCTATATTTGCAAACCACAGAGAGGGATATTTTGTATCATGTCCCCTGCTTCAACTAAACCAGCATTGATTATTTAAAAGTGATCAGTGTTTATTAATTAAACCATCTGCATCCCTGGTGCTCAATCGTGTTTTAAGAGCCCATGCTTCTATTTAATTCAAATTAGATGTTAACTTTAGCAAATTACGCCTTTCACAAAAGATGCAATTGGGACCTCCGTGTTGCTTAAGTGACGTTCGCAGTGTGCCGGTTACCCCGAAGTGATATAGTAATACACATCTAGTGTCTCAGGGAGCCACCAACCAAGCTAGATGGAGTATTAATGCATATCACTTTAACTCTGATGTTTATAATGATGTTTCTGCTTTATATACATGTGTGTGTGGTGTGTGTGAAAAGGTGTTGTTTTTTACATTTTAAGCAAGCATTAACGTGTGTATGTAATTGCTGCTCTGTGTCTCTGAATCAATAACATAAAATAACATGGTATAATATGTTATTTATGTTATTTTCTTATGGTTGGAAGAATCCCAGTAAACCTAGCGGTGTTGAAATTCAATGAGCAGGCCGTCTTAGACAAACTGAAAAACAAATGGTGGTACGATAAAGGGGAGTGTGGCAGCAAGGACTCCGGAAGAAAGGTTAGTCTCCGACCCAAAACCTGTCCCCTCACACCACCTCCAAGCACTACCCCTGATCCTAGACCAGCCCCCAAGTCCAGCCCTCAGCCTCTATTACACTGAGCAGTACCCCCCATGTGGTTCTAGCAGTACTGCTGTATTGGCCCGAACATAAGCCAAACTCCCATGTACCAGTTTTAGGATAGACTTAAACATGGGCTGAACACTATACAGAACAATATACAGTAGGCAGATACACTGTGCTTAACATATATTTAATTTGTTTGAATTGCAATTATTTTTACGAAAGGTTTTATGTATATTTATGAAAATACAGTTTGGGATTATTGACTATTATAGAGAATCAATATTTAAATCTGCTAAAGGAAATTACTGAATTAAATCCTCTTGATTTAATTAAAAAAATTGTTTTAGTTTGAAAGTCCTACTGTTGAGAATAAATGATACATACGTGTAATGCCGTGATCAGCAAGCACTTTTAAACGTGGGAATTTGTTTAATTGGGTTTGACATTTTTCTAGAATGACAGTCCAGTCCATTTTTGCTGTAACATTCACATGTGGCAGCAGAACCGTTCCATAAGTTAAACAGAGTCTGCCTGATTTGTAACTGGCCAATGCCAATAAAAAGACCATAGTTAATGCCAAAGCAAAGTTTAACAGTAGTAGAAATAGAGCGGGTTCATAAAGTCAGCAGACTGACTCAGTTATGTCAGTTGAACCACAATATCTTTCTGGGGTAGGCACACATTAGCCATCAAAAGTTAAAATCATTGTCTTATATTCGGGCCATTACTCCGGTGTTTCTCTTGTGTCTTTTTTCCCTGCTGAGTTTGTTTTTTTCAGATATTTAATGTTCATTGACAGTGTGTAAATAGATATTGTGTGGTAGATTAGTTAGGATTGTAAGAAAATCCTTATTAATCCACCACAACATGTTTTACTAAAAAAATATTTGTTTTAAATATATAACCTCTGCAGTCACCTGCAAGTAAAAAGTGGTATGAGTAATTTGTATTCCACTTCCAGTCCCCTGAAAAAATTTCCAACCTCTCCAACATACAGATCAAGTGTGATGATAACCTTGAGTTTGTACTGTAGATTGAATATGAATCAGTTTAAACGCAATCTGCAATTCCTTCCCAAGGAAAAAGACTAAGAAAAGCAACAGAGAAGGACGTGAGGGGGACAGATGATGACATTAGGCATTTGACTTTGCTTAACCTTTCAAACATGTTGAGCTGTAACCTTTTGCGTTCTGGTCCTTATAATAATCCTGCCCCTAGCACTCTGCACTGTGTCCATGTGTGGATGCAAACCCTGGCAATCTGCTAGAACGACCCTGAGTCACACCAAGTCTGCCACTGTGCTCATACATTATCAGTTAAAGCTGTCTTTTGTTTCAAACAGTAGTTTTCCCTGACAGAAAAGCTTTTTCTCTTTAGCTTGGGTACATCTGAATGTGTTTGTCAGCTGGCCTTCTGAACCTGTCAACACAGTACTAGTGCCAACCTTTTTTTCATCCTTTTCCTTACATTTGGATACTCAAGGACAGGGGTGTGAAATGATGTGCCATGACGGGCTGAAGAAATTGAGATTATTTTATCCAAGGATGTATCATAGAGTTCCATTTAAGGAGAGATTTTGTAGGATAAACAAAATAGAGTTTTGCTAGTCTACAGTCACATCTATATTTAAATCTACTCCGCAATGACATTTGAAATCCCTTATAGTAAAGATTTATTAATTTTGCAACATACATTGACTTGTAAGTTATCATTTGACAGTTTGGGAAATGGTCTTGTTGCTTTGGAGCAGAAAGTTATATAATACGATTAATACCACTGAATACCGCTAACTACCTGAATGTAGCTAACAACAGCCAACAGCTAAAGTTAGCTTAGGCTAGCAGAAGGATAATCATGGGGAAAGCTATGCTATCTCTGTCCCAATGGGACCAATTCTGCCTACCAGCACCTCTAACACTAACTGATTAGCCAGTTAAACCTCATATATAAAAACAAACAAGTCCAAATGTCCCTAGCTGTTTACACATGTCGAAGTCTTAATGCTAACATAAGCTTTCTTAACTGCCAGTGCTGTTGATCTTTTTATCTATCACTCTGCAAGAAGGGAAAAAGCTATTCTTTAAATATTTGGTCAGCATTCACAACCTGAATATGTGATAGATTTGAAATTACGCAAATAGCTGTATGAAGGGCTTAGAGTCTTAATAAGTAGCTTTTTACTTTGGGTGGTATAATTTTTTTGTTTTTGTTTGGACACACATTGTATTTGAAAACATTTTTAAGGAATTGGTGCATAGCTAGGACCGACTCCAGGAAGATTAGCAATTATAGCTCCCAGTCCCAGGGATAAACAAAAATGTAGCAGAAGAGAATTAAATGGTCTTTCAAATGAACCAGTGTAGTCCATGTTTGATGCAAACAGCTGCAATCTCTCAGTCCTCCATAGCACATCGTTTGACACATATTCCCTGGTATAAAATGTATTTTCATCATTCTACTGACTCACAGGGTATCCACTTTATCGTTGGTCAAAATTCAGAATGAATGTAATTGAAATGCTAATTTTCCCATAGGCTTAAAAACATTTGGTATAAGTGAATAGAACAAATACAAGCCCAAATGTAGAGGTAGAGTTCAGAGGCATAATAAAATGTTTTCATGTTCTATTAATCTCCTCAAGTGACACAAATATATTCCAAAAATGGATTTACATAAAACAACATCCTCATTAGACCCCATTGTTTCACGAGAGCCCTTTAGGTTGACTCATTTAAGTCTTAATGGTTCCCTTTCATAACAGACTATAAATAGGCATAAATGTGAGTTAAGTGCCACTGCAATAGAGAATAATGACCTATAAAATGGAGCAATGTCAAACCAAGATTTGTTTGTGCTGTTGTTGCATGAATGCATGTGTTGTGGAGTGCATTTTACTTTACCCCTTAAAAAAATATATATTTTTGAAAAAAACCCATGTGTTTCAGTATTTGACTTTAAATGTTAATATAGGTTTTGTTTAAAAAGCTTAGTATTGTATAAATAAGTAATAGAAATTCTAGATCAGTATTTATTGTCATCTTCTGGGGCCTGTCTCACAAAGCGAGTGCATTACAGTCAGCTTTTAAGATATGCCTCAATAATATGGCTCCCACGTGAATATGCTAGGTAGCCTGAAACAGGGAATACATGTCTTCTTTATCAATTGAAAGGTTTCAATACATTTGCTTGTGATCAGGAGTTTGATTTCCCGAATTAAAACAAATACTAAATTTAATTTAATTTAATAAATGCCTTTGACTAAAATGTACATTGAATAAATCACTGGGAGATAATTTTGGGTGTCCTTTTTTAAATCAATAAAGTTGATGTCTACAATGCATACGATATGCAGAAGTGGATTTCACTATTTGCTTTTTTGAACAATGTTTTCACTGTTTCTTAAGAAGCCATTGAGAGCAGCATTGACTACACTACACAACTGAAATATATTTAACAATTACACTCATTGTACCAGTTGGTGTAGAGCAGGGCTATTCAATTAGTTTGGAATGGGGGCCGGTTGATGAAAATGATCCAAAGCAAGGGGCCGGGAAAAAGATGGCTTGAAATATGAGCAATCATATTTAAGAGCTTCAGATACAGTAAATACTACAACAGCATAGTGGAGTGCATATATTGTGTTTAATTCAATCAAACAACATAGCCCCAAGGCCTTTATAGATCTAAATGGCAAGTTCAGAACTCAGTAGGCCTACATGTTTCATTTGATTTCATTTAGGTGAAATTATCTAATCATTCACGCAGAGATGCAATCAATGACAGGAGTTGTCACTACAGTATAGTAGGTGGGTTCGAAACCCGAGCCCGTCGAAGTTTTCAGGCATTGTCTACCCCTCTATCTCTCAATGTAACACCCTCTCTGGAATAAAGGCACTATGGCACAAAAAAAAGAAAAAAAAAAATCTTAAAAAAAAAAAAGATTACTTTTTAACATTATACTCAAAGGGCCAGTAAATATCACCCCGGGGCCGGATTTGAATAGCCCTGGTGTAGAGTTATGTTGAGATGTTAAAACCTCTACTTTAAATGTTACTTTGTGAGACAAGCCTCCAAAATATGGTTCCGTTAAAGATGTTTTGTGTGTGGTGTGTTTGTGTGTGTGTGTGTGTGTGTGTGTGTGTGTGTGTGTGT
This sequence comes from Trematomus bernacchii, assembly GCF_902827165.1. Classification (NCBI taxonomy): domain Eukaryota; kingdom Metazoa; phylum Chordata; class Actinopteri; order Perciformes; family Nototheniidae; genus Trematomus; species Trematomus bernacchii. Next base: position 6,248,625 of record NW_022988097.1, on the reverse strand, counting down.
GTGTGTGTGTGTGTGTGTGTGTGTGTGTGTGTGTGTGTGTGTGTGTGTGTGTGTGTGTGTGTGTGTGTGTGTGTGTGTGTGTGTGTGTGTGTGTGTGTGTGTGTGTGTGTGTGTGTGTGTGTGTGTTGTCCTCTGGTCTTTTACTATACGTGTTATTTGTATATTATATGTGCTGTATTTTGTCTCTATGTGGGCCTAGTTCGTCTTCAGGGTCATCTGTATAAAATGTGTGTACTCTTAAGTGTGTATGGGTTGGAGTTTGTGTATATGTATGTGTTCCTATGCTGTAATGTTTTTAAGTTAAACAAATGTTTGTCTATAATTAAGTGTGTGTGAATCAGTGTTTGAGTCCCGTGTGTTTAAAGCTGTTTTGTTGCCACTATCTTTCCTCACCCCTTGGCTCTGCCCTCTTCCCTCCTTCCCTCCCTCCAGGACAAGACGAGCGCTCTGAGCCTCAGCAATGTGGCGGGGGTCTTCTACATCCTGATCGGCGGCCTGGGCCTGGCCATGCTGGTGGCGCTGGTGGAGTTCTGCTACAAGTCCAGGACCGAGTCGCGCCGAATGAAGGTGTCCACCGCGCGAGCCGCTGCCGCCTCAGCCGCTCAGGCCTTTCACTGCTCAGCCTTAGACAGTGGTGCTAGCGCCCCCTACACAGAGCTGCAGAGCTACGGCCTGTACGCCAACAACACTGTTAAGATATAAGGGCAGAGCACAGCCATGGGGTAGGAAACGCTGTGATTCAAACCATGATGATGATGATGATGATGATGATGATGATGATGATGATGATGATGACATCCGCCTCCTCACCCTTCCGCCCATCTAACCGTGATCACAGTAGGGCCTCTGTTGGCTTCCACCGCAGTGCAAACGCTGTCCTGTACCTCTCTCTAACTCTGCCGCTACCTCGCTCAGTCTTTACGTCCCTGATCTACTGCAATGTTGTTGAATCACTTAATTCTAAAATTGCCATTATGCCTGTTTTTTTAATAAAGTTTACATTTGTAGCACTTTAGCTGATATTACAGAACTACAGAGCCAAGAGAGAAACATTACTGTAAAGATCATCGTTAAAAAAAATATATGGGGTAATCTTTCTGAAATTCACAATTATTTCTGTTCATCCACAACAGGAAGGGAAACGATATTTGCTAGGTTAAAACATGTCATTGTTGTTGTAATACAAATGTTTGCCACTACAGACTAAAAGTGCACCACTACATTACGTTTTCCCTTAAGATGTAATATTTCTGTGCACTTCAAACACATATACTGTACTTACATTGTGTTAAGTACTTTTTACTGCTAATTTGCCGTAAGGTAAAAGTCAAGTTCTTTAAGTCTTCTTATTTAAAGGGGTAGTGGTGCACTTCAGCCTCTTGTGGCAGACATGAGTATTACAACAAACTGAATAAAATTAATATATTTAAATCTAACTTAGAAAACGTTTTTTCTTTTTCTAACATGCCTCTCAGGGCAGTTAGTTTTGCAGGGTTGAACTCATCTTGAGAAAAGGTTGTCTTTAAATGTACCTTTTGCTCTCATCCCCTTTACACTATTATATTGACAATGTGTTGATATAAAGATTTGATTTATATGAGTTACTCACTGACTTTGATTATATGAAATCCAACTAATTACATGCACATAAAAAACGCAAATTCTAGTTAAATCCCATTACTCTACTCATTTATATAATCTCACAAATGAATATGTTTTACTACTTTTACAGCACAGGTATAAAGGCAATTTGAATTACAGTGGTACATCTACCTACCTCTGTCGCTCTGAGCAAATCTCTCCTTTGCTCCTTCTTCTCTTTTTGCTGACTGTCTCGCAAACGCAGGGCCCATTGTGGTGAACATCCTTTATATGTATACCATAAGGCAGGCCTGGTACATGTGTGTTATCACTGCTTTGACCTCGAACAGTCTAACTCAAATTGTTGTCTGTCCAGAAACTAAAAGGAAGGACTTGTTGCTTGTTATATTCTATCGGGAGATGTGAGATTCCACCTGACAGCAGTGATATTGTAGCTTTTAGTCATCTGCTTCATGGATCAATTTGCAACAAACAACCTTTGATTCGTTCTTTCAACATCAAAGGCCCTCGCTGATATACTCTCCGTGTAAACAGCGAAAAAGACAAGACGGGGCCAAGACAAGGACTGATTTTCAACATGAGTCTCTTACGTTTTAATCAGCCCACGAAGAGGCTCCTGATCAGTATGCTGATGAGATTTGCGAGCAGCCTATTAGTGCAGAAGTGCCTTTATGCTGTTTGGCTTGAAAGAAACAACAACGGCGTTCCAATTAGAGGCTGGTGTGAATCTCCAAACCCCATGCAGCACTCACCAGTTCCTCTAGATCTCACTCGCTTTGCCCAATTTAATCCGCTATAGAATAGGGGGTGCAGGCAAACACTAAAGACACACACACATTAGGTTGGCTTTCAGGCTCAGTGGCTTTTATGACGCTACAATGGGGAATGAAGCTATTAAACCAATGAGTGAAGCCTCAACCCCCTTCTTACTGCCCACACATTGCTCTGCTCCTCCTGTTGCAGAGTGGGACATTGATCGGCCGGCACCACGGTTTACCACCCGCGAATATCACTCAGACCCACATTAAGAGGGTGGAAACCGGCACCCGGTGACTCCTAACAGCTAAATCTGCTCCTGAATTTCTTGGCGGGCCAGCAACACATTTAGATAGAGACATAGAAAGCTGCTTAAATTCATCTTATAAAGAAAGAGAAACTGCATAACCTATCTTTATTGTCCTATATTTTAAAGTCCTTTTATAGTAATTGTCTGCGCTGCTACCTCTAACTGTTGCATTAACTCTGCTCTGATTAGGATATAATGCATGCATGTGTGTAAGAGTGAGATCTTGCATGTGGACTAACTATAATCCCTTTTATGTTTCTGTCTCCAGCAATCCATCAACGACGCCATGCGCTGCTCCACCCTGACCCGAATGAGTGGCAACGGAAGCGGCGGAGAGAACGGACGAATCCTCACCCACGACTTCCCCAAGACCGTTCAGACGCTGCCCTGTATGAGCCACACCGCCAGCATGGGACTGGGTGCCTCCGGCATGTGATCCTCACATGACTGTGCTGGCGGCGAGGAATAGGCAGGGTGAGGCAGAAAAAGAGCACAAGACTCTAAATCTCAAAAATCATGGCTGTTTGGTTTGACCCATCTTTCCTCCTGGCTGTCAACGTGCCCGACTTGAACAAGACTTTACCTACTGCCAAAATGCACTCTCGAACCGCTCATTACAAAACTGAGACTCGCAACATTTTTTTTAATAAGTGGATGTTTGAAAAAACAGATACTGAGAAAAAAAAAAGGGATTTGTGCTGCAATAAAGAAGCCGTCAACGGGGCGTGTTTTTGGAATTTTTTACAGTGTTAATTTTTGTGGGAAAAAAAGAACTTTATTGTTTAGTGTGACGCCTGCGCTGTGCCATTTCGATGGAGCTGTTGACGTAAGTCTGCGTGTGCAATATCTTCACTTCCACTGCTGACCTTGTACTACCTAGATGCTTTCTGATGGCTGATGGAACATGTCTTTGCACAGATGTGGCAGGGGTGGACAAACACTTGTGACTGCTACAATGATTTCATATTGTTTTGGGACACTCCTGCTCTCTTTCCCTCTCACATTTACACGCCATTTTGGGAGGACAAAGTGCTCTGCGGAGCAAAGACAGATTTTAAGATAAAGTATATGGTTTTACAAAACTGTAATAGCGCAAAGATATTTGTCACAAGGTTGATTTCGATTTATCCGCAACTGAAGGTGAACACTGTTTAGATCAGCAGTTGACCAGGCCACAACAAACATGCATTGCTGCTACACCTCATTTAACACAACATGCCTTGTCTTTGTGCCATATGACCATTCTCACACATACACACAGATAAACACAGATACACATTGATACCCACTTGTTTCTCCTGGGACAGAGTTCATATTTAGTCAGAGATTCAGAAATCACTTGACCTAAGAAAGGCTATAAAACAGGAAAAAAACAAAACACTGACACATTACTCCGTGGCTTTGTACAGTACTGAGTGACCTTACACTGTATTCTACTGTTGTGACATTCATAGCATATCCATTGATATACTGGGGAGTCTATTTGCAGCAAACATTGAAGAACAATGATTGACAGATTCAGATATAATCTGCAGAAAATGTTCTTCAAACTATTGTTGGAGCTGCATAATTCCCTCCCTCCTGTGATGTATTTTCAGCTGTATTCAGTTTTTATTGATATGGGCAGTGAAGCCACTCAATTCATCCCCTGCAGATCGTGCGCAACCTATAAAGGGGAAATTGGCCTCCTCTAGCTAGCTTAGAATTGAAACATGCGATGTGACTGGCAGACTCACCTTCACATTTGTCCGTGTTTATTAACAGTCAAGGTTTCCGTTTGTCCCATACTGCCTGGCTGTAGAGTTCTTCCTTTTTCAGATGTCATGTAAACAGAATTAGAGCGGCGGGTCCTGAACAGCAGAGGGCAGAGATGACAAAGGGCAGACTGCCTCGGTTTGGCATGTTAAACCAAAATTCCACCATTTCAATACTTCTAACACAAAATGACTATTGGTGATGTGCTTTGCATTTCTAGGGTCGTTATGTCCGTTAGTGGTACACACAGCCGAAAACGGACTTGGGGTCATAAAAGGCAATTTAAATGAAAGAAAACAATAAGGCTGGCATAATTATATATTTTCTTTTTGTCAACAAATATTGTGAAAAAACACAACAACAGGATGTCATCTATTTGGAGGATTTAGCAATATATGACAGAAGGCGTACATATTAAAAACATCTCACAAATGTAATGTGTTAAATTTAAAGAATGCTTGTTGGTATTTTTGCTAAAACAACTGACATGGTTATGTAGTTTTGTGAAAATGTTACTTAAACAGAAATACATAGAGCATTTGTTGGGAACTATAATTCAGCGACAGATTAATACACAATTGATGCACTGGTATATATACTATATGAAGTATATATAACAGCCGGGAAGTGTGGTACTAAACTACAGTGCCCTTATTTATAAGTTAATTAAAGAATATTTCAGCCAGAAGCTGTGGCTCATTCATATGTTTTTAAACAAAATACAATAGCAAATAATTAAGTACACAGGCGAAACTTGATTGTAAGATTACTTTATTGTCAGTTGTAGTCTTTTCATAGGAAATGTTGACAACAAGAAGAATATTGAATGTGGACAGCCTCATCCTTTAAACTTTAAATCTTGTAGGTGAAAACTGCCATAGCTGGAATAAAACGTGTAATAATGCTTCACAGCCCGAGGTTATATAAAGGGTACATTCTGTGCCTTCTTCCAAAACAAGCATCTGCTCCTCTTATCTTTCCACCTACACACATCTTCCACTCTCATTTCGGGTAGATGAAAGATGAGGAATAATGTATAAGAAATCATAAAACTGCAGTAATTCATCACAACATATAGGCCTGAAATGCACTGAACATCATCATCTCCACTCCCGGTCGACATCTGAGAGTCAGACAGTGTCCAAAGGTGCGGTTTTTACTTTAAGGTGACATGAAGGTTGTTGCTTGAAATGGGATTTTTGCTGCTGCTGGATGCCAGAGGTCAGCTGTAGATTATGTACGGCACAGTCTTGCTGACCTCTAACTTCACAGCAGAGGCCAAGCGCCTGTACAAAGGCGGCACCCCCTGCTCCCACTGCTGCCCGCATATTATTTTTCTTCTCCTCTGAGTTTCTGCTTTAAAAAATATAGTACCAAATCCAATGTATGACCTCTCTCTTTGTCTAGATTGTCATACAAGCAAGAAAATAGGCAGTCAGAGTTTACTGAAATCATACATATCTCCACCTATTATGTATATAAAAGGCTTTTCTCTCCCCCCAGTGAAATGTTTGTTCTGCTCCCATCATGCCTCAGCGTACCTGAATTAGTTACCTACCGCGTGAGTACTTTTCCTTTACTTCCCCCATCTATGCGTCTTCTTTTGCTGATGTTGTATTAATTAGAACACGGCACAGCTCTCTCCAACGGAGGCTTTACCTTCAGACAGATGTTTTATATGCCATAAAAGATTTGTAAAAAAAACAAATAATAATAAAAAAGACACTCAATGTTTGTATTATAAAGGAGAGTTGGGTGCCGGGAAAGTGTTATACACTTTAACGAGTGTAAAAAATAAACACACTGATGTTGAGTAATCTGTAGACGCTAATGTTGTTTTAAGCCAGTTTTGAGTTCATTTCATCTTATTTTGTTGCAATTTCAAAAAGAATTTCCTGTTGGTGTTTTGTGCTTGAAATTTAACACCATTTGAATATTCTTTGTCGTTTTCCTTTTTCACAGTATTTTACTACTGGAATCTAATCACCAGAAACATAGTTGTTTTTTTAACTTTGGAAAGGGTTGTAAGGTTTTAATATCAAAACGTTGATCAATAAATGGTTTCACAGTTTAAAAGAAAAAGAAAAGTAAAATAATTCAACTATTAGCAATCAGACTTTTGAGAAATAACTTTTTTTTTCTAGCCAAAGTGTCCTGGAAGGAAGTCATCATGCTTTTGTAACTGAATAAAGGAATAAACTATGAATATTTGTTCAGTTTTATTTCAACGGGATTTGTATAAATCACTCCTTGCCTCGGGCAAATGGCATGATATGACTTTAGATATTACACGCAGAGAAAAAGAAAGTGCTGCCTGGGTCAGGGAAGAGTGCAGTGATCCAAAAAAAGGATGTGTGAATAACAAAAGGAAATAGCCTCTGTTACATGATCTGCAAGGTAATTCGAAATAAACTATTTCTGTCGTCTTGATAGTCCTAATTTTTGATAGAGAATATAGACTATATTCACCTTAATATGCATTGCAATCCAACAACAACCAAACATATGTAAACATAATTTACATGTTAATTACTAAGTAAATAGAATCAATATGACAAAAAGAAGAAAACTGTATTTAGTATATTATTTCGGAATATTTGTTTTCCATTTTTCCATTATTGAATGGCAGAGTGAGACAGAGATAATACATGTGGGGGGACTGAGCGAGGGAGGGAGGCTTATGACATGCAACAAAGACTCATGGACGGGTTCAATTTGGGGGCATTGATGCTAAGGTAACAAAAGGCCATCACATAGACTGTATAAAAGCAGTGGATATATTCACACAACCCAGTCTCACGGCATTTCGTGTTATAGTCACGAAATTAATTTAACCTATTGATTCGTGTTCACCAACACAATTTTCACATTTTTTTCGTGTCACACAGAATGTAAGTATGTTTCGTGCCTGCACCACGTCTTTTTGTCCAGTCGGGTCTTGGAAGACCGGAAGCTGTGTGGTTCATAAAAACATTTTCTTACTCAATATCTTACCCTAAGCCTAACCCTAACCCTTTTATTTTAAATAGTATAATGTCTGAGTTTTTTTGCCGTCCGCGAGGAAAATAAATGGGGCAATGTTTTTCCTTCTAATTTGTTATTATTTACATTACTTTTAAAATCGTTCGTTGGGCATGTTTGGTGTGTGCACCAGTTACCAAATATGGTTCCTCGCCCGATAAAGGGATAAGGGATAATTCAATCCTGTCATTCATTTGAGATAGATTATTATGTAAATCTTGAATATTTACAGCATTCATTTTTGGGAACTAGACTCTGTCCTCATCACACCCAGCAAGGAACAGCAAGCTGAGCCCAGCAGGGAGTGGGGGGGGATGATGATAATCACTTCCCCCCTGGGTGTATGTAAAACTCAGAGCCTACAGCTAGATGCTGGTGGAGGTGAGGCGGAGACATTTTAGAATATAGATGTTAAAGACTTGAAGAACGATTACCTTGTCAAATGTAGCCAGTTATATCGACAGTCATTTGGAGTTTGACAACCCGCGTCTCTGCAAAGCTTTTTCCCAATCTTTATCCTGTTCATTATGAAACATCTGTGACATTACTTTTTTAAATGAATTCAACGGAACGTTATGAACATAAACATACTGTGACATGTCAATTACTATCTGGTGTTTGTTGACAGATTCTCAGCGTACCTATATGTGCAAGATGATACATCTCTGCATGATGAATATTTAATAAGTTTAGTTGTTGTTCTCACTTTGAGTGCATACATTTAGCTATGTTGTATGCTATAATTATGGCTATTATGATGGAGATACAAATATAGAATGTGTCATTGTTTGATGAAATGCTTTTTGTGTACATTTATATTTGTGTGCGTTACAAATACTGTAGATAGCAGGGTGGCATGCTGTGTCACAGCCTATGATTAGTGACATCAGCTCCTTCTCACTCTGACAGCCGAAGGCCTGCTGTATAATTAACATCTCTCTTTCTCTGTCCTCAGCTAGGTGTTTCAACCGGGGATTTGCATTTGTCTTTTCTCTCTCAACTACAGATATTCCTGTTTATAACTTTTTTTTTAAGTTGTTGGAAGAGACTTGTCATACACTGTGATTTCCAGCACCCACTTAGTTGAATGACAACAGACACTGTACTAACTTCCTGTCCTTGCTATAGGATTGGTATATGATTTTCCAGGGTCTACCCACTTCATCACAAAACATGGTAGCTCTGAGCTAACACCTCAGATTACATTTTATCTTGGGAGAATTAAATCATGTCCCCAGGTTTTAATGAATCAGTCCTTATCTCAAATTAAATCTGGATGTGTCACCTGCCCTGGATCATTTGAGGACCAGTAAATCATCTTTAATTACGATGTCCTTCAAAACTGTAATGTCTTCAGGAGTACAATAAAAAAAGTTGATATAATGAAAAGTCTCAAAAACACCCAGAGGTGTAGCTTGCACTGATGATGGTGAAGGCAGTACATGTAGGAGTGAAGAATACATCTTGTAAAAAACCTACAAGCATAAAAACAAAGAGGTGTGAAGTACAGGGCCAGTCATTGAAAGTGTATGCAGGTTCATTTGGTCCAGGTGCAGATGTCTCACACTTTCTGTCTCTCATTAGAGGATCTTTGATGATAAGTGGACACACACACATATACTAATAATCAGATCTGCTGAATGGGAGAGTTTATTAGCACCTGGGATAGTCTCCAAGAGACCTCGACATACACAGGTGTTGACTCACTCACCTGTTCACTTGTGGATCTGCTACAGTTTATTCACACAAAATAAAATATATACTTTACCCAAAATGTAACATTTATTAATTGCCTATTAGTTACTATGGCTACACTTGTCAAAATCTAATTATAAAAAAAAGACTTCAAACAGATAGATAAAAGGAAACTTCTTTCTTACACTCTCAAAAGATGTCAACCAGCAGATTCCAGTCGCTATCTAACCCTTTAATAAACTTCAAATACAAACTTAATGGCTACATGCAATAATGATTCAAATATAAGACATGAAAATAAAGAAATTATAATTCAGTGTAGACTACCTCTGATTCATCCAAGTCCCACCATTCTCTCAGTTTTGTTCCTCCTGTTAATATCAAATTATCTACTCATAATATGGAACATGTGCAGTATGTCATCTTAACTTTAAATAACTTTGTGTGGTGGGGTGGTGTGTATACATATTTATATTGAATCTTCAAAAGGGGATAAAGGACCGACAACGCCACCTGGGGGCTTGCACCCCAGGAAAAAGACACAAAAAGGAAATCCAAGTAATCAGGACACTAGGTTCGTAAACTGAGGCGCAGAGACGCGTTTCAAAATAATTTAATAATTTACATGTAATAAAAAACAGAAACTCAGGAAATGTTGCTGCAAGATACAATCATTGGTTAACAAACAATATTCAGTTACATGTATCTTTATTACACAAGTTTTTTTTAAATATGTACTTAACATTTTACATTAACTACTAATATATATGCTACTAAATCTAGACCTGACACAGGCTTCAGAACACGGACAAATATCCAGAGCTTGGCAGGTCTGCTGTGCCTACGCTATCTAAGCTATGCTCGGACCATTGCTGCTGCAGGGGACGATCAACACACCACTACCCTTGCATTTATTTTTTGCAAAAAGTATTTGCTTACTTCTTTATGATAAAAAAGCATAATATAGATTTTTGCTTTGGGTGTTTTGTTTTGTAAATTAGGTATTTTCCCAAACTCTCTTCTTTGTTTCCTTTGCATTTTAATTATGCAGTTATGAAGAGAGTTTGTCTAACTTGGTTTCAGTTTCTCCTCCTGGCACGTGAGCCATGTTTTTCCAAATAGAGGAGGAAAGGAAATCAATAGTGGTGAAGATGCTGCTGCCCGCTCGTGTTGGGGAGACAAGGTTAAGTCCTGCCGCCATCAGGGAGGAAATGCTTGCTCTGCTCTTGAACAGCTTGAGTAAATGGCCTCAGTCTATAGCAAAAGGGCAGAGTCACACATATCTTCATAGATGTTGACTCGTCTGCATTACCTTTATCTTGGCAGTCACTTGTAATCCAACGGTCTCTTTCTGTCCTCTGTTGTCCCTGCCCCATGTTCCCTCCATTTCTGCTGCATACACCCACAAGCAGCTGCAGGCAGTGGCTGCACATTTCTGTGTGGGAGTTTTTTTATCCCGCAAGTAAACACGAGCAACGACATAGACACAGTCATGGACATGGGTGCACATAAGCCCAAGCACACACTCTCCGCCCACGGAGATGCTGCAAGACTGAGTTCAATGGTATGCAGCACCCCTCTTCTCTCATCCATCCAGCCCCGAGGCCGTATCTCTACAGTACGTCTGACAGGCTGGCACTCACAGCAGGATGAGATCTGAAGACTATCTAACGGCACATTGGCAATACACAGAAATCGCCTCAGGACAGTCTTAGTTCTTGCTTGATTCACAAGAACACTGGTATATGCATGTGCATGCCTCTTTCATCGCACACACACACACACACACACACACACACACACACACACACACACACACACACACACACACACACACACACACACACACACACACACACACACACACACACACACACTTGACGTATCAATCGTAAACAAAAACAAAAATCTGAAATTTACATAATTCATAATCTTGAAATGTGAAATCCTTACCCTTATTACGGAAAAGATTAGTTCAAAGGTTAGCGCCAAAAGACAAAACGATCATATTTGAATTGTGCCATGAATGGTAAGGCAGTTTGTTGTTAAACTGTCGACCTAAACATTTGAAAGACTATAAACACCCAACAGTCTGGAAAGTGATTTCATAACTTTCTCTCTTTCTGAGTGTTTCATCCTTGGATGTACTCATGCGGGCAAGGGTCAACTCTTGCTAATTTTCTGCTTTATGTCAAATGTAAAGTCCACCAGATCTCGATAAAATGCGTCAGATAAGATAACACTATTGTACATGGAACGTAGCTAAGTTACCTAGCTAGCTAGTGTCGTTGACGTATATTGCGCGACACGACATTATGTAGTTCATTGAGTGGTTTACCATAAACTATGACCATCTGCAATTTGTTGACTTGCCAAATAAGGTCCCAATAGGCACTCTGAAATGGAGCGACTTTGCCTCTCTATGCTGGATTTAAGTTGTGTTAATAGACTAACTATTTTCTGTCTAGGGTATGAGTAAAACGAGCCACACTGTTAATCTGATGTGGATGTGAAAAGCTTAAAATTCAAGCTATAAATCAGAGTTATAAATTAATTTTAATTATTTCAATGAATATTCCTTGTGCTGTAGTACATAGCAAACACAATAAAAAAAATAGGAACTTTCTGACTAAAATAAAGAGGTGGGTGAACAAAGATACTACACTGGCCGAGGCAGGACACTGAATGTTAAATATTGCTTTAACACTTCAGTGGTCAGTACACACATCAAGGTTTGCAGTTTCAAGCTTCACGTATCCCATTAGCAGCTGATTTATAACTCATAATACGAGCAAGTTATATTGCTCTCTGTATTAAAACGTCTGAGGTTATGATGAGTTATTATCCAGTAGAAGCCTTATTGGTCCTCCCGCGTCTCTGTGGTGCTGAGGGTCACCCCGGGACCGCCTGAAAGGGACACCAAACAGAGCCTGTTAGTGCCATGCGCTCAAGATTAACTGTCCCTGTTTGAGATATGTGCTTCCTCGTTGTTGGGCGAACAGAAAAGTTGCTCTGCTGCCAGACCTCCTGAAGTTGAAGGAAAGCTGGCACACTGAACCCAACTTCTCTTCCTCCGTTTCCCATCTGTCTATCTCGGCCGACGGAGGCAGACGACGGCCTTGAGGGGAAGATGGATGGCGGTAGTAAACGGACGCTGGGTACAAAAAGAACAGGAAAGGGAGTGAGGGAGAGATGTATAGCAGCCCACATCGCCTCAGACAGAATGACAGATGAGGGGATTATGGAGCAGGGCTGCTTTCCACAGTGATCAAAGTTAGGGAGGCTCCCCGCACAACACAGGTAGACTCCGAGCCAATCACTCTGGTGGATAGGGTCGAAATCCAAGCAACAGGAAATACCCTCCATTGCAATGTAATATTTCACTGAATAGGCCAGAAATCCCTACTTAAATCTCCTCAACACAAAGCCATGTTTCAATTGTATTTTCCATTTGTTGAAAAGGAACAGTTTTTGGAAAATAGGAGACATTTCTCATTCTACCAGTCAGTGCATGGTGGTGTATGAGCTGTGAGTGGGATATCTGATTGAGTTTAAGCGGACATTTTTTCTGTTCTCAAAGCCAGAGTTCACTTGAAAGAAACTCACATCTCTATCGAAACATTCTCAACTCAAAAACTTAAAGGGGACCTATCATGCAAAATGCACTTTTGTACGTCTTTTATACATGAATATGTGTCCCCGGTGTTCCAGGGAACTCACCAAGTGTCAGAAAACACAACCCTCTCTATTTTCCTCCATACCCAAATCTCTAAAAAAGGGGCTTCAACGGATCTGATAAAAACTGATCCAGATTTGAACACTTCAATGACGTCACAGAAGTGGCGCTACGGCTATTGGGCCAACTCTCCACCTATCAGGGGAATGTGGGGTTGGGCCACGGCCGGCCATTGCCGCTCGAAAGCGCTGGAGACGCTATAGTACATATGCCAGGCCTGTAAGTGGCGCTGTAGTCTGCCACAAAAGCAGCAAAGAAGACTTCCCGCACATAGTTACCATGGTTACCCTTCTGTTTATTCTCCGCTGTGGCTTTTTTTCTCCCTCCCCGAGGCAAGCGTTTGCTCCCGCTGCTTTAATTCAATGCAATCCCTCCCCGTCGAGGCATTATCTATCTGTAATTCTCTCCGGTTAGTCCACCAGCAGATGACAAACACCCACCTCTCCGCCTCTTCCAAGGAACGAGGGGACCGTGCGGCAGAGTTTCAGTTTCAGTTTCTTTCGCCGGTCAAGATGTCCGTTAAAGTTTAAATCTTCCGGACAAAATTTGAAAAGTGCCGGTCAAAGGTCTTCTTTGTTATTTATTGAGCTTTAAAACAAATGAATAACGACTCTATAGGCCTATAATAATATTATAAAACACGGAGGACGGAGATCTTTTTTTCTCCCCCTCTTGACTTGATCAGAGCACGGCTACCCTCTCCTGCAGGGGGGCGTGGTCAGCTGCAGCTCACAGAATCAGCCCGTAGACAGCAAACAGCACATAGAGCGAAATGAGGCATGGCTAAAATGCATGATCTGTTTGGTATTTTGAAAACAGAAATGTATAAATATACCTTATATAGGTATGGCCCTACAATATATCATTTAAATATAGCATGATAGGTCCACTTTAACTTAAACTTAAATTCCAGCTTTCTCCTTCGATAACCAATGTATATTTAGTAGGTGCACAATTCAAATTGGCCAGGACAGTCACATTGCCTAAAATGCATTCCAAGTAATGCATTTACCTGTGTCTGTATTTGAGCGCCCGTCTGGAGGGAGCGTGCATATATGCATATGCGTAGTTGAATGCATGTGCATGTGTATATGCATCGGTTTGTGAAGCGTGCAGGTGTGATTGTTATTTTCGGTAAACAAACGGTGTGAAGTACATCCCATTTAATGGATTCAGCCTCAGTAAGAGTAATCAGTGAACCCTGAGCTCAGCCTATTGAAGTTTAATAACATTCTGAATGTCAGAACACATGACAGCAGATAAACATAATCCCCTCTCCCTGTAGAGACAGACCGCAAACTAACTCTACCCTTCTCTTTACATCCCTCTCTCTCTCGCTCTCTGTCACAAACTGTGCACACGCACATCAACACTGGTAAAGCCTTTCAGATTAACTGGTGTGATTTAAACAGAATTTAATGAGCGGTAAATAAGGGAGGGTTCCAGTTGAGCAGAGTTCACATATCCCTATCCCCTGCAGGGCATGGAGATATGTTTGTTAGGATAAAAGTAACAATGCTCTCTGCAGCATCTTTGTGTTTGGGCTCTGTGGCTTGTATCAATGTTAATCTGCAGAATCACGACTTGTTTATAACCAAAACCTCAAAGTAACTGTCATGTTTCTGCTCACATCTACAAGTCGATGCTAAGCTAATATGGGAGAATTATATTAATGACAGATCATAATTCCTACGAAGTGAGGTGAAATTAGTAAAAAGGACTCAGGCATGGTGATGGAGATGTTACTATATATACCAGCAGAAGCTCTCAGACACCTCTTGAACTTTCCCTCCCTCACACACACGGCAATCACATCATAATACTCACACACTTCATCCCACACAAGCTCTTCACATGAAGTGGTGAGGTGGGTTTTTTGAGGATCTAGAGAACGGGATTTTTGTTTATTTTTGATTTTGGACTGTCATTGGAGAACTTCGGCCAACCCTTTTTTCCAAGAGTACAACGAGATGATTGCTGGAAAACTCTGTGACTATATCAACATGAAATATGGATGCGAAAAAAAGGCAAAAATGTGGTTAAAAAAGGAGATAAATTATCAACCATTGTTTCTGCAATTGAAACTTAAGTTAAAAACAGTATGTCAGAAACAAGGTAATTTGTACTATATTGACTGAAATATTTGATATAATAAAGTGTGCAGCCAAGTGTATGAACAACGCTGTTGCATCACAGTCAGTTCTCTTTTTTTGTATCACAGGTCTTATAAATGTCACATTAGCATGTGACATTTATAGGTAACCTAAATAAAAAGCACTCTGATATTTATACCACTCACTCTGGTGATTTCCATAATGCAACGCCAGTAGCTGATTGTTGACATTAAATAGGGAACGTGTAAGTAAGTGTGCACGGAAAGTCAGGAATACTGAAATCAGGGTGGCTAATGATGCTGCTTGTATTTGAATGCCTCATTATCATGAGTTTGCATTAATTCAGTACTTGAATGCCTCTTTATCTCTCTCCATCTCTCCCTCTGTCTCTCTGTCCGTACCCCCTCTCTCATCTTCTCTCCACACTACCCCCCAACTTCACGTTTTCTCACTGCCCCCCCCCCCCCCCTCCCCCCCTCCTCTAATCTGTAAAACCGCACATTTGGCTCGGTACAGAGAGTGAGGTCACATTCCTACACAGGCAGCAGACCATCACACTGGAATGTCAATTGACTGACTGGTGTCAGGGTGGAGGGATGGAGAGACGAGGGGATGAATGGGCGGAGGAGTGGAGGATGACAGGAGTGGCCCTGTTCCATTGTGTGTTTTTTAAAGACATGGCGGTTTTTGATGATTATACTAATCCCACGAGGTCCTCTCAGCCTGAACGGGGTGCCTTATCTCCCCTCCGCAGTCATTCTCTCATTAAAACACAATCACAGGCCACCAACTCTAATAAACCTTCAACTTCCTCTTTGAAAAAAGGATGGAGGAGGGTTGTGGTGAAAATGCAGATTACAGTAGGTCCTTCTGCCCGTCCCTCTGTACGTGACCTCTGGAACAGGAATGCTGTTTCTAATCACTTCTGGTGCAAAAAGTCGATTTAAAAATCATTGGATTCTGTGACTTTTTTTGGTGTTAAATCCTCGTTGAGAAAGGTCAATCTTTAATAAAAGCTATGGGGATTATAAAACGCCCAGTGGGATTTAGTGATGGGTGTACCTTGTTTTTGGTTCCCTGGGAGAAGTGACTTGGAACACACTTCTGAAGTCATTGCATTTGATGGAAGTTGTCCAAAGTTAGCAATCAAGCCAAACACTGGAAGGCGTTGATGCTGCAGCATGCAATCCTTTATGACTACCGTGCCCAACCTTCTTGTCCTGACACACACACACACACACACACACACACACACACACACACACACACACACACACACACACACACACACACACACACACACACACACACACCACACACACACACACACACACACACACACACACACACACACACACACAGGATTTTAAACCGTCTTAAATCATGAGCTCAAATGAATATTTCACCCCCTGCAGCATGGCTTAAATTGCAAACTTGGTGCAGTGGAGTGGGACAGTTTTTCGCCTCCCTCCTAGCTTTTGTGTGTATTTATGTGTGTTTGTACATTTTTTTTATTTTCAAAAGACTCTCAAATAAACTTTCAATTAATAGTTAATGTATTTCTATATAATTAACCACACAATAGTTCAACTAATGATATATCCTCGGACATTGAGTCCCAAACCAGTCAGGTCAAGTAGTTTAGAATCTGTCTCTATTGAAATGAATCAAGATAAGCAAACATTAACCGGTATGCATATCCTTTGCTCAAATAAAGTTAATAAAACATATCTAATGTAATAAAAAGCACAATACTGTCCTCAGAAATGTATTGGTGTGGAAATGGATAGAAAAGTTTATTTTAAAGGTCAATATATTATAGGTCTCAGATATATACAAAACATGTCTCTGAAGTGTTTGGCTTGAAATACCAAACAGATCATAGCAGCATCCCATAATCCCCTCTGTTTCAGCCCTGTTTCAAAAGTGCTGATTCTCTGTCTGTTACTTTAGATGAAAATAAGGAGCCACTCCCCACGCCCCTCTGAGAGATATTTGGTTAAAAAGAACACTATAGCCGCGTTCACACCGGAGTACTTTCACCGTACTTTTCGCGTTTTAGTTCCGTGAGTCGCGTTCACACCAAAAATCGTACTTAATCTCGGGTACTTTTACCCCCATTTTTAGAGCCAACTCAGAGAGCGTACTTTTCTGTGGGTGAAAAGTTCTCCAAAAGTGCCCCAGTGCTGATTGGCTGGGCGAATTGCAAACCACGCCCGTACAACTCTGAAAATGTTGTGTAGAGCCGCCATTGTTTTTCCTCGCTACAAAAACACAACGCTCCGTGCGTTGTGTTTGTTTTTGAAAGCAGTTATGGCAAGCATCAAGAAATGATGAGGAGGTGTCGGCGCTTCTGGAGATCTACGCAGAGGACGCGACCCAGGGAATGCACTGAAGCCAGTTCAGTAGCTTTCACTCGACCTGGGAATGTGCACAGCCCCACGGCACACCGGCTAAAAATAAAGAAACTCGGGCAGGACTACAAACGGCGGATTCAGTGGCCAACGATGACGACGAAGGTAAAATCAACTACATGCACTGGGGTTTTAATCTGCACAATAATGGTCTCAGATGTACTTTTATTTGCTCAGTAGATCAAGCTAGCCATGCTAGCCATAATAGGCTAACACCGGCCCCGAGCACACAGTACACACACACTGTAACTTTGTCTTGAAAGAACGTTGCGCATCGAACTGATGTTCACAATCATGTTTATTTCATAATATTCATCATATTTTATGTTTAACTTGCCTCAACAACATTAAACAAAGTTCAAGCATACATGAAGCACTCTTCAAAAAGGAACAATCCTCCGTGTTTGAACCTCTTAAATCGCTGCATAGCCGATTTATTTGGACTGGATTATCCCAGAGGGTCTAAACATTCTTTATAACACAGTTTCAGATTTGTGAAACCTTAATTCTATTTGTGAAAATACAAAAAAACACATTCCTAGTATGTTGTAAAACTACATGGCGACTAAACTTGTATATTGTATATTGCTTATTTTCCCCTCTTAGGAAAGCGGACACGGGATGCGAATTTCTTTGACACCGCCCAGGCGTTGGAGGACCGGCGTGCCGTGGTGAATGAGTCGCTGCGTGGAGATCAGATGGTGCTGTTCACCAAGGCCCAGGAAACGGAGGACAAGATGCTCACCTCGATGGAGCGCCAGGCAGAAGTGTTCAAGCAGCAGATGAAGTGTGGGCGCTGCGCCATGAGGAAGCGTCGGCGCAGCGGCAGGATGAGCGACAAACTGCATTTAATAACAGTTTATTTGGTATAGTTTTTGTAAATACTGACACACGACACACAACGTTGCACTAAGGTGTGCATGCTGCTGAGAATATCCCTACACCTGGGACAGTTTATTTTATATTGTTATTACTGTTATGACTTTATTTTATATATAATGTTTACTGACATGTACAACTGACACTTTATTTACATTTAAAATTGTTCTATTTAATGTTATGTCTTGAGAGTGCAATAAAGAAAACCGACATGGCGATTAAGCTTATTTCTCCTGACACTTTATCTTTTGTGACCTGTGTAGCATCCTATACATCACATGTAAGTGATTATTCTGATACCATCATGTTTCATCGGTTATAAACTGGCAAAGCTTTATTTGTCATTTATTTATCATCAATGTTGCAACCTTGTGGGGGAATGGCAGGGGCACATACACAAATATGACAATTTATATCATTTTAAATATTATTTGACCTAAACTTTTAATTCCCCCCCATTTCACACAACACAACATGGAGTCCACTATGGGCCAAAACTAACATGTATGTTTGCATAGTGTTTATGGCAGACGGATGCAGTGGGTCTCAGGAAGATATATAATAAAGGTGGGTTTGCTGCTGAGACTCCCTACAGCTGGGAGTTTATTTTATATTGTTATTACTGTTATTATATAGTACAACTGACACTTTATTTTATATTGACAATGTTTACTGACATGTACAACTGACACTTTAGTTACATTTAAAATATTTCTATTTAATGTTATGTCTTGAGAGTGCAATAAAGAAAACCGACATGGCGATTAAACAGATCCTGTATCAGTTTTTCTTCTTCTCTTGTTTTGTAGCGGGTTGCAAACAACTTTAAGGTGCTTACCGCCACCTACTGTACTTGTAATCTTCCCTCAGGGAAAAGTACTCCGGTGTGAACGCGATCTGTACTAAGTACCCTGGGGTTAAAAGCGCCAGGGCTCTTAGTGCCGGAACTAAGTACAGGAAAGTACTTGGTGTGAACGCGGCTAATGGTGCTCTAGGAGGAGATTCAGGTGATAAGGTGGGGGGGGTGTTACCTTGGTTGGTGATTGGCTAATGGTTACACAAGACAAAACATCGTTATGACATCATAAAGTGGCCAAAATCTGATCAGCTCATTTTCAGACAGGTTTTTATATAAATGGATCAGGACAAAAAGTGAGCGAATCTTTTTTCCTGAAACTTTCAGAATCTCTTTACACAGAGGGGACGCATGTTTATGTATAAAATACATGAAAAAGTGGATTTTGCATATTAGGTGACATAATAGCGCCATTTAATCCAACTTAATCATTATCAATTAAAGTACAATTACTTCAAAAAACCGCATGGGTTGTAATTACAACTGAACCTGGAAGTGATCACAGGAAATATAAGGCACATTACCTTAGCTGGCCAAAAAATGCCGTGATGATCATACAAACATAAATAATGACTCGGCACAACTGTAGTAAAAGCTTTATTTTTAATCAGGTGACAATGATGGGGTAACAATGATAAGGCTTAATCAGTAAAACATCTGGAGTTCAGACAGCATCTGCTTCTTTAAAAGTTTAATTAAGCACAGCTCTGATTTATAGCTTGTTTTTGAAAAACACTGGACCTCTGCAGCAGCCGTTTTAAAGCACTTTCCTCCAGTTTTTTTTTCCTTCTCCCCTGTAGACATTTTCTCCTCCTCTTCTGAAATCAACAAGTCTACTAATCACCATCCCCCAATTATCTCTGACAGGACATTGCAAATCAATAAAGCATGTCTGCTACCATTTAAAAAAGGCTCATGATCTAACTCTGATCCTCTACAGTAACTTTGTGAT
This sequence comes from Trematomus bernacchii, assembly GCF_902827165.1. Lineage (NCBI taxonomy): Eukaryota > Metazoa > Chordata > Actinopteri > Perciformes > Nototheniidae > Trematomus > Trematomus bernacchii. The sequence continues at coordinate 6,228,535 of NW_022988097.1, read as the reverse complement.
GGTAATCATTTCCGGTCTAGGTCATCCACGAATCCTTTTTTGGCCATGGAGTTTAGCCACTTTGCGTTACCCTTCAGGTCATACCCCTTCCTCGTGTGTTAGACATCCTCAACTTTTCTCTTTGCGTCTGGACAGAGCTCAGACATGTAAGGAGAGGAATTTATGGAAATAATATGCATTAAAAAAAGATGAGAGAGGAGGCAAAGTCAGAGCAGGCAGCTGCCATTGGTAGTGATTCAGAGGTCTATGAGGCCTCTCACTTTGTTCCTAAATTATTCATGCAATCTGTCAATGCTGCTGTCTAGGCAGGCTCTTCTCCCCATGTGTTCAATGATGACAGAAATCCTGCGCTATGTTCACCGCTATCTCCTGCAAATCCCCCACAGGAGACACACACCGCACTGGCAAAGCTACAGCACATGTTTCTGTGTGTGAGAGTGCATGTGAAAGTGTATACTTCCATTCATATATGATATGATATATATATAAATATATATGGCTACATATATGCTCTAATGTGTCACCCTGTGTTTTTCAATAGCTTTAGAGTCATTATGCATCTTTGTCATGCGCTTTAAAGTCTCTGTAAGTGCTCCCTCATGCAGATACAAAACACTCAGCTGCATATGAATATTCAGACACTAATGTGCACACACACACAAACAAACACACACACGCACGCTTACAACCATACAGCGTTTGCTTCCTCTTTCTCTCACATCCCAGTGAGAAGTAGCTTTGCTGCAGTTCTACTTCTCTTTGTGGGGGACCATAAAAGACAAATATTCCTCAGATGTTGGAAAGCATGTATAATTGAAAATCTGGCTCAGAATAGCCTCATACAGTTCCCTCCACCACCTAATAAAACTCTCAATATCAAAGAAAAAAGAGAAATACTATGAGATAAACTTCCTCTAATGAACATTAGCGCTTAGTGCACTGTGGCGTCTTGTTGGGTCGTGTTGATCTAATGAAGTGTTTCTAGCCAGCTAACTTTGTGCCTGCTGTGTTTTTGAGTGCAACCACACTACTTACGTAAAATGGGACAGATGTGACTGTTCGTCATGGTGATGTCACTCAGCATTAGGGCGAATTGGGTCTCATTTAACAAGGATGACCACATTTAGCTTTTTACGGCCCTAGCACACAATTCTGCTATTTGGAATTGAGTGTGTTTTATGGCATATCTTTGGCAATTTTCAGGCTTCATACTTCAATAAACTCCTCCGATCGACTTCAAATTGACTATCATCTTTAGACCATAAGGATCAAAAGTCCTCAAAAGCTTTTTAGGTAAGGGGGGACCCTTATCTAAAAAGTTTCATGTTTATATAAGGGGGGATCCTCATCTAAAAAAAAAATTTTTCTATAAGGGGGACTTTTATCTGTAACGTTACATTTTTATATAAAAAAGTTGTCACGGCCATAACGTGGGACCCTTATCTAAAAAGTTACATTTTTATATAAGGGGGGGACCCTTATCTAAATGATTAGTTCCGGACATAAGAAGGGTCCCTTCTTTAAATAATTAGTTCCGGACATAATGGAGGACCCTTATTTAAAAAGTTACATTTCTATATAAGGGGGGGACCCTTATCTAAAATATAAAAAAATGTTGTTCCGGGCATAAAGGACCCTTTGTTCTTTTTGGCCAAGAGTGATAAACTTAGTATACTGATTTAGTTGTTTTGTTGTGGCAGCACTTAGTGCCGATTTAAGAAATGAGAGCACTGTTTGTTTTTCTCAAGATGCTGACGTCAAGTGTTTGTACAGCAGCCTCAGGCAGGCTCAGGGAGGATGTACGCTGAATACTCGCATGCACATCGCTGAGTGGAGATATGCAGATGTAATGATAGACCTTAATGTATTTGCATGCAAACACAGCTTTAAATATTTGTATCTGAGAACACATGGTATCTGCATCCAGAGCTAAATTAAGAAATGCCCAGTGAGCAGATTATCAATCCAACATTAACCAAGAATGACAACCAGAAATCCAAATCTGAGAAAGTCCCTGCGCTCATTGATGCCGAGAAGCTTCAAATCAAAGCAGTAAATCAGTGTGTTGGTGGTGTTATATTTCATGTTTCAGGGGGGGGAAAACATGCTTAATTTATTTTGGTCTTTATTTTATCCACATCACATCTGTCTCTTTACTTCTTTGTGTTGCTGTGGGCTATATTGTTCAATTGTTACAGGAATATAGTGATGAGAACCAAAGGCTGCACAGTAAATGATATCATCCACAGCTTTGGCTCCTGCTGTTTATATTCACATGGGGCCTTATCTTCCAGACACACCTTTGCTTTGCAACAAACTTAAATCCCAAACTCGCCCGAGGTGAGGCTTGGCACTCTCTCCTGTGAAAAAGCTGTGATGACTTGCCGCTGGGGAAATTATGACCCTAGGTGATGAGATGAAATAGACTGATATCACTGTATTTACTGATGTGTTCATATTTGTCAGATTGAGCTGGCTTCTAAATCGCTGTTTTCTCTTATCTTGTTTTTCTCCCTGAATGCCTTCATTGCACTTCTTCTGCATCCTCTCACTTTACCTCATACAACTTATTTCCTTCTTTCATAATTGTTATAGTGATCATTATCCTCTCTAATGGGGGGGGGGGGGGGGGTACGACACGTTCTAAGCACATGGTGTAGTCCCATAGCTGAGGATTCTGGGTAGTGTAGTGTCTTCTGCCATCCACACACTACGAACAAATATTTGTTTCTCCGAATCGAAAGGGGAAAATACAAAAGCATTGCACACAATTTAAACCAATCAATGTTGTGTAATTAACAAGGATAATCTGGTGTTTTTGAGTTGATGAGTAGTGCAGATATCACTGTAAATAAAATCAATCGACAGTAAGGAGAATATTTACTTCCGGGTGTAAAATCCTCCGTTATCCAATGGGAATGGACGCTCACATTGCTCTTTGCGTCCGTAATACAATAAAGGGGACTTGATCAAATAGGAATATAATTATCTTTTAAATAACGTTAACTAAAGGGAACAATCTATTTGACACAGCTGAAGCTCTGGCCTTCCTTAAAAACTAACTCATTTAATAAAAATCACAGTTGTATTACACACAATGCACTGTTTTTTGAGAACAAAAATTGGTGAATAATGCACCATAATACATTCTGACGAAAAATAAAAAATATTATGAATACAAATAAAATAAAAGAAGCCTCCCGTGAGTTACAAGCTATAAAGTAGATTTTAAAAACGTTTTATAGAATAAAAGCTCAATGTTGGACGTTGTAGAAATGCGTGTGTGCACCACGACAAAGGAGCCTCATTCACTTTACATTGGGGTTGTTTGCGTGGTGCAGACACGTAAATGTAGCAAAGTTCGTGACTCCACCACGCACTGGTGTTAAGGAGTCGTGGTGGAGTCACGCATTCTGGTGAGACCAGGTTGCATTTAAGACTACCCTTATAAAGGATTAATAAAGGGTTTATAATTAGGTTATTAATTAGGTTGTAAACACTTTATTAATCATTAAGAACCATTTATAAACCAGTTCTAACATAGTTTGCATACATCAACATTGGCTCACTATTTGGCAAGATGACTAGGCCTTATATTGGCACTAGCTTACTTCATCTTCTTCATCAGCCAGCATCCTTGGTATCTGTTGTTCACTGAGTTGATTCTCCCCCCATCCATCTTGATGTTTCTTGGCATCTCTTTATGACCATTAATTTATGAGTTACTAACATTTATAACTGCCAAAAGGGAGCCATGTAAAGTGTTAAACTTTTTAGAAAGTCTTCCTGCTTTCTTACAGTGCAGACGCTTTTCTGCTTGCTCTTGCCTCTGCTTAACTTCGAGCAGCGGCTCCTGGACATTAACTTATCACTGGGAAAGTTATTCTTCGTAAATAGATGGAGGGTTTCAGCCATATTTCAATATTTTTACGACGACCTCAGTCTTATAGTAGCGTGGCCTAGCAACAGCTAAAGCCTGGTACTGCATGCTATTTAGCTTAAGCTAGTTAGCAGCAAAATGCCTCCGTTCTCTACAGATGACTTCCACAAACTTCTACAGAAGATGGCCGTGTTGGAAATGAAAATGCAACGGTTGGAAGTTAACGTGGAAGTGAATGGACTAGGGTGGAATGACACCACTTTACCAGTGTTGCAAAACAATGGACAAAGGCATGCTAACTCACAGCTAGTTAGCAGCTACAAGGATTCCAAGGAACAGGAGGGCTGTGTACCGGGTAATAAATCTACAAGTGGTAGTCCTCCCTGGAACTCTCTGGGTGCAAAGCCTAAGAGTAAATCATTTCCATGGGATTTGGGAGGACGAATAACAGGCAGAGCCCAGCGCTCTGAAATCTGTTATGCGACCGGCTGGCCTGCATTGTTATCACCCAGGAAGAGCGCCTCTTCAACCCCTATTCATACTAGGAAACAGCCGTGGACAGCTGCTAAAGGGAGAACTACAAACAATCCTCCTAAACCACCAAGTGTGCCAATCCAGAACAGATACGCTCCGCTGACCCAGAACCGGAGATCTCTTTCTGATGACCTGGATAACCTGTCCTCTTCACACAGCAGGGTAAGGACCAATAGCTACTCCAAAATTAAAAGGCTAGAGGGAAAGCTAATGGCTGGGCCTGAAACTCTGATTGTGGGTGATTCTGCTGTAAGAGATGTAAAAAGTCTGTGTAGTAAGAACAACACCAAAGTGTTTTCCCAAGGATATGGTCTCTGACTTGGCTGAGAGGATCCTGCATATTGGGGCTGAACATCCGACTGTGAAAAATGTGGTACTGCACATTGGAACAAATGATGTTGTGAAACAACAGTCAGAAGCGCTGAAAGAATACTTTAAATGTCTGTTGGAAACTGTCAGCTCTATAAATGCGGAGGTGTTCATCAGTGGCCCTCTACCGCAAGTCAGAAGAGGAGTGGAGAGATTCAGCAGATTGTTTGCACTGAACACGTGGCTTTCAACTGCCTGTACTGACCATTCTGTCAATTTTATTGACAATTTTAACTTTTTCTGGGACCGCAGACATATTTTTAAGGCAGATGGAGTTTGCCTGAACAAGTCAGGAGTGAAATTGTTCATCTCTAACATATTCAACTGCCTGCGTCATCAATCTGTTCCCTCTGCCAAGGACAAGCAACAAGAGGAATCAAAACAAGAGAAAGACACAACACATCGTGCAGAAAACCTTGAAGAAGTATCACTGCACCCGCCTGAGGAATGTCTTGATTATGGGAGACCTATGACACAAATGGAGGAGTCTCCACCGCCCTTCACCCCCCCTATCACCTTTGAGGATACTCTTCCTTCACCCCCTAGCTCTCTCTACTCTCCGTTAACCCTTTCACCCTCGCCCACCCTCCAGGAGTTCGACCACATGAAGGAGATACAGAGTGTTGGCACCAAGTCCTTCCTGGAGATCAATGACCGCATGAAGGTGATACGCAGGGTTGGCAGCATGTCCTTTACCCCCGCCCCTCAACGACGCCCACCACAATCACCGAAAAATCTGAAAAAAAAAAAAATTATTTTTAAAACAACACCTTTCAGAGGTCGCAGGTAAAACTCAAAGCCCCCCTCTCTGTGCTCATAGGATCAGCAAGGGTGGGAGGGGGATGGGGGGGGGGGTGTGTGTGAGGGGTGTGTGTGTGAGGGTTAGGGCTCTGACGTAGGTGCAGTAGGGTGGGAAGGACATTATGGATGGAGGAAGAAAAAAAAGAAGGGGGAGAAGGGACATTTTTTTTTTTTTTAAATAAACTTGCAAAGATTACCCTTTTAACCCCATATTAACACCAAAGGGCCAAAGTATTATTACCTACCTATACAACTTCAAAAGACATACTTAAATGTCATATAACCTTATATTACCACAAAAGAGTCAATAAGTAATATTAACCCACTATTAAAGAACATTACCTTATAGAGGGCATTACACCCACAACAGGTGACCGAAACAAGTCATACTATCCTCATTGACTATAATAGCTTACTAGGGGGACACTCAGAGGTGGGAGTAAGTCCTACATGTGCAAATCATGAGCAAGTCTCAAGTCTTGACCTACAAGTATCAAGCAAGTCCCAAGTCACTGTGCTGAGAGTCAAGCAAGTCAAGTCAAGTCATTGCTCAGGTCAAGCAAGTCAAGTCAAGTCATGCGAAATTCTGATGAATAAGCCCAGTTTCCGCATTTAAATCAGTTAAAAGACAGTGGTTATGAAAATGGATTTAACCCACACTATGATCTTCATTACATACACAGTTAATCATTTTAAATCTAATTTAGACCGATGACAATCATATTAGATTAATATTAACCCTAGAACTGCAGACAATATAGCTAGGACTCAATCAAAAAGTCTGTTCAAAAAGGCAGAAATCCAGGTAAGAAAATCATATATGGCATTTGCCATTACACATATTTAATTTAAATGTCTGTTAACACTAGAACCGCCAACAGCGTCAGCACCTACATAGATATCATTTTCAAATCATTTAATTTGTTCCTCTTCATAATTTCCTTATAAACTAAGTAGGACGATTTAAAACTCAGTTAATTGGGTTAATTTAGAAATGGCTTCAGTTTATCATCATAACAGATCAAAAAGTTCAGATTCATTTTACAATAAATCAAGGAATGATGCACTTCTACAAACAAAAACAACATAATTAAAACATTTAAACAAACTACTAAAAGTAGATGAACCACATTATTCAACAGTTTACAGTAACTTCTGATAATAACACAGGGGAAATAAACGAGGCATCTCTTTTCCTCTCTCTCTCTCTCCCTCTCCTGACAGCCCGTCAGTATCAGGGTTAGTACAAATGAATCCCTTGGAGGTTCTAGTGTTAATTCACCGTTTTGTCTTCTCTTTGCAATGCTTAATCGATTTGAAACCAAGTCTAACGTAGCTTAAACTTAACGTTAGCTTTCTAGCTAACACAACACATCCACGCACCTTTCTCTGTGGGTTTTTTTGTAGTGACGAATGAAGTTGGATGTATTGGTGGTTGTGTCACTGATCTTTATGCTTCAGACCCTGCATACCGCTGTTCTCTTCTTATTAGCGTCATCGACAACATAATCCTTGAATCCAAACTTCACTATTTTTGGAGTAACGCTAGCCGCTGCCATGTTAACTGACGCTCCTACCGTCTAGTGGGTTGGGTTGCCAGGTTTGCGCGCACGGCGCTATAATCACCCAATCACGTTTTTCGAAAAAACTAAACGTAATATCTCACTACAAAAACAAACGCAAATATTTAATTTTAAACAGTCAAGTCCTTTCAAGTCATCTGTCTCAAGCTTAAGTCAAGTCTCAAGTCATGAATACCAAGTCAAAGTCAAGTCAAGTCTTTTATCAATGTTAGTCAAGCAAGTCTCAAGTCAAAAAATATGCGACTCGAGTCTGACTCGAGTCAAGTCATGTGACTCGAGTCCCCACCTCTGGGGACACTACAGCAGGTTTCACATCATACGGGCAATAAAGTCTTATCAGCCCACTATTGAGCAACATCCTTTATGAGGGGGCAATAAAACAATAAACAAACAAGTCATAAAAGATAAGAGGGTCAAAGGTCACATCAAAGGGATTTGGAGGCAGGACTAAGGTTTATGAGGGTCATAAATCACTTATGAGGGTCTTAAATCACTCTCTTATCAGGTACTTAATCTCATTTTGACACATAGTGGGGTCTTATAACTACTACAGTCATATCTGAAGAACGAACCCAAACCTTGATCTTTTTATTAATTGTATTACCAAATTGGTATCAAATAAATAGTAAGCATTGGTAATACCAATGCTGATAAAGTAAACTATTTTATTTGAGTATTTGTGTCTGGGAGAAGGTACTGTACTGTACCCAGTGCCTATGTTCGGCAGTTATAGACTGGGCTTTCTTGTACAAGAGAATACAAAAAGAAATCAATATGGACCATTACTGTATAATTATCCTTAAATTATGTTATACAATGCACCTAATAAACAAGTATGGCATTTTGAAACATGATGTGCAACAATTTTTACTGTAATTTGTGTGCATTTTGTTGTTAACTAAGATGATGTTATGATTCCGTAGACTGAGAGGAAACCGTACAGAGAGTTTGTTGGAGGAACACCTCAAGGTTCTTGAATGGTCATCTTGGCTTGGCTCTGGTCACCCTGATGGACTGCTTGGACGCTTGTTCAAGGATACAAAGCCTTTCCAGTCTGAGTACCATTATGTCTTACCAAGTCTTTCATTTATGTCTGAGAAAAGCTTTTATGTTTAAATATGTGTATCAGTCATACTAAATAGTAATTATTTTGAGTCCTGATTTTCTTCATGTGTGAATAAAATGTTTTGCTTGGTTCTGTTGCATCTTACTTTGCATTTCATGTGGAAAATGTGTATTAGGTAAGCGTGAATGTTATAACTCATTCATAATTTGACATGTGTATTAAACTTAAAAACAACGCACCCTTTCAGTAGTTATAAATGTTAGTGACTCATCAATAGATGGTGATGTGTTTCACACTTTAAAATAAGGCTCCCTTTTACCAGTTATAAATGGTAGTAACTCATTAATAAATGGGAATGTGTTTTACACTTTAAAATAAGGCTCCCTTTTATCAATTATAAATGGTAGTAACTCATTAATAAATGGTGATGTGTGTCACACTTTACAATAAGGCTCCCTTTTGGCAGTTATAAATGTTAGTAACTCATTAATAAATGGTGATTTGTTTTACACTTTACAATAAGGCTCCTTTTTGGCAGTTATAAATGTTAGTAACTCATTCATAAATGGTCATAAGAGATGCCAAGAAACATCAAGATGGAAGGGGGGGAATCAACTCAGTGAACAACAGATACCAAGGATGCTGGCTGATGAAGAAGTTGAAGTAAGCTAAGTAGCCAATATAAGGCTTAGCAGTACAGATAAATGTGGGCTCACTATTTGGCAAGCAACCGGTCACAGTTGCCCTGTTTATCTCATGTCTCATAAAAGTTTATTAATGATTTATAAAGTGTTCACAACCTAATTAATAAATGAATTACAAACTATTCGTAGACCCTTTATAAGGGTAGTCTTATTGTAAAGTGGTACCCAGAGCACTATCAGCAATCATTTGAAGTCGTTTTTCTTACTACTTGATAATTGTAAATCAATTATTAACTGGCTTAATTAACACTGGCTGTTCAGATGCTGCTACAATAAGCTAGTCGCTAACGTTTTGCCTCTGCCATTCGGTGCTGAGCAGGTAGCGTACAGACTGTTTGACATTACAAAAGGTTGTCAGCTAAATCAGGAAACATGGTTAAGGTTCATTTGGTTGGACTGAACTAAAACAGTAAAGTTTGTAAATTGTAAAACTAAAGCACTTCGGGAAAGTTCCTAAATGTGTTAGCTCGCTAGCTAAAGGGCAGGTAAAGTTGGCTGACAATTCTTTAGCTTCAATGTTATAGAATAATAATCTCATCATCTGACAGTCTCATATATATTCTGTAACATCTTGTTTTAGATATATTTTTGCATAATTGTATAGACATTTATGTTCCCAAAAGTCAGCCTGAAAGAATATTTGTCACCTATTGAAGAAATGTAAGGTTGAACAATATTTAGCTGGAGAACATTTATTTGCAATGACTCATCCATAAGTGGGTCAGTGAGGTTTCATTCTTAGGAAATAATCGAAATAGATACATCACAAATCAATAAAACAACAAAACAAAGACAAATCAGGTGACATGTTGTTTTTGTGACCACAAATAGCAACCAATTTGTCTTTGTGCACAACAGTGAGTGCAAGCCAAATTGGGTGCTATTTGTGGTCACAAAACTTTTGTCTTTGCAAACACATTGAATTTAGCTTGGAGTATGCAGCTGACATCCAACACACATAAACACAAAACCTTCAAACATATATCGTTTGAACAATACACCATCCCGACGGTGAGTCAAGAATGCAGACAAGCTCACATGACTTGTTTAAAACTGGCTCTCGGAAGGACTGCTGAATATTATATTTATGTCAGTCTTTCTGTGTCCTTGCACACACAGTCCGCTTTACACAACTGTGAAGAAAGCAGCTCACAGCCAGGTGTGTGTCTCAGCAGGCAGTAACTATATGTATCAGTGAGCAAGTTGTGTGTGACATCGTATCTCCTGCAGCGTCACCCCGCTTCCTGTTTCTCCTGTCCTTCATCTCCCAGCAGGCGATCCCTATCTGCTTCATTTGTTTTGAGTATTTTTTGTTATGCAATCACCAGAATATAAAAGGATTGCCAGGTTTTTTATTCCTCCTCAAACCCCATCTGTGCCAGTGCTGCCTTCTTTGTAGAGTGGCAAAGAGATTTCTCATCCATTTTTTTTGAGGTGGTAAACTGTCAATCATAAAATGTGGAAGGTCAAATTCTTTCATCCGCCTCACAAATCAAAAGTTTAAGGCTTGAACCAACAAGTTTCATCTTTGTAAGGAAAGACTTCCTGGGCTTTTATTTATTTGGATGACTGTGTGTTTTATAGCAAAGCATTTATATTTAAGTGTCCCATGGTGCTAACAGAAGTAGGTGGCCAATATGTTTACCTTGGCTCTCAGAGGCACTGTCACACAAGAGCGTATGGGTTTATCATCTTGTTGACAGTCAAGGGGATTATACAAAGACAGAAACAAGCAAGGTTTATCAGCCTCACATCCACAGGAGAACACACACACATGAAAAACTGCAACCCTCCAAAGAAGAGGGCCATGGAGCACTACAAAAAACACACACACGAATACACACGTATATTTGGCAACCTGAGCTCTTTCCCACTATCTCCCTCTCCCTTTCACTTCAATACTTCCTATTTTAATTCACCTTTCCTCATATCTGCGGGAATTAGCTCCCTGCATGTTGTCTTACAGGATTTGTAAGGTAAACAAAATGCTTTTCACTTCAAAGACAAAGTTTCTCCATTTCATAATTGATACTTCTGCTCTTCACATCAAGCTTTGACAGGCTGGGTTTTGTCCCTATGACAACAGAGCTGCATTCATCCTCTGATGTTCTCCATGGCTCTCCCACTGTTATACAAGTCTATTTTAGTGGAGAGACCCCAGTGAGTTCTTCCATTATTATGAGGGATCATTACAAAAGATTCCCATACACTTGTTTGTATTCAGATGCTTTTCAGGACTGAATCCATTGTCTTCTCTTGCATGACTCCTTGACCTTTACATAAACATACATTTCAACTTTAGTCCTAAACCTTAATTCGAAACCAGAAACATATATCCATCCTGCAGAAGATTTTCTATCCATGTGGGGGAATTTGGTCCTCTTAACAGTACAAGTACAAGTGCACGCACACACAGCCACAGCCGGTTCCCCCTTTGCGATAACTCCTACAAAACGCCTGTCATCCTTACTCAGTCATACACAAGCAGGGAGTCAGCGCAAGCCGATGGATCAATTTAGTACAGAAAAGCTGTGGCATTCTTCAAATGTAATGGGCTTTGATGTAGACGCTGAGCTGCATTACAGAGCCCTGCTGAAGCCACTGAAACCTCTTTTCATCTGCCTGCTTCCTATGCAGAGGACGCTGGCAGGAAACGTGCCTCACTTCTGCTATGCTGTGTTTTATTATTATTATTCTTCTTCTTGTGCTTAGAGCCATGCGGTTCACAGCGTGCACACCTACACTCACACATCCTCATTTTACTTGCATTAATTTATGTTTTTCTTTCAGATGCATGTGAAATAACTACTTTCCTCTATCTTGTTTCATACGATTGGTTCTGCCTGCCAGCCAAACTTGTGACCCTATTTGTGACACTCACATGATCATATTGAGCCTTTATGATTATAAAACAAGGCCTTACTCTTATGAGATGTCTCCTTGTTTATAAAGTATGATTCCATCTGTGTAGCACTCCTTCCACAGCTTCAGACTGCCCCCTGGTGGAAGCTAACTTTGTAGCATGTGTCTGCATTGTTTTTTATATGTGAGGAAGGTTTTTCAAATGTGTTATTTTGTTGGAGTGAGGATGACTCTCTGAATTGGCTCCCTTTAGAATATATTCATTGGTATAAATCTCAACAATTACACATCTAAAAGACTATATTTGAAATCTGTCGCAAATGAAGGAAAATACAAAACATTATGATCATATCCATAACCAACTTCTCGGTTGCAATACAGTCAAAGTGACATTGACTCTTCCAATTGGACATACACTGAAAATACTGAGTCTATCTTTTATAGCTTTCATTTCTGGCTGCAAGTGTAAACCCAAGGCTTCTTTGACCCGGCTGCAGCACTTCACAGTTCTCTGTAATGTTCTGTTTAAATTCAAGTGTCTTTCTATCAGTATGTGAGACACGTTTCACTGCCATCACCCCTCCTTTATACCGAATTCTGTCATGCTGGGAATTGCAATATATCTAACCCCTTCCACGTGGCTTGTAATGCCACCTTAATGACCACAGAATTGGCCGCCTAACATTCAAATCACTCTGTCAGGCACATTAAATAAAGATAATGCAGAATTTGCTTTGAAAAGCTTTATTTATAATAACACTTAAAAAGTCATCCAGGGGGCAAGCAAATAAACAGTAATACCATTAAGAATATTTACTGCTCTTGACTTGGAGGCAGAGGACTGAATACTGATGAATGAGACATAAATTGCTTTGTTTCAGTGGGTCGTTTGTTATCGGACTAATGGGGAGGTATTTGAGCACAGAGCGCACACATGTATCTCTAATTAATACTGCTCAGTGTCCATTGTGCAGTATTATGGCATATTAAACAATGTTTTTTTAAATTATATTTTTTAAATTATATGTTTTCATATATATATGTTTTTTACTGTGGGGTTTTCTCTGGAAGTTTTTCCTTGTACGAAGTGAGGGTCTAAGGACAGAGGGTGTCATATTGTCATACTGAATGATATTCTGTACAAACTGTGAAGTCCACTGAGACAAATGTAACATTTGTGATATTGGGCTATATAAATAAACATTGATTGATTGATTGATTGATTGATTGATTGATGGCAAAATATACCATTACATTTGTAATGTAATTTTATGCCATACTTTACTGTGACTTTGTTAACCTTTTTTTCACATTGATTTGTTAAATACATCTGTATTATATATTTTTTAAGAAATAACATATTATGACTGAATTTTTTTTTTTTTAATGCCCTCTTTGAGTGATTTACTATGACGTACTTTAAGTCATTCTATATTATACTATAAATTCATGATGTACTACATTACTATTGACTCTTTCATCAAATGTTGTACAGTATTTGTATTGTATTTCATTTTAGCCATTGACTTTCATAAGTCATTTGATCAATTTTCCACATTTTCTTTATAACTAATTTAGCTCCAAAACTATTTAGGCAGTACAGCCCATAATAAGAACACATCTCTGAAACTTTTCACAGCCTTTCCCAGATACGTTTGAACGTTTTAATAAAGAAGGAGTCGCTGTGGAGAAAGGGTCACTTGTTGTCCTAAGTTTACAGCATTAGAAGTTATTTATTTTCAAATGTAATTGCCATTTTATCATGAAGTAACATGCACACAGAGAGATAAAGTGCTCCTTTAAACAGAGGAAAACAAGACGGATTACTGTGATCACCATTTTATTCATTGAAAGTTGGCATCTACAAGTAATAAAAGAGACACGCAAAATATGAACGATTTGAAAAAGAGAGAAAAAGTGACAAACTGCAGCTGTGCACCAGAAAATAAAACAAAACAATAAATGTTCTGATAAGTGATAGGGCAGAGGAATTCGCCTCAATGTCTGTGGGCTTGTAGTCATGCAGTTACCACAAGGGTTTACAAGGCAATTCATTCAAATATTATATAAGAATCTCAATCCCTTTTTATCTGTGAGAGAACATTGAATGTTCTGGTAGCAGCAAGATGTATTTTTCAGTGAAATCAACAATTATAGCTTAAAAACGTGTTGTGATATCTGGCACCATAAAATCTTTCACTTCAATTTCATTCTTGGATGGCTTTAAAAACGTCAGCTTATTAACAAAGGTCGATTCATCCATCTTCAGAGACAGTGTTCCTTGATCTTAAGTAGTGTAAGTGTCCAGGAGTGCAATAGTCAGTCTGTGTATTGGGTGGGTAATGCTGCTCCACTATCCAACAGTCTTTCCATTGGCTGGCCCAAGTGGAATATTTCTGAGCATATCTCACGATTACCCATTTTATTCTACTATATATCTTTACCACACTAGCAGGGCTGATTTACCGTGTCACACAAACTGTATCTATGAGTGTGTTTTCAAATCAGACTGTTTAACGTGATATGTTGGCCATGAAGAGTATCCACCATACAGAAGGCATGAGGGTTGATGAAGACTAACCTCAGAGTTCATGGTGAAGAAAACATAAACACTTTTTAGTTAACTATTCCTTTAAAAACACATAACATGGATATATCTATGGCACATTTATCAAGGTAAAAAAAAGCTCAAGGCTTCACTCAGTTAAAGGAATACTTCACCCCCAAAATGACCATTTGTATGTCAATTACTTTCTCTGAATTCTTGAAGAAAACTGCCTACAAAGAATAAAAAACCGGAAAACATTCTTGATGAATTGTGGGAAAAACCATCTACTAACATTGCCCTTTAGTGGGGGAAGTATTCCTTAAAAGCTCTTATTTGTTTGTAAACTATACGCCACATTGCTGCTTCAACATTCCATGGAATGTATAGCACTATGTTAAATAAAAATCACCAAATAAAACACAAAAGCACAGTCTATCATAGAACGTGTGTAAGACTTGTAGCCTCCTGCTGAGTTAGCCCAGGCACTCAAAGGCACCATGTCTGGTGGTAGAGGGGCCACACAGATGGGGAGATGCAGCTGGGGCCAGGCACCTGGTCAAACACTCACTACATTATGTTACAGCTATCTCTGCACAAGACACTCTGTCCTGGCTTCACGCCAGACCACTGACAGTAGCCATGTTCAATGCTGACACCGCACCATATGACATTTAAAAAAACGGATAATGAAAATCAGGAAAATGGCTCCAGAGAAAAATTACTTATTACATACATACATACAGTGCTGCATCATCACACAGGTTTATACTGTAAAACAAAGCTGGTACAGCACGCCTACCATTCACTGATCTCCTCAATGTCATCATTTCACAGACTTTTCCCAGCACTTGATGACAAATCCTGAAAGTCACCCAGCAGCAGTTCTCATTATTAAAAAAAGATCCTCCAGTCATTGCCTTTTCATGTGAAATTACAAATTAGTATTGCAATGTCTAATACTAAATAGGGATCTCTTAAGGTTATTAAATCGTATAAAATGAGCCATAGTCAATGGTTGCCAAGGCCAATAGATGCAACTAAAGAATCAGAATTACAAGCAGTGCCCTATGGCTAATAACCAAATCACTTTGATAATGATGTGCATAGTCCTGAAATAATTGTCTATAAATCTCTACAAAGTGTGTGTGCTATTAATGTTAATTCCCAAACCACGCTATTTTAATGCAAGGAGTCTGATTTGAATAGGCAACACATAACAGCTCAGCATACTGTCCTAGCTTGGCTGACGCTGTATGTTCCTCATGTTTACAATTGAGAGAAAAAACAGTGACACATAGTGCTTAGTCTTTCAAACTGATTTAGTTGATCAAGAAATAATAATTCACCACCTTCGATCGACCTAAGTAAGAAGCATCTTTGGTCAGCCATGTACAACGTGTGTTCAGGAAATACTCTGAACCCATGGGGAAGAAGACGGTGTAAGAAATAGAACACATGCAAACTTCAAAACAGCCAAATGTACAACTGTAATCTCTGTGTGGATGGATTCATTGGTTTATCATTGTCACAATACCAGTGAGCTAAGGGGGGTCTAGCTCTGAGAAAAGTACTCCAGGACGAGGCGGAGGTGTCCCAAGCGGTCTTTGAGGGAGGCCAGGGACAGGACGGTGGTTTGATAGGCAGGGTCCAGCTGGAGGACGGACAGCAGCCACCAGCACCAGGCCGGCCCGTTGGAAGAGGCCTGGAGGAGAGTGACACAGGTTTAGCATAGATAAATGCATAAAGTATAATGCAAGTCAAAAACTCACAAAAAAAATACCTTTTAGAAAAATACTCAGAATTAAGGTCACACATTTAAAAAATTGGGAAAAAAGGAACCAATTTTGCTCAGTAAAGCAATGTGGTTCCTTGACAAAACGCTTGATAAAAAAAGAAAGAAATTCACACAAAATTGTGTAGTTTTTTCTTTTTTTATTCTGAGAGAGCATTCTTTTTTTTCTTTTCTTAAATGTGATGTTTTCTTCTCTAAATTATATAACTAATCCTTGAAATTGTATTTCTAAAAATTATTTTCAATCATGGTTTCACAACTGTGAAGGAATGTATGTTGTGTGCCTTGGCATTTTGAGAGGCCTTATGGCGCGTTTCCACTACAGCGCGGAGCCCCGTTTAAGAGAGCTGTGACGTCAGCGGCCCGTCTTTGGTTGCGTTTCCACTTGGCCTAGTACCGGCTAGTGGGTCCTAATTCACAGTTTTTCTGGCCCCATAAAATCGTGGTTCTAGGGCCAGGAACAACCAGGCTGAGTCGGGCTGAGTATGCTAAACTAGAGAGAGAATCGCTGGCAAGGGGGCTACAACTACAACAAGATGAACATATTTGACCGTGATTTAATTGTAATACACGTTTCAAAATGATGCCGAAGTAACAACATACTGATACCGGTTAGTAAAAACCATGAATTAATGCTTTGACAAGTCTGCAGACAGACGGCAGGCGAAAAACCTTTTAAAATGCGTGTTTTCTAAATGGAGATTGGCTAAGCTAACGCAGTATATGCTCCGACCGTCCACACTCACAACAACGGCCTATACAGACATAAATAAAGCAGCGACTGTATTCGCCATGACACAGACAGTCTGTGGTGTGTACTTGTTTAACTTTTTGTCTAGTTTCTGAACAGATATGAGGAGCTGTGAGCTTGAGTGCTAACAGCTAACGGCTGTGTTGTTTTTCTGGGGTTCTCATTGAAGATGACGTCACGGGTCCGCCTACACTGCGTTACTATAGATACTACCCCAGTTCCTAAACTGTAATGGAAATGCGCCATAAAGTGAGCCAGTCCTAACGAGGCCTAGCCATACCGAGCGAGGCCAAGCAAGGCCGTGTAGTGGAAATGCGCCATTAGAGTACCTTACACTTGGCATGCTTTATATGTGGAGGCTCTGAATATCACGGTGAATGGTCTCCACATTGTTTAGTCTCCTCCCTGGTGGGGGATTTATACGTGATAATATGTGATGTGATTGTTTAAGTTTTGGAAAGTCTGGGTCCAGTTAAACATGCTATGCTAAAGGGTTCTCTGATCAGATGTGTATTGTAATAAACATACTGTTGTCAGTTAAAGATAACTAGAGCTCATCAAGTTATTCTTCTTCCAGATCACAATCTTATCATGCATGCTGTAATGTTTTTTCATTCAACTGGAACTATATCCCGATGAACATAGAGTCTGTTTTATTGCGTTTTGTTACCACTGTCAGTAAGGGAGCTCTGAATGCAGGAAAGGTATGTACTGTATAAACATAAAACAATAACTAATAGCTTTGACAATAAAAGCAGTTATTATTTTCCCGGTGATCAATTTACTTATTAGAAGCGTGTTTGAAATATAATTTCATCACTAATTAATTCATGGACCATGGATAAAACATAATAACATTTTTAAAAGAAGGTAAGTAGACATGCTAGATAGCGACTGCATGTGTTTGATGAATTTGGAAAGTTATCGATGCATTAACCTTAGCTAAGTTAATAATGACTTACAAAGACATAAATAGGTAGAAAAGTCCTACAACAAAAATATTCTCCACATTGTAATGTTACTCTGGTCTGTAATGAAATGTAATTCTAGCCGTGGGCAACATGACAAAACAGAAGTAAATATTGCTCTGTGGTTCCTGGATGCTGCTAGAAAATAAGATGTTAATCTACAGTAAGAACCACATGTGTGCTGACCTGAATGTTCTCGTCCTTCTCTGGCATGGTGCCGTACTGCCTGCTGATCTGATCGCGGATGCGGACGGCCAGGCGCTGGTACCAGTCCTGAGCCTGCTGGTACACACTGTCATGGAGACCCTCCAGAACCTCCAACTCACTGCCTTCAACCTGCGAGAAGGAGGACACAGACAGGAGGAAAAGTGAGAAGAGGTTCAAGTTGTAATATTTTCAGAGGGAATATTCTTTACGTGTTGCTTTAAGTAATTCATCTCTGGGACCTTCAGGTCCTCCAGGTACTCGATATCAGCGGTGCTGTATCCATCTCGCTGACCTCTCCTCAGCACCTTGAACCTGCTGACTCCCACTGCGTCCACAAAGGAGCGTCCATCAGGCAGCACCTCCAGACTGAGGATCTCCAACATGCAGCCAAAGTCTGAAAACCTGAGGCACAGCAGGAACAACCACAAAGTCTCAAATTAATTCACTGGTATTTATTCCTTAATTTGAAGTATCAAAACAAAAATAGGTCAGAATAGGTAACACTTTCTTTGAAGACCACATCTGTAGTTCATTATGAAGACATTTATAGTGAATTATGATGCTGTCAAAATAATGCTTTCTGATTCATCATAAAAATGTCAAGTCAAAGCCATTGTTTACGATTGAAAATGTATTAAAACAATTAAAAGTGTTGTAAGTCCTATAAAAAGCTTTAGTAGTAATGGCATTTAAACTGTCAAAGTCATATCCTATTTTATAATTACAGTGTAGTATGTTGAAAAAAAGGTTAAGAAATGTAACATTAAAATCATAGGCTAGTACGTTGTAAAAAATCTTAAGCAATAAATTAAGTACTTAAAAAGTCATAGTACAGTATGTCATACAAATGTCATAGAAAATCAAGTATAGTGTGCCACCAGTAAGTGATTAATAATACATAGTATATTATGTCATAAAAATGTTCCTCTCCAGGCAGGGTCATGTACATAAAAAGGTTCAGAATTACTGAAGAAGAATTTCTATATATATATTTTTTGGTATAATCTCAGCAAAGTAGCTTGTCATTGACGTTTAGATTAAAATCTGAAAAATGTCATAAATGTAACTGCATTTTCTTTTTTAAAGGGGGGTCCACTAACATGTTATTAATGAGGCATACAGGAGTCAGTATTGGGTCCACTCCTGTTTATTATCTACCTACTCCCCCTTGGCACTATCCTCCATCATCATAATGTCCATTTCCACTGTTACGCCGATGATACCCAGGACTACATTTCCAGCAAACCAACACTGCCCTCCCCCCAACCTCTCTCACCAACTGCCTCCAGGACATCAGGAGCTGGATGAGCAGGAACTTCCTAAAACTCAACGGCAGCAAAACCGAAGCCCTGCTGGTTGGCACCAAAACCACCCTCTCCAAAACCTCACCCTCCCCTGCCTCCAACCTCATCATTGATGGCTACCCCATCCCCTTCTCTGGCCAAGTTAAGAGCCTTGGTGTCATCCTGGACAGCTCCCTCTCATTTTCACCTCACGTAAATAACATCACCCGGACTGCCTTCTTCCACATACGCAACATCTCCAGACTCCGCCCATCCCTTTCTCGATCAAACACTGAAGTCCTGGTCAATGCATTTGTCACGTCCCGCATCGACTACTGTAACGCCATCCTCTCAGGCATTCCCACCAAACTCATCAATGGGAGGCGTGTGGCGCAGTGGATAGAGCCTTGGTGTTGGGATCAGGGGGTCACAGGTTCAAACCCCACTGCAGTCAGCATGTCGTTGTGTCCCTGGGCAAGACACTTCACCCCAAATTGCTCCTGTGGGGATTGTCCACAGTGTTGAGTATGTAAGTCGCTTTGGATAAAAGCGTCTAACAAGTAACTTGTAATGTAATGTAATCAATAAACTTAAAATCATACAGAACTCTGCAGCCCGGATCATCACCGGCACCAAGGCCTCAGAACACATCACCCGCATCCTCATCCAACTCCACTGGCTCCCCGTTCAATCCCGCATCAACTTCAAAAACCTACTGCTCACTTACAAAGCCCTACATAACCTGCCCCCCCCCCCCTATCTGGCTGACCTTCTTCAGGAGTACGCTCCCTCCGCTCCTCCTCTGCTGGTCTGCTAACCGTCCCCACCCCACGCCTCGTCACCATGGGTGCTCGGGCTTTTAGCTGCACTGCTCCCAGACTCTGGAACTCCCTCCACCCGCACATCCGACAGTCAGACACAATCACCATATTCAAATCCCAATTAAAAACCCACCTGTTCAAATCTGCCTACTCACTGTGCTCCCCATTATATGTTTTCATTTGTGTCCACTTGACTGTCTCCTCCATGATTTCCTGTTTGTGTTTTTATCATGTTCTGTTGCCTATTAGCGTTTTCTTTCTTTTTAACAAATTGTACGGTGTCCTTGGGTGTCATGAAAGGCGCCTAAAAATCAAATGTATTATTATTACTTACACAAAAAAGTTTAATAAAGTTGCATAATCAATATAATGAGTTAAAGGAGTGTTTACAAACATTATTTTGCCCATTAGTTGCGATTGGATATTTATTCATAACAGCTGGGAAAATGCAATGGCATGATCAAATACAGTGACAGAACAAGCAAATGTCTGATGGAGGGCAAACATTTCCAGCACCAGATTGGTGACCATGCTGCTTTTTCCCACCCACTCAGGGTCACTTATGACTGATCTAAACTTTGCCCACTGTGCTTCCTGCACGGTGGACAATCCTATCAGGCTCCACCTCGCCTGCTGCGAGTTCCACAGTGAGGTACATTTCAAAAATAGTCTCCCCATACCCATACTCTAAATAACTGAACACACCTGTGGAAATGTAAATGCGTTTACCTCACTTGCGTCTAAACTGGCAATATTTCGATGCTGCTTAAGTTAACACACAAGTATTTACCCAAATCAACAACAAAAAGAATACACAAAAAAAACTTGCATACCCCTTGCCATGCTCATAGCTGCACATGCCAAACTTTTTGGTGCCAGTCTCCATGCAGCGACGCATCATCAGCCGGTATCGAGGCTCGAAGATGTGCAGGGGGCAGGGCACGCCGGGGTACGCCACCGTGCACACAAATATAGGGATGTCCTTAGTTAGACTACAGAGGAGGAGACAGAAGAGAAAAGAGAAGAGAAGTTGGAAGCAGGGAGAAAAAAATAAAGAATAAGGGAGAGATTTGTGTGACCAAGGCGAGATGGTTGCTAGCGAGTTGCTAGAATGAATCACGGGTGTAAATTGTGTGTGGTGGACGCCTACTTGGACAGTTCAGCCATCTCCGTTTCATGGACCTGTTTCCTCTCTGCCAGCTGCGAAGGGAAAAGACTGGTCATGATGTCCTGAAGCAGAACCGTGGGGTTGTACTTCCTGTTTTTAAAGTACTGGGAAGAGAAAAGTGAACATAATCAGCCATAATTACAATTTGATGACGCTCATAACCAATTATACATAATAGTATAGTAAAAAATGGTTATCTTTGTACTGCAACAAAGAACAAACCCAAGCATTTAAATATATAGTTTGGTGCAATGATGTCCTGCAAAGCAATTTAAAATATGGATATAAGATTTTGTTCTCAGCTTTGTATGCAAGTGGATACATGTATTCAAATGGTGATTAACACAGTGTTATTTATCATGTCTAAAAATAGATTTATTGAAGGCAACAACACAGATACATGTATCGCAGGGCGTTTTTTTTTAGTTTTTTTGTAGTCGGACAAGTACTGATTAATCCAGTTGAGCAGGAAATACAGGCATGCAGGTTCACAGTCTTAATGGAGAGCAGAAGAGGCATTGGACAAAGGTTTTTATTAGCTTGATCAGAATCAGAATCTTTACTTAAACCGGAGGCAAATTGTTTTTTTTAACAGTTGCTCAACAAAATTCAATTTAGTAAAATAAAATAAAAAACTGTATATACAAATAAGAAGGTAGATTCAAAATGTGTAGTAAAAGATAAAATAGAATGAAATGAAAATAGTTGTAAACAATCATTTCTAATGAAGTTGAATTACAAATGTGCACATTTTACAATATACAACAACCATAAATGTTGTGAAAAAAATGAAAAAATAAACTGTGGTGTATTAATGAAAGTATTAATGCTGATGCTGATTATTTTTTAGTATATCTATTTGTAGAGATTAGCAGTATAACTACAACTCAATTCCTGTGTTTCAAGTTGCTAATCGGACTTAAAACAATTGTGTGGACAAAGGAAGAGGAATTGCAAGGATGATGGCCAAGAAGGGTCTGAGATAGTCGTAGTTGTGATGAATTGATAGTCACCTCTTGTAGGGGCTGTTTGCAGAGGGGACAGCGCAGGTTGTGGTCCAGACTCCTCTCTATGCAGTTTTTGCAGAAGGTGTGGCCACAGGGAGTGGAGACCGGCTCATAAAACAACCTTCAGAGGAGAAAAACTGAATTTGAATCAACCAGGATGAGGATGGATGTTTGTGCTGCTGGTAAAGTGTCTAGTGAGTGATTGTGAGCATACTGTATGTGTGATTAACATTAACCAGAGAGAGAGGAGAATAGGATTAACCTGATTTATGACACTAAGACAGCAATGCATTATTGATTAGAGGGAATAGAGAACACCGACCTGATGCAGAGAGGGCACTCAAAGTCTGACACGGTGAGAACACTCAGAGTTTTCTCCCTGCTGTGACCACTTTCACCTGAAACACAAAGAGAGCTTTATGATGCCCAGCTGAGGAAGAACTAATGGTTATTATGCAATTTCAAAGCATCTGGTGGGTGTTACCGCAAAGCTGCTTGTAGCAACAGTGACAAAGAGGATTCATGATGAGGACAATGAAGATGAAGATGACAGACAATTTATCATAATGGTGTGTCTGTGTGTACACTGCTGTGTGTGTGTGCGTGTACCCTGGCCATGCCCATCTTCCCTCCTCATCATCATCTCCTCGTCCTCTTCAGCAGCAGGGAGGAAGGAGACAGCTTGGCACAGGCTGAGGCAGCACTCTGTACCCGTATCATACTTCACCTTGGAACCCTAAACACACATAGTTAGTAGTTAAAATATCAGAATCAAAAAGAAAATTCCTAGGTAATTGGGTTTTGTTGCACTTAAATAAAAGATACAAAAAGAAGTAAAAGAAGAAAATACAAATGTTTAAAAACAGAAGGATTTAAAGTAAGAATGTGCAATAAAATAATAAACACAGATAATAATTAGTTAGGATATGATAATCCTATGATATGGTGAGATATGATCAGAATACCTTTTTATTTTGAAAGAAATTAGGTTTTATGTGACTAAAATAAAAGGTGAAAAGAAGAATAAAAAATATATATTTAACTAAATTAATATATAAAAGAAAGTAAGAATGTGCATAAAAAAAAGATAAAATATAATAGAATTAAGACTTATATATATATATATATATATATATATATAATCATTAGCAGTTAACGTAGAAATGCCCAACAAATGATCAAATCAAATGAAGTACATTTTAATTTAAAATGTTATCTAAACATGTATATCACAAAATATACAGTGGTGTATTAGTATCAGGAAAAAATGAATGCTGAATTGCACAGTTTAAAAGGGTTTGCTGATGGCAAAGTAAGTCCTTGTGCCAATGTATTGACTCATTTTTATATGTATGTATTTGCATTCACACCTTCCATGCTTATAAGTTAAAGTGCACATAAGAGCTGTTAATATTCTCTCTTAGCTTACCTCGTGTGCCTCTCTCCTCCCTTTTCCCTCTCCATCGTCCCCACATGCCTGTTTGTCAGGGTGAGTTGGCCCCTGGGAGCCACTGAGGCTGGTAATGGGGCAGGTCCCTTTCAGGTACTCGGACAACACTTGCAAGATGCAGGACCCCTCCTCCGGCACTGCCTGTCCCTCTGCCTCCAGAATCTGCCATATGAAAGATGTCATGATAAAAAATGAGTCACAAAATAGGTATGAATATAAAAGTGTTATTTGTTTTACCCAGTGTTAAACACCAAATCAAATAAAACAAAAATGTAAAAAAACATATTTGCAAACATTTGATGCACCCTGCATGTAAAATGAATGTCAATTAAATAGTATTAAATGTATACTGTTTGAATTCAAAAGTTGTGAAAGTAATGTAACTTCTTACATTTGATTATTTCACTAACAGGTATTTTTGAACTGGGCTATAAAACTGAATAGTCCTAAAACACAAGTTTAAACCTTAAAGGAGCTCTATTAAGCAACAGCTAAAACCACCAGACTCAGAGACCGTTTTATCCCACAGGCCATAAGACTACTTAATGCCTGAGCTTGCACTATTTTTATTGTTGTTGTTGTTTTTTTAATGTGTTTTATGTCTTGAATTTCCATTGTTGAGGAACCTGTGACCCAAGTTTCTCATTCATTACATGCTACACCGTAGTTGTGTATACGATATGACAATAAACCTTTGAATTTAAAAAATTGAATTGAATATTATGCTTTATGGGTTTCCCTTTCTTGTAGTGTGTTATATAGACGTGTGTGCATGCAAACGCTCTGCAAAGGCTAAATTCCCTAAGCTCCCTCCAGAGGGAGTTTCTCTCCCACACACTCCCCCCCCCCCCTGCCTGAAACGGCTCGATTTGACTCCCTTGTTTACTTTCGTAACATAATTACACTATGTAACACAGGCAGTATGAGAAAACATTTTGAACATTAAAGCAACAACACATGTCACAGTAGAGGCACAAAATACAACTTTGAACCCGAACATTTGCATAATAGGGCCCCTTTAAAACGGTGAAGGATATATTTAGGATATACATATTTCTTCATCAGTAAGTGATGAAATGGCATGTGTTTCATTTTAAATGTGCCACTAGTTACTCCCAAACACTGATTAATAGTAATGATAATAATAGCAGCATATTGAACCATGATGTGGCCAAATAAAAACATTGAAACGCTAATCTCCTTTAGGTTTATCAATTCTTACAACAACAACTTATGGAAGGTAACTGATCACCTAATAGGCATGCATGAGGTGTGCATGTGTCAGTCTGAATCTGGCACTGCTGCTATTCTCACAGAAAGAACAAATAAAACAACACACTTTATCACTATATACAAATGCTACCTAAGCTCTTTGGAATATTAGATCCAATATATTCCAATTTAAGTCTTGGTGTTACTTTCCATTAAGGACCCTTTGATGAGCGGTTACTAAAATCAACACACCTTCTTGATCTGGCTCTTCGCAGGGGCAAAGTCAGCTTGGAGTTTTAGGCAACGGTGGAACTGGATGAGGGCGTCTGTCTGCTGACCCATTTCCAGCAGAACATTCCCTTTACGAAGAAAGCCCTGCACAAACAGAAAAGGGACATCAGCACACCACTTCCTGTATGAGTGAAAGAAGTCATCAATAACCCAATGTCATTTATAATCCCCTATTTTTGCTAGAGATAAATGTTTTGACATTTGAAATGGGATGAGAAATGTGTTGCACACTTCTCAAAAAAACAATATAAATGAATATCCTACAGAGATCATTGTTGCATATGCAGCGAGCCACCCAGTGGCTGAATGACATAATGACATAAGAATCTGTTTGCATAACTTTGTTAATGACATAACATCAATACAAGCAGAGAAAACCGCTTAGCACGCTTAGATTAAACTCTAAAAATACAAGGGCCCACACCTCTTTCTTTGTGGTTATGTGTGTGTTGTTACATGCATGTTACAAAACCAACAGTGCATTTCTGGTGAGATTCAGCATTGAGTTGCACAGGGGGCTGAACTGAAGTAAAGCCCTTAAATTGGTGTTGTTAATGGGTAACTTCAAAAACAGATTATACAAGTGGAACTAGTGTATCTGTTGAACACTGTCAAAGTCACTCACCTCAGTCCAGTTAGGACGAAGGCAGCAGAGGTAGTCGAGGTCTGTCAGAGCATCAGAGAAGCGCATCAGGCCCCAGTTAGCTTCAGCTCGGTACACTTTCAAACTCTGATCATGTGGGACTGAGGATGAAAAACAAACAAAAGAGAGAGTAAAATAAAGAGATTATATAGGCTCATTTGAACAGGGTTTTAAGAGCTGTGGCTTATAGACTATATTTACATGCCTTTCTACATACAAACATTCAACATTTGTATTCCTTTTACAGAATCAGGATCAGGTTTATTGCCAAGTAGGTTTGCACATAGTTATTATTTAGACTTTAAACAAAAAAAGAGACATATTTACACAGAATATAAATATACAAGAAATGTAAGATAAGTACAGTGAAAATATGACAAAAAATACAGTACAACATATTTTAAAGTGGCACATTTTGAATAAGGAGGAAGTGTTATACTGAAATGTGCAAAATTCAAAAGAATGAAAAGATTTGCTCACATGATTGTAATGCATATGTTTAGGACACTTTCAAATCTCAAATATGTTGTATATGCACAATCACTTAATGGTTATGTTTAATTGTGCTTGTGTCTTAAGGAAGAAAACATTTGTGCATGAGTGTGCATTCAAGGTTTATGGAGTTACTATTATATAAAGTTGTTGTGTCAAGCCTTTATGCATTGACTGTGCATAGGCCTTAATTACAGACAGCCTTTTAACAATGCCCACTTTATGCAATAATAAATCAGAAAGTGAAGGCACAACCTCAAAAATCCAATGGCGAGAGAATAACATGATGTCAACATCGAATCATCCCGGCGGGGATTATTACACAAGTTTAAAGAGGGATGGAGCGAGGGAAGCAGCAGCATTTAATTGGGTTTGCCAAGATGGCAAACAGGTAGGTCATCCAACAGAAGGCCGATTCACCGAAGCACAAACACTCCCATGATCCCGAGGACAAGATACACTCATATAGGGCAGAAGATGTCTTTTACCTTTTGCTGCTGCTGCATGGAGAAAATAGGGTCAAAACAGACGGAGGATAAGTAACTGTGAAGATAATGTCCTCTGTTTGCAGGGGTGTTTCTATAAATCTAATAACAATACTACATCACGTCCTCCTAATCGTTTCCTTATTTTCCAACCATGATATGACCACAGAAATGTGACAGCTGACACACACAGGCGACAAGTTAGACCAGACTGATGCTGACTAACTTTCTCCAGTGCATCCTTCTTATGCAGCACATCAAATTTGTGTATCTTCTGGAAAGGGGGGCATTTGGATACTTGTTTACTGACCCAGTTATATATTTAGGTCATCAATAGCTTTATATTGTGAATACAAGGCATCAGGATCTGTGTTTGACCCACCAAGTTTTCTGTTTTCTGTCATAACACCTCCTGTGTCTCACTGCTGTGCAAATTAAGACTGGAGTCACTGGACAGCAGAATGGGATGCATCTGTCACCAGCACTGGGCACAAGCCAAACCTGTGAGCAGTGCGTAAAAGTAAGACTCTGAACTGTCTGCCTCCTTACTTAATCCTGGGAAATTGTTAATACAAGCAGTGCCGCAGGCTTAGGTTGACACCAAAAAGCAACAAACGCACTGTATTGTTGCTATGGTGTTGTGCATGTGTCCCTTACCTAAGTTTAACCCCTCGTTGGCGATGCGTAAAGCTTCCGTGAAGTCGTTGGATTTTAGCTTCTCCTGTACTTGGCACTTGGTCTTTGTCTCGTCGGGGCAGCACTTCTCGATAACGCTGATGAGCATGATGTTGTTCTTCATGCTTTTCACGTCTCTTTGTTTTAACCTTTCTTTGCACACCGGGCATTTGGACGGCAGGTAGCCCCCCACGCACCTCCGGCAGAACGTGTGGCCGCACGCCATGGTCACCGGCTCGCACATCAGGAAAAGGCAGAGCGGACACTCCAATATATCCATGGTGGCTGGGTTATGTCACCGGAAAAAAAACGTCCCACGGGAAAATAGGTTGCTTTTTTGGCAAAGCGACGAGGGCTGGTAGTCTTGTCTGTGAAATAGTATTGCATGCACCACTTAAATAACAGACTGACAGCTAACGATCCAGTTAATGTGTCCCTTAATTCTTCGATCACATCTGCTCGAACCCGACTCAGCTTGCAGGTCAATGCGCCGCTTTCCTCGCCACTCCGAACTCCACAAACGCAACGCGAACCACATCAGAATATTTTCATATTAGTAGTCTTTCTTTTTAGTAGTCCGTGTGCACGTTTAACCCCTGTAGCGACGTATCCACGGCCACAAAACTGGGTTACTGTTACACCATTACTTACATAAATAAAGACCACGTGACGCAGCAGCGCGCCATCCGATTGGATGAAAGGAGGGCTCTCTGCCCTGTTGTGAAACCAAGGATGCCGAGTTTCATAACATAATACCTGCGACAAAAGTTATTGGATTTCTTTCGGTAGAATTAACACATCTGGGAGGTATGTTGTAAACTGATATTGTCGTGAATGTAATCACGGTAGTTTTTATAATTCAAGTCAAGAGTGCAGTAGGCCTATATGGAAAATACCCTGTCGCGGTGTAGGGAATCCCAGCAGAGGATAATCGCAGGGGGGGGGGGGGGGTTATGTCACTGGTTTCATGACATAAACCCAGTGGTGTTCATCCCCAGATTCTGCTTATATACCCGAAAAATTAGGCCACGTGGTGTAGAATGGCTAGAAAGAGCTGACAGAGCCTAGAGGTGCAAACAATATGCTCTGAGTTACTGTTTCTTGCAGTTTTACTCATGATATAGATAAACTTCTGCAAATCTGTTATGCAAGTCATTGCATGTCAGGTGGTGGGACCTTTATGTAGTATGTACATAGAGAAACACATAACATATTTACCTCACGTGGAACACAACATTGGAGCACATCTATCCAGTCAATGAATCATTTCTGTATGTAAAAGGATAGATTTTCATTTTTTTTTAAATCAGTTACTTGTCTTTGAAGTAGTAAATGGTCTTGGGCCTAAATACATGTCCTATTTACCTGTAAATAATGTAGCATCCATATCCCTCGGGTCATCTCAAAGGTCTAATGAATGTTTCCAGGATCAAAACCAAGTGAGGTGAAGCAACTTTTGTCTTCCATGCTCCCCACCTGTGGAAAAAGCACACTGAATACCATAGGTCTTGTCATATAATTCAGGGCTTAAACACTTATTACAGCGACTTACTAATAAATGATTTACTTAACTTTTGTTTAAATGTGTTACTATTATTGCTTTTGCATTTTTTTTAAATGTTTCTCTAACTACATATTTGCTTGCTCTTGTTATTATTTTATATTCAATGATGTCTTCTTATGATTCTTTATTAAATATTTCACTTTGCCACTTTAAGTTTGAATTAGCTTTAGTGTGCAAGCTTTTTTTTCCCATAAATCATTTCTTACAGGAGTCAAAGAAGGAGGTATTTTTTAATATTTTAATGTACCCGGGAAGGATTTGGCTTTGTGTTGAAATGAAAACAGTTCCATGAAGAAAGCAACATAACACTGTTCACATTATAAAAGTGCTTTAACAAAATGCAAAAAGGGGAGGGCTTTAGGAGGACTGACTATATAACCATCTTCTCTTAAAACATTGAGTTTAAATGAAAACAGCATGTCACTCCCACTGCAATTGTCTTTATTGATTTTATTACAAAAACTGAAAGTTCTCACCCAAGTTGGTCTGCTTTATATTTACAATGCTCAATATCCACACAGAAACTGTTAATAATATCTACATAATGGCTTTTAAATAAAACACCATTCACTTCCAGTTAGGATTGCAGTCCAAGTGAAAACACACCAAACGTTTTCATATACTTGCTCAAAGTACAGCATACAAAAAAAACACAGTTTTGGTGTCGAAAAAAAGCACGACTACTCGACGGAACACTTAAGCGATTTCATCAATAATACTGCACATGGCAGCATCCTTGTCCCACATTTTGTCCCTCTTTGCAGCAGGGACGCTCTTGTCCTGGTGACTTGCTGCCATACAGCTAGCCCCTGCTTCCTCTACATCCATCGGTTCTGTTTTCAGCCTGGGGGCCTGTCCAGAGGAACAAACCACACTAGGGGCTGCAGACACACTCCTTGTCCCATCACTAGCACCATCCAGGCCCTCTATCTGTGGTAAGTCGTCAGGCAGAGAGGCGAGGCACCCCTGGATCATCTCCACCACCCTCTCCAGATGTTTCTGGAACCTCTCAGCTGTCTCCAGTCTCTGTCTCTTCTGCACCTCCATCATCACCCTCAGCGTCTCCCTGGCTTGATGTGGCCTGTACTCATTTATCAGGTGGTGCATATGAACAAACAGAAGCTTCAAGTCCTCCAGCTTCTCCTCACGCTTTATACTGCCAGGGCTTTTAATGAGGATGTCCAGCAGGTCCAGAAAGTTCACAAGAATAGACATGTTGAGCTTTTTAAGCTCCCGTTTGTGGTCAAACTGCATAGGATGGAGCCTTTCAATTCCTTGGCTTTCAAGTGGCCGGATGATGAGGTCGTCACACTGGAACTGGTTGCCAAACATCATGTAGTTGTCTCTGATGGGTGGAGGTGGCTTAGGAGCCAGACCATTGCGAATGTTTTCATCCGTGTACTCTTTGATGTACTGCATAGGTGGAGGAGGCAGGGCACTAACCTGCTGTGGTTCACCCATGATGCTGGCCTGAAACGTCAACGAAAAGAATGTCAAAAAGGCTGTTTTCCAAGTTACATGCAAATAAATGTTCATAAGTGCATATATCCTGTGCAACAGTCGAGTGCTTATTGTCTACTACAACATTATGTGAGTAGCAAGAACACAACATAATTACAGACAATTGCGATATTCAATTCTCAGAGTATTGATATCAGTATTTTATTTGATAGTTATTGCTGTGGCCAGTCCAGTGGTTTATACAACGTTCATTTTGGGTCTTTTAATTAACAGTGATGCGATGCGTTTCATGGGCTTCTCCTGTTTTGTATGTGAATTATAATCATTTCTAAACCAACCGGTAATTGCAGCTGTAAAAAACAAAGAATAACCCAAACTACCCTACATGGTGTGGAGTAAAATAATGATATTGTTTAATTGTAACGTTACCAGTAAACGCATCTTAACAATATAGCCTTTTCATAATTATGTTCAACCACTAGTTTCCAACCCTCGATAAAGCTTCTCTGTACACGTTTTTGTCATCAATCAGTGCAACATATGGCTGCTTCCACTCGCAGCAGCGTCGAGATCTTCTTTCCATATAATGTAATGTGATAATGCTAAAAGCAAGTTGTTAGTGGTTGGTAACGTGACAAGCGAACAGCGCAAGTAACGTTCGCGACTAACTGTCTCAACAATTGGTGAGCAGATATTATCATTCACTAGCTAAACATGTGTTAACATTGTAAGTGTGTTGCTCATAAATTAGCAACCAGACGTAATCTTTAGCTGAACCATTTCTATCTAGAGAAAAATCGTAGCTAGCTAACTAGCTATGCAGGCTAGCAGTGGACAGTACTTGTGCTAACCTCTGCTCACTAGCTTAATGACTGCGGTATCACACTCTAACAAATGAAGGAAATGAAAACATCGATAACACTTGTACAAACCCTTTAAATGGCTGCTCAGTTGCTGGAAGTAGACTTTACGTATTAAATGTCACCAAGTTATCAAATTGAACATGTAGCTTTTAGCTAGCCTTACGTTCACTGACATGGAGGTTCTGTCATTGGCTGAACGTCTTCTTCTTCTTAGTTCTTCCCATGGTTTCATGGCGGGCGGCCACCTATCGTATGAGGCTCATTACCGCCACCTACTGAGCTGGAGTGTGGATAACCAAAAGCTTAATGTGTGATGTATCACATAAACTCTGATAGTAATAGTAACAGTTATAATAATAGTGACGTTTTTATATATTTTACACAAGAAAACATCATCAGACATATATAAAATAATATTTCTTCACAATAAGTGTAGAAAACAGTCAGGAGACCATTCATTTTTTATGTGATTTTGGTCGCACCACACTGTAATAGTAAGGTAATTAAACATTTTACAAAACATATATTTACCAAAATATACAAATATTTGTACCCCTTCTAATGACATATATCTCAATTTCATCAAAAAAAATGTGATTTAGGCTAGACTACTCTCCTGGCGCCGCCGTAAGCTTCAACCTGTTTTAGAAGATCTCGTTTTTTTCTACCTTTTCTTGTCTTTTCCCAATTTTTGTCACTACTCTTACCTTATATTGTACTTAGTTTTAATTGAAAGTGTTGGGACACTGATTTCCAACTTGTATATAATTGGTAGGATTTTTTTTATATATATAAGGCCATTTAATTCATTTCTTGTTTTAACAGTTACTTCCAATCTGTACTGTCCTGCTTTTCACTCTCAATCTCACTCTGTTGCTGCTTTAAACTCCTGAATTTCCCCAAAGGGATTAATAAACATCAATTTTATCTTATTTTAAATGCCCTTATGGTGGTGCTATTGCATCGATCAAATCTTCCATGATTTATGAGGATAAACTGTGAAGGTTTTGACGGAGGTGAGGGGACCGTAAAAGTGTCACTAAATAAAGCGGGACTTTCAAAAAGTTTTCTTCACAGCGTAAAAATCCATTGTTGTTTGAAGTGATAATCAACAATTTTCCTTACATAACCAAACAATCACCTATATTATGTCTCAATGTATGTCGCTTTACAAAAGCAGCGATAGACAGTGGGGGTTAATCAAATTATATTAAGGCAAAACAACAGGATTTACTACTAAACACCTATTCAAAATCCTTATTATTGATGCAGAAATGCAATAATTACCTTGTATTGCCTGGATTCTAATATTCAGTTTAAATGCCCAAGTCATTTTGTTTTCTAGTATATTTGAATTGATCAATAAATTATGTTTTTTTTAGGGAAATCTAGCGTAAATATTTTGTTGACTTAACACCCCTGTTAGATTTTCACATTTTGTTTAAACATTGTCCCAGCATCAGAATTCAAATGTTGGTGGAAAAGGTTCAAAAGTGCTGAGAACAAAAATGAATTCTTGTATTGCAAACACACTGACTTGTTGCAACATCTAAAGTGAAAGTTCATGTGAGCACTTGTATGGTTTGTGTGTGCGTGTAATGTGTGTGTGTAATGTGTGTGTGTGTGTGTGTGTGTGTGTGTGTGTGTGTGTGTGTGTGTGTGTGTGTGTGTGTGTGTGTGTGTGTGTGTGTGTATACAAAAGCACAACCCATTTCATGCCGTAAGGATGTGGTTCACCTAGTGCAACAACTTTATTCCGGAAACTCCACGGCAAGTGTTAATCCACACTTTTTTTTTTCACTGCTAGGCACTAAATCACTCTCCGCACGGCAAAAACCAGCACAGTTTCTCACAGTGTTTTTCATAGCTGTTACCATGTTCCCCAGGGTGATTTTGAATGGAACTATGATTAAAAAGTCTCAACAAAAGAAGAGAACTTCACCATGCAACTACAAGGAGAGGTATTTTGTTTTGGACACCCAAGAGCTGAAGTATTCTGAATGCCGCCATGGCGTAAGTATGCATTTAACCCATGAGTAATCTGGATTTAAATGTGGAATTTACAATCTGGAGGCTGAGTCTGTAAATTGTGCTTCAGGGAAATCAGCTATTATTTGCACACATAAAGTTAAGATGATGTTTTTATTCTTTTCAGAAAAAGCCCTTGCAGAAAGGTTGCATTGAGTTGTCCAGAATTAAGTGTGTGGAGATTGTGTGTAGTGATTCCCCAATACCTTGCAATTACAAGTACCCTTTTCAGGTGAGGTTATACAGAATATTTCAAGTGTTATATATAGCAAGTATGATGTATAACTAAGCATGTAGTAGTACAAAACACAAGAACAAAAATACTATTTTCTCAAATTCAAATGTTTCCTCAGGTTTTTCACAACAACCACTACTTATACGTTTTTGCCCCAGACAATGATTGCCGTCAGAGATGGGTCAAAGCTCTCAAAGAGGGTAAACAAAATCCTGTTTCAGACAACAACACTGAAGAAACTGAAAAATTGACTCCAATTAAGTGTATTATGTCAAGGCATTTCACATTAGGATAGTTGAAAGCAATAATATTAAGTTTAAAAAGCTTCAACTTAATATTATTGCTTTGAACTAACCTCATACAGTTATGTGAAATTTGTTGACATAATACAAAGTAAACGTTTCAGTTTTTTCAGTAAATGACGGTGCAACCCATTATGGTGAACACTTGATTAAAATTCATAAGATGTAAACTTAAACCGTATTTCTTTAATTGTCTCTGATATAGAGACAAAGCATAACAGTTTGGTTGAAAAATACCACCCAAACTTCTGG
Source organism: Trematomus bernacchii (assembly GCF_902827165.1). Classification (NCBI taxonomy): domain Eukaryota; kingdom Metazoa; phylum Chordata; class Actinopteri; order Perciformes; family Nototheniidae; genus Trematomus; species Trematomus bernacchii. The sequence goes on along the minus strand of NW_022988097.1, from coordinate 6,194,238 downwards.
ATGGAGGGAAAATGGAAATGTTGCCAACAAACAGAAAAACTGGCGACAGGTTGTCATGTGTATGACCCATGGGGTTTTGGTTTGTATTATATCTTCCCTTCTCTTGTTTTGCATATGCGTATTTGAAGCTCAACATGGCCCTTATATAGACCACCTTGATCTACATTTAGAAGTGTTACATACTTAGCATTCTACAATTTATTTGTGTTAGGATGTACTAAATACATTCAAATGTCCTTTTTCTAATTCAACAGCTTCTAAAAAGCCTCTTCCTCAACTCCCAGATCCAGAGGTACCATTTTGAATCATGAAGACCATGTGCTGCCAATGATTTATTCTTGTTTTAGTTTGTTCTCTTCAAATGACATGGGATAGGCAAAGTAATGTCTTTGATTTTCATTGGGTTTACTTTACCAATTGCATATTGGTTTGTTTTTCTGTATTTCTAAATTGCTTGACCTCCTGTATAATAAATGTGTGTTGTAAAACACAACATGGTAATTATTACATTCAACAAACCCAAGTAGCATTGTGAGGATTTTTGTTTCGTTTCTGAGAGTCTGTTTCTTTTGTCTGTTGACATGCATTTTTTTTTTAAGAAAAAGATAAACAGCTAAAGCATTTTGTGTTAATTTTAAATACTCATCCTCAAAATATATGTTGCTTAAACTAAATAATTGATTACTTTGAAATTCATTAAGCTCAGTCTTTCAATCAGTTTCTTTTGGACACTTGGATACATTTCCTTTTATTATTACTGCCAGATGGGACTGCATGACGCAGATCAGAGAATGGTCTTTGCCCTGCAAGACTACACTCCGGTCAGAAACGATGAGTTGTTCCTTCAGAAGGACCAGGCGTACACCCTGATTAACAGCTCCACCTCGAAGTGGTGGGCCGTGCAGGATGGAAGGGGGTAAGCCACATAAAAATGCCCCTCTTGAGCTTAGTTACAAATCAGAATAATTCCCCTTTTTATAGTTAGAATGATAATGAGTGTATGATTAACGAATCATTTTTCCTTACACCTTTTCAGCAACACTGGCTTTGTACCCAGTAATTACCTAGCTGAAAAAACTGGCAACAACTTCCAGAGATTTGAGTGAGTTTGATTTATTTCTCTGCTCGTTGCTTCAATTTAAAATGTGGGCATCTGCAAAGCCATTATGCCGTTTATAAGATCAATTTATTTCTGGTTCATTTGTTTTCTCGCAGATGGTACAATAAAAACATGACCAGAGGGGAAGCAGAGACTTTATTAGTGAAACAGGTAAAACAAATTGTCAGTGTTTAAGAATCAAATAATTATTCCATTTTCATTTGTTTATGCTTGCGGCCATGTTTTGACAGAAGAAACATGCTCCAAGTTATAATGGTAATTAGCACCATGTTGCATCCCGTGACGCAGTGCACTTTAGCTGTGACTGTGCCACCCACGGCATTATTGCATTTTGCAAAGAATAATGCAAACGCACCTGCACATCAAGAATGTGAGAAGACATGGGAAGTAAAAAGATGTCTCGCAACAACCACAGTCTTTCCTCCAATTTCCTGCCTTGTTGTGCTTTGCTCATTTTGCAAGCTGGAGTTAAAACAGCAATTCTTCATCTATTCATAAAAATGACTGCTGGTATTAGCTGCAGATTAAACAAACAACCAATTCATATGTCTAACAATTTACATTTGTTGTTTCATTTCTATTATTTTTCTACTTTTAAGGGAAAAGAAGGTGCATTTATGGTGCGTGACTCAAGTCATGTGGGAGTCTACACTGTTTCAGTCTTCACCAAAGCCCCTGGGTAATCCTCCTTAATGCATATTTAACTATAAATAATGTCATTTGATCTATTGATAATAATGATGCTCAATATACTGATATATTTGATGACATGAATCTTTGCATAAATAATTACATGTTCTAGCATATCTAATAATATCTCGCCACGCCTTGTGCTGTTTGTCGTAAGTTGTTGTGAACATTTCCCACTTTGGGAAATTGGGTGTGACAAAAAAAAAAACATCTCTTTATTTCCTCAAGGTCTAATGGTGAGAAGACTCCGAGAGTTATACATTACCATATTAGACAAACAGAAAGGGGAGAGGCTGCATTTTACCTGGCAGAGAAGTACCTGTTCACCACCATTCCTGAGCTCATCCACTACCACCAACACAATGCTGCTGGTAAGTTTGCTGGCTTTCTGCATTCAACAGTTATAAAAACAAGATACATTTCCAAAAGGAAGTTTCATACACATAATAACAACTGTCAAAATAATGTGTTTCCCTTAGTTGTTTTGTAAAAAGATTTTATAATCTGTGTGGCAGGCCTGATAACACGTTTGAGACACCCTGTCTCTCAGGATGGAAGCTGCTCTCCGGACATTGCTGATCCCTCCAAAGGTAGGAGGATGTTCTGTTGTGAAAACTGCTGGGTAAACTACAGCTCAAAACAATTATGACTTAAATGCTGAGGTTCTTGTTTTTGCCGACCTCTTGTGGTAATCACAGAAGAATACTCAGGGTGTGTTCAGTTCTCCCTTTGACTCTTTGGTGTTCTGCAACAACTCAGAATTATTTGATCATAACACAAAAAGCTAATCATTGTGTACTTTTTATTTCCTATAAGTGTATTGTTATTATTTTAACAACAAACTAGAAAAAAAGAAAAAAAAGAAACAGACACAGCACAGCCTGCTATAGTACCCATCCTAATTATTTCATTAAATACAAAGCAGGTTTTCTTTATTTTTCTTAATACTTATTACCAAAGATAATGAGCTTGTAGCTCCATTAATGGTTCAGGTTCCATACAATTCCTTAAAGCTTTAGAGAAACAGTGAAAACGTATTTGTAAAAACATGTCAAATTATTGCAATTAGCCATGAGAGGCCGTAGAATAATGATTTTACAACAGCTATTTTGACATGTGTTACAATATCAATCACACATAAGCTGTTAAATCGGCTCAATTTCCTTTTGACATTTAATATTTCAAAATAACAGTGTTGCACGCTAAAAGCCAGCAGCTAATGGATTAGCTCAGGAATGGTCATCGTAATGCAGCGTAACTTTTGTACTTTTTTAAGAATAAAAGTCTATCTAACCTGTTTGTTGATTTTAGGATTATAAGTGTTGTTGTTTTCCGCCTGTTTGCTTCTCAACAGACCAATGGGAAATCCACCCTGCAGAGCTGACCCTGGGTCAGGAGATAGGCAGCGGACAGTTTGGGCTTGTGCTGGAAGGGAGATGGAGGGAGAATAAGGTGGCAGTGAAGATGATAAGAGAAGAGTGCATGTCAGACGAGGATTTTAAAGAGGAGGCAAGGGTCATGATGTAAGTGCACTCCATAACGTTTATTAGCACAAAGTAAGTGATTTTACAGAAGTTTATAACAACAAACACAGCATGTATTGTGCAGAGAGGTAAGAACCCCTAAAGGGAGTAGAGTAACACTTTCCCGCTAGGATTTAAAATTGATCATAATACTATGGATATGTGTAAAATTAATACAATAAGATAAAAGGGAAATAAGGAGTAATAGTAATACAAATACAAAATGAAACACATGACATGTCAACACACGTACACAGCACATGAACTTTAACACAGTTATTTTTTTCATATGAAACTCCAACCCACATTTGTTTGGATCCACCCACAAACTTATTATGTTTTTGTATTGACTATTACACCTAAAGATGTTTCAGTATGACATGTAGATTTAGTTTGCATAGTTCCATTTGGATTACATTTTCTATTCCCCAAAAATTGCAACAAAAAAATAATAATTTACATTTTAGATTTCAGCTGCTGTTTCTGTGTTTTTCGCAGGAGATTGTCCCACAGTAAGCTGGTCCAGCTCTATGGTGTGCGCACACAGTGTTCCCCCATGTGTCTGGTGTTTGAGTTCATGGAGAACGGCTGTCTGTCAGACTACCTGCGAGCCAGGAAAGGACAACTGTCTAAGGAAACAATGCTGGGGATGAGTCTGGATGTCAGTGAGGGGATGGCATACCTGGAGAGCTCCAACTTTATCCACAGAGATCTGGTAACCTGACAGATAAACACTTCTTATGTTACACTTTTGTATTTACATAACATTAAAATAATCCTCCTGGCTTCTTTTTCATCTGCAGGCTGCCAGGAACTGTCTAGTTTCAAAGAACAATGAGGTGAAGGTATCTGACTTTGGCATGACCAGGTATGCTTTTCACTAAATCTGTCTTAAATGTCTAGATCACAGTATTAGTTTTACTATATTTTAATGTTGTCTTACATCCACTGCTGTATAAACGTGTTTGTCCCCGCTCCATTTTGTAGATTTGTGTTTGATGATCAGTACACAAGCTCACAGGGCTCCAAGTTCCCCATCAAGTGGTCGGCCCCCGAGGTGATAAAGTACTGCAAGTTCAGCAGCAAATCCGACGTCTGGTCATTCGGTGTGTTCATAACTACATATCTTTGCACAGACTTTCAAGTATAGTAAAATAACATCCTTCCTTTGTCCATTTTTAAACATTTATATTTTTTGAGATTGCATGAATAGCTTTTACCGGAGGTCTTGGTGAGGAGTTTAGGTGGCTGATGCCCTACACCTTGATTTCCCTGATAGCATGGTGTTGCATAGTGCACTAAAGCTAGACAAAACAAGTCTATGATTTGAAACCACAGTCAGAAGGAAACTGATTTTTTAGGACATAGATGTGATTGTGATATCTGATTTAATTTTAAAAACAGAAAACAGAGCTTACGGTGACACCTACCCCTAAATAGAATAAATACATAGATATAATACATTGGTGAGCGTGTCTGATGACAAAACAAATTGAAAAAGGTAAACTGTCAAATGTGGACGAGCAGTTATGATAAAATAAAGTTACATAAGTCCTTGGAAGCACGCAAAATAATGTATGCAAAACAGCTTGCATGGAGCAACCATGCAAATAACTGACCAGGCACACATGAACTGATTTTAGTTTTTACCGCATCACTTTAAACTGTTTACATCTGATCTAACAGTTTCTCTGTTGACCCCTGCTCAGGTGTGTTCATGTGGGAGGTGTACAACGAGGGCCGACTCCCTTATGACAACCGCAGCAATGTTGAAGTGGTGGAGTCGCTGAACATGGGCCTGAGGCTCCTCAAGCCCCGTCTGGCCCCAGACGCCGTCCACCTGCTCATGGAGTGGTGCTGGAAGGAGGTGGGCACACATTTTAACATTTTTCCTAGAAGAACTGCTGAGGTACACAACATTCATGCAACAAAAGTCTTTATAATTATGTTTTTTTTCATGTTCTCATTCTCAGAAACCAGAAGACCGCCCATCCTTTGCTCTCCTCGTGCATGAGCTGGCCTCAGTCTAAGACCAGTGAAGATAGGATCTGAGTTTGAAACCTATGAAAATAGCTATATTTATTTAATTTATTAATTAATCACCAATCACTTGTCAAATATCTGTGATTTTGTTTTCATTCAGATGATTATATAACACAAGCCATTTTCAAATTGCTGGATATTGCACTTTATCTCTTTCTTTGTATACAGTATTTTCCTAAGAAGGCTCACACACTCCATACACACTGCAGGTTTATATAAAAGTTTCACTTTTTAACACTGTTTAACGCACTGTCAATTAAACAGTTTCTTTTTTATTAAACATGTTTTTCTCCTCCCTCATTATAGTTTTCAGCATATTTAACGCAATAAACAGCTAAATACACCACAATTTCCATCAGAAGTCACTACAAAAATGCAGTTTGGATATGATCACACATTATTGGGATTGCTAAAAATGCTACTAACTAATAATCATTACTGGGACAAGAGTAGTGTGTATGTGGTACCACAATAACAGATTAATAATCAGCTTCAGTCTGTCCTTCCACTGAACCAGGCGTTCTGCTCATTTGGTGTAGAGGCCAAATATGGAACTACAGGCCTTGCAATGCTGAAAAAAGCCTAGAAACATACACACTCACAAAATCCCTACCAATTCAAATGTAGATCTGAATATTTATTACACGAGAACAAATGTTAAAGAATTAATCTAGCATCACACACAATTTACCTACTATTTCCTCCAAATTTTTTTTAATGTGGGCAAGGAAAGAGTCAACGAAAAAGACAACACCATGGATTATAGAAACATATAGTAGGATGCATTGCATGAGCACCTTCATATTGTACTACAGTGTAGTACAATAGGGCACCCATACACCCATACAGCCAACAAGGGAGTTGCCTAATAAAACAGCCAGACATCTTGCCAGCTACTGAATCAATAATTACATCATTTTCATTATTATAATACTCGAATATCTGTGTAGCCCAGAGTCTTACAGTGCAGTATCATCCTGCAATACTGGATAAAAGGACAAGTGGGTCAGTATTTTTGTTTATTTAAAACTTCATTGTACCTAACATATATCTTTGAAGGTCAGCTAACAAACACTTTCACCATCAGGCGTTAGTTACACCTTAATCCAAATGGCAGTATATATAAATAATGTGTTTAGATTTAACTTCCCTTAAGAGGAAAATACCCTCAGGCCTATTTCACAACATATCTCAAAGTTCCCTTGATCCCAGGCTACTTCCCCACACAAACATACATAGGCCCACAACTTTTAACATAAGTAAAACTGTTAAGGCAGGATACATTCTCTAAAAGTACAAACATCAAATCAACAATTAATCAAAATTGTAGGCTGCCAACACAAAGCTAAAAAATAATGTAATCAACATGTCGGGGGGCCTGGCCCCTCATCATCAGCCCTCACTCTGTGTGACTGTCTCTTTAAGAAAATGCACTTGCAGCCATTTTCTGCTCTTTGTGTGGGGTGGATTAGCAGCGCTGGGTAGGTACGGGGCGAAACTAGAGCATCAATCGGCACAGAAGACGAGCAAAAAAAATATCAGCAAACATTAGATCGCCGTCGCACACCGCGACACCGTCCGCCCGTCTCTGGATCTCGCCGGACGGACATGCAATTTACAGGTATGTGTGTAAAATGTAGCGATGGATGGAGCCGCTGCAGCGCTGAACGGGGGCTGGTGATGTGCGCTGGGTAGTGATGATGGCTGGAGACTGGAGGGCTGTTTTTTCTCCCTTCTTCTTCCTTATTGCACCGTGCATCAATCCCGTTCATTATATATCCCGGGCACAAATAAGATAATATGTTTGATCGTGGAGAAATCGCCCTCCGTGAGCCGGAATGAGCGTCCCGGTTTTTCGCGGATTATTCTGAATGGGATCCCCGTTAGCTTGCATTGGCATCGTAGCTCACACTGAGATGGGTGGGGTGAGGAGAGAGGGTTCCTGTGTAGCAAGTGCAGTGATGAAAGATGGATCACGGTAAAGCTAGACGATTTTCTGACCTGATAACAGCGTTTTCGTCGTACAGAGGAAGGAGATGTCCGCTATGATAAGGAGGGGAGTGAATTTGATGCTTCAGACGGCTCGATTTCGCCCCGCCGCTTTTCACTCTATTTCATCATTTTCTGCATTTTGTTCCTCTCCTCGATCGCCCCCCTGACCCACCCGGCTAGTAGGGCACACCATGTTAATGAATTACAGCCGTTTTCACAGCCATCATGGCAGGCAGGCCTGTTACTGATGCACAAATGACAGTCGGGTTTCACCTACTTCCGTTTCACACAAATGTCTAAGCACAGCTCTTTTGATCTAATGCCAAAACTCTCCACCATCGATCCTGTGATTATTATCTAACCATCCACCCAGTAACCTGGAGTAGGAACATGGTGGTGATACTGTTGCAGACTCACCGAGTTGTAAATCTGTATGCCAGCCCCTCACCAGCAAAGCAGTGATGTAATGACAGGCTGTTGATGCTCTGTGCTGCTGATCTGATCCATAGTAAATGAAAAATCATTATGCTATTGGGATAAATGCAGGTCAATATACTTTAAAATCATAGTAATATTCCACAATCTGTATAACATATGATGCCCTCATTCCTTAGAACCATGGTTTGGATTTTTAATGTAAGGGAAACATAATTTCCCCAAAGAACAGGACAGGCATGCAGTATGTAAGAAACTGTAGAAGTCTAGATTACTGATTTGATATGACACTTAATCTTGAGGTTCATTTCCTCAGTCATATTGCTGTAATGTCTGGCTGTTAAAGATACATGGATTCATTGATTATCAGAAGGTAATCATGAATCATAAATCAAGCATATTTGCAAAAGATTCCAGGTTCCCAAATGCATTTCATTTTTATTTTTGTATTTCTCTGATACCATTGTAAATAAAACGTCTTTGAATTTTAGACTGTCAGTTCGACACAACAAGCGTCATCAAAGCTCTGAGACATCATGACAGACATTTTGTGACAGTTTATAAAGATATTCAAAGACGTAATTGACAGTTAGCCATAACCCTACGAAGATAGCCATAACCCTACGAAGATAACCATTACCTATATCGAAAGAAATATCCCCATAGTATGGCTTATGGGATCAGTTGTGTTGTTATGTATAGTAATCTTAAATATGCTATCAAAATATGATACATACAGCACTGGAAGAAAATAAGAGACCACTCAACATTTCTCTTAAATCCCAATCTCTACATGTATGGCAGCCATTCCATTCCAGTGTCTGTTGAATTCCAACACAGAGAACTGTTGTCAGTAGTTTATAGAATGCAATTAAAACATGTTCATTTTACACAAACACATACCTATAAATAGTAGAACCAGAGAAACTGATAATCTTGCAGTGGTCTCTTAATTATTTTCAGAGCTACTGTATATATATTTATATATTTATTATTACAAGTATTATTATAGCTATCACCTGAAAACATGATCATGAGCAGTCATGGTACTTTTTCTGTTTTAAAGGTCCCATGTCATGGCCATTTCTACTGATCATATTTCCATTGTTGAGGTCTACTAGAATAGATTTAAATTGTGCAATTTTCCAAAATCACATTGGTTTCTCATACATCATCTCTGGATAGTATGTGTATTCACTCTCTGTCCTAAACGGCTTGTTGGAGCTCCTGCCCCCCCCCCTCCCTGTGAGCCCAGTGTGCTCTGATTGGTCGGGACGTTGCGAGGCTCGCTACTGCGAGGAGCGGACAGGTTTCCGGGTCGGCGATACAGAGAGAACAAGCAAAACTCATCCTGAGCACACACAAACACTCACAACCGAAGTAAAAACAATAAGTGTGGCTTGATATTGAGTAAGAAAAAGGTTTATAACGCTGTGAGAATGGGTCTGCGGAGAGTATTTCTCCGCGATCCCAACTCGTCTATTACCAGCGTTCAGGGAGCTCTATGCAAGTCAATGGGGACTCCCTGTTAGTTAGCCAAGGGATCCTGGTGTGTGAGGTGCTCCACGGATTGGTCCATTTGGGCCAATCCCGTCATTTGTTGTTGATTTGCGTATTCACACGTCACAGAACCCAGGAAGAAAACAATGGAAAATGAGAAATCTCCAACGAGGTGTTTTGGGGCAGCATAGACAGGTATTTTCTGTGTTAGAGTTGTACTCGCTACAGGGTGTACTTTGAGGGTTTTTGACTCTGCAGACCGTTTACAGGCATACAAACCTTCATAACACACAAGGGGACGGGTAATAACCAGAAAAGCATGACATGGGCCCTTTAATTTGAGTATATTTATGGCGCATTTCCACTACACAGCCTCGCTCGGCCTCGCTCGGTATGGCTAGGCCTCGTTAGGACTGGCTCACTTTATGGCGCATTTCCATTACAGTTTAGGAACTGGGGCAGTAACTATAGTAACGCAGTGTAAGCGGAGCCGTGACGTCATCTTCAATGAGAACCCCAGAAAAACAACACAGCCGTTAGCTGTTAGCACTCAAGCTCACAGCTCCTCATATCTGTTCAGAAACTAGACAAAAGTTAAACAAGTACAAACCACAGACTGTCTGTGTCATGGCGAATACAGTCGCTGGTTTATTTATGCCTGTATAGGCCGTTGTTGTGAGTGTGGACGGTCGGAGCATACACTGCGTTAGCTTAGCCGATCTCCATTTAGAAAACACGCATTTTAAAAGGTTTTTCGCCTGCCGTCTGTCTGCAGACTTGTCAAAGCATTAATTCATGGTTTTTACTAACCGGTATCAGTATGTTGTTACTTCGGCATCATTTTGAAACGTGTATTACAATTAAATCACGGTCAAATATGTTCATCTTGTTGTAGTTGTAGCCCCCTTGCCAGTGATTGTCTCTCTAGTTTAGCATACTCAGCCCGACTCAGCCCGACTCAGCCTGGTTGTTGGCCCGGAAAGAACCTCGATTTTATGGGGCCAGAAAACTGTGAAATAGTACCCGCTAGCCGGTACTACGCTAAGTGGAAACGCAACCAAAAAAGGGCCCTGCACGGCTCGGCACGCTTAAAGCGAGCTCCGCGCTGTAGTGGAAATGTGCCATTAGACACAGAGATAAAGGTCTGTAGACACAAATTACCAACCAACCAAGGAGCCAAGGAAAAGAGAAGTAGAGGTACACCATGCAGCCAACTATGTTGAACAGAAACCATTTTAATGTCACAAATCATCAGTTTTGTTCTTACATACAGTAAAGTCTGCACACTATCGTAAGCAGGATACTACAAATCTATAAAGAAACGTTGACCCAAAATAATATTCTGTGTTCTCATAGGCTGGGGTTGTCAGTTTAGGTCTTTGTTTACCATCCTCTCTTCCTGTCAAGATTGGTCATGTGTACCAGACCTATGTCCCCCCCCCCCCCACACACACATTGTATACTCATGTGATGGTTATTATTGTTGGTCTAAAAGGAGAGCGTGACATCATGGGGATCATGAGTTGACAGCAGTTTTGCCGTCGCTGAAATGACAATCCGCCTGTGAAATACCTCGGCCATACCAGTGTCCGGGACATGATGACTGCACAGATGCTGCTGGAACACACATGTGACCGGTGTATGTGTGTGTTTGTCCTGGAATGTGTTGTAAATGATCATGTGTGTGCTTGTATCTCAATTGCTCAAGATTGCTTCCACGCTGATCAGATCTCATCTTGTTGTGAGGGTGAAAATATATCTTACAAAGCTTGCCTTGGGGGGGAGATCCCATTGAATGGTGTGACCCTGTAGTTGACACACTTTCTCTCACTGTCTGTCTTTCTCTGAGGCTAAATGTATTACACACATGCCTTGCAGCACATACAAGTCATGCTTGACTTCTACAAATGCTGCTTTTTGCTATTTTGGTACTTTTCCTACTCTGCCTCATTTCCATTATTCTTTTTTTGTCGTAGTATTTTGAGCACTTCCTTGAATCCCTTGGATTATTGTTGTCACGGGGAGATCTGATCCAAGCTTGTCATGTTTGTAGCTTTAGTAATAATGCCAGATTGACCGGAGGGAATTCTGCTACGCATATTATGGATGTTCAAGTAAAACTACTGTACGAGATTATGTTGTTGTAGTGGGGGAAACAGGCCTATTGCTACGTTACTAATGGCGCATTTCCACTACAACGCGGAGCGCGGTTTAAGCGTGCCATGCCGTGCCCGGCCCGTTTTTGGTTGCGTTTCCACTAGGCGTAGTTCCGGCTAGCGGGTACTTTTTCACAGTTTTTTGGCTCTCCAAAATCAAGGTTCTTTCCGGGCCAACAACCGGGCTGAGTATGCTAAACTAGTGAGAGAATCGCTGGCAACTACAACAAAATGAACATATTTGACCGTGATTTAATTGTAATACACGTTTCAAAATGATGCCGAAGTAACAACATACTGATACCGGTTAGTAAAAACCATGAATTAATGCTTTGACAAGTCTGCAGACAAGACGGCAGGCGAAAAACCTTTTAAAATGCGTGTTTTCTGAATGGAGATCGGCTAAGCTAACGTTGTATATGCTCCGACCGTCCACACTCACAACAATGGCCTATACAGACATAAATAAACCAGCAACTGTATTCGCCATGACACAGACAGTCTGTGGTTTGTACTTGTTTAACTTTTGTCTAGTTTCTGAACAGATATAGCTGTGAGCTCTGAGGGCTAACAGCTCGTTAGCTGATGTTGGTTTTGTGTTTCGTATTGAAGATGACGTCACAGCTCCGCCTACACTGCGTTACTATAGTTACTACCCCAGTTCCTAAACTGTAATGGAAACGCAGCATAAAGTGAGCCTGGCCTACCAAGCCCTAACTATACCGTATTAAGCCGTGCGAGGCCCTGCAGTGGAAATGCGCCATAAGTGTCCAGAAGGGAATGAGGGGGCCCTTCCTTTGCTTTTGTAAAGATGCACACACACACACACACACACACACACACACACACACACACACACACACACACACACACACACACACACACACACACACACACACACACACACACACACCACACACACACACACACCAACTGATGAACAGAGTAGGGTACAGGGTGGGAAAGTTTACTCAGCCAACGGGCTTCAGTCTCCGTCTGTATTCCCAGGCACAGATGGGAGTTTAGTAGCACTGAGCATGTTTGTCTGCCTGACAGAACCCCTTGTAGCAAGCTGCATGTTTCGTTTTCTATAAGCTGAGCAGTTAAAAATAACTGAGTATTCATAGAATAAAAAGAAAAAATAACCTGTGAGAACAGGTTGTGAAGACACATCAGTAACAAGCATACCAGAAATCTGCAATCTAAATCTGCATGTATTCTTATTTATTTGTCATATACTTGTTGAAAAATTGAACACACCCTTATTGTGACTTAGCAGAAATAAAATGTTTCTGCCAATGTCTACAACTCCCAACATGTCAGTGTCTTCGGATGTTAGCCATGAAAATGCAGTATTTATATATGTATTAAAATAAATTATAGAATTTGACAATATAACTATACAACAACATTGATACTCAGAGATACTTACTCTGGATTGACTTAGTTTTGACTTAGTGTTTCTCACTGAGTTATTGATGACTCAGCCATCTCTCTGAATTGTGGTGGTTTACTTCATGTAAATATCACCTTGTATGTTTGTATAAATGTATGTGATAGTTGAGTCATTCTACAGGAAACTCCACCCAATTCCTCTATATGCTTTTTGTCATCATACAGTGTTAGTGTGCAGATACAATGTGTCTCGCTTTATGATAGGCGTTTGTCTAGATGTTTTGTAAGTAACAAACATCCATGATAGCTACAAGAAGACTTCATTGTCATGTGGTCAGTATGTGTAAGATATAAATTGGTTATTTGTTCCTCTGTCTGTTGTTGAAATCCAGGACAAAAAAAGCAGTTTGGCTATGTACAAGATCCCCAAACTTTATCCGTGTTGAATATGAAATGACTGTCTACGTTAGCAATTTCATATCTTAATGCTGCACTTTGCCTACCTATGGCACGGAGAAGGAGACCGTGACGTTTAGTTTTATCTGCCTCTTTTCTCTGTGCTGTTTGGCCCTCTCAGCTCTAGCTGTGCTCTCTCTGGCTGTGAATATTAAGCTGATTATCGGCCCTGTCAGCCTTGTCTGCCAGGTCAGACGTAAAACACACACTTCTGAGAGGCACATGATATAACGGAGGGCGCACACACACTGATTTGACACACTGCTTTGGCTGGGTTGGTGATTTGTAAGGAAGAAGAGGGCACTACAATGACTGTAATGTTTTAATGATGGATCAGATGGAGAACAATCATTATAGTAGCTGTTACATTTCAAGCCACATGTATTGTATGCACGTACTTTCTGTTTCCATATATATTCCCCCACATTCATTTTAGTTAATACAATTTGAAAATACAAGCTCTTCTAAATAATATATGAAAACGATATAATAATCTTCACAGGAAAGCTCCTTTTGTGTTTGTCAAATGTCCTTCAGTGCAACAACATTCTACACCTCTCTATAATCAATGAGATTTCCAGGTCTTGGCATTTCAAGAATTGTACGCTTCAAGTATGCCTCTAGTCTAGTCAAATGAAAAGGTGAAACGGAAACAGTGACGTGTCTCTGCCCTTTTACTTCCGCAGAGTAGAAAGTCTGATAATGACATACAGTATAGTGAAATGGGAGAGGATACAGGTGCATTGTGAACACAGATAGACTGCACCGCATAGCCAAGACGGAGTTTCACATGAGGAAGTGGAATACGTAAAGATAACTTTTTGCTGAACTTGTTTATGAGTGATAAGCACTAGCATCTGACGACAAGCAAACATTGACATTTTGATATTTCACATTACTGACGCATTTCATATATTGATTTTGCAACTTCTCCTCTGAAGCTGGATGTTTCAACCAGTTATCAAATAACATTTAAAAACAAAATAGAAATCTATTTCATCTGTTTATTCTATACTGTCGGCTATCTATTTCATTTTTCTTTCATTAATATTGGCTAATACAACCATTTTTCTATAACCTATAGCTAACTAATCAGACACCTATTTGTTCCACTTATCCTTAATGTTTAGCTAATTATTTAGTTGACTATTTTAAACTTAAAACTTTTCTCCATTAGGCCTACTTTTTGCTAAAGATTTTAATAGATGATCCATTTATTTCAGCTAACAATTAAGCTAACTATTTCAACAATTTATCCATTTATTTTATCTAAAGATTTAGCTTAATATTTGAACAGGTTATCTGTACTTTCATCTAATGTAGCTAACTATTTCAACAATTTATCCATTACTTTTAGCAATAGATTTAGATTAATATTTAAACGGGTTATCGGTACTTTTAGCTAACAATGTAGCTAACTATTTCAACCATGTACCCATTACGTTAAGCTTACTATTTCAACTATGTATCCATTACTTTTAGGTCACAATTTAGCTAACTATTTTAACAGATTATCTATTACTTTAAGTCATCTATTTCAACTGTTCATCCATACTTTAGCTTAATCATTCTTTGTATGCATCCTTGGCATACATAGGTTTCAGCTGTTCTGACTCAATATATGGATATATTCATTCATCCAAACATATTCTCTTTTATTAAATCTATAACAAAGTCTTTCCATGTACCACCCAGCAACTTCAGAATGAGCCCTATTGTACAAGTATCCCTGGTTTTATATTCAGTCTTATTTTTGCACGTTTTCGCTTCATGTAATGGAGCTTTTTATACAACTTTATCTCATATTCTCGCTCTTTCTTTTTCTTTATTTCTCTCAGACTGGGGTGTTGTGTGAGTGACGCCTTGTTGTTACCATGACGACCCACGTGACCCTGGAGGATGCCCTGTCCAATGTGGACCTGCTGGAGGAGCTGCCCCTCCCGGACCAGCAGCCATGCATTGAACCCCCCCCCTCCTCTATTATGTACCAGGTACACACTCCCACACGCTTTCACCTCCACCCACTATCACACAAAGTTGTTCAGCCATTTTCAATATACCCCTCTCACGCTTTTCTCTCTCCTTCTGCAGGCAAATTTTGACACCAACTTTGAAGACAGGAATGCATTTGTGACTGGCATCGCCCGTTATATAGAGCAAGCTACGGTCCACTCCAGCATGGTGAGAAAATTGCACCAGTTTAAGTAATTAAACATGCCATGTCTTGTTCTTTTATATCAGATTGGTTGAATCAATTTTTGTTGTCTATCTTGAATAGTTGGTGTTCCCCTTTCAGTAAACACAAAGACAACTGGGAAGCAGCCTCAGTCCCTTAAAGAGAGCCTTGTTTGTTTGTGAATTGATTATCATTTGGCTCTTTTGTAAGGATTTGGCTAGGCCTGTGGCCGGACACACACACACACACACACACACACACACACACACACACACACACACACACACACACACACACACACACACACACACACACACACACACACACACACACACACACACACACACACACACACACACACACACACACACACACACACACACACACACACACACACACACACACACACACACACACACACACAATGAGGCAGGCAATGAACCACTAAACCTCTATCCCCTGATGGTGAATGAGCAGAGAGTGTGATTTGACTGGCAAAGAGGGGAAGTAGCGCTTTACTTAACCTTATTTAATCAGGAATTCCCACTGAGGTTGAAGCCTATCTATTTGAGGACACTCCTCTCTTTAGCCATAGCCTGATTGAGAAATCGGTCTCACACTACTTCTGAATGGAAGCAAATGTTCCCTTGCTTAAATATTTATCATGCCCCATTCATCCTGGAATATGTGCCTGGTCTGAGACGTAGGAAAAATGTTGGCTGTCAAGTGCCTATGCAACATTTCCATTTTTACCAGACAAAGGAGTTAGACACATATCACGACTCCGCACTTACATAGATATTTATCTTTACCCGTATTGTCTGTTCCATCAAACATTGGTAATTACTGAACACATACATCATTTTTTTTTATAAAGGAATGAAGGTGCATATATATGTTGTTTGGTTCAAATGAGGCCATCTCGTAAAAATGTATAGTAACTTTATTTTATCCATTTGTGCAGAATGAAATGCTGGAGGAAGGACATGAGTACGCTGTGATGCTTTACACTTGGAGAAGCTGCTCCAGAGCCATTCCACAGGTAACGCACACACACATATATATATACACACACACACATATACACCCACATATTCACTACACACGCTTTTAACAAGATACCTTATCCTTTGCTTGTATTGCATCCATGTCAAATGTTCCCTTTCCTTCGCGCTCAGAGCTTGCTCAGCTGACTGAGACTGAAACATTTCTATGACATGAATTATAGTGTTCAACACTTTGATTTTCAACTTGGTTTTGTCAACCTGTAAGTTCCTGATAACGTGTCCCCTCGAACACAGACAAAGTATTTTTGAAATGTGTAGCTTCAGTATGGTAGAGGTTGCTTAACACGAAATGTGTTACCAAACCTGATGTCATTCAGCCACTGAGTACTTCATCCTCAAAATGACCATTGGTATATGTAACCCTATTTCACCTTGTTTTTTTCCCTTTCTTTTTCAAATTTCGTGTAAACATAATTGTTTTTGCTTGAGGAAGGTCTTGTTGTTGATATACAGTTTATATCAAATTGATATACAAAGGCTCATTTTGTAGATGTAGATTAAGTATTTCTCTGAATTATGTTCAAGATCCTTCTTCTTTACTGTGATGACCTAATCAGAAACAGTGGAGAAAATGAACACATTTTATTATTATTGCACATAATAGGATTTCCCAAATGTAACCATGGCACATAATAAAAACATATATATATGGAACAATTAAACCTTGGATGAGGGGAAAAAATAAAATAAGAGCATGAATTGTGCATGAACTAAACACACTGTCCTGCTGCAAAATCATGTTGTAAAATGACGCCCTCTTGTGTTTTGCTAGGTGAAATGCAACGAGCAGCCCAACAGAGTGGAGATCTATGAGAAAACAGTGGAGGTGCTAGAACCTGAAGTGACCAAGCTCATGAAGTTCATGTACTTCCAGGTGAGACTAGGCTACATCATGTTGTATTTTATACCTTATGATTTAAATGAACCAGATAAGGTTAAGAGTCATAGTCGGCTCAAATGATGATGCAAATGATCCTTTGCATATTGAATTTGCATGTCAGGTGTGTTTTTGTAGATAGTGTTCTTGTGGTTTATTCTAATGATTCCCTATATCCTGATTCCTTTGTCTTACAGCGGAAAGCCATAGAACGTTTCTGTAGCGAAGTGAAGCGTCTGTGTCACGCCGAGAGAAGGAAGGACTTTGTGTCTGAGGCCTACCTGCTCACTCTGGGAAAATTCATCAACATGTTTGCAGTGCTGGACGAACTGAAGAACATGAAGTGTAGCGTTAAGAACGATCACTCTGCCTACAAAAGGTAATGAACCAAAAATACAAAAGACTGCTAATTTAGAATACTTCATTACAGTCATTTTGTTGTTCAACATCACCTCCTCTCCCGCCTCCAGGGCAGCTCAATTCTTGAGGAAGATGGCCGACCCTCAGTCCATCCAGGAGTCCCAAAACCTCTCCATGTTTTTAGCCAACCACAACAGGATCACTCAGGTTGGTGTGCAGACTCTTTAGGGTATGGTACAAATATGGATTATGGCTGATTACTTTTTGAAATAACTAGAGTTTTTGTTCACTTAACTGTAGTTTCAAGGCTGCTTCCTTTTTTTAGCTCAAAACACTTTGTGCCTTCAGTAATACAGAGTTATAGCAACATTCTAACATAATACTCCAGGAAAGCCTTGCTCCACAAGCACATGAGATGAGATAAATGACTCATCACATTTTTACTCTCCGAAGGATAATATGAGGAATATTATGAAGCTCTTTAGATCAACAGGTGACCTGCTGAACAAGTGGTTTTACACTTTCACATTTGCTCTTTTATTGTCAGATAATGATGGGAAATACAAAAGAAGAACATTTGTTTTAGATGATTGTTTTGTGACTGTAACCTGGTAGTTCATTTCAAATGTAAACACAATTATAATCATTTAAAACATATTTTTGGTTTAATAAAAAGAATGCATGGTCCATTTAATAAAACAATCTGTTTTTTTCAGTGCCCATTTCAAAAATAAAAACGTATCATAATCAAACAAACATTTTTCTGTAATTGTATCAAAGGTGCTTTTCTTTAGTTTCATTGTAAATGCAGTATTATTTATCTTCGTACAGAATGATCCCTTTCTGTTATATATGTGTAAATGAATTGATGTGACCCATTTTCCACCTCTGTTCTGTGTGTAGTGCCTGCATCAACAGTTGGAGGTGATTCCTGGCTACGAGGAGCTTCTGGCAGACATTGTCAACATCTGTGTAGACTATTATGAGAACAAGATGTATTTGACACCCAGTGAGAAACACATGCTGCTAAAGGTACGTGCATCTTTTCTTTCTGCCAACATATAACAGTCAAAGTGTGATCTTCTGCCGGCTACATGTCCTTCAGCTGACGTAAAACAAACCACCTCTGTGTGTGTGTGTGTGTCAGGTGATGGGCTTTGGTCTGTACCTGATGGATGGGAACGTGAGTAATATCTATAAACTCGACGCCAAAAAGAGGATCAACCTGAGCAAGATTGACAAGTTCTTCAAAGTAAGGCTTTTTGCTTTTCCCGCATCTCTTTCATCCAGAGTTGAATTTGTGTGCATGAGATGAATGAGACATTTGTTTCCTCTGTTTTTCAGCTTCAAGTGGTGCCTCTTTTTGGAGACATGCAGATAGAGCTCTCCCGCTACATCGAGACGAGTGCCCATTATGAAGAGAACAAATCCAAGTAAGAGGATGTGTCCAGTGTACAGAAATGCTTGGATATAACATTCCCTTTAATTGTCAAAAAGATTGTGAACTGAACTTTTAGTCAGCTGTGCATCTGCCTTTAATTGTACTCCTTACTTCCTTACTTAACAATTTAGACATGCACTACTACTATTACACACTAAAGAAAAAAGCCCAAATATAATTAGTTGGAAACGGCGTTAACCCTAATTTATTTCCACTATTTGATTAATGGCAAGCCCCTTGTACCGGCATCACGTGGGTCCATGTGTGATTTGGTCAGAATGTAGACATTTATGGTAGACAAAACCAGCCATTCTTGACCACCACGCCATCTGCTCCCGCCCACCACTAACCCTCCACCCTCTCCATTTTGTGCCCAGGTGGACGTGCACCCAGAGCAGCGTCTCCCCGCAGTACAACCTGTGCGAGCAGATGGTGCAGATCAGGGAGGACCACATCCGCTTCATCTCGGAGCTGGCGCGCTACAGCAACAGCGAGGTGGTGACGGGCTCGGGCCTGGACAGCCAGAAGTCCGACGAGGAGTACAGAGAGCTGTTCGACCTCGCTCTGAGGGGTCTGCAGCTGCTGTCCAAGTGGAGCACGCACGTCATGGAAGTTGTGAGTGAAAAACTGAGTTTGTGTGGGACAGGCTTTAGCATTATGCGAGGGATTCGGTATGAAAAGTTTGTGGTTTTGCCATTGATCGTAGTATCTCTGATCTTAATACGGGGCGCGTGTGGTGCAGTGGGTTGTGAGTGTGGTGCAGTGGACTAGTGCGTTGGTGTTCGGATCAGGGGGGCACAGGTTCAAACCCCTCAGCATGTCGTTGTGTCCCTGGACAAGACACTTCACCCCAAATTGCTCCTGTGGGGATTGCCCACAGTATTGAGTATGTGAGTCGCTTTGGATAAAAGCGTCTAACATGTAATGTAATGTAATCTATTTATAACTCTCCTTGTCTCCTCCAGTACTCGTGGAAGCTGGTCCATCCCACAGATAAATTCTGTAACAAGGACTGTCCTGGCACGGCGGAGGAGTACGAACGAGCCACGCGATACAATTACACCAGTGAGGAGAAATTTGCCCTGGTGGAGGTCATTGCCATGATCAAAGGGCTACAGGTAAAACACTGGCAACCCTTAGTGGCTCCTTTGTTATGCTCCAAACAGCAAATGGTCATCTTTTAAATGTTAAGCAGGTATTTAAATGGAAATGCAGAAACTGTTAAACTGGCTCGGTTTGATCTTAGACTTTTCAATGAGGGAAATGGAGTAAATGTAATATAGACAGTACAGTACATGTAAGCATCTTCAGTGATTTGTAAACCATATATATTTTACTTAGCAACACCAAAAGTATTTAAACAATTCTAACTGTGACTTGAGATTGATTAACTGATTTAAAGTATTGCTTTAAAACATGTCTGGAAGTCATCTTTAGTGAACTAATCCTTTGACCGCTCATTTCATTTTCTGAATACATGTATTTCCCTTTATGTTAGTATGTCAATATATATTGTTCCTTGTGTACCAACTTGATGGTCAGTAGCCCAAATGAAAGGGAGGATGATAATGGTGTTGTTATGATCTGCCTAGGTTTTGATGGGCCGAATGGAGTCAGTGTTTAACCAGGCCATCAGGAACACCATCTACGCAGCGCTGCAGGACTTTGCCCAGATGACCCTCAGAGAGCCTCTGCGCCAGGCTGTACGCAAGAAGAAGAACGTCCTCATCAGGTACGCTGACTATCTGATCGCTTTAAATGTACCCTCATGGCTTTTGTGGGACTCCTAAAGACCCAAAGCACTTCTATAACACTGATTTCTTTGTCTATAGTGTTCTTCAGGCCATTCGAAAGACTGTCTGTGACTGGGATGGGGCGAGGGAACCTCCAAATGACCCCTGCCTGAGGGGGGAGAAGGACCCCAAAGGTGGATTTGACATCAAAGTGCCCCGCAGGGCTGTAGGACCCTCTAGCACACAGGTATGACATCATGACAAGAGATCAGGGTGCTCGGGGGAAATGTAGCCAAAACAGCATGATGTTGATTCTGAATGTAAACAAAATATTTCACTGAAGATAGTCACTTATGTGCAATGGCTCAAACAGGGGTGATGAAACACATTTGTTCTAATGTTCACATATCTTCTAACTTACTGAGTCACTTAATGTGTTACTGCACATATTAATATGATTTTGCAAAAAATATGTTTTTTAGTATTTAGTTTCTCTTTTGAGTAAGGCTTTTATTCTGAAGGTCAAAAATAGATGTTTCCCTTTTGATATCCTCCTAAAAAAGTGCACATTTTTATTTTGAATTAACCCCATGCTACATCAAAGTATGACCAGAAAATAACGAACGTTTTCCTATGTTTATCTTTTCTTCCCTCTTCAGCTGTACATGGTGCGCACCATGCTGGAGTCATTGATAGCAGATAAGAGTGGCTCCAAGAAGACTCTCCGCAGCAGCCTGGATGGACCTATAGTGACCGCCATAGAAGACTTCCACAAACACTCCTTCTTCTTCACACACCTGCTCAACTTCAGCGGTGAGTGGAGACAAAAAATGACAAAGACTTTGTAAAACATATAGCAAGAAATCCCACAATTCCCATGTGTTTAAAATGAGTTATGTTCGAAAAATCTCACTCGTCACCGGCTTGAGTTTCAATAATCAGGAACATGTATTTATTATCCTTGCAAGAATGGAAGTAGTCATCACATACAGAGCATATGGGACAACTAGTTCCCAGAACAGTGTCCTTCACATGCTTATATACAAGAGAGGGTGTTACACAGTAAAAAAAAATTGATATACCGGTTCAAAGCAGTATACAATGTTTTGTTCAGATTAGCTAAGGCCCACGTAAGAAATGATCATGCTTGTCATATGCCATATTACTCATCATGTTAATCGTTGTCACATAGCTATCATATGCCTAAAACTGATGCTCTTCTAGGTAATCATACATCCTGCCATATACACTGTTACACTTGGGCCTTCGTTATCATTTGCACCTCTGTCCTTGAAAGAGTACATTCAGTATTTTCCCAACAAGTTGTAATACCTCTAGATCTTAATAATTGTCTCTCCCTGGTGCAGAGGCCCTGCAGCAGTGCTGCGACCTGTCCCAGCTGTGGTTCAGAGAGTTCTTCCTGGAGCTGACCATGGGTCGCAGGATCCAGTTCCCCATTGAGATGTCCATGCCCTGGATCCTCACCGACCACATCCTGGAGACCAAGGAGCCCTCCATGATGGAGTAAGACTAACACTTCCAGCCCAAAACTCACGTTATGTTTTTAACTCACGTAAATGGACATTATTATAACCACCCTTCTTTCTCTTCCAGATATGTGCTGTATCCTCTAGACTTGTATAACGACAGCGGCTACTACGCTCTCACTAAGTTCAAGAAGCAGTTCCTTTATGATGAAATCGAGGCTGAGGTAAGCCACAAGATGAATACATTTCGAATAAAATGCATTGATCTTTTCCTCTGTGACCTCATTGTGTTTTCTTTGCTCTTAGGTAAACCTCTGCTTCGACCAGTTTGTCTACAAGTTAGCTGATCAGATATTTGCCTACTACAAAGCAATGGCTGGAAGGTAGGAGAAGTGACTTCCTCTGTATATGATTTTAGTTTTTTTTTGTTTTCTCTGTATTTTCTAAATCACATTTGTTTCCACAGCGTCCTCTTAGATAAGCGCTTCAGAGCAGAGTGTAAAAACTATGGCGTGATCATCCCGTACCCTCCCTCAAACCGCTACGAGACGCTGCTCAAACAGAGACACGTACAGGTATGGGAGACATGAAAACTGTCCTCTACACCTTCTTGGTTGTGTGTTTTACTGTTATTCTTAACCATCCATCCTGTGTCTTGCAGCTGTTAGGCCGCTCCATTGACCTGAACCGTCTGATCACCCAGAGGATCTCGGCAGCGATGTACAAGTCCCTGGACCACGCCATCAGCCGCTTTGAGAGCGAGGACCTCACTTCCATCGTGGTAAGATCACAACAGGGATATCACTGGGGGGGATTATTAGCAGGACTATAGTGTTGAAATACATTTTAAACAAGATATGCACGTGCACATGAGCACACCGTTTTTGGGCTACTCTGACCACCTGTGCCGGGGGTTTAAATTCCAAGCATGTTATTATTTTCTTTTCTTTATTCAACTTTTTCAATATTAAACACGTTATACATCCGACAAACAAACCAAATTAGTAGAAGCTGGAGGGCAGAAAGCATAGCTTATACAGAGGTAGCCCTCCCGGTATCCCCTTTATCCATTTGCAGGATAAAGAAAGAAAGATAAATCAGTTTAATTTGCACACAATTAAACAAAATTCTATATATACATACACATACATATGTACACGTATACATACACCCATTTCCAGGCTGAAACGAAAATAATAAAGTAAAAAATATTATTCCTACAAGTCCATGTTTAGATAACAAGACAGTTTCATTTCTCATCCTATTTTTATATAAACTATGATAATTAAGATAATTATGATAACAGTTATTATTATTATTATTATTGTTGTTGTTGTTGTTGTTGTTGTTGTTGTTGTTGTTGTTATTATTATATCCATATAATCCTTTCTTTTTTTTTAGTTAAACTTTTTTTTTTTTGCATAATGAATGCAACAGTACGTCATTTGTAAGGGTAGCTGCAGTACAGACTGAACGTTAAAAGTAAGTGGTATGACGGGTAAATACAAGGATAGAGGAAGAATAGTTCCTCTTCTCCAACTTCTGCTTTTTAGCATGCTACTCACTTACAGGCCCTACCTGGAGTTGAATACCGTGCGGTGTATTCCCAAATATCAATAGTTCTCTAAAGAACTCTGCATTCTAAAAAAAGATGTTGACCAGGATATAAGCATTGTCTGCATCTACAAAGAGATTGTTTTGTTACAGAATACACAAGTGTGTATAAAGTTAAAATAAGTTATCTTATTGATTTATCTTTTGTCTTTTCTTTATTTGGTATTAAGGTCATTTGAAAGTATCGGAAAGTAATAAAGGGACTCTACTTTGAATATTGCGATTAGGTTACTGACCACATTGTTAACAGGTTATACATTTATAATTTACATACCCTCCCATCTCAACTTTCCATTCTCTTACTCCCCGTATCTCTCCCCTACAGGAGCTGGAGTGGCTCCTGGAGATCAACAGACTAACCCACCGGCTCCTCTGCAAGCACCTGACTCTGGACAGCTTCGACGCCATGTTCCGCGAGGCCAACCACAACGTCTCCGCGCCCTACGGACGAATCACGCTCCACGTTTTCTGGGAGCTCAACTTCGACTTCCTCCCCAACTACTGCTACAACGGATCCACAAACCGGTAAGTTCAGTTGCAGAGATTTTTTCTTTGGTAGATTCTTTTCAATCTTTTGGTTATTAACGTTGCTTCCTCTCATCAGCTTTGTACGTACAGCCATTCCCTTCACCCAGGAGCCTCAAAGAGACAAGCCAGCCAACGTGCAGCCTTACTACCTGTATGGGTCCAAGGTATGGGGCCACTGATGTTTTGAAATTGGACAGACTTTCCTTAAGACCAGTCTTCCTTCTGTTCCACATTAACACATCTTCTCGTCTCTCGTTTCTTCCTCTCTTCTCAGCCTCTGAACATTGCCTACTCCCACATATACAGCTCTTACAGAAACTTTGTCGGCCCGCCCCACTTCAAGACCATCTGCCGTCTCCTTGGTTACCAAGGCATCGCTGTAGTGATGGAGGAGCTGCTCAAGATTGTCAAGAGCCTGGTATTTATCTCCATTTTCCACCGCACATGGTTCCTTCCTCAGTGTGCTTGATTCTAGCTGTGTTTTTGCCTTCCTTGTAGCCTATCTGTACCTTAACTATCTATATTGTTATGTCACTTTGCAGTTACAGGGCACCATCCTGCAGTATGTAAAAACACTGATCGAAGTCATGCCCAAGATCTGCCGCCTGCCGCGCCATGAGTACGGCTCCCCAGGTGAGTTCATAGGCCCTACTGTTCAGGCAAATACATATATGTAGGGACATATATGTATTTGCAACATAGACTCCCATGTATTTGGTGGACATATTGAAAAAGATATGAAAATTGGTTCAGTTAATTTAATTTGTGGCAACGTTCCGTACACTTCACCACTATCCCATTCCCAATGTAATACTAGCTCTTTCCTCCTCCTTGCTAAGCACTCTAGTGTTTAGTGCTACTTCTTTGAGAGCAGTCAGGGCTTGGAAACATTACTGGAAAAAGCTATCACTTGAAGCAGCAGTTAGGTATTTACAGCTCACAGCCAGCAGAAGAAAATGCTGACGACATGTAAACCGCTGCATCAACAATAATCTAACAGCCAGCAGTTAGGAGGAGTGTTAACAAGCCAATGTGGGAAAATAGCAATTCTGCTGCAATGTAATCAAGTTTGGGATAGGTGGTGTCATGTATGATGAAAAAAACAAACACATAAAAGATTTGTAAGTGATTTGTTTGTCAAAGTGCAATACAGAACCACAATAAAGGCCAGAAATGCTTTCAAATGTAGTAAATAGTGTCCTATTTAGCCATCGTGCTTCCCTTAAAAAAACAGTCTGTTGTCCTTAGAGGTCAGAAATGTTTGTTTAAAAAAGATATTTAACAATATATGTGGAATCTTATGACCAATTCAAACCTGAAACTTCTAAATATTCATTATTAATTTCTGGACATCTCAAGAGAAACACTGGAAACAGGAGTTTATGATTTTGGGAGTTGAAAAGAAACTGACTAAAAATTCTGTATGTTAAATTATATGGGAATTTTTTTTTAAGCCTAGATTGAAAGTGTGATATAATATAATGCATGATTTTATGCTGTAATGGCAATTAATCAAACATTTGTTTTGAATGTGTTTCAAAGGACATGCTTTCTTGTTCATAGGTCTGAGTGTTGGTATTTGCCTACACAGTTCATTGAGTACCTATTATAGGAGCTCAGGATGAACATCAGATCAAATCAAATGTGTTTTGAACTACTTACCTGTTGCTGCCTGTGTGTACAGATTAGAGGCCACTCAGATGGCATATACCTATTATGAGGAGGGCATAGTAATCTCCAGATTACTGATGTACTGTACCTGGATTACTGCGTGTCATCTAAATGTCAGCAGTTAATGATCCTCCATCTGCTGTGATGCTTAAAATGTGGGTCAATGATCAATGAGGTATTAGCAGCTGCCTACTGCTTGACTGCAAGAAATAAAAGGGTGATAGATTTAGCTTTAGCAAAAATGTGGGTTTTTTTGTGTGGTATCATGGCTTTCATTTTTCATTTCTGCCATTTCAGGTATCTTGGAGTTCTTCCACCATCAGCTCAAGGATATCATTGAGTATGCTGAGCTGAAGACAGATGTCTTCCAGAGCCTAAGGGAGGTGGGAAACGCCATCCTCTTCTGCCTTCTCATCGAGCAAGCTCTGGTACGACATTTCCTTTAGTTTTTCCCTTTAAACTATTACATTACTGTATGACGCTATTGACTCTAGCTTCCACTTTTTTCTTTGTTGTTTTGAAATGATGATTATAACTTGTGTTGCAGTATTTGTTGTCTGCTTATTTCACTGCTTTCCTAACCTCTACACTGTTCAAATCCCTCAGTGTAGCTTTCTGCACTGCCATGTTTTTGTGTGGGCGAATAACCTGGGTGCCCAAAACTGTCAGTCGCCCAGTCCAGGTGGCCCCAAAGTTTGTTTGATCTTTGATGTGTTTTTTAATCTCTGAATTGCAACTTTATTTTTCATTACACGCTGGCTACTCCCTCAGGTGGTAAGGATTTAGGCTTTCTCTTTGGTTCCAAAATAACCCAGACACTGAATGACTTTCTCCCTCTTTTTATCTCTTGTTGGTGTTGGCTGCTGTGTTTCTATATATTCTTTTTTTCTCCACTATGTTAGTTTTGCACACATGGTTTCACCCCCAGTCAGCCATGGAAGCAAAGGGACTAAGACAGTTTTACTCTTTGATTTTATTTGAAATTAAGTGAAATTTCCCTTTTCACACAAAAACCTGAAAAAGGTATCTGAATTTGAAGCAGGAAATTTGCTCAAAAGAGTAATAAATATATATAAAAAAAAACATATTTGGCTGCTATATAATATAATTCTAATGTCCTTTTCTTCCATGGATGAGGTGCTGGTATATTTCTGGTTGGTTGTTGGTACAGTTTTGTGCTTAACTCTTCTTCTTTGATACTCTATTGGCTCTCTTGCTGGTGCATGTCTACATACATCTACGCAACTGTCACTCTACTAACCATTTCTGTCAGGCAGCACTGATCTGTGTGTGTACAGTGTTTGTCTGTTAGTTTGGACTACTTGTAAGTGTGTGTGTGTTGCTTTTTCTACCATTTGCATGGCTCTTTTCTCATTCAGCGCCATCTAGGCTACCTGTCTGCATGTAGTTTGACTCACAGCATGTTGTCTTGACTAACAATCACCACGAAAAACACCTAGATGATTAATCTACCTAACATAGCACAAATAGCTTGAATGTTACTAACACACTGACATTTTACCCAGAAGGGTTAGTGTTTATTAAAGCTGGGGTAGGCAGTTCGTTTTCACAAGTCAATGAGCAATAATTTAGCATTTTGTACCTTTTTATAGTATAAATAATCAAGTGGTCTAAGGGAAAACTAAACTTCTGCACCACTTCCTGGTTCTGTTTTCAGGCTTTAAACAATCTAGCCCGTGCCAGGAGACTGACGGATAATTTTAGAGATAACTAGACATGCATGTCCTAATGTAGATGTTGAAAACCTCATTCAAGACAGAATATCCTACAGGAAAATATTGGTTCCAGCATTGGCAACATCTTCTTACACTGGAAAGCAACCAGACTTCAGAAACATATAGACAATATAGGCAAAGCGTTTCAGAGAAAAAGGTTTATAGTAAATTCTCCTGCTATCCGAAGCAAAAGGCCCAAGGCTCCAGTCTGCAATGGTAAGATAAGAAGGTATCTTACCAAAAGTATCTTACTAAAGGTATCTTGACAAAGGTTTGAAAAATAGCAACATTTTCTAAACATCTCTGAAACGCTTTGCCAAATTTGTAGCTAGCGATGCCTTAATTCAAAGTATGCTATCTAAAAGGGTTTTTACAGTACTTCAAATTTGCAAACAAATTATAGAATATTGCCCAATGTCCCCAAACATAAACTGCCAACCTCAACTTTAAGATGTATGGTAAATTGACGTTATGCTGCTTAACCAGATTAGATTTTGTATTTAGAGTGTGACACATTTATAATTCTGTCAGTAATTTGCCTGTCATTATAGCTTCATGATAAACACCCATTCATTCAGCCATTTTATCTTCTTCTCTGCATAAGCTAAAAATAGTGTCATACATCAGAATTCTCCTACAGCATGGAGCTCATGGCAGATTTCTTTATGCATCTAAAATATGCTTTATAAGCTATCCTGCTAACATTTTAGGTCTAAATGAATGCATTAAGCTAGGAGTGTTGGGGGATGGGTTCTTTACAAATCTATTTCATCCTTGTGGCTACCTGCATGGTAAAGCAAAGTGGGTGATGTTCTTTGATTTGAAATTACCCTTTTTGGTGTGTTTTTCTTAAACCTTAGTCCCAGGAAGAAGTGTGTGACCTGCTCCATGCCGCCCCCTTCCAGAACATTCTGCCCAGAGTCTACATCAAAGGTATACTAAAGGGTTAAATGCAAGGCAGATGGTGGAAAAAAAGTCCAGTTCGAACCCATTGATTTGTTTTTTTGTACAATATGTATATCTTCATACATTTTGTTTCCTGTGTTGTACAGAGGGAGAGCGTCTGGAGGTGAGGATGAAAAGGCTGGAAGCGAAGTACGCCCCTCTCCACCTTGTGCCTCTAATTGAGAGGTTGGGAACCCCACAGGTTAATATCGAGTCATTTTTTATAAGCAAACTTAAAGATGTATTTATTTCTCCTTCTTTTCATATCCAACACTTGATGATACAACTTTCCTTTGACATTTTTTATTAAGAAAGTATCATGGTTGTTCTTTTTACCAGCAAATTGCCATTGCCCGTGAGGGGGACCTGCTGACCAAAGAGCGTCTGTGCTGCGGCCTCTCCATGTTCGAGGTCATCCTGACGCGCATCCGCAGCTTCCTGCAGGACGGGGTGTGGCGCGGGCCCCCCCCCACCAACGGTGTGATGCATGTCGACGAGTGTATGGAGTTCCACCGCCTGTGGAGCGCCATGCAGTTCGTCTACTGCATCCCAGTGGGCACACACGAGTTCACCGCGGAGTAAGTGGCCCCTGATCAGTGTTCAGTGTAGCAGTGCCTCTCAAAGGTGTTACTTAAAACTCTTTTGGTTTGTCGATACTGTATACAAATGGGTTATATTTTACTTTGACTTCATTCCTTTGTCTTTTTTTATTTTGATTTAATGCGGAATTAGTTTACTGAGTGAAAAGATATAAACAAAATATTGCAGAATTCTTTACTTAAAGCTTAGAAAAGAGTTGGCATTTTTAGACAAAGACAAATGTATTAAAGTTAAAGGTAAAGTGATTTTTTTGGGGATAATTTAATGCTCTTCCTGCTCATACTCATGAAAGAAATGATAATACAAAGAAATAGGCCATCTTTGCTTCTTGCACACTCTTCGTTCACCATCAGCAGCTGATAGAAACACTATAGCCTACTCTTGAATCAGAAGAGGGGAGATAATGACACACAGTTATGCAGACCTGATACATCTTCTGCAATTTGTTGACACAAAATCTGTACTAAACTGCAATTCGTGTTGCTAATACTTCTTCAGCTTGTCCAAAACGAGTTCCTCACTTTAATGCAGACATAATTAATGAGTTATATTTTCCTTGGCTTTCAGGCAGTGCTTCGGGGACGGGCTGAACTGGGCCGGCTGTGCCATCATCGTGCTGTTGGGACAGCAGCGTCGCTTTGATCTCTTTGACTTCTGCTACCACCTGCTCAAAGTCCAAAGACAGGACGGCAAGGATGAGATCATCAAAAATGTGGTGGGTATACCTCAGCGTTACTTCTGATGTTATTCACTTTGTGCATCAGGAAGAAAAAAAAATCACACAAGACATGATGGATTTTTATGTTCTTCATTTGTTTGGAGGAAACAGAGTTGTTAGAGCGACACATAGCAGTTTTTTTTGGGAGGATTTCGCCTTTTTAAAAATCAATAACAAACCCTTTAACAATCTTTTTCTAAGCCATGTTTCTCTCTTTTTATTACTCATGCCCCCCTTCTCTACAGCTAAACACATATCGTTTAATTTATGTAACACCTCTTGCTTTCCAACTTTTCCTTCATTTTCTCCCTTAGCGTTTCATAAACACATCTCTAGATATGTTGGATTTATTCCTTTTTATTTTTCTTCACAGCCCCTGAAGAAGATGGCGGACCGCATTAGGAAGTACCAGATCCTTAACAATGAGATCTTCGCCATCCTCAACAAGTACATGAAGGCGGTGGAGACGGACAGTTCCACTGTGGAGCACGTTCGCTGTTTCCAGCCTCCTATACACCAATCCTTGGCTACCACCTGTTGAAATACACCCTTCACACATAGTGAACACACACATACTTAAAACAAACATAGCTGTGATACTAATTTCTGCCTCCTCCTGGTCTCCTAGGGGTATAGAATACAATCAAACAGTTCCTCTATCCAAAATGTGGCTGTCTATGAATCCTTGAAGCACTCAGAAGTGGACCAGGCCAGAGGCAGAAGTGTATACTCACACCTTTTATCTTTTTTCTTATTTTACTATCTGTGTGGCTCTCACTCAGACTCATGCATGCCTTGTCTCACTCCTTCCGCTGCACACATGTGGATTGGACACAAATGCCAAAAGAGAATCTCTATCTTAAAATCTGAAGCCACTTGTTTGAAGTCCGAGCTGTTGGGACTCCTAAACGCCTTTTCAGAATTGGCAATCAGGAGCAAATAAAATCGAACAAGGTTTAAGAAAAAAAAAGACTAAATAATGCAACAGAAGAGCTAATTTTTCTAAGTTATATAAAGATATTTTAACATGGTGCACTTAAGTGCTACTAAATTTACTAACCGTTCTAGCACCACTTAATAACCTGTGCGACCATAGTGTCTCCTCTATTATGGCCCAAACTTGTTTATTGTGATCAAACTCATTTGTATAATAATCTGATCTACCCTGTTTCATGGTGCACAGTGTCTATCATGATGCATTTACCTGCTTGCTTTCAAAGGTACATCGCATTCTTGATTTGCTTTTATTTATCACTCCCGCCTTCCCACCATCTGTTTTTTCTTGCTTCCTCCCGACACATTTTTATTCGGAACCAATTCCACTGTAAATTTCACTGTTGAACTAAGTGAAGTGTTGAGTGTTGTAATTGTTCTTGTTTTTAATTATTAATATTTTTAATTTACTCATCCTCGGTATACTTGCCTCTCTGCAAGAAAATCTCATCGACGTTTATTTTTTGTCTGTTGAAAAGATTTTTTATATTCTGTACATCAATACAGTGATATTATTTACAATTTTTGAAAAGACACATCTTCATCTGGGCAAATGCGTTTGCTTTTTCAAGAGTAAAAAAAAAAAATTCAAGGAAGAAGATTAGAAAATACCTCCAGGTTGTATAAAGACAGTTCTAGATTAACCTGTTCTGAGTGTGAATGGATGATGTTTATCTAGCAGACCTATGACATACTCTGCACATAAAGGAAAATCTTAACAAAAATGTCAGCTATCATTAAAGGGCAGTTTCCTAATATAGTCAGTATTTACTATTGTTGGCTTTAGATTTAGCAGTGTTATCAGAATATGCAAAATGTGTCCTTATTTTTTTTTCATATGAAGGAAAACAAATGAATTATTAAGAAGAAACTATCCCTAAGCTGCCCTGTGATCTTTTTCTGCTCCGTTTTGAATGAACAAACTTTCTTTTGTAACTCCGGTGTCTTTTTATCATATTTATTCAACTCGACGTATTGTTCATTTAAAGGTTAATCTAGTAAAAATGAAGGTACCAATGTATCATCTCAAAACCTTAGCATGGCAAGTGTAATTTATTGTCATCAATGGCTTCATTTGTGACATGAGGCTTTGTTTATGATATTGTTGTACAAGTGACCATGTTTTGAAGTACAAAAAAGTGGAGAAAAGAATATAAAATGTACAACAAGGGTCCTGCGACGGATTGAAGTTATGTTGTATTTCCATGAAATAAAAATGTTTAACTGAAAAAATGAATGGTTCTACCTTTTTAAGTGACTCTTAAACTCAGCATTCAAGTCAGCTGACATGTTGACAATTTAATACAAATGGTGTTTTTCTTTTAACCCTTAATGCACGAGTGACTGGACCCTACACTCTTCCATAAGTGGGTCTAAAAGGACCCGTATTAGAATAATATGTGTTTTTATGCAATTTTTGTCATTTTGGTTAAGAAAAATCTCTTGTATAATATTTAGTATTATAGATTATTATTAGTATTATTGAGGAATAGCTGGAATATGAAATGATACATTTTTTTAATTACAAAGATACTTCAAGAAAACCACCTTACCGGGTCCAAAAAGACCCACTTATGGAAGCTTGGGGTAGTAATATAAAACTACAATTTCTTAAAATGTACATTTAAAATTAGAATGGCATGATATCCAAAACATGTTTTTTGAGGAATAGCTAGAAGGGACTGGCTTCAGTAGAAGCTGCTGGGACTCCCAGCAGCGTCTACTGAAGCCTTCCGAGTAAATCGCCAGAACGCCGACACCTCCTCATCTCCACCGCTCCCATGTTTTATTTTGCAAAATAACGGGCCTCATTAAAAAAAAACGCACTGTTTCCGCACTTGCCATTGGCTCAGGCCCAGTGGCGAGCCGTCAGGGCCCTCTAGGCCCTCTGTGAGGGCCTAAGATATTCCAAAAAATAATATTTAAAAACATTAAAAAAAATAATATTTTTTTTAAATATATATTTTTTTAATATTATTTTTGTTATATTTTTCATTAGTTTTACCGAAAAAAAACTTGATTTAATTGTATTTAAAATAACATTTCCAAAGAAATAAATCCTTCGAATCTGCCTGTTCATTCTCTGTTTGAATGTAGGGGTTACATGAAAGAAGCTCACCTGGCCCTCTCTGCGATTCACAGAGGGCCCGCTATAGTAACTGAACGAGAGAGTAATGTCAAATGACAGTACAATTGACCAATCATATCTTCCCTCTAAATGGGTGGGTTTTATTATCGCGGACATTATGACAAGTTCCGCCCGCTGTGAAACTTTTCTTGTTTCCATAGCAACAACAACTTCCTGTCAACAGCGTGAACTCGCCTTCAAAATAAAAGCATGCCAAATTACACTTAAGACATACAACGGCAACGAAAGTAAGAAACACAATGCAATATCATTTTCAATGTCAAAGAACACAAATTGGGTTCACAGGTGTTGTTTTGTGGGGTAGAGGGTCGTTGTCATTGATGCGTTTTGCACCCTGGGCCGTTGTTTTGATATTCCGCTGAAGTATACGCTGTGACGTAATAACTATTTATTTTTTTTTTTTCGAG
This sequence comes from Trematomus bernacchii, assembly GCF_902827165.1. NCBI lineage: Eukaryota > Metazoa > Chordata > Actinopteri > Perciformes > Nototheniidae > Trematomus > Trematomus bernacchii. The sequence continues at coordinate 6,160,426 of NW_022988097.1, read as the reverse complement.
GGAAGGGGTGGGGGTCAGAGGGCCTAGGTATAAAGCTCACGGCTCGCCACTGCTCAGGCCCCAGCCCAAGCCCCCAGGAAGTGCGCCGGACTCTGAGGAAAATATTCGTTGTGGCCAAACGGCGGTACTACACTTCCGTATAGGTTGCTGGGCCCGGAAACACTTTTTCCGATTGACTTACATTGGGAAAGAGTGGTCTGTAAATCGTTGGATAATTTTTTTTAAACTAAATAAACTACCCAGTATGAACATTTGTATAGCCCTTATTAGAAACATTCGGTCCTCAAGTTGTAAAATGTGCTAATAACGTTATTCTGAGAGTTAATGCCCTCGGCATTATGAACGCGCATCTGAGAGCGCATCCATGGATCTAACCCACGGGACCGTGCCCGGCACGTTCATGTGACGTGTTCAGTACTACATGAGTTTTACCTTTACCCATGGATGCACAATAAGAACGGACCCATATCGCCTTACTGCCAGCCCACGGAGCTGTAATAATGGATATTGCACATATTTGCTGTAATTCATAATTTGTAAAATATTATACTACATGGGCTGTATGATGTAAATCTTGTACCGTAAATGTTGTATTAAATAAAGCACTTAGTTCCCCCTGCACTTAGTACCCCAGGGCACTAAGTACCAATCCCGTTCACACCGGAATAAGTTCCCTGAGCGAAGATTACGCAAATGAGCCGCTGACGTCACTTCGTCTTCTTCTGCTTTGGGTTTACTGGCAGGCCGCAAACAACTTCAGTTATTTCAGGACCGAAGTCCCCGGCCGGAAGTCCCCGGAGTTGGGGACTTCCGAGTAAATCGCCAGAACGCCGACACCTCCTCATCACTCCACCGCTCCCATGTTTTTTTTTGTGTTGCCATAATTTATTCTCTCTCCGTTGGTGCGCGGGGCTAATGCTAATGCTAATAATGCTCATTCCACAAATACAATGGCGGCTTCACAAAACTTTTCAGAGTTTTACGGGGCGTGGTTTGCAATTCGCCCAGCCAATAGAAATTGGTACTTTTTTGGTACTTTTTTGGTACCACCTCTCTAGCAGGCACTACAAATGGGGGTAAAAGTTGTGTATCTACAGAAGGTCCAGTTGTGATAGACACGGTTCGCCACTGATAAATAAAGATATATGTTTCAAAGCTCTAATCAAATTAACAGTTGTATTAATTGTATGAATTATAATTGTATATGTATATATATATATATATATATATATATATATATATATATATATATATATATATATATATATATATATATATATATATAGCCTGTGTGTTGTATATTTATACACACAAATGAACAACCTTTGTTGTCAAAAAACAAATAACAAGTTGTATTGTAGTGTTTATTTTAGTGTTGTTTTATGCTTATCCACATTTTGATTTCAGAGCACAGGACAGGAGAATGCTGGGCACAACATAAAGCTCAACAGTGAAGCTGGCAATGCTGAACAAAACCATCTAGAGTTATAATATTTATTCAGCTGAAAAAGTCAAAGCTCTACGAAAATGTAATAAAAAATATATTGCACATGGTTGGTATTTAACAACAAGGGGTGTTATAGTCTGTGTTGTAGTGTGTGATATTGGTATTTATGGAAACATTTTACACCTTTCCTTCAAGTACTATAGTTTTAGATACTTGTGGGGTACTTAACATGAATAATCACAGTTACTATCCTTTTACTCCATCACATTTCAAAAAGAAATAGGCTATTGTTATTATAACTCCACCACAGTAATCCATCATCAGCTTTACTTTTTAGATAAAGATTTAACTCACAATTGATCATAACTCAAAATACATATATTTTTATATACCAAGTGGTTTCATGTACAACCCACACAAGTATCATGCTAAATTAAGCTCTGTTGCTTGGATATCACTAGATCCTGTTACATCAGCGTAATATACAAGTACATTAGCATAATTACTAGCTAGCCGCTAGCTGCTAACTGCTGCGGCCGCCTAGTTAATATCAAAATCCATCATATAACAATCCAGTACCATGCTGTCATGAACGCGCAGTGCTGTTACGTGTACAAATTGACATGCTTGATGTGAACGAGCCTTTTGGGGGGCGTGGTTAAAGTTGCGCATGCTCTATGAGCGCAAATACGGGTACTTCTCAGGCATGACGGGTAATCTGTGACGTTTCGCTCTCTCAAAAGTTGGGCCATTTTATCTTCATGCGCCAATGTGCAACTCTCATAGGAATGAATGAGGCTCCGCCTCCCACGCTGTATCCAGTTCTTATTATACATCCATGCCCCAGCCACACGAGGACGATAACGGTCGTATCTGCTACAGTTCACTATCAGATAGACGGTTCGGCCACACGAGGCCGACATGGAAACGCAGAAAACGATAATGACGATAACTGGTCCCAAGGTGGGTAGATCTGCGAACGAAACGCTCTGGGGGGGCAAACGGCTCCGTGTTTACGCCTATACGATCATTTCCTGATAACGATGACGCAATAGCCCCAGTGTTTCGAGCCAGATCCCGGTATCTCGCAGGACAGTGCACCCAGCAGGAGCTTCCAGCTAGATTTGATCGATATGGACATAAACGCGAGTGAAGTCTAATCGGACAGGAGAGGAGACACGCAGCTCTGCATGATAACCTGCAGCTCCGCCCGCTGTGATGGAGCGATGAGCGGAACAAAACACACACTTCAAGTTAGATCATCACCCGTAGCTATTTTAATTACCTCTCTAACTACCTAAACTAGTTATAAATATGTTTATTTACGCAGAAATGGAGATGGCTATCCATGCCTTTATTTCATCCCGGCTTGATTATTGTAATGCTCTGTTCTCCTGCCTCAACAAAACATAAATAAACCGGTTACAACAGGTCCAAAATTCTGCAGCCAGATTACTCACTCGGTCCAAAAAAACATGCCACATCACTCCGATTCTTTCTGCCCTGCACTAGTTTACACATATAGAGCTGTCCATGGCCAAGCCCCAGCTTACATAAACGACCTGATCCACCCTCACAGCACAACCCGGGCCCTGAGGTCCTCTGAGCAACGCCTCCTAAGGGTGCCCCGAACCAGGCTAAAGACTAAGGGTTACCGTGCCTTTGAGGTGGTGGCCCCAAGGCTTTGGAACAAACTCCCCCAGATAATAAAAACCTCTGCCTCAATAGAGATTTTTAGGGGGCAGTTAAAGACCCACCTCTTCCGACAGGCCTTTGGGTCGTCGGAGGAGGTGAGTTAGTGGCTGTCAGTTAGTGGCTGTCAGTTAGTGGCTGTCTTTTATTGGTGTTTTATCGTATGTTTTATCCTATGTATTACCTGCTGTTGTTTTATGCCTTTTATTCTACATGTTATAGTTGTACTGTGAATTGTGTACTGTACTGTAAAGCACTTTGTACATCCGTGTTGAGAAGGGTGCTATATAAATAAAGTTTTACTTACTTACTTACTTATTTTTACTGTCGGGTCACTCATTACTGGATCAGCCAGCTGCATGAGACCACGGATACTTACGGGCTGTCAGGAGAGGGGGAGGAAAAGAGAGGCTCCGTCCTCTGTGTATTATTCTTATATTATTATATAGAGTCGTTATTCATTTGTTTTAAAGCTCAATAAATAACAAAGAAGACCTACCTCTGCTGCTAAATCCAGCGCGGAGAATAAACAGAAGGGCAACCATGGCAACCATGCATGCACGAGAAGTCTTCTTCGCTGCTTTTGGCGTATTTTGTGGTCGAAGTACAGCGCCACTTACAGGTCTGGCATATGTACTACAGCGTTTCCAGCGCTTTCGAACGGTCTCGTGCTGAAGTACAGCGCCACTTACAGGCCTGGAATATGTACTACAGCATCTCCAGTGCTTTCGAGCGGTCTCGTGTGTTCTGGTGCCTGTTGTGTGTGGACGGAAGACTTTTTTGATAACGATTGCGGTCCGTTTGCGTTATCGTCCTCGTGTGGCTCCAGCCTCAGTCAAACTCACGTTACACGTTACAACTCAAATCACGGCTCGTTTTCTGCCAGTTTTCCCGTGGGCTCAGAGGAACGGTCCACTTCCTGCCCGGCGCCTCTGCAACGCCTCGCGTTGACTAGAGTGGCCGCGATCTTTGCGAACGCCGCGGCACAGCCGTAACGCGGTCGTAGCGTGGCCGTAACGCGGCCGTAACGCGTTTACTCCAGTAAAGGAGGCAGCCAGTGGGCGCGCGCATGTGAGTGTGATTAACCGCAGGAAGTGCTGTCAGAGCGCTATGCAGGGACATTATGGCCGGCGTGTTGTTGTCAGAAAACACACCTCACCTAGTGTAATAGCTCCGATTGATGCACTTCACCGTCTGTGTGAAGAAGGCATTATGACGCGTGCCGCAGTGCGTTCAAGGACCTCAGTAGAAAATCGGCCCTTTCTGTGTCAGCCCCCCATGAGCCAATCTTCCTTTTATGGAAGGTTTGGCGGCGGAGGGGGCCACCAGAGAGTGCAACAGCTTATTAGCTGCGACTCCACAGTGCTTGGCTACTCCCTATCCCCACGCACGTTCAGCAAATGTGTGGCCACAGCGCTTCAGCCGCTTCACGACCATGGCATGAGGGTTTTGTAATACGACCTCATAGTCATGGCCAGGTCCAGGGAAGAGGCAAACACAGCCCAATTGATCCAAGTGGATTGCGGTCAATTGGAAGAAGAGCAGTCCCATACCTCACCAGCAGGCAGACTACGTGCCACCCTGTCAGAGAGCAGACAGGCATCCCTGCTTCAGGCAGTTTGCAGACTGCGACAGGGGGCAACGGTGACAGCTTTGACCATCATGCAGACTCTGGGTCTCATGGCGGCTGCTCATCTCGTGGTACCGCTGGGGTTACTTACTCGCCTGCAGAGGTGGTTTTCCGGCCTTCGTTTAGATCCCAAGAGGCACAAACGACGTCTGGTGACCATCCCCCCCCCTCAGTGGAGGGCAACCTCCGATACTGGGGGTCCCCAAAGCATCTGCGGAGGGGAACTCCGCTGGGGCGGGTGACCTCCTACGTCACGGTGTTCAAGATGCATCCGTGACAAGATGGGGGGGGGACCTGCCTAGAGAGAGCTATAGGTGGTGGCTGGCCTCTGACAGAAACTCGGCACATCAACCTTCTAGAGCTACGGGCAGTAGTACTGCTCCTACAGCACTGCAAACCCTTACTACAGGGTAAACATGTGCTGGTGAGGAGTGACAAACGCACCACAGTGGCTTACATCAACAGGCAGGACGGAGTCAGCACCGCTGCCTTGTTTAGCGCAGCGGAGAACCTGTGGTTGTGGGCCTCAGATAATGTTTTATCTCTGAAGGCCCCCCACATTCCGGAACTGGAGAACAGGGCGGCCGGCCTCAGGTCAAGAGGCGGGCCCCTGCCAGATGAATGGTGGTTCTCCCTGGCTCGGCAGGACAATCCACCCTTGGGGGTGGACACGTTTCCACACGAGCAGTGGCCAAGATAGCTGCTCTACGCCTTTCCACCGCTGCGTCTCATTCTCCCCCTCCCGGAGAGGGTGAGACGAGAACGTCTGTCAGTCATCCTAGTGGCCCCAGGTCGCCGCTTGGCGCCGTGGTACGCAGAGGTGACACAGATGATGGTGGGCCAGCCCTGGACGGTTCCTCAGGTCTCGGGGGCGTTGTCTCAGGAAGCAGGTGCAATAGGGGCGTTACCCCCTCTGGGCCAACCTCTCCAGGCTTGGCTCCTGAGAGGGACAGGCTGAGACGGAAGGGACTGTCTGACAAAGTTATTCAGACTATCCAGGCAGCAGGAGCAGGATCCACCACAGCCTGTTACAGGACGAAGTGGTTGGGATTCCAGCGGTGGTGTGAAGAAAGGAGTCTAGAGCCTCTATCATGTACATTGGGCTCTATTCTGTCCTATTTACAGATACTGGTGGACAGGGGGCTTGCTCATTCCACAATTAAAGTGTATGCAGCAGCCATTTCGTCCTGCCATGAGAGATTTGACGGCAGGTCAGCCGCTTATGACGCGGTTTTGGGGGAGACAGCACCCAGTGGTGCATGCCTCCTCCCCGCAATGGGATCTGCCGTTGGTGCTCGAGGCTCTGGTCACAGAACCATTTGAGCCTCTGGAGCTCTCCTCCCTGAAAGCACTGTCATTGAAAACAGCTTTGCTGCTTGCCCTGACTTCGGCCAGGGGAGTGTCCGAGCTGGCCGCTCTGTCGGTGCACCAGAGTTGCCTTTTGATCCGGGGTGACCATAGCGGGGCGACACTCAGACCGAACCCCTCCTTTGTTCCCAAGAACCTAAGGAGTTCGTTCAGGTCGAGGGCTAAACAGTTAAACGGCTTTTTTCTTCCACCCCATATTGGGGACAGGGAGGCTAAATTGCAGTAGGTATCTGACCCCCCCCCTGGACATAATGCACTTATGTTTTCCCATGCTCCTTAGGGACCCGGGAAACATGGTGCGCAGTAAGCCCCATACAGGGCTGGAGGACTCTGCCCGCCTGCCTGTGGGCGGGCGGGGTGAGCCTTCCCCACTATCGTCCATGCACACTCTACACGAGGTAAGCGTGTGTGAGTGTGCTCTATCCAAGCTGCGGCCCCAACTTCTCCACGGTCACAACTGGAGGAGAAGAAGTTGCGGTGCAGTGGCTGTTAACCAAAAGCCGGTCAGGGGCAGTGTGATGGGTCGATGTTGTTGGACGACAGGGCGTTTATCCATCAGGGCTCCACCCACTGTAGAGGGCGGAGCCTGTGTAAGATATAACGGGGGGTTACGTATTGTAACCCTAGTTATATAAGCACAGGCGGAGCCCTCTTCCTGGGGCCCTGTCTGTCCAATGCCGCTCGCTGAAGAGGGTGTAGGATGACAGTCAGGAGGCGTGGCCGCCTTATATACGGTGAGCTTGCGCGCGCATTCAGGTAGGCCCGCCGCGAGGGGCCGGCTACGTTTATAGATATCTCAGTAGGTGAATGCTCGCATAGTATGGTTGAGAGGTAGTACCCATAGAGTCCAGTAGAGGGCTCCGCCTGTACTTATATAACTAGGGTTACAATACGTAACCCCCCGTTTGGATCTACCTATACTTGTGAGTCTAGCTTTTCTCATATGAATGCCATTAAAACAAGGGCACGTTGCTCCATGACCAATGAGAAGTTGCACGAGTGTCTCAGGATTGCTCTTACCACTTATGAGCCAAACTATGCTGAAATAGCTAAATCAAGGCAGTGTAATTTCTCTCACTGACTCAAACAGGCTAAACATGACAGAAGTCTGATGTATGGTATGTATGCAGATCTGTTTTTATGGTCATTCATTTTATGGTCATTCAAACAAGCCTACTACTGTTTTGCAAATTGTAAAAAAAAATCAAAAATATGAATTTTATTGTGAGTCTGATGGCTATTGTTTTACTATGTTCTATTTGCATTTAATATTACATGTTATGGATTTGTGTTGTCTTCAAAGCACCTTATGTATGCTTGGAAGTGTTGAGGATATTATAAACAGGGCTACTTACTGTTAATGTGATGAATACTGTTTTATTATATTCATCTTGTTTTGTACATTAGTGGACATGGAACTGTTAGGGGAAAAAACCTCATGTCTCCTTAGTTTTAAAGATGCAACATTTTGCACTTTTGTGTCAAGCCTTGTAACCGAAGCTTTCCTACTTTGTTATGGACTGGTTGCTTTCTGCAATGATTTATGGTGATACAATTAAAGTGAAAAAAAGGGATGCACGTGACTAGTTTAATGTATTCGTATTAACACTACTGTAAGCAAGAGTTATTTGTAGTGATTCCTTGACAAAGTATTGTGTGGCCCACAAACCCCCAGTGATTTCCCTATTTGGCCCACTTGCTAATGAAGTTGAATAGCCTTGTCTTAAAGCATCCTTTTCCGATGTGCATTGTGACCTATGATTGTGACAGATAACTTTACGTTATACTTGCACTCCAACTGAAAACCTGACAAATGATAGGAGCATAGGATGTCATACTTTTTGTATCAGGATATCTAGGACCCGTTTATGTGTTACGTTTTCTTTGTCATTTATCTGAATATTTGTTTTTTCATTAGAAAGTCTAATTTTTTTCACAAGTAAGTCACCCTTCTTTTTATTGAATTGTTGTCCATTTTCAATTTTAGGTTATATGAATATTGTGGTGAAAATTAGGCAGTTGCTTTATTGAAAAGTCTCATTTAATGTTTAAGAGCCATGTCATGTGACCCAATGGCTTCGAACCAATTCAGCACTGTATTTCCACAATTTAAAAATAATAAATGAGACTTATGAGTTGATGAAGATGTCACTGGATATGGAAGTTAAGTCCATGGATGTATAATAGGTTAAGTCTGCCAACATAAAACGTACTTCACTCGGTTCCAAAAGTATGTTAGGAAGGTTCTAGCGAATCCAGCTTTGAATAAGCAGTCATGTTGCAATCATCTTTGATCGATGAATAGCGTAAAAAATATACAGAATTTATAATAATTCCACAAAATACTATAAAATCAGTTATTTATTAAGAATATGGGTTTGGGCGAAAATGTGTGCGAGACAACGATGGGCGGGACTGTGTAGTCCAAGCGAGGCTCTCTATTGGCCACACGGACGTAACGTACGCATGACGTTATTTTGAAATTTCAGCGGCGAACTTTCTGTTATTGTGTGTCACTCGGAGCTGCACTGCGGCCTTGTTTTTGTTTTTTTTTTACCTTAAAGTGGATTTAAAATGTCTTTTCCAAGAGCTCCTTTGAAAAGGTTCAACGAGAACGTAGGTAAGTGACGTTTACAAGCTAGTAGTCAGAAGCATGTTGGCAAATGATCCACTAAGTTATTCAACGGTAAGTAGCTTATGTTAGCTGACATGCTTAAGCAATTTAACGTTAACGGTGTTTATTGCTTAGCAAACATTAACCGGTTACACTTTGTCAGTGCGGGTTTCTGTCGTGTTTACTGACAAGTCATAATGCATGAAGTGCATGTTTAAACTAAGTAACGCTTAGTGAAGCTAACTAAGAAGAGGCGGCTAACGTTGTGATTCTGTCCGAAGGATGTGCCCCTGCACCCGGGTCATATGAGATCAAACCCGGGGAGCTTAAGGGAGTTGCTTCCTTCGACAGATCTGATCGGTTCAGACGTGTTAAGGCAGGTGGGTACATTTGATGAGAACAACACTAAAACAAAACATTACCAACAATAACGTTATGATCTAAAACCTAACTTTTTGTGTCTCCTATTTTCACCGTCCTGTGTCTCCAGCGGCTCTTCCTCCACCAACACCAACGACCAGGAGTGACTTCATGTCTCCTGTCCGTAGGACCATGTCAGTTGATGGTCTTGTAAGTTCTATTTTATTTAAGCTTGTTAATATGCCACTTAGATAGCTCCTGATTTACATATTTTCTAGTCCAACAACTGCTACTGTCATAAAACTAACCCGCTCCCATTCTTGTGAACACCTAGATGGAAGGTTCAGGTGTGAAGAAAGAGAAGCATGGCATGACCGTGGAAAGGAAGCAGCAGAAACTCCTGGAAAAAGAGGTACACTTCATCAAATCAACATTTGTGCTATAGATGTACTACTTTAGATTGTATAATTCCTGTTCCATGTCATTAAAGCATTACTGAGCAACTGGTGATACATACATGTTTTCTTTACCATTGTTCCTACTACTACAAATGTTGAAATCATAACCCTAGTTTTGTTTTCATCCAGATTCGGTCCCTGGTTCAGCAGCGAGGGGAGCAGGACCGTTGCATGCTGGCTCTGGAAGAAGACCTGAAGAAGGTGGAGGCCAAGCTGCTGGCTGCAGTCAGGGAAAAGACGGGCCTTTCTGCCAATGTTACCACCCTTGACAGACAGCTGCTTGAGCTCAAGAAAATCAATGAGTTCCTTAAAAACAAGGTGTGATTAGTTCTGATGTTTGTATTAAGTGTAATAATTAGAAATCCTGTCTTGATTAAGCCTTGATGGTAGCATCTTCAGTGCTAAAAGCATGTTTGAGTTCCTTGCTGTCTTGCATGACAAGTGTGACTGCTTTTTTAGGTTTCTGCTGACACTACAAAGAAGAGAATTATATTGCTCACAACAGAGTTGACAGAGGCCAGAAACAGTTTGGATGCTAAAAACAAGGTATCACTTACACATTCTTTAAATATTGAGTATTACAAAAATCCTCAATTGGTTTAATCACAACTGACTGCTATTCACATATACAATGCTAACGTAAAGTGTCTGTGTGGATCCAGGAGTTAAAGGTCCTGCAGATTAACACTGAAGGCCAAGTAAAGGCGCTTGAAACTGACCTGAAAGCTGCCAGGGCGACTGTCAAATCTCTGAAGGACAGGAATAAGGACTTGGGTAAGATGTAAAAGCAACAGAAAGTGTTAGTAATGAAACAAACATGGTTACATATGTAGAGGAACAAAAGTAAACAGGGGTTTTCTTCCTCACAGAGGACCTGCATCACGTGACCAAACGTCAGAACGAAGAGCTTGAGAATGAGAACGCGAGATTACATGGTGAGTTCTGTATGGCTGTTTTACTTGAAACACATGTAGTTTCTTACCCATAACTACCAGAATGTTTTTCAGCTTGCATCGAGCACATTAAAATTAGGGTTGCAAAATTCCGGGAATTTTCAAAGATGGAAACTTTCCATGGGAATTAACAGGAATTTATGGGAATAAACTGGGAATTTTCTAAATTGAAGGTTAGCTCTTCATAGGGAACTTAAATATAGTTGGGGAAAGTCCAATTTTTTAAAATTGTAACTCTTGTATAGCCTGTTCACATACTGCTGTGACAAAAAAATCCCAATTTAGGGTGAATAAAGTATATCCAATGTAATGATGCCCTTGTTGTACAACACAGGGTACAGGCAACTTCCTATTTCTGCATGTGTTTGTGGGTTTGCTTCCTAATCCTATTCTTCCCTGTTATTTTCCAGGTGTGATTCGGGAGCTAAGGGATGAGATCAGAGTTGTGGAGGGATACCTGGATACGGCCAATGACCAGATCCAGGTATCAATTGTCTTTACAAGAACAAATCTTACAAAAGTAGGCATCTTTTAGGCCTCTTTGTGATAGTCATGTTTGTGTGTTTGTAGGATCTTCGCTTGAAGCTCAGAGAGAAGACAGTGGAGAACTCTCAGTCTCAGATGGAGAAAGTAAAGTAAGCAGATGCTTCAATTGTTTATACAGTCGGATATTAACTGCAAGTCATGACACTCACTCGCCACTTCTCCCGCAGGCATCTGGAGACCGACCTAGAGCAGCGCACCATTGAGCTAGAAACCACCCAAATTGTGCTCAGAGAAAAAGAGGAGGCGGCAAATAAATTCAAGCAAGAGCTGCAGGCATCAAAGGAAGCCTTGTTGGAAGTGGAGACGAGGTTAAAGAACCAAGAGCTGGAGCTGAAGTCTTCCCATAGCTCAGTGAGTGACATGGAGGAGCAGATGCATTCTGCCGACCAAGAAGTCCAGGAGTCACACGCAACAGTTTGCCAGCAGGAGGCGGAGCTCGCCAGACTGAGAGGCGTGCTCAGGAGGACCGAGAAGGAGCTGGACGAGAGAGTGGCTCATCTGGAGCAGAGGTGTCTGTTCTCTGAGGAAGACAGAAGTATGTTCAGCCCGATCCTATTACGTTGGTAATTCAAATAAATTGAGAGGTGACATGATAAGATGTTTTAATTTTTTAGGCAAGACTCAGGAGGAGGGAATGAGGAGAGTCGAGGAATTGAAAGCAGAGCTCATCGTGCTAAAGGAAGCTAGAGAAGAGGATAAAAACAGACGGACTGCGCTCCAACAAGAACATGCTGCACTTACTGAGGAACTGACGCAAGAAAAGGTAACGCAGCGTTCTTGGAAGATTCTTATTTTTGATTCACATGATCGCCTAAGTGCAACTGACTCTTAACTCTTTTCTACAGGACCTTGTGGACTCCCTGACTGTGCTGTTGGAGCAGGAGAGGGAGGAGTCTGAGGAGCGGCTGAGGCAGCTGAAGGACGAGATGGAGGAGGTGCTGGGGGAGCTCACTCTCTTGGAGGAACAGGAGCTGAGGAGGCAGGAGATGGCGGAGAGCGGGCAGGAGGAAATCCAGAGGCTGCAGCAAGGAAACGATGAGCTGGAGAAACAGCTGAGTGACACCAGGGCACTGTTTGAGAGGTGAGCAACTATTGGCTAATATACCGATTAGATGTGTAGGCTGTGGTGGAAATTCCACAATAAATCACCTTCTGGTAAGAAATGAACAAATCTACAAGCTTCAAACCAAAGTTGTATTATTTGATAAAAAGCTTAAAGGTTTCCTATCATGCTATTTTTAGGCATATATTATGGGTCTCAGATATATAAAAATATATAAAAAACATGTCTATGACGTGTTTTGCTCAAAATACCAAACAGATCACCCATTCTAGCCATGCCTCATATCCCTCTATTTCAGCCCTGTCAGAGAAGTGCTGATTTGGGGTCCTTAGCTTAACAAATAATAGGAAGGGGAGCTAATACCTGCTCAGAATGCTACCGAGAGATTCTCAGCTAAATGCTGCCGTGATGAAATGCCATATTATGTTCAAAACCACATCAAGGATTATTTCTGAAACAGTATGGAGCTCAAATGCTTTTTCTCTTCCGGGTTTACTACAAGATGAGTTCCTTTCTTTGGTTTCTGCTCTTTTACACATGTACTCTCTCCAGTACAGGTTAGCTCTGAGTGTTAGCAATGCTTGCTAATGTAAACAAAGACCATATTATGTCCAAAACACGTCGCACATTATTTCTGATACAGCAACGTTTCTGATAGGTCCGTGGGCGTAAAGCCAGCCTACATTTCCGATATTACGTCATGTCGGCAGCAAATCTGGATCAGCTCCGTTGTACTCCTGTTTTTACAGATTTGGGTACAGAGGAAAAGAAAGAGGGTTTTGTTTTCTGACTCTTTGTGAGTTCCCTGACACACTGGGGAAACATATTTATGTATAAAAGACATCAAAAAGTGCATTTTGCATTATAGGACACCTTTTAAAGCATTTAACAGAATCAATCTTATTTCCAGCTGGAAGGGCAGGTGTTTGCAGCAGATTTTGCTACAAGATCTGACTAAGTTACCACAGAAAAACCAGCACTTCATACAGGAAAAAGGGGAAGGACTCAGCTAGGTAATTTACATTACAGGCTGTTGAAATGGTTGCCAGACGGGGGTTAAGTTTTGACATGTTAATTATAACCGGTGACATCTGTATGATAATTTGCCTGACAATGGTCACACACCCTTCTGTCTGTCGAATGCCAGAGAACAGAAGGTAACCAGTATTTTGTATTAAAGGTGTGATAAAAGACTAGGAGTGACAGCCGTAGAGAAAATCAACCCAAGGCAGAAAGTTACAGTTTACAAGTTACTTCCTCATTTGATGAGATATATATATATATATATATATATATATATATATATATATATATATATATATATATATATATATATATATATATATATATCATCAAATGAGGAAGTTTGAAATCATACTTGTACGGAGTTGGCCTTTTTTTGTTTTGCCACTGCCTGGGTATTACAATTCTGAGCCGCAAGCAGTTGGAAGTGTGTCCCAGTGCACTGAGTACAAAGTCAATTGAAACAAATAATTGACAGGTTGCCAGTCCATCACAGATCTGACCCAGCGGGTCACTTCCTATTTCTGCTGTGCCCAATTTCAAGTTTGCAAGTCCCCTTGGCACCTCATCTCTGGAAGCTGAGGGAAACCAGGGCATTGGAGGGAAAAAAGGTTTTTTGATTGTATTCGAAAGCTTAGAGCGGAGTCAGTAAAAAATACTAGGCCTGCCACTCAAAAAACATCTTTGACAACAATGACAGCATGTTCTGACAAGACATGAGAACAAATTGGGAAAAGAGAAAGGGGTATGACGTGCAAAAAGTGTCCGAAGGCCAGAAACTAACCTGGGCCGTTACATTTATACCGCATGCGCTGTAAGCACTTGGCTTTCAAGGCAATTAAAGGACGACAGTCTTTTGAGACACCCTTGCAACTATGTCTGCACCTTAAAACATATTTTCATTATCATTAATTTGTCTTTTAATTGCTGGGTTATTTAATAATTAGTAGAAATGCTAGAGCCCAGATGACTCCTTCTTGTTGTATCCATCCAGCAGTCCCAAATTCAAAGATATCGACTGTACTATCACATAACATGACAAACAAACAGAAAATTGCCCCATTTCAGAAGCTAGGAAGCAGATAATGTCTGTCATTTCTTTCTTGTAAAATTATATTGATTCTCCAAATTGTTGCATATTATTTTTCTCTCCATCGACTGTTTGATGAATGAGCCAACTGCTCCGCTTTCAAAAGCACTGTTGGACCAGTTCTCTTAAGTGTCATTATTGATCAACTTCTAGATTTTGCATTGACTTGACAGCAGGGCAAGTATTTTAGTTTTACATTGTTTTCACAAAATGTTTATCACCTTTAAACCAAGCATAAAAAGTCTGTCAATTTTAGAAAGGATCAAAATAAAAGATGTAAAATGCTAGGTTTACTATACTTGTATCAGTAAATGTACCTAATTTTAACACACAAAAACTGTTTTCTTGTCATTTTTAGTAAGGTGGTGGCTTTAAAAGAGGAACATTTAGCAGCCATCACAGAACTCCAAGAGGCGCACACAAACTCTCTGAGCAAGATGGCAGACATCGTCACAGAGCTTGAAAGGTGAGCACTCCAGTTGTCAGTATTCCTGGAATTTGTAGGTAAAATTCAGTCAATGTGTACGCTTCACAGAATGCTTCTCTACTGCTTTTCAGCGCCAGGGATGCTCTGCGGGGGGCAGAGGGAAGATGGGAAGAACTGGAAGCGGAGGTGGAGAGGGTGACGCAGCAGGTGGAGGAGATGGAGAAAGTGCTTCAACAGAAAGAGGAGGAGGTCAGCCGACTTAAGGAGGGGCTAGAGGAGCACCAGGAGCGACAGTTAGCCGAAGCAAAAGCCAGGCAGGATAATTCAAGGTATGCTTCCAATTCCCTTTGCGTAGAAATAACTGTCATTCTTTCAGTTTTGTCTATATTATCTTTTTTCCTTGACTCATTAGGAAGTTGCTGGAGGTCCAGACTTGCCTTGCACAAAAAGATGAGGAGATAAAAGCCATGGAGACGAGCCACGCCGCCCTGATCACTCAGCTACAGCAGGACATACAGCTGCAGACAAAAGAGAGAGGAGAGGCTCTGGGGCAACTAGAGGAACAGAGAGGTCAGGGTCTCCAAAATGAAAAGGAAAAAGCCCAGAAACTGGTAGAGGAGGTCCGCCAAGAGAAAGAGGAAATAATGGAACAGCTCACACAAGAAAGAGAAGAGAAGTTTGAAATTCAGATAGCTCTACAGGTGGAAAAGGAAGCATTGGAGGTTGAAAGGGAGGAGCACCAGCAGGTCAGGTCAGAGGGGCTCAGACTAAACACAGAGATTGAGAGAATAGACGAGGAAATGAAGAGTCTTCTGTCTCAAGTGGAAGTCAAAGAGCAGTCCAGGCTCGCTCTGGAAAATGAACTAAACGCGGCAGAGCAGGAGAGAACTCGCCTGGAGGAGGTCGTGCAAGGCGGCGTGAACTTCCAGGAGCAATTGGACATCATGGAGGAGAAGACCCTGACTCTGCAGCGCGAGTTGGAGGAACAGAGACAAGACAGGCGGGCTCTGCAGGAGCAGTTGGAAGTTCTGACTCAGGAGAAGGTGACGCTGCAGTGGGAGATGGAGGAGCAGCGACAGGAACTCAAGAGACAGATAACTGAAGCCCAGGAGAAAAGGTGAGGAAGTTTGGATTCTTTTTGTGTGCGCAGTTTTTAATTGTGTGGGTTTTTTGTTTTTTTACAAATGACACTTTTTAACCCTTCGTTCTCTTCTTCTCAGCTCCCAAAGTTCAGAGAATGAAAAGTGGAGGGAACAATATGAGGAGCTTTTTGCGAAAGTCAAGCCCTTCCAGGTCAGTTATAAAATAGAACATCGATTATCATCTTTTATTAAATCCGGATTAATCCATGTTTTTATACTAATTGGAATCGTCTATCTCTGCAATCCCAGCAACAGTTTAGTTAGGATGCAACCAAGAATTACACAATTGCATTTTTACTTGCTGGCTATTTTCCTAGAATAATGATTGATCAGTTAGTGTTTAAAGTTGAGAAACTGGGAAGAATTTTTTTTTCTCATCCATAGTGATTAGATTTCTGTTTTAACAGTCAAAAACCCAAAGATTTTCCCATCTAATACAATTTAAAACAGAATTGAGCCTGAAAAAGACACCATTTTCTTTCACTTTCGCGTGAGAAATTACTTAACAATTATCCAAATAGTTGCCGATTTATTTTTCTGTGTACCAACTCATTTTGGCAGCTCTACATTTGAGTGTCTTTCAGCTCATTATTTTGGTCTTACAGATTCCACTGTTTTGATTTGGTCTCACTGCTCTAATTAGCAGTGGCGTGTGCACAGCTTGTTTCATTTCCCCAAATTGGGGAGAACAACAGTTTTATTCCATGTTTTAGTTGAATTAATGTAGCGCATTAAAACCCTCTCATGTACCCACAGGAACAGCTGAACGCGTTTGCAGCCGAGCGAAACGCACTACTCAATGAAAATGGAGCGAACCAAGAGGAGTTGAACAAGTTGTCTGATGCTTACGTCTGTCTGCTGGGCCACCAGAACCAGAAGCAGAAGATCAAACATGTGATGAAGCTGAAAGACGAGAACATCGCCCTGAAGCAGGTGAGCTCTACCAGAGGAGCACTGACTGCACTCCATTCCTCATACACTTTGTCTCAATCAAAGTGCCTGTACTCTCTGAAATGTGTTTTTCTGTTTGTGCGTGTAGGAGGTCGCAAAGCTGCGGTCCCAGGTGAACCGGCAGAAGAGTGATCTGGAGCAGCTCAAGTCAAACCCCCCCGCTACTCCTCGCCGCAAGTTTGATCCCAGCAAAGCCTTCAAGCACGACAAGGAGAACATAAAAACTGAAACTCTTAAAGGTGAGTGCTAAACTGCTACACCCTGAACATATATGCGATCTTAGGAGATATGACGATATGTAATATAGTTGAATGTCACCTTAAAATATTTGTGTGAATGCCTAATTCTTTTTTTCTATTTGTCAGGAAACCATTATGCATAATGGAGCTCTTCTGCCAGACGAGAACTGACTACTATATCTAAAGTTATGGTTTAAATACTGATTTGTACGAATAATTTGTCCCATTTTGTTCTAACTGGTTTTCTTCTCAGCTGTTTTAATGCCAGACTTTTACATAGAGCCAGCAAGTTTGAAACATAATTGTAATGAGCAGATTGTACGTGTGCAGGAAAATAACGAGCAAACAGATGGCTGCAAGTAGACACATAATCCAGAGGACAATGACACAGTCAGCATTTAAATATGACATGTGAATTTCTTTTTTATTCTTTTAACTACCTTAGCATTTCTTTGGGTAGGGGTAGCAGAACAGTGAACATGTCATGCTGTATAGCTCTTGTTTTAATCTTTTCCTCTTTGTAAATAAAGAAAGAATCTAACACTCTTCTTAAACAAAAGTGTTACCGAGATTTATGAACTCCCCAAGTGTGAAAACAATATGTGTCATGTCTGTGTTGAGCCAATAGATGGCACTGTAGGACTACAGCCACAGATGGAGCCAAGCACAAGTCTATTGCACACATCCACACTATATATCTGCTACAAAGAACACAAACTCACTTCTCTGCAGAGAGGAGCCTCGGGTTATGGGTCATGAAGCTTTATTTCCTTTAGTTGATAAGACATAGCCAGCGAGTACCGTGTCCACAAATGGACTTTTTACAAGCTATGAGTCATGCTAGCTGTGGAGAGATGGGTCAGTTGCAGTAGCCCTCCAGGTGGTAAACGCTGCACGGCTTATGGCAGCACTGCTCCACGATGCCTCTCTTCACCTTCGTCTCCTTGTGGCCAGAATTAGCCCTCCGCGGCCGCTGCTCCCTTTTAGACAGGAACCCTTTTGAGAAAGATTCCATAGCCGTGTGTTAAATCCTGCTGTTCAAACCTCCAGTTCACTCAAAACCACCATTTAAACTGTTCACACTTTAATGGAGACTTAATGGCTAGGTAATCTAATCTCCCAAATCCATTCAGTCTTGTTAGCCTCCACTTCAAAACGAGAATATGACGGCGATCCCAACAGAGGCATATCATAGCTCGCACCTCTGAAGTTCACTTCGAAAACATCGATGGAATGTTTGATGCAGAACATCCAAATAATGCGTTTTGGGAATGATGTAATGATGTAATGAGGAAGCTGGGGGATCTTTGCAAGTAGCATGATTATTGGATTTGTCACATCATAGATATAACACCAAAAACCCTAGCCACAACACTGAGAATTCAAAAGAGGCCGGAGACGGGCTTTGCACACTAATGATCGGACAAATACATAGATTTAGTTTCAAGCGAGTTATTTTCTCCACTAGCTAGGATCCAAATTGGCATTCTCATTAGGCTGAGACTGAACTTTGAAAGTGGGCAGTGTCTGCTGGGACACAAAACTAGCCTTGTATGTCGGGGGCATTGTCGCACTGTTCCTCTCTGAACTCCTGCCATCAAGGGGGCCATTAGAACTTATTTTCCACAAGTTAAACAAAGCTGTTCCTGGAGTTGACTTACTGCCTTACCGAGCATCTCTTCCAGATCTCGCTTATGAGGTCGGTTTGGACTTTTAAAAAAGTGGGGCTGAACCTTCGCCATGGACAATAATCTCTTATTTTGTAATGCCATTTATAATTTGAACTCTCACACAGAATGTTGAGGTACTTGTTGTTTACTTGAGTATTTCCCTTTTTATGCTACTTGTACTTCTACTCCACTACATTCATTTTGTACCTTTAGTTACTATACAGATTTGGATTAATGAGGTTAAATATAATCAAGTCTTAAATCAGACTTTAGTTCCACCTGGAGTCAATTCACAAGCTACCCTGCAGTATACATAGTCATTCAAACTAGCTGCACCTTTACCAACACTTTCATGCATCAATAAATATGATCAAAACAAATCTAATATATTTTAATCTGAAATGGACCAATGAGTACTTTTACTTTTGGTATTTTAAGTATATTTTGATGCCAATACTTTTTTTCTACTTTTACTTGAGTAACATTTTGATTGCAGAACTTTCACTTGTAACAGAGTATTCCTACACCAGGGGTGTCCAAACTACGGCCCGGGGGCCAAATGCGGCCTGCGGACCATTTTGAATCGGTCCTCAGCAAATTAAAAAAGTATAATGAATATATGGCCCACAAATTAAAAATCTACTATTGTACTTCTTAAATATATATGTTCAAATATATAAAACAGTATTCATGTGTTAATAAACCCAATTTTCGAATAAATTCAGTCAATTAAAGTTGAAAACATTTTCTAGCAAATCTTAGTTGATAAGAAAAAAGCCCAATAACACATTTACATAACAACCTTGAAATATACCCTTCATATTTCCTCTTATGATAAGCAATTTGAGCTTCCTGTTTTAAGGGATGAGCTGCTAACTCAATAAATGAAACCCTACGGAGAGCTGTGTGTTTATTTCATCAATATCAACCATAATTTACCTCAATTTGATTGATTTTTCTATCTTATAACTTATGAGGCAATATACCTCATCTTTAGTGAGCGGCCCAGCCCTTCGTATATTTTTCTGTATGTGGCCCTCGGTGAAAAAAGTTCTTGGCCTTACCGAGCATGTCTTCCAGATCTCGCTTATGAGGTCGGTTTGGACTGTAGAAAAAGCCCAGCTCCCCACATACGAAGTAGAGGGCGTCCACCAGGTGGGAGCCGCACAGGTGGAGGGCTGGAGCACAGGACACCCCCCGAGAGTAGAGCGCCAGCAGTAGCAGCATGGACACTGCATATGGTACACTGGCCATAAGAGGCACTCCTATATAAGGGGGGAAAAAAGTACATTTGATAAAAATTGTATATGCTAGGTTCCTCCAACGGATTCAACCAATCCATCAATACTTAATACCTCGAGGACAGATGGTTGAAAGCTAAGAAGAAGAGATGTTTGATCAGACGTTTCTTAATGACACACGGGTATTATGAGCCCACTTTCTTTTAATAACTTTGGATATAGATATTTTTTTGCGATGTTCCTGTGAAATTCTGCCAGATAGCTCCAGGCTTTGAGTGTAATAATAACTCAGAGACAGCTCTGTAGGCACGCAGCAAACCAAAACTCAAAATAAGGGCTTTGAAGTGAGCAGAAAACTGAACAATTCATTATTTTATTGGAAATCAAAGGGCAGGGATGAAAGGCGGCCGAAAAGTCATTGGCTGATATTTGACTCAAATCTCTAAGTCTGACAAACTAGCTTGAGCCATAAGCGGGCAAAGTCAAATATTCAGAAAAGGGATGGGGGCGAGGATTCCATCTGGTTGACCGAGGTTGGCTTCAAGCTGTTATTCACTGTGGTGATGTCATAGTCGTAGATCTGAATCCTTACAAAAATTGGATATTTTTAAAGTTAAAATGACCCCAGGGCTGTTTGTTATCTTTTTGATCTTGCACATTTTAAAGTGTTTATGTACAAACAGTATTTTAGAGATGAGCCACCCAAGGTTTAATGTTATTTCTACACTGCTCCCTTAGAAGAAAATTGAAAACTGATTTATATTTGATACCTTTTGCTTTCCTTTTATCAAACCCAAATCTGTTACAAAATAGAAAGAATGCTTTGCCCTAAAAATGCATCACCGTGGTGAATACTGTCCTCAAGGTCACTCCACACCTGGCTCGCCGGTTTAGCGACCAAGTGCTAAAGAGTGGGAATGATCCATCTAAGATTTCAAAATTGCCATTAGTGTTATTAGTCAAATCCCATTTGTGATGGATACGCTCCAGAGTTTGAAGTGCAGCTCCTGTTTCAAGGTGAAAAACATATTTAGCAGTCATTTGGAAGCTATATAGACCTTTTGTGGACATGTTATAGTGTACAGCAGATTATTGCATTGAAAATGAATCATTTTAACTGTGTCTTTAACAATGCACCTGTGCCAGGCATTAAAGCATTGGCACAGCGCTCTATCTGGCCCGCCACTCCTTCTATCCCTCTTGGCTGTGTGCCAGGCTCCTTGGCACAGTAAATTGGTTGAATTATATATCCTGCCTGTGCTACTCTTTACTTTCTTCCCTGGTTATTATTCACATCAATATTAAAAGTTGAAATCTTGAGGGAATACAGAGAGCTGGCTTACCTGTGTGAGAGGCAGAGCAGCTGGTAGGTACAAATGAAAAGGGCCCAGGACTATGAAGGTTGCAGAGAACTCCACTCCGCTCTCTTTCACTTTCTAATTCTCCACGTCCATCTGGCCTTTATCAGCGTCAGTGGAGAACGCTACGGCCCTATCATTAACTCATTGACGCGTAAGCATGTTAATCTGCTTCCATGTGGCACTACAGTAAGTCTTTTTGCGGACAGACAGAAGAGTTAGGATACATTTGAGAGAGAGCAGTGACCCTTGGCGATACCAAATTAAACCTCTGCTCACATAACAAACACCACATGACGTAGTTCATAGTGCAGATTATAAGGACTTGTAGGTGCGTTAGTGAACATGGGTGATGGGTTTTAGGCTGGTGCTGATTGAATGTTTCATAAGAATAAGATAAGACTTTATTTATCCCGAAGGAAATTGTTGTGCCAGAGTAACAAAATACATTAAACACAATAAACACAGCAGCACAACAGCAAAACTGTACACTAAAAGTGCAGCAAAAAGAGCAATTAAACATCTACAGTTATGTTTGTCTATCTCTAGGTGTAAAAAATGAACTCTACCAAAATCAGGCAAACATTTAAATAAACCACACAAATGTTATGTTACAGGGGATTCACTACACACCAGTATTGAGGGTAACTGTGATATTTAAAAAATGAAATTGATATAATATTGGTAATATTGGATAACTTTATTGTTTTGTATCATGAGAATAAGGTTACTTTTGTAGCAAGAAAATGTCATAACAGTAAATTACTAATCTAAAATTACAATAATGTAAACCACAAAAATACTACATTAGAATATGGTTTTCACTAAACACCACTAATGATGGTATCAGTGACATTTGAAATATTAAGTTGATATGTCAGTTAGAAACATGTTAATATCGTGTAAATAATCCAGCGCCTCTTAAATAATTCCCGTTTCTTCCATTATCAATCTTTCTACCTCCCCCAACGCCTTTCACACATGTGCAATTATTTGCAAATAAATAAATATAATACCAGTTTTGGGATTTCTTTTGTTGGCATTTAACCTTTATTTCATAAAACTCTACAAGGAGAATACTCAGCGATATATAAAAAACAAGTTAAAGATGAATTGACAGATTTGATTGCATCATTATCATTTAAAAAAATATTTTTTTAGATATCATGAGGATGTTATCAATAATTATTTTAGACACTTCAACCGTTTAGTAAAAATCTGATATCGTGGGAGTCAAGGTTCAGAATTCTATGGCAATTTATTTTTTATTTTTCCTGGTTGTATTAAATGTGTTTTGCATGATGGGGCATTAGTGTATGTCATGATGTTACACACATGAGGCAATACATACAGATATTCTGTGTTGTCAAAATGGATTTGGTCTCCTTTTTAAACAACAATAAATGTATTTCTGGGCAGGTTGTTTTAGTTCTCTTCTCGTAAAGCTTTGTTTCACTGCGCAGGTTTTGACTTGTCTCCTGTCATGTGCAGCAGCTGTTCATTTTAATTGTAATGTGCTGATGGTATCTGAGGGTGGGCCAATTTTAGATGAGAGGTGACACGCTGTATAATTTTATGTCAAATGATAACTCAATTGTCAGGCCCCGAGGAAGCAGCACAGCTCTGTACTGCCGCCGCTTTGATACGAGGTACCACTCCATGGACACCGTGTTGTTCTGATGCAGCGCCCTGTAAAAGAACACAAGCTTTAACAAGTGACTAGAAAAGAGGACTTTACTTGAGTATTTCCCTTTTTATGCTGCTTGTACTTCTACTCCACTACAATTCAGAGGTACATCTACATTAAATCAGACTTTAGTTCCACCTGGAGTAAATTCACAAGCTACCCTGCAGTACAAAGTTATTAAAACTAGCTGCACCTTTACCAGCTTTAACAACACTTTCATGCATCAATAAATATAATCAAAACATATCTATATCATATCTAATATATTTGAATCTGAAATGGACCAATCTGCAGAATAAGTTTACTTTTGGTACTTTAAGTATATTTTGATGCCAATACTTTTTCTACATTTACTTGAGTAACATTTTGATTGCAGGACTTTCACTTGTAACAGAGTATTCCTACACAGTGGTACTTTCACTTTTACTCAAGTACAAGATCTGAGTACTTCTCCCACCTCTGCATTTTATAACATGTACAAACTCTTAAGTAGTTACTATTAATTGGGCAAAATCATAAAATGTTTTATAAAGACCAAACTCATTACCTATTCATTGCGTGTGCAGCAGGTATTCTGTCTTTCAGTGACCTTCAGGGGTCAGATATGCATTTTCTGGTTGCAGTAAATAGAGGAGCATGGTCATGAGAATCAGCTGAACTGTCCAAGGAGCAGAAATCATTTCCTCCCTAAAATGTGTTGCGTTCCCCTTTAAGCTGTCATTGCGGCATTGGATTTACAGACATCCAGGAGCAGCATGCTCACCTTGAAAATGATCCAGTGGCCAATAAATTCCAGCCCATTTTAATAAGTGAGACAGATTTCTGTAATTATATGTAACCCGAAGAACTCTAGATTGATAGAGCTATCACTTGTAATAGACCTCAACTCCTGCAGCTCCTGGACCCCGTTACATGATATAAGTTTAATTATGATATGTTATGAAAGGCAGATCTAGATTAGCATGCTTCCATGCCAGCAAGGATGTACATATATTATGTATGTATGTGAGAGATCTTAACAAAATCACATTTCTGTTATGTTTAGTACAGGGGTCAAGCTTTTATGATGCCTTTTTGTATGTGAAATTCTAGAACAACACCTCTGCCATTGACAACATTTCAAATCAGTATCCACCTCGCCTCTTGAACCCAATTTCTTATTTTTGCCGGACATTTCATTAAATGTTGTTCAAATTAATGGGTGTTCAAATAACAACAGCATATGTTGCTATGTGCGTATACAATGTTACTTTTAAGAAAAAAGCTGGGAACTCTCATCTGCATCTTTCACACTCAGCCGTCATACCTGAATTCCTCTCAATGCCTTTTTAGTCCTAACCTACTTTTTTAATCTTATGGTATTGGCATTTCAATTGTGGTCCCTCCTAAGCCACTTTGTGTACCCTTTTTATATTCTTTACGAACCATACAGCCTATGCTCTCAGCCTATATAGTACTTTAAAGGCAGATTCAAGACAGAAAACTCAAAAGGCAAAAGTTCTCCAAGTGGAAATTTCCCCCAGCACCGTTAGAGACTAATTACCCCAAGTTCAACTTGAGGAATCAAAGCTGTATCTAATGAGTGTACTGTAAAAATCTTGTGACCTTTTAGCATTTTTGATGTATAATAAAGCAGAAAGGATAAAATACTCCCACTATACATAAGAAAAAGCCCATAACATTAGGATTTAGGTGTGTTATAGCGACCTTTGGTCACAGAGAAAAGATCATCAGATGTAAATGTTCCTCCTATGACATGTCATAGCTAAGGAGGGTCAGGTCTTTCAAAACCTGAAAGTAAAAAGTAGTCCTTTGGAGGAATGATAAAAGAAAGAAGGAGGAAGAAAGCCATCCAGCCCCTTGGCAGTGTGATTTAAGACGGTGTTAAATGTAGAACCAGGAAAGGTCTAACTTTGCCA
This sequence comes from Trematomus bernacchii, assembly GCF_902827165.1. NCBI lineage: Eukaryota > Metazoa > Chordata > Actinopteri > Perciformes > Nototheniidae > Trematomus > Trematomus bernacchii. The sequence goes on along the minus strand of NW_022988097.1, from coordinate 6,135,548 downwards.
TGCTTTGAAAGTCGTTCCTCCAGGGAACTGAGCACAGCGACAGGGTTGCAAACAAAAAGGCACATCCTACTCGCCCCGGTCACATGGCTGCATCAAACACCCACATCAAATAGCAGAAGCCTGGCAGACGCCCTCGACATGCAGAGACAGACAGAAGTTGGGTGGAAAGTCGGCTGGGTCCCTAAGGTGGGAGTTGCGTAACTCGTCTTCTCTTCGACTGCGTTTGAGGAGATAAAAGGGAGTGAGGAGTTCAGCCTAGTGAGATGCTGTTAATCTGCTCTGATAGCGAGAGTCTTTTTACTCCCATAATTATCCCAGACTTTGTGAGGATGGAGACTGACTTCAGTGAAACATCAGAGAAAAAAATCCTTTACGTACACAGCAGACAACAGAAAAACAGCTTGGATCATTATGTTTTTATGTGAGTTGGAGCCGTAAGAAGTAATGAGACAGATTTCCATAAGTCAACGTTGAGAACTGGATACCGATACAAAGGCTTCGTGAAGATTCGTCTGTGCTAAGACGGAGCAAACCTTTGAATGCCTAACGAGTGCCATTCAAAATGACTGAAGGTCGAAAAGAGAAATCATCAAAAAAGCGTCAAAAAGTTATTTTTCTGTCCGTTTTGTTATCTTTTGCAAGGGCAAACAGGCCTGTCATATGCAAACGTTATCTCATGCATGTCTGCGCGTACAGACTGGTGGAAGACAGACTGGACATGGCGACTTGTTCCAGACACTGCCCTCCATGTGTGTCAAGGCCTGCTGGCTCAGGACCATGACAGAACGCCACAGAAATTCAGAAATACTTGGTCTGTGTGTGTGTGGGACTGTGAGTGAGAGGGCTGCCCCGGTGTCTGCACCCTCCTGTCCGTCCAGTGACAGTCGCTAATTCAGTACTAACCTCTGTCATGACCTACTTAGCTACGCCTGGACCCTTACAGAATACACACACTAATAATGAATAAAAAGAAGGAAATCACCTTGTAATTCAAGACATTGTTTAAAAAACCTCTACTCAATTCATAGCACACAAAGAGAGACATTGGGGCAGATTAGAATTAGAAGTTGACAGGTTGGGTAAGGGAACAGAGCTTGGTAAGAGCCATAGTTTGACAGCTTAGAAAATGACTACATGTTATAAATCTGACAAGTTCCCAAGAGAGAGGTAAGGCAGGACAGAATGATGGCCAGTTTGATTTTCAGGCCAGAAAATAGATTTCTATTTAAAACCTCATGTGACCGACCAGCCTTTTCAAGTTGGGCTCAGCGCGAGACAAGAGAATTTAATTTGGAACTGGCATTTTTCTAGTTTGTGCGAAGCGATCTTTAGTTTGATGGATTGATATGAGAGCGCCTCGCCTCCTCTCTGAAGGGAATACTTTTTTTTTTCACATCACATCTGGGGGGAGAAGGATGTTGTGTCTCTTTGTATTGCAACCCTCCCAAATGGGTATTATAACCCTTCAATGCAACAATGAGAAGTCCCATTAGCTTGAAATGTGCTTGATCGCCTACATTCCTCATCGGAAGTGGGTGTTGATTCACTTCAGCTCGGGACTGACGGTGTACAGTGTTTGTCGTGGTTGATGTTGACTGTATCCATCAGTTTTATGGGTGCAGTCATTTAAAGGCTGTAAGACACTGCAGTGATGGCTGTGACTCGCTGACTCTGGAGCTGCTTAGGTTCAGCTGCATAGAGCTAAATGCTTATGTCAGCATGCTTACATGCTCACTGTGACAATGCTAACATACTGATGATATTAATGTTTACTATGCTCACAAACTTAGTTTAGTTTGTTTGCATACTGATATTTGCTCATTAGCACTAAACACAAAGAAATGCTGATGCTGATTGAAACTTGATGTGTGTTGCACTCAAATGGACTTGAGTCACATGACTCTTTTGACAAGTCAAAAATGTCTGGAGCAGATATTCTATACAACTTTAGAGTTAACTTGACAAAGTAAAGAAAGAATAGCTACTCTACTTGGACTCTAAAGGGGCCCTATTATGTTTTTGGGGGTTTTCACTTTCCTGTAGTGTGTTACATAGATTTGTATGCATGTAAATGGTCTACAAACACTAAAATCCCAAAGTTCCCTCAAGAGGGAGTTTCTCTCCCACACACCCCCCTCCCCCCCTGCATGAGACGCCTCAATTTTTTCTGAAACATTGTGACATCACTTTGTAACACTCACAATTTTATCGGCTAGTACTCGATTGACCAATCACAACAGAGCCATTCCAGCTAACCAATCAGAGCAGACTGGGCTCTGGTTTCAGACAGAGGGTGAAAAGAGGTGCTGCAGCACAGGCAGTATGAGAACAATATAGACCTTTTTGAACATTAAAGCACAGAAACATTTCACAGAGGCACAAAATACAAATATGAAAATGAGAATTATAGGGCCCCTTAAACACTTTCCTTGGTCTTGCAAGTGTTATGACTTCATAATAATGTATACTTCCCCAAGCCAAAATATTAAAAAATATGTTATTTATGGTAAACAAAAGGTGTACCATAAATCCATGCAATGTACACTTTTATTTAGATGCATCTTCCAAATTGCAGTAAGCAAAACATGCAGGTAACAGATGGAAATGCATTATGACTTTTTTAGCACTTGTGTTTGCAAAACAATGACATTATCCTACCCTCTGTTTGCAGGTATTTAAATTACATTACATTAAATTATTTAATTAGTGAAACCATAGAGAAACAAACTCAGAACAACAAGAAGAGTACATATTCAAAGTATATTTGCTTCAAATAAGACAAACCATGGTTTGTCTTATTTATATATAGCAAATATACTTTGAATATGGGCTGGTGCATTAGTTATAAAATGGCCTTAACTCATTAAGTGCTCAATTTCTTTTTCTTCTTCATTCGATGGCAAAGCTAAAGGGGAAACAGGTGGTTTTTAAATGCCATTTTATAATATGTTTCTTAATGCTCTTAATGTCTTTCATTTTTGTAAAGCACTTTGAATTGCCTTGTGTTGAAAGGTGCTATATAAATAAACTTGCCTTGCCTTGCCTTGCCTTGCCTTTTGAGTTTTAAAGATGTGAAGACTGCTCTCAGGATGTCAATGGGAAGCTCGTTCAACTATTTTTGAGCCATGATTGAAAACAGGCGTGTTTTAGTTGAGGGGTCCCTGGGTAAGCAACAACTAAAATTGAAAAGGCCACTCCTCCAATTTAGTCATAAATCAAGTATTGGAGCAAAGGTACTTTTTGATTTGATGGCGCCAGCGGAAAAGTTAAAAACAACAATTGAAATAGATAATTACGGGGAAAATGAAGGCATTAAATAGTTGTTGAGATATTTCAATCTGGACAATATGGTGGACGGTGTGACCTGCTGACATTGCCATAGCAGTATCTTTCCACCTGAGAGTATTATATGGTAGAATGTTCAGTTCTGGGTCAGTATGTGTATATATTGGTAATAAGAAAACGTTTTTTTTTTTTTATCACAAATCACCTTGTGGTTGCGGTGCAGGTTAGATAGAAGTAAATCATGGGGATTATAGCAAAGCTGTGTACAGCCACACACAGGGAATGCTTATGTGTGTGTGCCTGTGCATGTTTGCACAAATCGATACAGCTGGTATCACCCCCCTGAGTCTATCTCCCCCTTGCTCTTAGAGATAAAGTAGAGAAAGCAGACCTACAGCCAGACATATGAGTGGGATTAACAACAGGCGCTTATTTGGGAGAAAGAAAAGAGGCCAGGCCCAAAGATAGAGGGATTTCAACACTTCTCATTTTCTGGAGAATGTGTACAGCAGGTACTGTCAGGTAAAAGGTCAGAATCAATCAATCCAATGTTCTCTGCCAACCTTCCTCAAATTGCATATTGACTGGGTGTAACGGTCTCCAAACCGTTGGATTAGATGTATGCTGACAACTTTAATGCTACAGTGGAGCTTTTCTGGAGAGGTATCTATACGCTGTGAGCGGGTATCTCAGGGAGTTTGAGTTGATGTTACTAAGCCAGAGTTGTTCGTCTCACCCCCTCCCGCACTATCTCTTCCTCTGAAACTTTCTCTGGTAACGGTTGCTGATGCGATTGAGAGAGTCTCTGAGGGGTTATGGAGCAGAATGCCAAACAAGTTCATGTTTGCGTGTATGCACTTGTATACTTGACACCTGGGACTTATCTCGATCTGTAACTGTCTGCTATCTGCAGGAGCTGTCAGCGCGATATATATAAGTCTTGTGTAGCGTGCAGAGAGGGGCTGTACATTTGCCTTGTTGGCTTCCACTGGGTTTGCATATAGCATGTTGAACAGTAGGCACTGCAGCTTTGATATGTTGATGAGAACCTTTTATGTTGCGTGCCTCTCAGTGTGTGTTTCTACGCATGTGTTTTGCTCAAGAGGAGGAAGGCGATGCTTCAGATGTGTTGTCCTTTCATTCCAGAGTCCTCCTTTGAGGTAAGAGGATACCATGGAAACTTAACATTTCATTGTGGCTCGCCGCAGATAAAGATTGAATTATCTGTGTTCTCCTTAAATCCCCATTCAATTTTTTTTTAACAGGGATGAAAGATTTTGTCGGCGGTGCCTGAGGAGCTGTGTACCCCGCTGTTTGGTAATATCTGAAATTAATTCCTTCAACCGTCCCAGTTGTGCCTAAACAATTCAAGGGCAGTGTTAGATCCACAAATTGAGAATTTGCTGAAAGGCCTTTGTACCAGAGCCAGTGATAGCCTTTTTTGTTAGGCATAATTCCATTTATCATTACTGTGTCCTAGCACAAACTGGCTTGTGTTGCCCAAACAACAAACTATATGTGACGCACAATCACAGGGGTTGTTAACCATTAATGGAAGTAGATTTTTTTTCCCGGCGTTGGCATAAAAGAAAGGTGAAGATAATTCATGGAAGTGAAAGCAGAGGACTCTCCTTTGAGTTGCAGCAAAGACAGATTTGCAAGGAACAGAAAGCAGGGTGGGGGATGAAGAAAGGCGAAAACAGAGGACTTCTTGATACCGTGCATGAATACTTCATTCTTCCCAGATAGGGCCTGCTCCATAATTCAACAGTATCTGGTCCTGAACACCTCATCCACACAATATTTCCATGATACACACACGTGCACAATCACCTATACACTGGGTGATTGGCCTTTGCCCTGGCCTTGTCTCATGATGTGAATCCTTCTGAATGCTGATTCTGCATCATGGACTTTATTAAAGCTGCAAATATAACAACATGTAGACATGGCTATATATAATGTGGCAGTTATGGATGTCTTTGGATGAGGTTAAAAGAGCTTACTTTCTTACTCTATTATGGATCTCTGACAGATATTATTCTACACAAGTAAGAAACCTCAAAGCTGACCCCTCAGAGAAACATTTATCAGGTTATTCATTGCTGGTTCACTAGGGGATAAACAAAACTTTGAAATATTAAACACTTGTAAAAATCAGTATGGGGAACGTGTTAGCAAGCAGTGGCTTATTTACACAACCAGAAGACATGAGCAACATTAGCATTCATCTGAAGTGTTGTTTGTGTCCACCTGATGAATGTAATTCCAATGGTCTGCTCTCTCTCTCATACATCTTCTGAGAAACTTTCTATCTCTTCAGCTGCTAAATGCTCTTTTTACCTGAACATGTCTCAAATGTATATATATATATATATATATATATAGCACCTTTCAACACAAGGCAATTCAAAGTGCTCTACAAAAATGAAAAACACTAAGTGCAGCGGAATAACATTTCAAAATGCCTTTCAAAAAAGAGAATTCAATAAAAATACAACAAGCTAATACAAAATAACACATGTCGAAAATACAATAATTACTGGCTCTGTCACTACGCGCTAGAACGTCCGAATGAGACCTTTATATCTACATAGGGAGCAGGTCCACTTTCAGTCCACCATGTAACATCTCCAGGTCTCTAAAGTAGCCCGGAATGGACAAATCATACTCTGCAACCTACCCTCTTACACTATTTAGTCTTTAGTTACATTTGCTAGTTTTATCATGGCGTGGTTTGCTAAACTGACACATAAACCATGTTTGGACTCAGGGACGTGCACATACATTTTGGGGGGCGGGAGAAAAAGGGCACTTCCCATAATCATTTATCTAAAAAAAATGTAAAACAAAAAGTGAAATATAGTTGCACATCTCTACTGACCAATTTATTTTAATACCCTCACACTCACGCAATTGTACTATACTCAACAGAATTCTACAAAATAATCAGTTAACACAGAGACAATGATCTTCTTTAGTATTCAATACGCACAAGAGCAAACAACAAACTAGTACAATTAATAGTTATTAAATGAGCAGCCAACAATCAAAATTATGAAGTTACTGTTTATAAAAAGATCGTTTTTTCATGTAGCCTACTTGTACATTTTGTTATTTTGGTCTATTTTGCTTCCATGTTTTCTTTCACTCTAATGGAAAGAAAACTTCAAAAAAACATATAAATGGTGTTCGTTTTACTGTCTGAATTCATCTATAGATTTAAAGCTAATCTGCATATTTAAACATAACATTTCAGGGGAAAATACTGACTTAAAGGGGACCTATCATGCAAAATGCACTTTTGTACATCTTTTATACATGAATATGTGTCCCCGGTGTTCCAGGGAACTCACCAAGTGTCAGAAAACACAACCCTCTCTATTTTCCTCCATACCCAAATCTCTAAAAAAGGGGCTGCAACGGATCTGATAAAAACTGATCCAGATTTGAACACTGTCCTGACGTCAGGACGGTGGCGCTACGGCTATTGGGCCAACTCCACCAATCAGGAGGAGACAGCCACGGCCATTGCCGTTTGAAAGCGCTGGAGACGCTGTACATATGCCAGGCCTGTAGGTGGTGCTGTTCTCACAGAATCAGCCCTTGCTAAAACAGAGCTAGAAATTGTCAAATTGAGCAAAATGAGGCATGGCTAAAATGCATGATCTGTTTGGTATTTTGAAAAAAAAAAAGTATAAATATGCCTTATATAGGTATGGTCCTACACTATATTATTCAAATATAGCATGATAGGTCCACTTTAACGTAAGTAACTATCTGGGGAAGTTGTGAGGTGATATGTTTTTTTGTTTGTTTTTTGTTTTATCCTTTTCACCTGCAATGCCTTGGTAAATTCATGCAAATTAGCGCATTTTAATTAGGCCTAGTTAACGCCTAATTTGCATATCAATGTGGCGATTGTGATGACCAGGCGCGCCTGGGCATCCGGGGCTTTTTTCTTTAGCCCCGGACAATTCTCCCTCAATAATATAATACATTAACCGTGCTTTACCTGAACCTCATCATGACACTAGAGAGGACGGCAGGATTGTAATTTCCCGTGTTCAGTGAATGCATGTGAGGCAAGACACCAGACCAATCACCAGAGAGTTGCATGGAAATAAACGTGTCTTATTGGCTGACAGGTACCTATCCTGTGACAATGTTTAAACTGTCAGTCGGACTCTGAGTTTTTGAAGATGGACATAAGAAATTTTTTTCTTAAAAAAGACGACAATTCTCAAGCAGTGGCTCACACAACAACCCCAGAGCCACCACTTGAGCCAGGTAAACAAGGTGTGTAAATGTCAGTAAACTTCCAAGTTATGCGAACATATAATAAATTACAGCTACGTTGTTGACGTTATTTTGAATCGCGGGGGTAAGCTAAACCGGTAGCAAGTAGCTACAGCTAGCCAGAGATATTAAATAAACACTTTGTCATACAATCTAAATGTAATGTTTTTTTAGCGTTACCTGGTGATTTCAAAGAAAGCTCTCTGGAAAATGTTGACTTACTGTTCGACATGAAGCTAGAAGCTACCTTACAGTACACAGTTGATCCTGAGTCCTGTCAGTTAAAGTGTTTCATAGTTAGCTTAGCTAAGCATCAACCTAGCACTGAAATATATGGTTGTTATGTGACAGTATTTCTGAGAAAAAGTCAGCTGAAATGGTGGCATAGTTGCCACTGCTTTACGTGTCGTCCGACAGCATGTTTGAACGTATTTGCAGCAGTAAATAAATGTGGCTGTTTGGCCACTGACCTGAATTTAAATGTGCAATTTCTTTTTGTGGCAGATTTTTGCATGAAATTATAATTCTTCTGAATGATATTCCTATTGACAGCTAGTTTCTATGTGAACATTATGAGATGGACAGCCAGAGAGAATACATGAAAAACAGTTGTGTACAGTTTTGTTTCATATGGGTGTTGAGAGATGTATCTATAGATCTCTTCATTTTGCTCTCAAAGTGCACCAGATTGATGCTTTTAACTTCAATATTTAAAAAAAGATATTCCCGGGGGAGCATGCCCCCGGACCCACCTAGAGGAGGCGAAGTCCGCCCCCCACTTATAAAAAATAGCACTTTACCCCTGCTTACACCTATATGCCCTGAGTTGATTATCGAGCCTTCATTGTAACAGTCGCGGGTGTACTGTGTATGTGCGTGTGGGGAGTGTTGCAGTAGAAAATTCCATTGTAGCACCGCGGCCGCCGCCACTGTGGGCTAAGCCCCGAATGTTTCCAGGTCCAGGCGACGCCCCTGGTGATGACGTTATTAGATACACATTTGACTGTATTCACCTGTAGTGTCTCCCCTTAAGTACAGTACATTAGCCTGTATGCCCATAATAAATTGCCTAAGCTAAACCTTGAGCTAACTTCTCCATTAGCTAGTAGCCTACCTTAGTTACCCCTAGATTCCACCGGGTCCGTCTGCGCCGCGTCTGCGTCGCGTTACGGCCGCGTTAGCAAACTGTGACTTTTTTGACCTGGAAATTATTTTTTAAGATTGACAAACATCATATGTGTAATTCGTGGCACAATTCAAACAGGATCGAAAGATAATCTTTCTCTCCCCATTGACTTCAATACATAATTTTTCCGAAATAAGGTCCCATGGGGCGGAAGTAGAAGGGCGGAACTTCGCCTCTCTATAGAGTGGCGAAGTCCCTCCCCTTCCGGTGGACCTCCAAGTCAAAAAAATAAATATATGTCGTAAAACTGTTAAGTAACACATTTGTTTGTGTGAAACGCTCAATGAACTACATCTCCGGCCTCGCACAATAACACACGTCACCAAGATGGCCGTCACTGCTGTCTTGTCAAAAAAAGGATTGACTACCCTCACTATGAATGTCATGCAAAGCTGCCTGCCTGCCTGCCTTCCTTTGATTCTCTCTGAACTGCCTGGTCTTTTTAATGTTTAATGTCAACCATTTGTGCAGATAGATGAAGTGCAAAAGATCGCCGATGCTAATGTAGCGTTAGCGTTAGCCTTTCTCCCCTGGGCTTGAATTGTGTATTATAGAATGATCACACCGGTGTGACAGTACTCTTCAAAGGGTTCACGAAATATGACTACTACTCTTACTGTTTAACATTTTGGGTTACTTAATGTTACTTCATGTTAAGGCTAATATAAATGACAAGGCTGTAATGCTAACTAACGTGCTAGCTACTAGCTATGTAGCTAACTTGATCAAGCCACTCCTGGTCCTTTCATCAGACGGGAAGCGAAAGAACGAGCAAGACCCATTGCTGGTATGATAACAACCTGGTACTAAGCACACAGGCATCTTGTTAAAGTTATCTTATCTTAGCCAGCGCCATATAGATAGATTCTATCTATATGGCGCTGATCTTAGCTATCTTTTAGTGGAGGAAAACAATTGTGACATCACTTACGCGACTCTGGGATTTGTAGTCTTTCTAGTTGCGTATTTTTCATAGTCTTATATTTCAACAGTTTTACAACAAACTGTGACTTTTTTGACATGGAAATGATTTTTTAAGATTGACAAACATCATATGTGTAATTCATGGCACAATTCAAACGGGATCGAAAGATACGTTTTCTCTCCCCATTGACTTCAATGCATAATTTTTCCGAAATAAGGTCCCATGGACCAGAAGTAGATGGGCGTGACTTCGCCACTCTATAATCAACTCCAGCTCAACAAACCATATTGCAATATCTACGTTAACGTTATTTCTGGAACCAAAATGTGAGATTCATATTTTTCAGATACACAGATCTTATAGTGAGGTTAATCTCATATACAGTAGGCAAGGCAAGGCAAGGCAAGGCAAGGCAAGGCAAGGCAAGGCAAGGCAAGGCAAGGCAAGTTTATTTATATAGCACCTTTCAACACAAGGCAATTCAAAGTGCTTTACAAAAATGGAAGACATTATGAAAATGGCATTTAAAATCATTAAAAAGAAAAGATAATAAAATAAACATTAAAAGAAAAAATACATGGATAAAAGTTAAAAGTTACAGTGCAGTTTAAGATGTGAATAGTTCAATTAAAAGCAGCGGCAAAAAGAAAAGTCTTCAGCCTGGAGTACGCTGTTCTTCAACACTAATGTGACGTTAGCTGTCTGCATCGTCGAGCATAGCCAATTTAAATCAACAATATCAATGTATACAGTTACCTAACTAGCAAACAAACTAATGTACGAGGATGACCTTATTTGACCAACCTCACACAGAAGCCGTTAGTTCTACAGTATAATCCTTCTTAATGTTTTACACTTCTCTAATATGTTTTAACTTTAGCTATCCGTATGCTACGGATAGCATCGTTAGCACAGATGTAGCTTAGCTGAATAAAATGCCCAGTAAGAAATAAAGTGCTTGAATTTCACTTACCGAAGAAACTGCATTCAGGGACGGTCTGTTTTAACCGCAGAGCCATACGATAAGTCCGATATTTAAATGAAGAATACTCCACCAGGCACCAACACAGCAAACACATCAACGAGTTCAAGTTGTGTTCCCCGCATCAGCCTCACAGCCTCGCCCCTGTAGCATCCTGGAGCTTACTGAGCTAACGGAGCTACTAGCAGAGAGACAGAAAGCTAGAAGCAGCACTCACTGCCAGAGACCTGTCACTCAAGGTCACCACGCCCTAATTTATGCAAAACCTTTAAGACCTAATATACACAAAAGGGTTGTGTTATAAAACAATGCACCCCCCACACAGTTGTCATGAAGGGGGAATCTAACTATACAGAGAATATGTTTTTTTGAACCACGATGTAAACATGTTTATTTCTGCTGTAAAGTTGGTCATTTTAACATGGGGGTCTATGGAAATTGCTCCCTTCTGCAGACTGCTCCTACTGGCCACTAGATGAACTGCAGTTTGAGGCACTTCCTTATTGGCCTCGCCCAAGAGTTTGCCGCTTGGTTATGATGCTGGTGGAGGAGGTCGGACCAAAACCACTGCGCAGCCGTGACGGCGACGCGGCGCAGACGGACCCGGTGGAATCCCGGGGTTAGGCCTACTTGTTTTTGTCTTTTGGCTAATTAGCTGTAAACACGAGGCACTGGCAGCTTAGTCATTTGTTCATCACCACTCATCTTCAAACAAGCCAAGAAAAGCCGGCATAACATGGAACAGTAAAGTGGGAGGTGCTGCTACCTGTCTTTCAAGTGACTGCCGATGTCCGCACCGCTGTGCAGGAGACGTGGAGGGAGGGAGGGTAGAGAGAGCATCGGAATTTCACAGTCTAATCTCCCGACCTGATCTTTTTATTTTGTATTCAATCAATATATTTTTGGAAAGGGAAACTGTGCGCAAACAGCAGTAGATATATATTCATTTATTTAAAAAAAATAAAAGGGGAAAAAAAGGGCACTTTCTCTGGAGGAAGAAAAAGGGCAGGGTTCAGGCCCACTTTGATGTCTATTAGAGATGGCAAATCCGGATCCTTTTACGGACTCAGGGTCTTCTGAGTCAGTCATTGAAGAGATCCGGATCATACGAGTCATTTGAGTCATATGAGTCAGCATCACCAAGACCGTAGAAATCCTATCGGTGAAACCGAAAAGTTGATGCATTTCACGAGCATATTATTATTCCATATATTTTGAATATATATATATATATTTGTATATATATATATATAATATCTGCATGTATATTTTATATTTCGACATGTATATTTTATATTTTATATTTTATTTTATTTTTCTTTCTATTCTTGTATATTTTGTAGTTTTGTTTTATTGTAAAATGCCTTTTATGCTGCTGTAACAACAATTTCCCAATTTGGGATCAATAAAGTACTATCTATCTATCTATCTATTAAACTGACGTTATATTAACCTCCGCTACACAGTGTATTTTGCTTTAATAAAAAATGTTGATCACAAAAAAAAGGGTTATTTTGCGATTTGGCGAATCTGAGTCTGCTGTTGACTCGTGCATGAGGACGAGTCTGCTGGATCTCTGGATCTGCTGCTATATACGGCTCTGAGTCTGCACGAGTCTGCTGGATCTCTGGATCTGCTGCTATATGGTTACGGCTCCGAGTCCGCACGAGTCTGATCCGCTGTGTGTTGCAGCGAGTCAGGATTTGCGAATCTGAGTCTGCTGTTGACTTGTGCATGACGACGAGTCTGCTGGATCTCTGGATCTGCTGCTATATGGTTACGGCTCCGAGTCCGCACGAGTCTGATCCGCTGTGTGTTGCAGCGAGTCAGGATTTGCGAATCTGCGAATCTGCGAGTCTGCTGTTGACTCGTGCGGGAGCCGGGTGCTGGAGGAGGGGCTATGCTCGTGCACATGACGAGTATGGATCGCTGGATCTGCTATGCTATTACGGTTAGGAGCCGTCGGCTCCTCTGAGTCCCCACGAGTCTGCAGGAAGTTTCACTGATCCGCGTCCCCTCCCTTGAGCCAAACGATAACTTCTGGCAGGCAGCTATCCTGTATACTTGCTAAAGGGTAGGTAGATGGACTGGGGTACGTTGTAATGTGATTTTACATGTTATAAAGAGAGTAGCGAGTGACGCAATTTATAGTTTTAATTTGTACGTCACACCAAGTGTGGGACTCAAGGACTCGGGTTAATGGAGAGGGGAGACTCGTCACGACCAGCTCATTTCTAGGATCCGGGTTAATGATCCGGATGAATCAGGACTCGCCCATCTCTAATGTCTATGTGCACGTGCCTGTTTGGACTTCTCTGTGGGTGGGGACCCGTGTTAGCTGACAACACTAATAAACAGTTTTCAAGCCAGGGAAAATTACATAGGAAGTCACTTTTGTAGTTTCACCCGCAGTCAATCAACATTATAAAGCGACTAGAAAATAATACACTTTGGGTGCTTTCATGTATTTCATCATATGCAAAACAGCTACAGGATTTAACACATTCTGCTGCACAGGATGTGAACAAGAGGAAACATCTCTAAAGTGAGAGTGACAGAACTCACTCAAAGACGAGGGTAAATATGAGGTCAGGAGCTTTCACATTAACACCTGGCTAAGGGACAGAAGAGGATTGAAATATAACTCAAAGTTAAAGAGTCTAGCTTTAAGCATCACAACGGGCAAAAAAGAGATTTAATAAAGCAAACAGCAGCGATGATTTAGTGTGGCCAACCTGACTTGTCACAGAGGCAATCCTTCTAATAGAACCACTCTGATTTATCACCGAGACTCTCCACAATGGAGACCGTAATGGGCTTTATTCATATTTTTATTTTATGAAACACGATGAAAGGGGTCATGGTGGCCATTAAGTGAATTAATGGTATGTGTTGGGTAAAGAAGATGCAATAAAGTCTTAAAAGTTAATGCTGTCATCTGCAGTCTGCTGTCCTGATGGAGTGGGAGGGGCCACGCACAGCTAATAGACATAATTCAGCCAGGTAATGTCGGACAACTGAGGGACAAGATGGATATCCCTTGGCAATGTTATGGGGCGTGTCGTGGCGTGCCGGCACATTTACGCAGGTTATTTATGCTCCATAATGAAGAGCATAATGAAAATTGGACACACCTATAAATATGAGCAGGGAAAGCGTAATGTGGAGGGATAATCATCGAAGCAATTAAGGTGTCGTACACGTGCGGTGTGAGCCTGGCCTCCCCTGACTTTCTCCGCTCCCTTTCACCAAGGCTGTATTTTATCCTAAAACATCACATTTAATCAGCCGCCGGATGTCAGCGTAAATCCCCTGGTCTTGCACAAGGAGGCTGGCATTTTAAATATGTTAATGCCAAAGCAATAAAGACTTTGGTTAATCTATCTCTGAGGTTATTGACAACTACTGTTACATTGTTAACGGTGTTTCTCGCTCTTAATTGGTGCAGGGATGTGTCTCTGTGGACGCAGTTTCCCACTGTGTGTAAATGGGGAAGAATGAAAGAGGAGAAACATTGGCTGCACATTTTGGCGCTCTGTCAGAAGTGTCATTCTATGAGGGAGAAAGAGAAAGTCAGGTCAGGAGATCTGGTAGAGGGAGAGATGGAGACAGATGAGGTAGGGAGTCCGGGAGCTGGAGTGACCCCGCGGACCAGATGCTGATAAACTGCCATCGCTGAGCGCTCTGTCAGCTCCGGCTCTCATCTGTCACTGTCATCCTGCTGCATTTCACGCTTTTCTCCTCCTCCTACTCCTTCTTTACTTATATCTCTTCTTTCACCTCCTCTGCACAGTAATTTCCCCCACCTGCTTCCTGTGTGCATCTCTCTTCATTGTCATGTTACACATCTGTACGTCAATATCATTCGTGTTTTCAGTAATTTAACACATACTTGCTGTTTGGTCCTGTGTGTATGCAGCACAGTTTTGAATGAAATCATGAGGTGAATGCTCGAGCATAGCGCAGTCTAGCCCTACATCTCTCTTTGTAGCAATGATCTGATAGTGTGTGACAAAGATGAGAGAGAACTGAGGATCACAGGCATTTATGTTTTACCTTGACCGTGTAATGTATAGTGTGTGGGTGACAGGCAGTTTTAAGATATTTAATATAAAAGATTTGACGTATAATGTCTGACACATTTTAATTTTTTTCTTAAAGGTCCCCTATTATACTGTTTTTCATCTATATATTATAGGTCTCAGATATATACAAAACATGTCTCTGAAGTGTTTGGCTGAAATACCAAACAGATCACCCATTGCAGCATCCCATAATCCCCTCTGTTTCAGCCCTGTTTCGAAAGTGCTGATTCTCTGTCTTTTACTTTAGATGAAAATAAGGAGCCACTCCCCACGCCCCTCTGAGAGATATTTGGTTCAAAAGAACACACTGTGCTCTAGGAGGAGATTCAGGTGATAAGGTGTGTGTGTGGGGGGGGGGGGGGGGGGGGGTTACCTTGGTTGGTGATTGGCTAATGGTTACACAAGCCAAAACATCGTTATGGCATCATAAAGTGGCCAAAATCTGATCAGCTCATTTTCAGACAGGTTTTTATATAAATGGATCAGGACAAAAAGTGAGCGAATCTTTTTTCCTGAAACTTTCAGAATCTCTTTACACAGAGGGGACACATGTTTATGTATAAAAGACATGAAAAAGTGGATTTTGCATAATAGTTGACCTTTAAAACATACTTACTGTTTGGTCCTGTGTGTTTGCAGCACAGTTTTTAATGAAAGCATGAGGTGAATGCTCGGGCATAATGCAGTCTCTTTGTAGCAATGATCTGATAGTGTGTGACAAAGATGAGAGAGAACTGAGGATCACAGGCATTTATTTTTTACCTTGACCGTGTAATGTAGTGTGTGGGTGACAGGCAGTTTAAAGATATTTAATATAAAATATTTGACGTAATGTCTGACACATTTTTCGTTTTTTATTAAGAGTTTCTTCTTCTCTTTGTTCTGACAACACAAAGGCAAACATTCAAAGATTGTGTACTTTTAAATGAGTTAAATTTGCTCACATATTGTACCTCAGTTGAAATGCAAATGCTTGGCAATAAGAGTCGGGCTGATTTACCTCAGGTTAATCTGTCTAATATGGTTGGGAGGGTCACTTTCAACATGTATTGCGTTACAACCACTCAAAAAGTAATCAGTAACCTTATCTAAGTATCATTTAAATTAAAAACATCAACAAAATGGCTTTGGATAAAAAAAGAAATCAGGTGTTAAATAACGTAGAACCAAAAAGAAAATGCAGGTAGTACATCCACCAATTATATATACAATATATGTAAAATGCATTGTAACATTGTAATCCTATAGGGTACAATACAGTTCCCGTTTTATCGTGATTGCGTAATCCAGTGAAATGTCATTCGTAGCTCCCCAAGCCTGCTAATAGCAACTATCCTGGCTGTCACAACCACTTGCAGATTCAGATGGCTTTGTTTTGTCCCTGTTTGAGAAAGCACCAACTGATTGTGTGTGTGTGTGTGTGTGTGTGTGTGTGTGTGTGTGTGTGTGTGTGTGTGTGTGTGTGTGTGTGTGTGTGTGTGTGTGTGTGTGTGTGTGTGTGTGTGTGTGTGTGTGTGTGTACTTTTGTGTATTTATGCGTTTCTAGAAAATAGAGCCACATAGACATTGATTTGTGTTTGGTGGAACAGATCAAATTGTCCCTTCATGCTTGTACCCACTTTTCCATGGCGGAGTGGTGAATGCTTGTCTATGTCTGTGTGTTGCAATTGTGTGTGCGTACACGCGCACACAACATGGCATCCTGATTCCTGGGCCAAACCGTCATTTTGCGCCTGTCACTTTGTGTTAAGTGTAGCTCACACTTCCTTCCTTAATTCCCCACAATCCCTTGTTGCCTCCAACGTCAATCCAGATGCTCATAAACAGGATTTCTCAAAATGGCATCTGATTCATCACACCCCACCAAACACAAAGAAGGGAGAATACACCCACCCCGCCCCCACAACAACACACCAACAGTTTATGGTAGGGTGCCATTTCTTAAGGTTAATTTATTTCACAAGGTAGCACTTGATACTCAGTGAGCGGCACAGAGTAGAGTAATCAGAAACAGTGCTTACAAATGGAGAATCTTGTACTATTTTCACAAGTGGACACTTATATAGAGGGTTCTATATAGCCTTTTTATCCTGAATACTGTTTCAAATGAACATAAGTGAAGGTTTTAAACTGCACAAATAAGGCTGTGACTGTAAAAGGGCAGAAGGTATCGCTTGACTGTATTCAGTGACAAGCATGAAATTGAAATCTTATTCTAGCGTTTAAGCCATACACAAATCTTTTTTCGACTACTTCATTTCCAAAATCTAGTAGCTTCATCTGGTTCTGCGATGCAGGGGTTTGCACAGGCCCATTGGCCATTGGCCCATTGTACTGACATTTGCAGAAAAATAATACTTTTTGGAGTAGCACCAAGGTGAGTGATGTGTCATGAAAAGTAGACCAGGTTGACCTAAATGCAGGCAACAGGAACTTTAACACAACCTAAATCTCAAGTTTGGTGCAGGCAGGACTAAACTGAACTTTTTGGACTAAACACACGAAAAAAGGGACTAAGTGGAAAACCAGGACTAAAATACACACTGATCTGATGAGGTGATGAAGAGCAGGTGGACTGCAGGTCAGTTGTTGGCTGCATGGGCTAATGAGGCACAGGTGACTCTAATAAGGCAAACAGGCAGGAAAACACTAGGAAAAGGAAAGTGATGGCAGGAAAACAATCACGTCTGATGCAGAGGAGCTGTGTAGATTAGTAGAGGAAAAAATTGTGAAAATATTCACAAAATCCCCACAAAAAAGGAATCCAACTTAATACATTCCTAATACCAATGAAGAGTTTCTTTATTTAGGATCACACCATTTTTTTACCTTGGCATCTAAAGTAACAGTTAAAAAGAAGCAAAAGAGTCAACTTTAGTGTTCAAGTTTCCTAACACATCCAGCAAACACATCCTGGCCACCTGATATCTGAAAATGGTCTCTTAACATAGGTAGTCATGGCCACTCATGATAATTATATAGTTCTATTCCAACCAGCCCTTAACATCCATACCATCCATCCGTCAGAATTCTGAAAGCCTTGCATTGGCGGCTGTAAACACACATATAGGCAGTTCCTATTATATAGTTGAATGTGAACACCAACTGTGCCAGGTGCTGTGCTAACTGAACAATCAAGTCGAGTACATGTTTTATCCATCTTTCATCTATATGCACTTATTCTTTCAGCGTCCCAGGTGGCTGGAGCCTATCCCAGCTCAAATTGGGTGAGATGCAAGGTCAGTTTATATGTGTCGCCTGAAATCACAAATCAACGTTTGCCTCAGAGGGCTTTTCAATCTGTACAAAATACGAGACTCTCTATTCTTAGACGTGGCCAATTCTTTAACTAGGGCATGAGGATAAGGTTCCACATACTTTTGAAAAGTGCAAAGGTCAAGGGAATAGTTGATCAGCAGCCATGAAGGATTACTACTAAAGCAACATTGCCTTATTGAAATGTCACAAGTTAAGGAGGAACTAAAGTTGTTTTATCGTCTTTTTGAAGATGCAGGAGAAGTAGGATTAGTTTAAATAACAGCTGGTGGAAAAAGGGAAAAAATAAAAAGTTCAGTCCCACTTACCCTGTTAAAATGTCCTCAAGTGCTCGTGCCTGCCAGCCTGAGCTGCGTAGCACTCAGCAGCCCTAAAACAAGAAAGAATTTGATCAGGAATGACTCCCTCCTCAATCAGAGTTTATCAGGGCTGAGCCACCTCAACTAAAATCGCTCTATACCTTTTTAAATGCAAGTTGTTTGTTTCGGTCATTTGATCTCAGTGAATTTACTTTTTGCTAGTTTTAGCTGAGCAGTCTACAAGTTCACTCGTGTATATTATTAGAAATATAGAAAAAATACAGGTTGCAGAATTTCTATATTGTAACCCCTACTCCCTTTGTTTCCCTTTGACTTTTTAAGATAGCAAAACAAAAATTCAAGTTTACCGTTGCACCACCAGTTGAAAACAAATAACTAAAGCTTACGTGCATATGTTCCATTCATTTTGATCAGAAAGTGTCAGGCAGTGCTATCAACTACTGATGGTCCCTAAACATTCTGCTGTCGTGACCTTGTTTACATTTAAATAGGCACAACAGTCATTTTCTGCCGAGTGGTGGTTCATTTCTTGCTCCCCTAATCTCATCAATCTCTGTTTTAGAGAACTATTATATACAGAGAAATTAGAAGAACTCACTACTGCAAATCACTCTTATGCAGAGCCAGCAGGACAAAGATTACCCCTTGTTCACACATACATGCAGACACATGTGTGAGAGGCTATCTGATGGTCTATTGCCAGCCAAGTACTGTAAGGCAAGATACATCCATATGCCAATACACTTTCCAGACATTGGTGCAGAAGCAGAGGGAGTCAATGAAAACAAAATGAGTACTTTCGGAAAGAGGAGCTCCAGCTACCGCTGGGCAAAAATATGAAACAAAACATTCATACACCACAAACACATCAGTGCCCTGAGCCAGAGGAAATGGAAAGGGAGGACTGGCCACGGGAGATCAGACTGGAGTCATTCTTGAGGGTTTCTCTCTCAACCCCAATGGTACTCAGACAATGATTACTATAATGCCATGCGCTGTTGTACTACGAATACAATGTGCCAGTTCAGTTGTTTACACATCAGGCAGTGCTCAGCATTCAATGTAGTGATTCCTCAACTGGGACGTATCTGTTGCTGTGTCTCAAGTTGGTTATCTCCTTTAGTAAACTTCCATGTCGTACACTGCGAACACTTGTGTGAATTTTGACGGATTAGTCTCACAATTTAAACAACTGCTGTGCCTTCACCGGGAGTGATGATCGCTAGCTAGCTAGAAAGCTAGAAAGCTAGCTAAAAACGTTTTTGTTTCACCAAATGTAATTCACCCAATAAAATGAACGATGGCTTCCTTTGACACTAGTATAGAGGTAGGTTTATTAAATTGTGAAAAAACACACAATTTATTTACTAACCAACGCTGAAGGTATAGAAGTGTGTCCATATCTCCACACTTAGCTATTTGACCGTTACGATAACAATGATTCTCATAGTGCACTGCATTTTACCACACATTGAAAATCACTATGCTTGATCAGAGGGCCATTAGGGAAAAAGTGCCTGAGGAAAATAGAAGGACAAATATAGTAAAGGAAGAGTAATATGAGAGCATAATAGAAAGTTGCCCCAGGAGAAAGACGATGCTGTGACTTTAGAATAAACAAATGAGTTAGCATTCATTTTAAGTCATTTATAAGTAAACGAGCTGATAAGGCAAGTGTCCTTGATTAATTAACTGCGACTGACATTCCATTTAATCACTGCTACAGACGCTGTAGGGCATACACTCCTTCCAATGGCCTGTGTCTTATGATCACGATATATAAACGTATGCCAGAACTGAGGATAAAATAAACATGTTTTTGTGGTTTGTTAATATTATGATGACACACCGCTGCAAACGTCCATAAATGCTTTGAGGATTTTGGAGGTAATCATATTTAATTAATCATTGTTGTTGATAAAGATACATGACATTTGCTGAAGTGCCCTAGGGGCCTAGAGAGGAACACAAAGTACACATAAAGTTCCCACTGATCTTTAATCAATTTATACAGCAATGAGCTGCAGAAATAGGTGGTGGATGGCGCTGCATTTAAATTCTGTTTCATTTCTCTTCAAAAGAGGCTTCTAACGTCTGACATATTTACAAATAACAAAGTTAACTGTTTGAATGATTGATTTATTGGGATCACCTCCTGTATAGTCACTAGAAAAATGTATGGGCAAAATGCGTACCGTGACATACTGTGCTTGAATTTGACTAACTGTAATGTGTCGTTCGGATCCAGACCCCAGCACATTCCTAGCTTTGTATCCACTCTTTCACTGAAATTGCATTGCTAGGCAACAGCCTTTTTAAATGTTGCCATATGGCTTTTTCTAACTACTTTTCCTTGACCTTGATGGAAAACATCATGGGATCAAGAAAAGATGTGAAGGAAAAATTCACAATTGCTGTGCTAAAAAAAATACAACTGCACTTACAACAGCTACACTATTGTGCACATGACAATAAAGCCTTTGGATCTATGAATGGATGGATGGTGTTTTGTTAGGTGTTTTTTTTAGCACTATTCACAGAGAATGAGTAGGCTACAGTAAAAACCTCTTTGCTGTACAATGCCAGTAGGGAATCCTGTCCAAAACAGAATAACAACGCCTAAGAAGTTGTTTTTTTACCTTTACATAATGTACAAATAAACAGTGACGTGAATAGTATTTACTGACACATATTGTAAATGTTGCTGCCAAAAGGAATAATGGGATGGGTTTGTGGGTTACTTCATGGCTTATCTTAATTCAATCAGAACTGCTTTCACCATATAAAGGAATTGAACTGATGACATGTTTCAAAAATCTAAAGAAAATGACATATTTCATATCTTTTCTGAGGCTCCATCAGTGAAACATGGTTACAAACAATGCATTTACTGCACTTTCCCTCCCAAATCCCTTCCATCCCGAAGTGTGTTTGAACATATTGGAATATTATAAAAGTTGGTTCAAAGGAGGTCTAATAGGGAGTAGACCTATCTGACCCAAAACAGATGTAGGATAATCCTGTATTACATTGCCCGTGTATGTTCAAGCACAGCTGAAATACCAACATAAAACATGGCATGTTTCCTTTTTTGGTGATATAACAACGCTTTTTGTGAAGGTTTTACCACTTCAATACCTTTCTCCATATTGTGTTTCCATAAAGTCAGAAGAAAAAGCAAAAATAGAAACCTGAGCACGGCACCATGAGCAGCCCAGGAAAGAATGACTAAATGCAGTAACAACAGAGAAGGATAATATTGCAAAAATATTCATACGGATTAGTAGATCTCATTTCCAGTCTGAAATGTTTCCGTATGTTCAGCATCAGATTGGTTTTCTATATTTTTTTCATGGGAAACAGAATACGTCTAATACCACACTAACAGATTGCTGTAGAGGTTGCTGGCAATTGATGCAAGCAGTACCAACAACATCTAATCCATGTATCCCGCATAAATCAAAAACTAACCTTGAACGTTGCTCAAGCCAAACTCTCCATCTCTATTAAATATGTGGATTTTAATTAACATTGCCGGTCGAGTATCAGTTACCGTGGCCATATGCTCATCTCCCTCAGCTTCACAACAGCTGAATCAGTGTCCGTCTCTTTTAACCAGAAAACACAATATGACAGCTTTTGGCAGGGCTTGTTTTCTCATCCTAATGCCACTGTTGGAGCCAAAGCTTCCTTTACTTTGTGATGAATTGAAGCAGAGTGGCAGCAGGTGGCAGTGTTGCTCTTCTACAGTTCTCACGCAGCTTTCTTGGCCTCTGCTAAGGCCCAACATTGATTAATTGGTTTATGGATGTTGTGTAGACCTTGGTGTATTGGCTCTCGTCCGCTTTGGCTCTCCAAATTTGGTCGCAGACAAATTAACAGATAAATGGATCGCCATAGAGTATTCCAATGTGTGTAGTGCAATCAATATCTATTGTCCGGTAATGGCTTCAGAAATAGACAAGAATCTTCTCCTTAATTCCAACCCTGACCCCTCAAAACTAAACACCCTATTTAAACACCCTAAGAAATGTATCATTTTAAGAAAGACTGTTTTTCCTTTGACTTGAATATGTAGAATAATGCGTCACTATTCATCAAAACCGTTCAGACAAATCAAGGCTTATTCTCTGCTTATAATATTGCATGAATAAAAAAATAAAAAAAATAAAAAATATTCACTTGAGGTGATGGAAAACCTTTCAAGCTTTGCTAAATTGCCATTGGTTGTTAAGCATATTGTTCATTTCAATGAGAATTAATTTCCTTTCATTTAATTTTTGTAAGGTCAACTAACTTTGAATAGCTTAGTGAGAGTCCACCATTATCATTAAATGTGCGCTGATTGGACCTGGCCTCGACTGAGCAGTTTATAAGCTTGAAATAGAAACAGGAAATTGTGGGTGCAAACCTCCTGGGAAAATGATAAGAAGAATCCTCTCTTTTTAATGAATCAATTGTGTTTCCTGAAAAAAAAATTAATTACATACCTAAATATCGCTTATTGAAAAAGACAAAGAAGTTAAACACTCAGCAATCAGTCGACATAGAAAGGCACTTCATTTGTCATATAAATGAAATAGTGAATGAAACATCATTAATTAGCAAGAACAATAAGAGCAGTTGTTTGAAGGATACGGCGAAGGGTAAAGGCATGCGCTCTTGATCAAAGCTCTTGAGTTAAATGAAAGTTTCGGATCAAACGAAACACTTAAATGAATAGCTCCTTTTAATAATGGATATAGATTATATGCACATGCAGATATGCAGGAAGAAAACAGAAATGTATGCAGTAGTACAGTATAACTAATGGTGTTTGAATCATGTTGACTTGTAAAGACATACATCATGTCTTTATCATATCATTAGGAGTCCTGATCTATACCAAAGTCTGTTTCATAAATGTGTTTCTTTCCCTCCCTGTCAGAATTTGGAGTTATGAAGATGTTAGGATTCTGCCAGTCACATGGACTGCTGAGTGTATCCTTCCTTCTCTAAGGAGAAGAAAACATATTATGACAGAGGGCTGTGTTTTCCTTCCTCCCCGACAACGTGTCATGCATTTTATATACGAAACCCTCCTCGGGTGAAACAGCAGGACTGGAGATTCTACAAATCTGGTTCTCCGGCTGGATCGTTAAATAATTGCTGAAGCACCGTTTGTATTAGCGAGGCAGAGTGCCCTCTTAAACCAGGGCTCTGACTCTTAGAAAGCCTCTTTAAGAGAGTCACGCCATGAAGGTCATCACTAATTCAACACTCTGCACCCTGACCAAGCAACAAAAATGTCCCCCAGAAAGAAAGGAGAGCTTCTGTTTAACATATTTAATACCAACCGTGTGTGCGGATCTGATCATACCCATTCTCTTTGAAACCGTAGAAAATGGTAATTAATTTTTCATGGTGGGAATAAGAATCCTAATTTGGAAATGTGAGATCAAAAGAAACCATTTCAATAGCTGGCTAGTGGAAGTAATCCTTAGTGGCCAAGGACAAGAGGCTGTGGTGTTCAAGATATCCCCCGTGGCTGCTTCACAGCAAAATGTAAAGAGGGATTTACTAGTTTTTGCTGAATCACATTAATAAACCATGTACCTATTAAACCATAACAACATTCATAGGAGTAATGAGTCATGCTTGTTCTTTCAGTTATTTGTTTTTTTAAACCACCTGCCTTTAAAAAAATATATATCTTCAACAATGCTGCATTTCTAAATTGGTCAATGAATCAGGCTGTAGTACATGTTTGACAAGTGGCAAAATGATCAGTGCACACATTCAGTACATCGCAATAGGAGATATTGCATTAGGTCGGGATCAGTTCTGCATGCTGGATAGGAAGGTCGCCGAGGTTGTGAATCACGGAGGAATCCTAATCAAGCCTTGTTGCAACTCTAATTAATTACAGCCCAGAGGGCACAAGATCACACAGAGACCTACAAGATAGCAGCACACATTCTAGCAAATTCAGAAACACACACACAGAACAACTATATCCTTGGATTCTTATACACAAATCAGTCTGTGATGCTGAATTCTCTCCAAGAGTTAGTTGATGGAGTGTAGCTTGACCTTATAGTCTAGCACTTTCCTCAGCTTGCTGCCCCAGTTAGAAATGTGCTGTGTTTCCAGATAATGACTTTTGACAATCTTCAGAGCACTTGCCTGGACTTGTTGCATCCAGCTGTTTTATGTGTGGGCAGCAGCAAGACAGCGAAAGTTTACACTTGAGAAACCATGAGTCACAGTTGCTGGAAAGACAGGAATCAATTCAGAAATCAATACTAGTATCTTTCAGAGCGGTTTTCATTGGGCAAAAAAAAGTGAGAACAGAGAAGAAAAATTCTTATTAATGTTGAAAAATATGTTGATATATTTATTTGTATTAGGTTAAGTGCTGTAGTTTCAGCCATGAAAAAGCACAACATGATATCAACAATAGTGTTCTAAACAACAAAATGGATCCAGAAATGGACTGCTCTGGCAGCTGCATTTTGGTAATGTTTGTCCGCTTTCTCAGAGTTATTTGAGGAGGTCAATGCCAAACTCATGTCTGAACAATAAATATAAGCCCAGCAGACTGTTAAATTGCAGTAGTTTAGCAAAGAACAGGGTCTCAAATGTAATATAATCTAATATGACATATTAAGAAAAACCTTTTGAAAGAGATGAGTTTCTCCGTGTCAAATGTTGAAATCACGAACCTATTCAGTAGCTCATTGCCTTTTATATACATTGCCTTATAGTTCTTGAAGCCTACGCCATCAATTTCCTTCTGTCTTTAGACATTGATATCATGAGAGTGGCTAAACAGTTTATTTACCATTGAAATACGCCTATTTCTTCCAAAGTGTTTGTATTCTTATATTACATGACACAATAAAAACCTTCCCTTAAAGGTCCCCTATTATACTGTTTTTCATCAATATATTATAGGTCTCAGATATATACAAAACATGTCTCTGAAGGGTTTGGCTGAAATACCAAACAGATCATTGCAGCATCCCATAATCCCCTCTGTTTCAGCCCTGTTTCAAAAGTGCTGATTCTCTGTCTGTTACTTCAGATGAAAATAAGGAGCCACTCCCCACGCCCCTCTGAGAGATATCTGGTTAAAAAGAACACAATGGTGCTCTAGGAGGAGATTCAGGTGATAAGGTGGGGGGGGGGTTACCTTGGTTGGTAATTGGCTAATGGTTACACAAGCCAACAAATTGTTATGACATCATAAAGTGGCCAAAATCTGATCAGCTCATTTTCAGACAGGTTTTTATATAAATGGATCAGGACAAAAAGTGAGCGAATTTCTTTTCCTGAAACTTTCAGAATCTATTTACACAGAGGGGACACATGTTTATGTATAAAAGACATGAAAAAGTGGATTTTGCATAATAGGTGACCTTTAAATAAACACATGGTGAAGCACATAGACTAGAATTAGATAGAGACTTAGCTCCACATTGCATATGTATTGCTTTCAGGAAGCTTGTTGTCTGTGTTCATATTGGACACTGCACTTGTGTTTGTGGCAGCAGCATTAGAAAGGCCAGTGTGTGGGAGCTGTGATTAGCAGCAGAGAGGCCAGCCAGAGGCTTCCAGTGCAGCTCTGAGAGAAGAGCAAGGGCAGGCCAAAGCAGGATATCACAGGTGTGTGTGTGTGTGTGTGTGTGTGTGTGTGTGTGTGTGTGTGTGTGTGTGTGTGTGTGTGTGTGTGTGTGTGTGTGTGTGTGTGTGTGTGGGTGGGTGGGTGGGTGGGTGGGTGTGAATGCATAATGAACATTTTTTGTGAATTAGACAGCAATGAGTAAGACTTTGCTGACTCATATTCTGGAAGTCATGCCCTGATCATCATTTGCTATAAAAGTGTGATCTTTGACAGGCCTGAGATCAAAATATACTGATCCAAAAAGAGATGATGGTGATACATCATTGACTAGCAAAAAGGATGTCCACTGTGAATATGTTAACCTTGAGTTTAACATTTGTGCTAATGTGCTGAGTAGGATAGAAAACACTGACTTAACTTCAATAATGCCAAGTTCTCAAACTCATACTGATGCAGAGTACATATTTTCCTAATCGATTCGGGAGCAAATCCTCCACTGAAGGCAAACAGGACTTTAGTATTCATGGGGGCATGTTTGCCTCTCGCTATGTTAATAATGCTGTCTTCAGACAGGCTCAGGCTATAATGAGGATTTGCGAATTCAAATCACAGTCGGCTACATATGTCAATGCCATCAATATACCACAGCTCAAGCCTTACAGTTTCCTCTCCGTTTCTGACACGGGTCGACTTCTTGACCTTTCCCAGTCCAACAAGGAGGCGGTGAGGAAGTTATCACTGCTCCCATCAGATAATGACAAGATGGCGACAAGATGATGACTGGCCTCTAGCCCGGGCTTCATGGTTTACAGGAGAGCAAAGGGCAAAAAGGGATAAAAAATAGGTCTGAGCCTTACTATTACTAGTCTACAAGCAAGGGAATATCGTTCAGAGAATTCAATAACCTGCACCTTTGGATAAAGGCTTAAACTAGGCCATTGTCCTTTTGGCTATAAAAATGTTATACTTTAGGTTCATTCTCTGTTTTGCCTGATTTGTTTTCACAGTGCACAAATTAAAGAAGATACAATTCAAACAAATTATTTGCTGAGGGGCTTTTATAACCGAGCAGGATGGGGAATGTCCTCGTAGAAGTCTTTCTTAATGTTCAGAAATTTGGCATTGGAAAATGCAAACTTGGTAATCAATAATTATGGGTGAAACACTTCTCCTTTTCTGAAAGAACTTCATACATTTCACTTTTTGTGGTGTTTATTTAGCATATTCTTTATGTTCTCTTTTAATAAAATGTCAAGCAAACATTGGAGTACCACTCATGTTACCCTGTGTCAATTTGAACAAAAACACGCCCATACGTTTTTGCTACCTACTTAAATGGGTTGGATTATGTTTTCCCTGCAATAAAACCATACTATTCACTTTGAAAATGGCCAATGACCATCTTTCACAAGTGGTTTTGGACACGTTTTTTTGTTACACACCAACTGTGTTAACAAATGCCCAAACAGTCGTATCAGGGGTTGAACAAAACCAGGGGTTAAACCAAACCTGATTTCGATTACACAAACACATTTTGGCTTGTGAACATGACCTTCATTTCTATTCCAGTTACACTGTATTGCTTTTTTTTATACTGCTTTGTTTTTGTACAGTGAGACAGAATCCCTGCTCTAACTATGTTCAATAAATGTTTAATAGGATGGGTACATGAGAGTCAATCTACTTTAGCCTGCCCGCTCTCTGTGTACTGAACAGTAAGTGTTTATGTAAATTCCTGCTGGCTAGCAACTCTCCCTCTGGTCTGGTCTCAATGGATGCTATTTATTCACATGAAAAAGAGGGAGTTTAAAAAGCCATTGTTTAAACATCAAGTCGGATGCACACGCGTGAATTGTGATTTTGTTTCATGCTGCAGTGTTGGCATGTAATGTAGGAGGGCACCGGGCAGATTAACTACATTTCCTCTATTCATCAGTATACAAAGGACTGTCAAGTTGCAGTGTTTATTTACTACATTATCCTAAGGTCTCTCTTTAAGCTTCCCTTGCTACTTCTCTCTATTGCACTTTAACTTCTAAATAGTTACTTTGAAGAATGAAGTTCGGGTCATTATAGCCAAAGTACTTGATTAATTAAGTAGTTAAAAGAGAAAACACAGAGCAATGGTTTGTTGCCCGTTGGTCAACACTTGTTTGCTGCTATTTATTAAAAAGGATCCTTTGGGTAAGGAGACCTCTTAAATGGGGTTAGAGCTTGTTGAAAGCAGCATTTGCCAGTGAATAATTGGATTGTCGAGTTGAGAACGTGTGTGTTTAAATGTTGGGATCGAACAGTGCCTTGGGTGTGTTTACCTGAGAAGGCTCCATCGCCCCCCTCCTATCCTTCTTTTCTCCCTCCCACCGTCCATCGCTCCTCTCCTCCACTCTAATCAGTCTGATAAAGGATATCCTCTGCAGTCCCCCAGCCATAGCTCTGCAGCAACAGATTAGGCAGTCTGCACGTACCTACGCACACACACACATTGTCTGCTGCGGGGAGACAGTGAGCTGCTGGAAATGACCAGGCAGAGGCAGACAGAATTACAGACGGACAATAATACAAGGTCGGAAAAAGTGCAACTACACAGATTTAGGATTTGTCCTCTTTTTTATAACCAATGAAACACATGCATCACACACATACATTTATATACACACTAGAATTAACTAACTCTCAGGCTTGAAGTACTCTGCTAACAAGTAGGAGAGAGTGGCTCTGACAAATTGGTGTGTGCTGATGAATTGCTGCGTGCATACAACACTTGGAGTAATGAGCAGGTTGCCCCTAAAGTAACCTCTGCACGCTGAGTTACAGAGATGGATGCCGCCTTGGACGTCTGCGGCCAAAAGCACATGCGTACACATATGTGTGGGTGTGTGAACGTGCTTTTGTAACTTTGCAGAGGAGCAAGGAGGATGAAAGGACTTTATAACTGAATGCATGACGTGAATCCTCGGGGTCACAACAAATGTGCGGGACTATTTATGAGATGAGTCCAGCACCAGGCTATTTGTGTTCCTGTAAACACAGAGTACAGCAGAAGAGCTCGTTCAGTGGCGTTTGCTATTCTAGGGATGTTATACGGAGACTGTTTGCTCATCTACAAATGGTTTGCGAGATGCCAAGTCACCAACATTAGTAGATGGTGTCGCTGATTTCAGCATGAAATTGCACCACTCAAGCTGTTTGCGGCACTAGAGCTTCTGATTTTGTAACCTCCTGGTGGCACTCGGAGGTCTCCAAACCCATTGTCCCAGAAATACACATGCCAACACAGCTGCCTCTGTGACAAAGCTATCATGCTTTACTTGCAATGGCTTTTATAACTTCACAGAACAGGCCAGCG
Source organism: Trematomus bernacchii (assembly GCF_902827165.1). Classification (NCBI taxonomy): domain Eukaryota; kingdom Metazoa; phylum Chordata; class Actinopteri; order Perciformes; family Nototheniidae; genus Trematomus; species Trematomus bernacchii. Next base: position 6,106,238 of record NW_022988097.1, on the reverse strand, counting down.
GAGAATACTTTACAGCGGCGTCTGTCTGGCTGTGCGTTCATTACCAGCCAGCTCGCCGTTTTATGCCATTCTTTATCAAAACAATGAATGCAGGCATATTCAGTGTGAGGTATTTATATTGGACAATGCTTGTTTACTCAATTTACGCCGTGTTAGCTCCCAAGTGAGACAAGTGAATCCGCTTGTGCCCTCATTTAGACCTTCCTGTTGTTGGATGGAAGCTTTTACAAGCCCCGGTTCTCACAAGCAATCGGTTTAAATCACAAACTTTTATGACTCAGCTTTCTACCCTGACACACACGACTGAGTAGGGTGACATGCATTATAATTGGAGAATTGCTGCGCCTGATTCACCTCTCAGTGAGGTGCTGCGTCTGTACGTGTCTTTAGATTTACAGTTGATGGAGTCATTAAAAGCCAGTCAGTGGTGCCTTCAATGCATATTGTCTCATGTGAGCTGCTATAACAACTTGACACAAAGGATTGAACACTGATTCACGGTGTTGGCAGTGATGGTCGGGGCTCTCCTTGACACGCTGGTTTATTTAAGCAATAAAAATGCACTGTTAAAAGTCAGAGGTTGTCAAATTAAGAAGTTACCTTGAAACAAAGAGCAGGCAGGTTATTTGAGCTAAGCAACATCCGGTAGTGAAACAAAGCTGAAAGGGAAACTTCTTTGTTGTCCTTGGAGGATACTGAACAAACTGTTGTCAATCATGGATAATCCCCCCCCCCACTCTCTCCACCAGCAGCTGGACAGACAGCGGCGCTCCTTCTCCAACAGACTGCTCAAGCTCCGCTGGACAGATACAGGAAAACATTCCTGCTTATTGCCATAAATCTGTACAACAACTAGTGATGTTATGTTCGCGAACGATACGATTCTTTTGAACGGCTCTTTGGTACGAACGAAGGGAACCGAGTCGTACTTGGTGAGAGTCGTTCTTTTTATCGTTGGTTCACTGCCTGCCATAAATCCACTCGCCTTTACGGGAACTTGCTTTCCTGAATGCAAATTTGCCGTAGACGATGGCATAACGCATGCTGCTTGAGTAGTTTGGCTGGCTGAGAGATGTAACAAGTTATACATTTTTCTGTGAGTAAAAGTAGATTTCTGGCAATACAGTCCATCATTATCCTGGTGATTATTTTGCAGATAAACCTAGTATGCCCGCCCCCTTAAAAAAAAAAACTGCTCTTTTGAACGACTCTCGGAAAGGAACGGAGCCATAAAATCTGGCTCACTTCAACTCAACTCTGGCTGGCAGAGAACTCATATAGCTACTCTTTGGTTAACTGGTAAACTTTAAAGGGGACCTATTATGCAAAATGCACTTTTGTATGTATTTTATACATAAATATGTGTCCAGTGTGTCAGAGAACTCACGCGGCGTCAGAAAATAAAACCCTCTCTCTTTTCCTCCGTACCCAAATCTCTAAAAACGGGGGAACAACGTAGCTGATCCAGATTTGCGTCCGATGTGACTTAATATCAGCAATGTGGACCCACGGCACTATCAGAAACGTTGCTATCAGAATCAATGCCCGACGTGTTTTGGAAGTAATATGGTCTTTTTTTACATCTTATCTTATCTTAAAATGGAAATGTACAAAAACAGAACCATGTGGAGAAAGGTTACACATTTTGAAGATCAGAGGTTCGCTTTTTTCCTGCGATCATGCCTGCTTTTACACGTACATGCAGATTCTCTTTATTAAGGTCCTGAACTTCATCAAGACACACAGCATGGTGGCATTATCTGCACCCAAGGAGCCACGCTGGGGCCCAGTGGCTGATGGGATTAGGGAACAAAGCAAATCCTGGGATTAGTCGGGTAAGGCGACCATTTTGTTTACCTTTGTCTCCATTCTTTTATTCCATTTCCTCTATGTTGTGTTGTGACTCCCTGTCGGGGGGCAGGCGAAGAGTGATATCTTGTTTGGCTCCTGACAGCACCACTTGGAGAGGAAAATGAAAAGAGATGGTGATAACACGCAGACACATGCATTCACACACACCTCCTGCAGGCCTGTCCACCCCACGCTGTTCATAGGGCAATTCAGGCCTGGTAAGTGTGTTAAAGTGGAGGGAAAAGCCTCAAATAGTGAGGCTAGGGGGAAGAGAGGGGGAGAGGAGGGTAAAAAGGAGACCTGGGGAGTGATTGGTGGAATGGTGAGGGACAGATGTAATTTTCAGACAACGGCAGGGAAGTGATGTAATTTTCTGGATGCAATTTGTGTGTGCTTGTGTTTGTGTGCATGTCTGTGAGGTGCGTAATGTGGAGCAATGCAGATGCCAAAGTAGCACTTGGATGGAGGAGTCATCAACAGAAAAACAAAACATCCCCTCTTGGCACTCAGACCTTTTGGGAGAAAAACATTAAATGCGGGTTTTTCGTGATATAATGGCCACCTTCAAAATAAAAAGGAAGGTTTTATTCTGTCTGTAGGCTTAACTAGTTTGATCACAAACACATTTGTCTGCAGACGATATTAAATGAGCTTCCACTGAAAGATTGATGATTGTCAAGTAACTATATTTTCCTGTTTTTCTTCTTGCTTTTCATTTTAACAACCCGTGATAAAACAACATGAACAGAAACTCTAATCTGCCACAAATTAGGTTTACATTTTGGGAAGGACACAATTGATATCGCAATCAATGTGAATTGTGACTTTTATTTGGCTTTCTCTGTTGGACTTGCCAAACTAATGTTGTGCCGGGATAACATTCTTTGATGCATTATGCTCCTGGCTGTCTTGGTAGACAATTAGTCTGACAGATGAATTAAAGAATACGAGGCCATTTTCTGCAGGAGATGAATCCCTCCTGCCTAAGCACATATCCATTTATGGGGGGGACTTATTTTCATATCATAGGAAGGAGAAACATTAACATTTTAGCGTTTGGTAATTGAATAGTTTAATGGCAGCACTTTCAAAGTGAATCAAGGACGTCTTTGTTTTTTATTTCAACTTTGAAAGCAAACTTTGAAGGCAATAACACTGGTCAAAAAGTAATTTTAAAGGATAGGGCCAGCTATAGTTTTATTATATCCCATTAAAAAAAGCAAGATAGATTTATTTTATAACAAGCAATGCCTGTAAAGTTCAGTGAGATGTTTACTAAAGGCAACTTTTATATTACCCCTCCTAATTTAAATTGATGTTTTTCAATTACAACAACTCCCGCTGTGGTGGAAAAAAGTAATACATAAACTGCAAGTTTAGTCTAAAGGAGGAGGTTCATTTTATGGCTTTGCATGTCGACAGGATTTCTGAAAAACTCCCTGCCTGATTTTCATGAATCTATTTCATTAACCAAGGAAGATCCCATACCATTTTAGAGCGGATTTGAATTATGGGTTGGATATACAAACTGTCTTTCACTGTTGTGCTTTGTTTGGTGCCGGAATAATCTGTAATAAGAGTTTCCAACTGTCAAAATCGGTGCAAACGCCCACTTATTTCGGAACAACCACTCTGAAACAGCTATCACCACGTTGTTTAAAAGCGCTGAGCAATAAAATACAACATATCTTCTTAGTAGCGTCGATGTTGTTCCCAACTTACGAATTAAAGTTCATGAACACACCGAAGTCGGAAGAACGACTTCCCAACTCTGGAAATGTGAACATGGGAGGAGCTTCTGAATGCACCATCGGCCTTGGTGGTAGTCTGCCTTCTACGAGAGTGATTTTAGTTGCTCCAAAAACTAATCATTGAATTTCTTTTTAGATGTATAACAATCATAAAACCTCCAAGTATTTACGATTCCCAAGAATGTATCCATTTAATCGCTCGATTCAGTCAAATATGTAATGTTCTTATTGGTTATAAATAAGACATCGTCCTGAATCTTTAGACTAGCTTTACTATCCACTTTATTAGCCAACATGGGCCGTTTCTCAATCGCGAGGAATCGCTTCCAAGCCAATATTGCAAGGATGCTACGTCATCGAGTGCCGCCGAAGGACTGTTCCAATCTCCAGCATACTTGGAATTCCACCGAGGCCGCGTCCTTGGTTTGGGGGAAATTTCGAGGCTGCACATGGGTAGACTTCGCGTCCTTAAAATCTCCACAATGCTTTGCGCATGGTCCAATTTCCCCAAATCTGTGGCGGAAGATGTAAGGCGGGGCCTCTCATATGAGGCACACCTGCACACTTGCTAGCCTGTTCCACTCTTTGTTTTCCGAATGCCAGGAAGTATTCTTGCCTTGCTTCTGAAGCAAGACGCTCGGCTCGGCTGTGCTACCAAGCCAGCATCCTCGCGATTGAGAAACGGCCATGCAGTGCCAACTCACATCTTGTTCTGCTAACATTTATGTCCATAGATGTTATACTGCCGCCTAATGGTAACATATATGCATTGTAACTAAGCATAAACACCTATCATTACATCCCCTTTCCAAACAGGTCAGTATAACACATTTCTTAATTATAAAGCTTCTGGAACGTACAGTCTTCAAATGTAAACATTTTAAACATTCAAAATGTCCAAACATACTGTCAAAAAATATAGCAGCTTTTAACTTGCTATTTACTCTAAATAAAAGATCTATCGTTAACAAAACGTATGACACAAATATCAAATAAATGCAAACCATTCTCTTTTCTTAAAGTCACTTATAACTGCATGTCAACAGTTTATTGTTCTATAAGTCACTCAGGTGGTTTTCTATGTCTTGCGGATTTTCTCAGATCTGGTGCTTCAGTTACTGGGGAAGGTGAAGGAGGCTCACTATGTTGCAAGTCTGGTGTCTCCTCAACTCCCTTTTCAGACTCAGTCTCCTGACCAACTTCCTCAATGTTCTCCTGAGTCTTCAACAGAATCTTCCTGTTTCTCCGAAGCACTTGTCCATTCTCAGTTTTCACAGTGAATGACCTGGGACCCACTTCACTGAGGACAGTTGCTTTCCTGGTCCAGGAATCAGGACCCTCAATTCTCACAACATCCCCTTCCCGAAGAGGTTCCAGTCTCCTCTGTCATAGTTCATTTTCTGTTTGAGCTTGAGCTTCATTCTCTTATTATCCAGCACCTTCTTGTCGTTGTTGTAGTTTGAAATGTGTGGTACCGTGGTGCGCAGCTTGCGACACATGAGGAGCTCAGCAGGGGAAGCACCACACTCCAGCGGTGCGGCCCTGTAACTCAACAAAGCCAGGGTCAGTTTTACCATCACTTGCCTTTTTCAGCAGCCTTTTAACAATTTGGACCCTTTTTTCAGCCTGCCCATTAGCCCGTGGATACAGTGGGCTAGAGGTAAGATGCTGAAATCCATACTGCTCCGCAAACTGTCTGAATTCCTCACTGCTGTATTGTGGACCATTGTCACTGACAACACATTGTGGGATGCCATGTCTGGCGAAGAAGCCCTTCATATGTGTGATGACAGAAAGTGCTGATGTACTGGAGAGCTGTGCTACCTCAGGGTAGTTTGAATAATAGTCTATTAACAAAAGATAGTCCTTGCCATTCAGATGGAATAGATCAGTGCCCACCTTTTGCCATGGTGCAGCTAGTAGGTCTGCAGTCAGCATTGGCTCTTTTGTTTGTTTGTTTGTAGTGGTGTCTGAGACATGTGTCACATTTTCCTATCATGCTCTCAATGTCCATGTTGATGCCTGGCCAATAAACTGCTTCTCTGGCCCTTCTTTTACATTTTTCCATGCCAAGATGTCCCTCGTGGATACGATGTAGCATGTCCCGGCGCATGGATTGAGGGATGACAATCCTGTTCTGTCGCAGCACAAGGCCATTTGCCACACTCAGGTCTGCCCGTACAGGATAGAACTGTGGACAACTTCCTTTAGTGTAGGGTATTTTTCTGTCTCCTGCACAATTTTCTGCAACATGACATCAGAAGCTGGGAGCGATGCCATCACCATGTCAACGTGTGCTTCAACATCATCACCAGCTGTGAATCTGAGACTCGTGTCAGTGCTAGGTACAGGTGCCCTAGATAAAGTATCTGCCAGTACAATGTATTTCCCTGGAGTTTATATTAACTCAAAATCATCTCACTGCAGTTTATCATCATGCGCTGGATTCTAGGTGACATGTCATTTCGGTTTTTCTTTATGATTTTCAGCGGTTTGTGATCAGTCTCAGCTGTAAAAGTTGGTAAACCATAAACGTAACTGTGAAACTTTCCACACCCATACACTAGACCCAGAGTCTCATTTTCAATTTGCGCATAGCCCATCTCAGTCTCTGTCATTGTTCGTGACGCGTATGCCACTGGCTGCCATTTTATTTGTCTCCATTTGCTTGAAGGAGTACAGCTTCCAATCCATCTTTAGATGCATCTGTAGAGATCTTTGTAGCTTTTGAGGTATCAAAGAATGTAAGAACTGGCTCAGTAGTTAGAGTTTCCTTTAGTTTTTTCCATTCTTTTTCATTTGAAGCATTCCACTCAAAAACTTTGTTGTGTTGAAGCAGCTCTCTGAGGCATGTTGTCTTGGAGGAGAGATTAGGTATGAATTTACCCAGGAAGTTTATCATTCCCATAACTCGTAGGACTCCTTTTTTTGTCAGTGGGAGGAGGCATGTCCAGTATTGCTTGCACTTTTGCCAGATCAGGCTCCACCCCCTCTCCTGAGATCTTGTCTCCCAAGAAGGTCATTTCTGTGACCCCAAACTGACATTTATTTCTGTTCAATTTCAGCCCATTCACTTGGACTCTCTGTAGGAGATCTTTTTGTCTTTTGTCATGTTCTTGACGTGTTTTTCCCCAGACAACCAAGTCATCTATGTACACTCTTGTGCCTTCCAGACCCTCTATTATGGACTCAATCGCCCTGTGGAAGATTTCTGGCGCTGAGATGATACCAAATGGCAACCTCAAAAAACAGTATCTCCCAAATGGTGTGTTGAAGGTGCAAAGCTTGCTGCTTTCTGGGTCCAACTTCAACTGCCAAAACCCCTGCGAAGCGTCCATTTTGCTGAAATATTTTGGACCAGCCATTTCGCAGGTTATCTCCTCACGTTTTGGGATTTGGTAGTGTTCTCTTTTGATATTCTCATTCAGATCCTTTGGATCAAGGCAGACTCTTAAGTCACCAGTTTTCTTTTTTACACATGTGATGGAGTTCACCCAGTCAGTAGGCTCCTCCACTTGCTCAATAACACCCAGTAGTGTCATCCTGTCAAGCTCTTTTTTTAAACCTGCTCATAGTGGTGCTGGCACTCTTCTTGGGGCGTGCACTACAGGCTTGGCATCATCCTTGAGCTGGATCTTGTAAGTGTACGACAAGGTCCCTTGTCCTTTAAAAACTGTGGGAAATTCCTTTACAGCAAACTGCGTGTAGTTTGTATTTTTGCATTGTTTGTCCATTACTATGCCCCCACTGTTTATTTGATAGATCCTCTTAACCAGTCCTAGGTCCTCTGAAGCTTTGTCTCCCAGGAGTTATTCATGCCCATTAGGCACAATGACAAACAACAGGCTGTACTGTTTGCCTTTCACTGTCAACTTGAGTCGGCATTGCCCTTTTGTCTCAATTGGCTGCCCGTTGTATGCCTTCAGTCGTTTGTTCATTTCTGAGATACTTCTAGGTTTCTCTCTAAGTGCCTTGAGATCATTCACATTAATTAAATTAGCTTTAGCCCCAGTGTCAATCTGAAATGGCACAATTGTCCCATTTACTAGGATTGGTGTAATCCATTTGTCATCTGATACAGCATTTACAGTACCTTTTGGACTCTGTGAGCCGTCATTTTCGTCATGTGACACCATTTTGATGAAAAATGTTTCACTTAAATCATCACTGTCATCTGAGTCTTCAACTGTGTGCACCTTATTCCATTAATTTTTTTCTTTGGAGAGGCACATCTTTGCATAATGATTTTGTCCTTTGCACACATTTTCCCATAAGCAGGACATTGTCTTGGTTTGTGTTTTTCCCCACATCTCTTGCAGCTGAACGACTGTCCGTCATCATTGTTTTTATCTCTGTATCTTTTCCACTGTTTTGCTTTATCTGACACAGCGTTCACTCCCTCGCCATGTTGGCTTGCTGCTCCATGTGCAGGTTCATTAAAAGTCAGTACATGTTGGCGCGCGTTTTTCTAGCATCTGACTTTGTATCCGCTCCGACAGCTGCAGCGTACAGCAGAAACTGTTGCTTGAATGTTCTCTATTTCGTATCCACATTTCCAGTCAGATTTAACGGACTTGGCGGTTTTAATGCATCCATTCTGTGTTGCTTCTTGCTCCCGACAAAGTTTTAGCCGTGTTCTGGTACCATAGCCTAATGTTCTTATTGGTTATAAATAAGACATCGTCTTGAATCTTTAGACTAACTTTACTAGCCACTTTATTAGCCAACATGGGGTGTTTCTCAATCGCGAGTATGCTTGCTTGGTAGCACATGTCTGCTGAGCATCTTGCTTCAGAAGCGAGTCAAGAATACTTCCTGACATTTGGAAAACAAAGAGTGGAACAGGCTAGCAAGTGTGCTGGTGTGCGTCATATGATAGGCCCCGCCTTACATTTTCCTCCACAGATTTTGGAAATTGGTCCGTGCGCAAAGCATTGTGGGGATTTTAACACCGCGGAGTCTACTCATGTGCAGCCTCGATATTTCTCCAAACGGAGTACGCCGGGCTCGGTAGATTTCCAAGTATGCTGGAGATTGGAACAGTACTTCGGCGGCACTCGATGACGTAGTATGCTTGAAATAGTGGCTCTGCAGCAGCTTTACTCGCGATTGAGAAACACCCATGCAGTACCAACTCACATCTTGTTCTGCTAACATCTATGTCCATAGATGTTATACTGCCGCCTAGTGGTAACATATATGCACTGTAACTAAGCATAAACACCTATCATTACAAAATATAAACCTCTATCACCGCTGAAGTCTGATTTCTCCATAGTCCACTACATTCACTCTCCAACCTTTAATTACAATCAGGATGTAACGCAGGTGTTTTGATCCTAACTCTGTGACTGATGGTGTCCAATTTATCCAAACCAAGCTGATGAGGTCATTTGGTCACCATAAACATGGCAGGACGGTCCCCTGCTGTTAAACTGTCCTCTTACTTTATCTGTCTCTCATTATGCAGACAGCAGGTCAGCCAGGAGGTCATAGAGTGTCTGAAGCGAAAGACAGATTCTGCTTGTTACACATCCTGCTCTCAGTGCATTAAACAGGCTTGATAATGCTTTATTAGGCTGTTCATCATAGGACTGAGTAGTTGATTTAATAAATCCTGTTGCCAGAGATTATAGTGAAAGTCAGATGCATCACAAAACTCCTCATAATCTGCTCGGATAATTCGGTGCTTTAAAATAAGACCCTATAACCAATAAGCGATATATGCAATTTTTAAAGGTGTAAACACACAAGTCATGACCTTGTGAAATCACAAAATCTTTGCAGCCGAGCAGATTTTATTTGAGCGCTCACCTGAAGATAAGACAGCGTTTATTGGCTCCTCCTGTGACCTCCTCGTCCTTGTGAATCTCAGCGGGACTGTAAGTGTCTTGATGGAAGGTTACCTCCTAATATAAAACACTCTGCCTCTGCAACAACAACTTTATAGAACACCTGTGGGAGCGGGATTTTATGAGCTCATCGGCTGCATGATTTTACATTTTCCAGTTGGCAAAGTGACATATGCTGCAGGAAGCAAACACTGAGTCCTCGAGACACCCGAGCTGCATGCAGATGGCTTGAGTCATGTGGTCCATACCAAAATGCTGTGACCTTTGCTGTCCTGCTTATTACAAGGAATATACATTAAAAAGTCATCTTAAACCATGGGGCTGATCCTTATGAAGGATATTTTAGGACCCTGTATCCACCCCCAATTGTGATATTACATTTTTCCATAATAAACAACACTAATAAAGTCAAAACGATGAGTCAACAACAGTAGTCTAAAGTGTTAACACTCAATTAAAACTATTTTTGAGAGGCCTCCAATAACTGCTCCCATTTGCATGCATTTTGCATAGCCAAGCTGGCAGAAGCCACCACAGAAATGCAGAAGTTATATATCTCTTGCGGCAGAGCACTCTGATTCTTTTGGGGGCAGTTGAAATTCTGCAGAAGCCTGATTTTTATTTTCATGGCTGCATTTACATGCTGTCCTCCTGTCTGCCCCTTTGAGTTATATCAGGGGGCTTTATCACCTGAAATAAAGCAGGGATAAATGTTGCTGAGAAAGTGTAAAACACACGCCCCTTCACAGTATAATGTGTATTTTGTGTGTGTGTGTATGCCAGCGGGCATGTGTGCGCAGGTGTGTGTGCGTGTTTGTGTGTCTGTGTTGTTTAATGCTCTAAATCTTGAGCCTGTGTGTGTGGGGGTAAACTATGAGCATTCTGCAGACTCGGCTTCTCGCAGCGTTCTCGCGGTTCTGCTGAGGATGCGCTTTCGGCTCGGGGCTGCAGGAGGTCACACACACACACACACACACACACACACACACACACACACACACACACACACACACACACACACACACACACACACACACACACACACACACACACACACACACACACACACACACACGTACGTGCCCACATTTGTACTTTTCCTGACATTTGACACAGAAATGGATCCAGCTGTCTGTAAAAGAAGACATTCCCCTGGTGACATTTATCTGGGGTTATCAGAAATCATTAGTTAAGGTCAGGTTTATACCTTCTGAATAAGAAGGGGACTTGACATACAGTATTCCTTTCCATGGATTGTATAGAAAGTGTGATCGCACTGAGCTACATATCCTCTCAAATAGATCTGTCACATTTTAATGAACACTGTGTCTCTAGAAATATAGCTCTTATCCACCAACAGACCGTGCTTATGCAGTTTGAAACTTTAAAACAGTTTCTGGCTGTAATACCTCTATTAGGGACCTATATTCTGTTTGCCTGGCTGCACATATGGTGCCTCTGTTTTCTTGTTTGTACCTAAACAGCCTTCAAAAACTTAAACTCTTTAATTTAGGGATGTTTTTATGAACTTTTGAATTCCTCCTGAGAGGCTGACTCCACTCCCTCTGAAAACCCAGCTCTAGAGAATAACAGGGGGAAATCAAAGCGCTTTGCTCTGAAATATATGGTAAATAAACACACAATTGTGTATGTGTTGTGTGTGTGTGTCTCTCTATATGTCTGCAGCTGAAAAGTAATGAGTACCAGTAGAGGGATTTAGAGGAGGCTGATGCACAGAGGCCTTTCTGAATAATTATTTTTCTGACTAACTCACTATTCCTGATAGAAAAAACATCAAATCATATGCCCCCCTTTTTCCTTCTAAATACACAAGCTTGATTTCTCAAAATATATCTATATACAGTAGAGCTTCCACTGGCTTGGTTTCAGTGCAGCTGTGGTGCATAGTAATAAGGAAGTGATTGCAGAAAAGAAACCCAAGCCTTTACATCTTACAGATGCAAATGCCATCATCAGAAGGGAATCTCATTGGCGCACTCAGTTCACAGGAAGGGACAGAAATATTCTGATCATGTAGCACTGGCGTAAGTTATTTCTTTCTCTCTCCCCCCTTTTGCCAATGATCCAACTGACTAGACTGGAGTGTCCGTGCAGTGGTTAACTGAAGACTGCAGAGGATCACTAGTCATTTACTGACACACCATAACGCATACTGCGTAATTAAATTGAATCGTAACTGCGGGGTTATTGATGAGGGAAAATTATAGACTACTATTATTCACAGCCTTGCCTGAAACATATTTGCATTACTGTGCTCGCTGACCACATAAGCAATGTCCGCAATCACACAAAGCTACAAACGCATGCAGCAGGAAAAAATAGGTTATTAAAGAGGACATATCATTCTCATGTTGAGGTTCATATTTGTATTTTGTGCCTCTACTGTTACATGTTTACATGCTTTATTGTTCAAAAAGGTCTTTATTTTTCTCATACTGCCATACTTTTCACCCTCTGTCTGAAACGATAGACCAGTCTGCTCTGATTGGTTAGGTATTTTGTGATTGGTCAACCGCTTAGAGACGTCCCGCCCCTTAGCCTATTACGTACAATGTATGGGCCCCCCAAAACCATAATATGGCCCCTTTAAGAAATACACACATTTTAATTATGTACACACAATTCTCCTTATTCTTATTTGTGGAAAACATACTTTTTTCCGTCACTAGTAAAAACAACAACTGATCATTTTGCCAAGCTGTTCAGGGCTGAGTAGACTGTGAATCATTTGCCAAGATACGTGAGACAGGATTGGACTAGAAATGACTGGGTTCCCTTGTCTTGTCGCTGGAAGTCCACTTGTATTGTTTTTGCGAAGGAGGAATGAATGCAGGAAGGTAGGAACTGTCCGTGAGCTTTAGGCTCTGAAGAGTGGCTTGTTCTTCCTCTGTGCTCAGCACTTCCTGAGGCCAGTGGAAACAAACTCTGTTTGGTCAGACACAAAAGAGATTTCCTTTCTGTCAGCACAATTCTCTGTTTTGTTGGGTCTGAAATAGCCTTTTAAAGGATACACACAATCACACCAACACAGAGACAGTGGAATTCTATATCTATCATGCGACCATATAGCTTACATTCAGGCTCATGTCATTGTTTGTGTAAACAGTGATGTGAAAATGTGTTCCAGAAAATGAAACTGCATTCTCAATAAAGAAACAACAAGCAGTAAGATTCAGGGAGTCCTGCTCTTTGGGCAGAGAAGAAACATTAGTGAGGTCTCAGGGAGCTGATGGAGAGGATGATTGAGGAATTTTTGCGGAATTCTCTGTGTTATGCCTGGGGTCCCCCTGTGACATGTTGAATAAAATACTTCAAAACAGTATTTTCAAATGACTTGATAATTATACGGTTAGAGTCCTTATTAAGGTTACAAATGCTTAATTTCAAAATTAACCTTCACATTGACTCAAACAATTAATGCTGTAATATAACCTCGATAATTACTAGCTATCAATATAAAGTGAGTTCCAGTAATGCTGCCTATTGTTATGCATCTAAATTATGCCAGGACGTGATGCTGTAACATTACATAGACTGTGAAGTTATTATTCTGAGATCTTTGTTAGTCATTAACTAATCTTGGTTGCAGGCTGTCTCATAATGTTCAACATGGTATTGATCGGGCTCGCTCATTTTCAGCTAGAAGCATTGCGAATGAGGATGTTCTTTTTAAACTTGTTGTTAAAGTTGGTGAGTGTGTGTGTGTGTGTGTGTGTGTGTGTGCTGTGTGGCCTTTTTGAGAAAACAGACACAAAACACTGCCTGTTGTAATGCCTATGCCATTAAGTTGCTACATTCGCTGTTCCTACCTTTACAAGCTTCAACGTTGTATTATATGAATTCAGTTATAGTATTTTAACATTCTGAAAACTAAGGCTTTTTTTAAATGTACAATCAGACTTAAACCCACTGTCCTGGACCTTCCAGTGTTCATTTTAGACTGTCATTTATTATTTCAGGAAGTTGTAGGGAGGGAGGGGGTACGGCGCTGATCACAGGAGACGGAGATAGCTGAATTGTCTTTTGAGCATCAAAAATATATTTATCATCTGAATATTGCAATAAAAGTTTAATTCTCTAAAGGCAAAAACTTTCTTTTTTTAAAAATCAAACAAACCCCAAAATGACCAAAATACAAGTTTTTGACGTATTTCTTACACTGATTGTGTGTGTGTGTGTTTTTTTTGTATAAGTTGGGTGTGTGTTCAGCTGAGCCTCTTACTTCCCCTTTCGTCTCTATAGGCTTAAGGAGAAGACTCTGAATCCCTGGGATAGGTTTCTGATCAAATTGAAACACTTTGAACTTGCGTGTGTTTTGCATCATCCTGAGCGAGTTGGTGTCCAAATGTGTCGCTGCTTTGAGGCTGTATGAACTGCATCGCCTCAAAAATCATCTTTCATTCTTTCTGAACCAACCCAGCCCAGTATTACGTTCCAACTGTTTCTGTTTCTGATACTGCTTAGAAAACCAAGGTGGTGCAGTGCAAGTGAAATGTTTTGTAATGCACGAGTCAACACGTTCCATGCTCTCTTGAGAAATCTAATGTACAAATTCATCTGTCGATTGAATGTTTCTCATAATTCTGTCATTATGCTGCTGTCAAATCCGTGTCTCAGTGCTGTACGATACCAGTCACCTCTGTGGAAACATTGGTATAACTGCCTTTTTTTATTTATATTTGAGTGTTTTATATATTTAAAAAATGGACCCAGAGTCTCTTCAAATAAAGCTGATGATGATCAGAACTACACAGTTCTTCAGGAGGAAGTCGGTGATTGGATGAGTCAAACAAACAGGACATTGCCCCATGACACCACTGTTTGTGTCCTCTTCGAAACCAAAAGTGAATGTTCCATCAATTTCAATTATTGCAGGCTATACAATTCAAGCCGAACCAAATAAACTAAATAAAGTAGAATGTATTTACAATGTACTGTTAATCTGTATAGTTGAGATATGTCAGTGGGGAACTCACAGATCCAGTCGATAGCAAGGCTAAAAATGCAAATATGCTAATACATCTTTAAATACATTTTGTTTGTTTTACCCTTCTGTCTTTCTATATATCCACTCTATTTATTCACAGGCCAACAATGATGTTCATCCGGCAGAACACTCTTTGAAAGCAAAGAACGATCTGCATCATAAGCACAAACAGTAGATACCCTATGGGCCATACACACCATGGATATGAACTTTAGGAAAACAAGTGAATTCCATCTAAAATGGATCCAAATAGAATGAAACAATTGAAAGGGTTACTGTGAGGACACTTGTGAATTCAGCTCCTTGGTTTGTTTAAGTGGTTTATGTCAACTGTTTTGTACAGCTATCCCTGCAAGTAGTTTGTCCAGGGGAGATCTCATATTTTATTCACATCAATACAACATCTGCTGTTTTTTGTTTTCACAGGAAGGAGTAAGACAAATGTATTTTGTAGAGCGTGTTTCACGTGAGAATTGAGAATTGAAGTCTCTGCATGCATTTATCAACTTTGTCAAACTTGCCACAGTACTCCACAAGGGAAGTTTCCTTGGTGTGTTCACTGAGCAACAATGTCTCCCTGATAAATTATTGGTCTGCTTTCTTCATGTAGAGACGGAGAGAAGGAATAGTAAACAGTAGGCAGACAGGAATAAAGTTATTGAAGCCAACAGTTATTGATTTAGCCCTCATGGCTACATCTGGAGCTCCCAATGCTGGAGTGAACTTATTTCCTTTCCAATGGCCAGCGGTTGGCGACTCCACTGGTTGCTAAATTAATTGAATAGAAATCTATAAGATAATGACCCTACTTCTCACTTGAATTATTACCTCAGGAAACAGTTTATGATGTTCAATTGGGAATGTATGGGCCCATTTACTGTTACAAAGCAGTGCTCTGGTTGCAAGAAAACAAGTTGGCGACAGCTAAAATCCAAGATGGCCAACAAAATGGATGCTTCCAAACCTAAGCCCACATACCTGCGAAGTCAGGGAGATACAATCCACTTCTCATAGACAGCCTTTGATTTGACCATATTATTATGGGTGACCTTTACTTTGAGAAGTTGTCTGCAAAACTTGAGTAGCATTTACTGATCTAATAGTAGGCTCACTGTATCATGTTTCTGTTTCTCTTTGCTTTTATTCCCTCTTTCCTTTTTTCTTCGTATGACTTAAATGGATCCTTTCATGTACAGTAAATACTCCTCTTCTCCTCCCTCCTTGTCTACCTCCCACCTCACGTTTTATCTTTGCCCTTTATCTTGCTGCCTTCAGCTGAAGCCAACACCCCACAGAACCTTTCTGGTCTCCCACCCTGTGTGTCTAATTCCCTCAGGACTACTGAGAGCATATATATATGCTTGCGAGTGTGCACACTTCCTCCAGCTGCAGTAAAGTCATGTTTCTCTCCCTGGGCCTGGAGCCAAAGGCCAGCGACGGTGTTTTACAACGAACCACCGTGGAGGAGCGGGTGGAACTGCAGCGACGGCACTTTCCCACCTCAGTCCCTGGCCTCCTCACCACTTCCCTCCAGCCCCGCAGCCCCCTGGGCATCCGTGGAGATAAGGATTGAACATCTCCGGATGCCACTTTGCATAAATGTTTAATAGCAGGGAAAACATTAGCATCAGTAATTAAAGCAGTAATTTAAGCCTAGGCGCCATCAACAGGCAAGCTACTTCCACGCTGGAATAACACCAGTGAAACACAGTAATTAGCTTTGAGCTGATTGGACTGGAGACTGGGTTCATAGAATGTGTGTGTGTGTGTGTGTGTGTGTGTGTGTGTGTGTGTGTGTGTGTGTAGTGTGTGTGTGTGTGTGTGTGTGTGTGTGTGTGTGTGTGTGTGTGTGTGTGTGTGTGTGTGTGTGTGTGTGTGTGTGTGTGTGTGTGTGTGTGTGTGTGTGTGTGTGTGTGTGTGGGTGCGTGTGTGTGTGTGTGTTCACTTGTGTACATCTGCATGCACATTACAAATGAGGACGTACTTTTTGTGTTTGCCTACCTTCCTTGCAGGAGAGTTTTGCAAATAGCTATTGCTTGCACTGGTTCCACGATTGATCTGCTACTCCCTGGCTGGCCGTGCTCCAGATTGATCGCGTGTGAATCTGTGCACATAAACCCAGTGCGTGAACGCATGTTGAAATGGCATTTGACATTGGTTTGGACAGTGTTTAACGTCGGCCCGAGGAGGTCAAATATTGTCTAGGACTTCCCTAAGGAAGCTGATGTTGTCCTATGTCATCATCCCTGTCCTGTGAGCCTCTGCCTGCCTCTAATTCCCCCTAAACTCTAGACTCTAACCTTTCTATCTGTCTAGGACCTCTGGGACAGTTCCCTGCATTCTTTTTCATTAAAGTGCTATGATAGCAATATGGCTGTGAGGGGCGGATGATATGTTTTTGCTTTTTTCGACTGGCATCAAAAATCATTAGGAGTGCAAGGAGGTCAGCCTCGCTCGTATCTGGCTTTTAATGGCTCCTTAAAGCTAGGCCCCAGGGATACACACACACACACACACACACACACACACACATACACACACACACACTCTCACACACACTCACACATACACAAACACAAACTGCATGGTGTCTGAAACCAAGCCAAGACCTTGTTCTCATCTCGCCTCTCTCTTTATTTCAGTGTTCTTCTTCTCATTCTCTCCCTTTCTCTTGTAAAATAGCCTCAGCCTTTGATGTATTGCAAAATACTATTGCAGGAGCATCAGCGCAATTGTATGATTCTTATTCATCCTTGGCGCGAGTTGAAGCTGCACTCATGGTTGTTTCTTTCTCAATTCCATTCAATCTTTTCAAAGCATGCCCCATTCATAGTGTATTTCCATCAGGCTGCTGTCAGAATTGATTGTATCTTTTATTATAGACACAATTAAATGTATGACCTTTGACCTGTCGGGAACTTTTTTACTTTTGGCGGAACCCTGCTGCTTCTTCTCAGTATGCTGATAGACTTTGTGTGCAGTTTAATTAAGCGTATTGAGTTTGCGTCAGCAGTGGGGTGTTATATGGCCAGCTGGATACGCACACACTCGCATCAACATGCGCGCAGGCTTGCCAAAGCTCCGTCCTGCGCTGCCGTGCACACTCCTATCCATCCCAGCTGACAGCTTGTTAATTGCCAGGGGGTTAACTGGAAGTGGTGGTGTAATTGCATCAGAGTTTTAATTTACCCAGGCCTCTTATTTATTTACCCAGTCGTAGATTTCAAAGCAGCATTAATCGTCTGTGTGCGTCAGGACAAAGTGGAGATCGACAGGCAGGAGGTGAAGTCCAGACCTCGGCCCAGACAATCCTTGGGTTAGACCTTACAAGGAGAAATGAACTTTAATGTGACTGTAATATAGTGCAGCATACTTTTGAGGCAGCTTATTTAAAGCTTATTGGAAAGAAGATAACACTTGAGTCACTGTGATGTTCTTTAAGGCTTCAGGGTCTTTTTTTCTTCAACAGCTACAGTGTTTTATAATCTATGGCAGTGATGAATGACTTGCCTCTGCATAGCTGTCTTATTATCAATGCTTTGTGCAGCTCGACTATTCTGGAAAATACTGAATATTGCTGCTTATGAGGCCTTGATGCTTGAATGCGTGGCATTTTATGACTGCATTGACTTGTTTTTTTTCCCTCAATGCTTATTTTCAAATCTGACCTCGGGGAAATAGCAAAGCGGCAAGGCCTTGGTAATCAAATGTATTTGACAGGGAAGAAACTTAAAAGCTCTGCTGCAGACTCGTCTTTAGTTCAAGGCTTTGAGATGTAAGAGGGGGAGACACTCGAATACCTATGAAACACACTTGAGAAGAATGTCGTCCCCTTGATCTATCTGACCACACTGGCTTTGAAAAATCACTAGATTAATTGAAAAATTATAAAAAGTGTTGGAGCTAGGGTTTCTTTTTTATGTTGAAGGGCTTTTTGTATCTGTGTGTGTGTGTGTGTGTGTGCGTGCGTGCGTGCGTGCGTGTATGTTCATGCTTTTGTGTGAGCTCTACTGTGTTTGCTCACATTGAACATCAGAATGGCGCTGGGTGAAGAATGTCAGGAAATAGGATAAATTCCAAGAAGCAATCCGAATCTACAGCTTGATGCCTTTATCTATCCGACCCCTACAAGACCCCAACACACACGTACACACACACACACACACACACACACACACACACACACACACACACACACACACACACACACACACACACACACACACACACACACACACACACACACACACACACACACACACACACATGCACACTCCCTCCTATGAGCCCATCCATCCATCTCCTTGACATGATTGTTCCTCTCTTGTTACTTTATGTTCTAATCCATCAGCTATGAGTAAAACGGCAATTACACCCGGCCATCGATGCAGCCGGCAGACAGAGTCAGAATTATGGCATGGTGCATTACTGCAAATTGCTATTAAAGTTCCTTTTTTTCTCCCTCTCTAGAGCATGGGGAGCAAGTGGAGAGTAATGGACACTCATAATAAGGCACATCATTAGGATATAATTAGTCATCCCACAGTTTTAATTGCAGCCTGCACATTTCCAAAACATGCAAGAGCATCCTGTAGAGTTTGAGTGGGTTTCTTCTTCCTGCCCAGTTTGCTCCCAAAGTCAGAGTTCTTAATTTGTCTTAAACGACTGTGCTGCTTCTGCCCACTTGTATCACTACTTTCTCTTTAAAAAAAATATATATTGCCCATGTATGTGCGATCAACCTACAGCAGCTGGAGAAGCATCGTTTACAAGCTGACTGTTCACAATCTCATCTGGACTAATGCATGCTAACATTTGAAACTGCAACATGAAATATGGCTTCAGCTCTTGATACATCCATGATACATGAAACTCAGTCCCGAATTTAATTACTTAATGAGCAACAGAATAACCTACTAGCATCATGCGTAGACGAGAATAGTCGGAAAGCAAGGCAGCGCGATGGAAGATAGATGGAGGGAAAGGTGAAGTGATGAGCGTTGTCCTATCAGCCTGTGCTCGAGGAGATGGATGGCGTGTGTGTGGGTGGAGTTGTCCTTGGTGTGGTGCTGATTGTGTATGAGGTGGTGCTCAGCAGGACAGATGGTGCTAGTGGGCAGATGAGTGAATAATGATGTTTCACCACAGAGCAGTAATTACCTGCTCCCAGGCCCGCACGGGCGCATGCATACGTGCATATGGATGCTTGTACACACACATGCATGCCCTCATGAATCTTTACATACATATACACATAAATACTAACATACACAGTACTGACAACGCCGTTTCCCCCACCCTCGAGGGATTGATCGAGAGACTTATCCGGTGCAACACTCCCAGTGATGTGCGTGGTGATGGGAGGTGTGCGAGAAGTATAAGCACATATTTTAAATCAGGCTAAATATATGCACCTGTATGTACATTTACGGCATTGAAATATGAGCAAATGGTGATTTTTATACCTACAACACTGTCAGTTTGGTGTTTGTGTTCGTTTTAACGTAATTCAAACAGACAGAAGGTAGCATAAGCGTAAGACATTTATTGAGTTGAGTTTTTTAAGGCTTTATTTGTGTTCACCTTAGTTTCAGTGTGATTGTGGCCATTTCAAATTCGATTTTTTATTCTGTTTTGCTAACCTGTAAACACTTTGATAATGTTTCCTGGTGGGAGGCCAGTGAGGGATCATGTCCTTAATGCTGGACTAGTCTGGAACATTTTAGAACAGTTCTAAGCTGAAAATAACAAAAGAAGGCGTACCCATTAGTGATCAACGAATCAGACTGTACTTCAATCAAGGTAAGACAGAAAATGCATAAAGTCTTTAATGGACTGAAATTATACATTTAATTATTCATTATAAGTAATTATTATTATTATTATTTGTATTACTATGTTTATAAAAAAATATGTTTTCCTTGTTTAAAGCAGCTATAGTTCATATTTGTATATGATTAATGATATGATGATAAAATGGAGTGTGAAAAGATATTCCTCATGGTGATGAATCCACATATAATAATTATCACCCCACTCTGCATTTCCCCTCAGCATATGGAGCATTTTTGGTTCTAATAAGTAACTTTTTTGGTTTTATGATCTGCAACTCTACTGGTTTGATTCCCTCTCACCACTCTCATCAGCTTCATTTCCGCTAGAAGCAGGCAGCTGTTTTCTGTGAAAAAGCTCTAATGAATCTAATAAACCTGCTCAGCACCAAAGGGCTGACAGACAAAGTCAGCGACTAGCCGGTGAACACAGTAAAGCATTTAGCGGCTAAAGAGCTGGATATTTCCCAAGTGCATATAGCACTTACCAGGTGGCCCAACACATGACTTCAAATGACTGCTAAAATTGCTCCATGCCTGTTTTATTAAGCCATGCCAACCTAAAGAATGATTTATGTCAGTGTTGTGTTTACAGAATATTAACCAACAGAAAAAGTAGTTCATGCTGCTTTTAAAAATAATCTGAAAAAGATATCCATATTGTGCCATTCATGAGCCAAGCACACAGTCAGGGGGTCATACCAAAGACCCTGGCCCAAGACCCAGATTATGATACATTGTGAACAAAAAGCATGTGTTTTAACAGGGGGAGAAATAGAACAAAGCTGAGGTGGCTCTATGAGTGATTGCCAGTACTATCCTGTTTTGTGTGCAGGGGAAGCAGGCTGCGAACGCCAAGAGATTCAACAAACTCAAAACATAACCTCACCAAAAATATATATTTTAGAGAGAGAATTATGACCTGTTTAACTTGATAACACTATACAGTAGCTCTAAGCATCTTAAAATACATAATTAAATAACCACCATAGATGACAACAACACATTTAAAGAATTATATTTTGAAGTTTTGACGGTTTACCCTAATTTTGTGGCAGTTTAAATTATTTGTCGGGATGTTTTCTTGATTGTGATGAAAAAGTTAATCTGGGCTGAGGGGCCCAATTTGGAAAATGTTGTTCCTCTGGTCATAATAACTCATGGCTGCCCTGCAACTTATTCTCAGCACTTCAATGGAAGCATATTTTAAGCCAACTTTTGTGCTTTCGGTGAAAGTTCAATTGAAAAATAGGTGAACTTTTGGGGCAGGTGTTTTGGAATGTTAATCATTTTTCACTCTGATGCCCACACAGTATTGAGAGACTACCAAACAGAATGTGTTTTGTCAGCTAGACTCATTGGAAAAACTCCCAGTGTTTCAGACAGCATTCCCTGCTCCTCAATAGTGCCGGGCCTCTCTACCCTGATCCCTGTCCTGGGTACAGATGAGTACAGATTTCTTTTTTAAAAAGCTTCACTTTTTCTTTATGTATTTACCTGTATACTTGCCTGCCTTCTATGGTATAACCAAATGTTGCTGTTGCCCTATTAAATGGGGTTCAACAGCAGCCTGGGATAAATGCTCCACCGTCAACATTTCACACATTTTTTTAAGAGGCACCAAATAATTTGACTGCCACACAGACTACCGACCAGCCTGACAAGTTGACATGCAACAGGCCATTCACCGTTTTAGCTGCAGATAATGAATGTCACTGAGCTGCAGATCTATTGTAACATTTTAAAACAAGCTTATATTATACCCTGTTATGTAGCTTGCTAAAACAGCTTCCTGTGGCTAATTAATATGTGACTTTGTTTGCATTTTATTTTTCTACATTTCAACTTCCTGTCAACTAATTTGCATAAAGTTGAAGTTGGTGTTGTATACACTGGGGATATGCCTGTTCATTAAATATTGCTTGCTTTGCTATTTTCTAATGCTGTGAAAACATGTTATGAAGTTTGGGTCTAAGAGTCCTGATCTACAATATTAAGTCAATTCTTAATGCTCCGTTTAAGCTGGCATACTTTACACAAATGCAAAAGTTCAATTTGCACTAATCATTATTTGTATGTTGACATTAGGTTCAATGTGTAATACAAAGAATGCTGTTAGTGACAATTCGACAATTATAGGCACACTCTGCTAATGCTATCATAGATATATTGTCTTTTAGCTAATGGTTTCGATTTTTTGAATGATAATTCAACTTCATTTCTAGAAGTGGGCTATTTCCAAGAAAAACTAAATAAAAAAAATCACATGTACAATACCTGCCTAGCAATAGGCAAACACACAAAGTTAGCATCTAGCTAAGGTACAGAGTGGAGTATTTAGCACAGGGGTGTCCAAACTGTTTTCACCGAGGGCCACATACAGAAAATATACGAAGGGCTGGGCCGCTCCCTAGAGACGAGGTATATTGCCTCATAAGTCAGCAAAATTAATCAAATGTAGGTCAATTATGCTTAATACTTGAATATGCTTTAAGAAAAACAACAGCCTACATCACAGCTCTCCATAGGGTTTCATGTATTCTGTTAGCAGCTCATTCCTTAAAACAGGTGCCTCAGATTGCTTATCATAAGAGGAAATAGGAAGAGTTTATTTCAAGCTTGCTATGTAAAGAAGTTATTGGGCTTTTTTTTTATCAACTAACATTTGTTTTCATCTTTAACTGACTGAATGTATTTGAAGTGGGCTTCGTAACACATGAATACTACTGTGTAATATGTGTTTTCATCTATATTTAAGAAGTACAATACAAGACAAGCACAAGTTTCATTTGTGGGCCATATTTCATTATACTTTTTGAATTTGCTGAGGGCCGATTGAAAATGGCTCGCGGGCCGCATTTGGCCCTCGGGCCGTAGTTTGGACACCCCTGATTTAGCAGCTTTTTTCCTTTGGTTGTTTGAGGAGACCAACACAGAGCTAAAAGGAGAGCAAATGTTGATAACTTTGCCAGAAACGTTAATACAAATGATTACTCATGTTGCCCAGTGTCAATAACTGTTCGCTTACAATATGGAGATAAATTATGTCAATAATAGGTTTACAGCTTGTTGCTGGAATCCAAAATGGCCCACAAAATCAATTCAGGCTTTAGCAAACAGCAATGGCCAATCCACTAGCATTTCACTATTGAATTATAGGTGATGGTGGTGATGAAATTGTATACCATCCATTCAACAGCAGATACAACCACTGGTTAGTCTTAAATACTCCAAGAATCAGAAGGAGCTGGTTTACAGGACTCTGCAGGCAGTACTGTATAACACGGTGCTATTCTACATTCTGCAGCTGTCGTCCCATGGTCCAGACAGAAAACCACTTCATCATAATCAGCTGCTGTAAAGTCACACAAAATTACCCACAGGAACCGACTACAGAGCTCGAAATAGCAATCAATTACACTGCTATCACAGCTGATGTCATATGCGGTAAACACTGCTGTGCATAGCTTATACTAATGACTGCGAGGGGGAGGAGGAGAGAGATGGTCCTTGGATGATAGCGTCCTTTATTGTGATCGGTTAAATGATGAGGGCTGGTGTGAGATGCCAAATACATTTGCCGTTGGGACACAATACACTCACATAAGTAGATCACTCGTAAAAGTGATCTATACAATCCTAGATCATAGGATTATGGCTCTGCATTGCAATGCATAGAAAAGACCTCAGGGTTATTTTCTTCAGAACATCTTCAAGACAACATCAGGGATCATGTTCACACTATAATTGCCATCATGTACCAGGAAAACTGTGTTTCTTTTTAATCTCTCATCATTATGATTAAATAGTACTGCAACCTCACCTCATTAACAAGCTCTCCTGCTATCATGGCTCTTTACAAGTTTGTTGGCTGGAGCGGTTCTAATAGGATTTTGAATCTTTTTCTAGTTCAGCCTCAGCATATGAAACGAGGGAAGCTACAAAGAAATTCAGGCTTTGTTTCTCTCACAAGACTTTTTGGAAAATGGAATCGGGCTGTCAGGATGTTTGTGATTAGGCTTAAATGGGGGATGAGACAATGTGAAACTCTGAGCCTGCAGAGGCAATGACCTGTCAACAAGCTAGGCTGCAGAGCACAGCTGTAGACTCCTCTGATCCTCCCCCACATCCCTCCCTGTCTCCTCTCACTCTCAGGGGGGATGTATCCACATCTCAAAGGCCACTGCGTCACTCACTCGACACATGCTATTTTTGGGAGGAAGAAAAAGTTGCCAGTTTGTTCTTCTTTTCATCTTCACTTCCCCATAGGCTATGTAGTGTCGGTGGACTTGTTGTAGATATACCATACTCACTCGTCAACACAACAGACTCAACTTATATCTTCTAGGAGATCACAGAAAGCTCCCAGGGAAAATAAATCAAGGCAGTGCACCTCTTAGCTGTTGTTAGCTGCTTGAGCAAGTAGTTTGTTGGATAAAAGTGAGCTGTGTGTAAGGCAAAAGCAGCAGGCTACAATTGATCTACTCATTCACAGTATTTTTATTCCTACTTGCTAAAAGTGCATAAAGTCAGATACCTTTTCTTATTACTTTTGCAGTAATGCTAAAGTACAGCTTTTCTGTATGTTAAAACATCTCCAGTTATTTCCCGAACATTTTCACGTTTTCTTACTTTTCTTTTCTCCAAAAAGACACCCTAAGACGTGAACATTGACAGATGGCACATGTATGTGAAAGTAGAGAATGGACTGATGCTGGTAGTGTGATGAAGGTGTGTGTGACTGGACTGATCTGTAACTGAAGTGGCAGGTCTGATCTTGTAAAGGTCATCCATGATATCAAACTCGGCTGCTTTGGGCTTGATGCGTATTGGTGCTGACAGCTGCACCACTGGTAAAAACTCAGTCCTTTCTTTCTCTCTCCCTTTCCCTTTCTTTCATTCTCCTACTCACACAAGACATGCACACACACAAACACACACGGTTCCATAAGCAAGCCTCAGGTATTTAGTGCATTTGAAAAGGTCAGTTCCCACTCATTCACTCTTTTTACTGCTGACCAGTGGGAGTGTGCAATAAAAGCTTTCATGATGTCCTGCCATGCTGGAGGACATGTGTGTTTGTACCATTCAGGCTCCTCTCAGTAAGGTGGGGGACAAGTCAGGACAAACTCTAAACAACAAGCAGTTACGCTAATTAAGATTCAATTCGTTCTTTTAAAGTAATTTCCTAAACAGTGGCCTTTAGTTACCTCAATCCCGGGAAGAATCTGGCCTTTGGTCCGAAAATATTTGTTATTTTATTTGAAAGGAAACCAAAACGTTATATCTATAAATCCTTGTCAGGAGGTTCAATGGAAAAAGAAAAAGAAAAGGAACTATAAAGATATATGCAGTATATATAAATATATAGATATAAAAAATTTACAGGAAGTGGTACATTTAATTGACGGCAGCTTTATCCCGACGGAAATTGATAAAATGTAAGTTTCTATTATAAATGTAAACTGAGAGCAGTTAAGTATGTCATAGCTTTGTTGTTGGACTAAAGGAATTCGGACAGTTGAAATAGACATTTTTCCTAATTTAAACTTACAGTAAGTTCATTTTATCTTCCATGTTTTAAAACCCAGCATTTATAGGTGACCCGCCTTTATTTGTTGATACTGGTCCCATCACAGTGCAAACCATCTGTGCCTTGAGTGTTAAGCTTAAGCTGGTAAGCATTTCGGTTAGTTTATAATAGCGACCAGCATGTACTGAGCTAGGCTAGCAGTTCCTTTATTAAGCTAACGGACTCCAGCGTCACATTAAATAGGGATTTCCCCAAATATCCCAAATATCTCTTTCTTTATATAATTAGAGATGTTATGTAAGGATAAGGTTAAGTGGGCAGTGGTACTCATGCTTGCTTAATCAGAGGAAATGGTGTGCTGACTCATTTCACTCTAATGGCTTAAGGACAGGAGGCTTTAAGAGGGGACATGCAAATGAAAGAAAATGGTTCCCATTGTCAACCCTCTTGCTCTGTCCCCCTGCCTGCCTTGTCAGTACACACTGTTTGTTCTGTTCTTCTCCATAAACAGAAGAATACTGCCCAGTCAAATTAAGGTGAAAAGCAGAGCGGCGCCGTTAATGTTAAGTGGCTTTTTTCCCAACGGGGAAACTCGAAGCTCCGAATGCTCTAATGTCAGACGTATGGGCAGAATGGACTTGGCTGGACTTCTCCATGGCAACCATACTCATCAAGAAATACCCAGGAGGCTTTTTGCTTTGGTGGGACTTCTCCCTTAAGCCTCAGAAGTTCCCGGCCGCTGAGAGGTTTATTTGTCTTTGTTTTGTCCTCTTGCACTTTTGCTGAGAATGATGAAATTTAGAGAAATTTTTGCTTAACCTTCATAAACCATGATGAAGGAACTGCAGCTGCCAAACCATTTTTAAGACAGCTGTGTTAACCCGGCCCTACACACACAAACACACACACACACACGCACACACACACACACACGCACACACGCACACACACACACACATACACACATAGCATATCTCGATTTCTCTCACTGTTGTGTCATGATGAAGGCTCTGTCAGTCCATTCTTATTACCAGGAGAGAGGTCAGTGCCAGTTCACCCTTACATCACTCAGACTGTGACAGCAGCAGCACTCACTGCTAAGAGAGAAAAAGGAACAGACGTATACAGAGAGAGGGAGAGATAGAAGGAAAGAAGTGATTCTAGTTTATGGGGGGCTATATCCATCGAAGCAGCCCTGTCTCCCACCGCCAGCCATTGTCGGTGCGAACTGAAGGAGTCAGTCAACCAGCTGAGTCTGTGTTCGCCTGCCATTTAGTAAGATGTGGAGACGCAGAGGTAAAGAGGAACGAGAACAGTACAGCACATATCACAGGAGGAAGCTTGGGCCTGAGTGCTTCTGTGTCTAGAATACCAAAAGGAGAAAAAGAAATAAAACACCCACGGTAAAGAAAAGCAGCACAGAACGGAGAAAAGGATCTCCCATATGCTTTTGTAGGAGACTGTTGTTACCCAAACTTCACAGAGCATTGATTTTCAAGGAAGTGGATATGGGGAGCCATATTTTTCCACTTTACCTTTTCAAGTGTTTGTTTGAAGAGTGGGTATTGAAATCCTTCCTCTACTGCACTATTTCCAGCACACCTGGAGGGCATGCAGCGCTGCTGTTGAACATATGTAAGCTGCTAACCATGCGCTGCTGTTTCTCCACTCTCTCCATTTGATCACTCCTTTCTTCATTCAACATGACCTCTATTTTGAGGATTGTATTTTACTACTCTCTCCAGGACCTGCCCTCCATTCCTCTTTACTCCTTTCCCCTTTAAGTTACTCTGCCTTGCTGACTCTTTTACACCCTGTAGGAGAAAGGTAGCTCCACTGAGTTACCTGCGCCTAGGTTTTTCTCTCCATTCTTTAAACTCCCCAGGTAACCACACCTTCTGCTCCTTTCCTTTCCTCTGTCCTCCCCCGCCTCCTTTTTCCGTATTTTGAAAGATATCCTATTGACAGAGGTCCTCTGTTCGCCTGAAGTGAAATGCAGGCTAGGGAAAGGCCAAACTTTGTTTTATTATTGACATAATCCTAAAAGCTTGCGCCTGTGAAGCCAGATCAATTCTTCGCACCTTATCCTATTATTAAAAGCTGTCCTGAGGGCTAAGGACATCCGATCTTGAAAGTAGAAAGAGAAGCAGAGGAAAAACACATAGCGAGGAGGATGGAGGCTCACAGCCTCCTCTCCTGCCAGCTTGAGCTGATAAAACATGGATCTAGTATGAATTTGATTTTCCTATACTGTCATTAATAGATGAGCTAGCTGGGGCTGGGGTTGCGGCCTATGGAGCGGGCAGGCCTGCTGTAATACTCACAGACAGGAGTGAAGATAGAGACAATCACGGCTGCTATGAACAACACTTCATCACTGTCACGTTTGGGCAGAATTCAATTTGCAGATGTCGAACTCGCCCCCCTCTGTCTCTGAGCCATGTCTGGATATTGAGAAAGGCACACACAGACTCACGTGTGCATGTGCAAAACCCCTACGCATACACAAATGGTGCAGGCCATTATGTGCTTCTTACAGTAGAGAGCTATATCAGGCAGAGATAAGTGTGTTGTTCAGAATAGACGGTGGGAAAGGGGGGGGGGGGATTGAAGAGCAGAGGATGTGCACTCCAAACATTTTCCGGTCTATACATAAGATCAATGTGCTCTTTTGTGTGCATCATGCTATAGCAATATGATTTGTGAGGATTGCATCTTACCTATAGTATAATGTGAGTATACTGTGTATAGTATATGTTATTAGAATGGAAAACACATTGCATTCCCTACCACAGTATAAAAGAAAAACTCAATACACACATTTAAACCCAGAGAAACTTGTATTTCGTTTTAAATTGCACGCTGCACAATGTGTAATCAGTAATCAGGCATCTTTCACTGCAGGCAGTTTTAGTGTGCATTTTCTTAACAACAATAAAATAAAGCGTTTATGATTTTCTTAATAGTTTGATTTAGTAGACTCCAGAAAATTGGAAACCAGAAAAGAGCCGAGTATAAAAAGAAATCACCCATCCTGCAATTATGGCAAGTGTAATCAGCCGACGGAAAATTACGATGTAACGCTGGATGAGCAGCAGCGTAAGTTGAAATCGTGCTGTAGTGTGTAGACATGTAGTCTGTGTTAACAATATCAGTCATCTGAATGATGTGAACCCTGGGTGAATTGATGTTTATTGATTATTTCATCAAACTGACAAGGTTTTTAGTGCTTCATTATCAGCGCTTGTTGTGAAGTCTGCTCTCTGCTGACAGTGGCTGAATTTAATATTGATATGCTCATATGCTAAGTGATTAACTGCAGACAAAATCATTTGAAAAGGAAAGACATGGCACATTATCAAGAGTTGATTTGCTTATTTTATTGGCATGGGATATAATAAAAATGTTTAAAATTGAAGCCCTCAAATCTCATTGTAATTTTGAGTAAAAATTGAATATTCTATTGGCGCATACATTTGGGTATTTGACTACAAGCACTTTTGACATCAGCACGAAAATACTAGATAATTACAGAGTGCAAAAGGGACTGCTTTACTTTACAGCCCACATACCCCAAACGCACACTGTACGCTTTCTCACACATTCATATTGCTGTGTTCTCATTGTTGTGTTTGTTTTTCTCTATTGCTTTGAGAGCCATTCTTTATTCATGCTTTTCATAAAGAACTTGACTTAAGAAAAAGAGAAAATTGATACCTCTTTTGTTGATTTTCTGAATGACTCACTACCATTATCTTTTATACTGTATGATGTTCAATACACTTTGATGGAGTTGTCTGTTAGGTACAGGAAGCTGTGTTTGGCACCAAAAAGGTTCACATAAACAAATATTACAGCATACAACTAATTCCTATGCAAACAGTTAGTACAGTAAAGGGTTCCGTAGCAGAACAAGCAGTAGCTTTCCTCGTGTGATTGTTGTAATCCAAGTTTCCACATGTTTTCTTTAAATAGCCAGGCCTGCTGCATTAGCATGTTGCATTCATGTGAGTCCCTGTCTGCGGCTATCTAATGGTTGCCGCTAGACACTGCGCTCATATAGAGGTTACTGCTAATGATGCTGTCATGACTGAAGGGGCTGTCCTGAAGGCGTAACACCCACCCTCCTGTTTCCCTTTAGGTTAACACTGTTATCTATGTCAGCACTGTTGTCATTGTTTTCTCTGTCTGCTATGTTAGCACCGTTAGCTGCTAGTACTGGCTCAGTTGCTGCCATGTTAAGTGCCGCATTGAGGCAACCGCTCAATCATTATTTCTTTCTTCTGAATTCTGCATTGAGAACCTTGTTAATAATAAATACAATAAAATGTATAAGCTTGTCTTCTTCTTTGACATTATTTTTTATTATCATGATTTTAATACTTTAACTAAATGATAGCTGTCGCTATACACGTTGTTAGCTACTCATCTGCATATATATATATGTATTGTTTAGAATAAATGCAAAAGCTTCATAATATGACTGTTTATTGAACAAGGCTTAAAAGGATTTTTTATGTCCACAGAAACTATTAAAATGTCTCATGCAAAGGTTAGGCTATAATGAGATGGCCAAATACAAATTCATGCAACTTGAGATAAGCTTTCATGTTTCCCATCATTACATGGATAATAAAAGTGGCAAGGCTGTCAAACTTTCTCAAATAAAATCCAGATCTAATAATTGTAAATCACCCACTATCTTGGCTTGTTTGCCTTTTATTGCACAGGGGTTTGAAGATTGGACTGGACAGGAAAACACTAGGTTGTAATTCTGATATGACAGTGTACCATTTCCCTGTTAAACAAAATCACTTTTCTCCCTCCCAGTCTTATTTCTCCACCGAGATTGTAAAACCACAACGTTGAGAAAAGTTCACGTTGATTTGTGCATGTTTATAATTTATCACATACAAAGGATAGTTTTTCTGTCTGGGAATTGACACAATAATGGCCGCCTGTGATGTATTTGACCACTTTGTTTCTTACTTTCAAATCCCACACATAATAGGTGGTGATTACGCCAGCCAAGCTGCACAACCACAAATATTTCCTCTAAAGAATGGAACAGTTTGAACCCCTTTCAGCCCAACATAAATGGAATCGATTAATAATTGCCTTTTCTTATTTGACAATGAGTTGTTATTTCATGTTGCCATTTGTGTACCATTTGATTTGTGTGGCTGGCGAGGCAAAGTTTATGTGTGAGTGTATCCGGGGACTCAAGCCTGTGATTTGTTGCGTTGGTACCTGGGAAATGTATTCTTAATTGCATCGAAACCTTGTTAGACCGGCAGACTGGCAGGTCACAAATAACTGGCCAGCTGCTCTGTGGCTGTGGGCACACAGGGAGAGGAGAATATAAAAGCGATGGATGAGAGAATGTGAGAGTTCGGAGGGGAGGAGTACTTCATCCCCTCATCAGTGAGGCTGCAGGTGTCCTGCTGTCAGGTCTGGATGGGCCGGGTGTGATGTGAATGTCTGATCTATCTACAACCCCGTTCTTTGCAAGAGAGGCTGCCTTCAGGTGTTTTAAAGATTTACATTCACTGGATCCAGAACATCTTAGCATGATGCCGAGTTGTAACAAAACAGATTGGTACAGTACTATGGTAAGATGAAGATAAGGCGAGATACCCCAGGCAAAAACATAGTGTTTCATGCACTGGTTTCAGGCTATTTGACTATTATAACACGTCTCCTTTCAGACAAGAAGAAAGAAACATATTTATTTCACTTTGTCTGTTTGTTTTTGTAGATTTCTACTAAATTCGCCAAAAGTTAGCACTTAATAATGACTGATTTGCATACAACATATCAGAAAATGCCTAGGGTTGTGTAAAATGTATGATATTTTACAAAACACGACTTTAAAGGATGTATTCTTAAAATGGCTTTTTTTTTATGGACAGTATTTTCCCTTCAGTAGCACGTACATACTGCACACTTTCGGTATGTATTTCTCTCTATATTATCAAGGTTTTCAAAGAGGCTTTTGTTCTTATATTCTCCACAGCCTGATTTACATATCATTTTATATTTAAAAACATGATGAAAATGGAGTTTCTTTAATGCTTTTGCCAGTATTCTGATTTGTGAAGTGATACTAAGAGTGTCCACAATTCCCTCTGTAAAAAAAGTTTGACTTTATTCAACAAAATAAAACTAAAATGTGGAACCTGACTCAAATTAGCACATATTTAATACAATAACGCCTTATTTGCATATTCATTATACAACTTGACAAAACAAGTACACACAAAGAATTGTCCTAAAGTAGGTCATCAACTGGAAAAGTTTCATGGTCATAAAATAAAAAATGTTTCCCTTGCCTTCTTTAGTGTCTCCCCTAAATGCAATGCGTACCTACAGTATGGGCTGTCTTTTTCTGTCTTTCTTTTTTAGCCTGTAAGCAACATAATTGTTTTTGATTGAAGAATGCCTCTCCATATGTTCAGATGAGAAAATGCTTTACCTCACTTCCTTGATCAGGCAGATCAAACACTACACAGGGGACACCCCCTTTAAAATGTCCCATTGATTTCCAGCCCTATCTATGTCTTGGTGATTATGAACAAGATTGGAGTGTTAGCTTAAATGGAGATGACTGATGTTTATTGGCTGCTAATAAGCTATTACCTCAACCTTGCTGCTCGCTAGAAGGCAATCCATGCTCATTTTACTTGTAAGAAGAAGGGAGGGGTTGGAAGAAGGATGGTAAGGGGTGTGGAGGGAGGTTTGGAAGTATTAGGGAGACAGAGGGCAGAGTTAGATAAAAAGGAAAAACATCCGTGTTTGTATTTCAATGTGCTGAGAGTAAGCCGCAGCTTAAAGTAATTTATACACCTGTGAAAAATGTGCCAACCATTTAATGGCTGTGGAATTAGCTGGGAATGGAACAGCACCTATTTCAAGGGCAGGGCTGCTTGCAGATAAGCATCACCATTTACTGTAATATTGGAGCCGGAGGATAGAGTCCTGTTACCGAGGAGATTAATGAGGCCGGCGTGTGTGGGTGTAAGTGTCTGTGTGGATATTGTATTTATATCTTTCCTGGAAATGTTAGGGTTTCCAGGAGCAAAGAAATTAATATTTCTTCGTTTTTGACACAGTACACCACACATTAATTGATTCTAGCGCTTTCAAAAGGGAAATAAAAACTCATAACAGTGCCATCCAGTGGATGGAGATCTCTTGTGCAACTGTGTGTGCCAGCACTTATGATTGAGCCAGCATTTTTGACCTGCCCTACTCTGCCTTATTTGCAATATTGGTGCCTTAACGTAGAGATACATGCATGCATGCACTCACACACACCCACCCACCCACCCAGTCACAGAACATTTTCCCTATTTTTTTATTTTTATAAAAATGATAGATGAGAGTACAGTTTCTGGTGTATTGATTGTATGCTTTTATGGAATTACATCTTTGGAGCAGGTTGGGCTTTAGGGAAGACAAATAGGCCTGACTAAATGAGAGTAAGCACAATCCACCGTGAGCTGGCTGGATAGATTGGGCGTGGGGGCACCCAAGGGCCAGGACCAGTTCCAGCACCGCAGACAGACATCCATCCTTCCTGGCCTCCTGCATGTCATCACTCAGGAAAGAAAGATAGCGGTCCCCAAGTGGAGATTTTTTAAAATGAAATCCACTCCACTTCTTCTACGGTACATGCTCCACTCGCTGATATGGCAACACACTGCAGCCCTGAAAGCATCGGATCAGCTTGATGGGTTTCTCCTATTGCCACAACATTTAAATGGACCCGCTCTATTTCCTTTATTGATTATTATGAAAGCATTTCATTATACAGGAAGTTATATGGCCAACAAGCAATTATGAATTCAATACCGCAAATGTAAACTGAAATGTGTCTTCGAGGCACGTGTGAGAGGTGAAAAAGTCATTAAGCACGCTCTATGAGCACAAGCTCCCCTAAACAGACACACACACACACACACACACACACACACACACACACACACACACACACACACACACACACACACACACACACACACACACACACACACACACACACACACACACACACACACACACACACACACACACACACATACACACACACACACACACACACACACACACACACACACAGTAAAAGTAAGGGGAGGGGGGAACACCGCCATTTTTGGACATTAACTAATTCACTCACTTGGCTGGCAGTGTGGTGCCGGGGTAATTTGGTGATGGCGAGGCAGTCCATTTTCAGAATCAGAAATATGGAAATGGTGCTTTTTCCCATGGAGAGGCTTCAAACAGGCACCAACTCCCACCCCCACTACCTCAACCTCCACCCTTAGCATTGACCAACTAATGTGAGTGGACGCTGAATAAAAAATTATAACACAAATATTGAGTCGAATATTTAACATATGTATCTGAGATGTTAAGACATCCAAGTGCAGTAGATACTTTGTGATGTAGTGTTGCACGAGGTGTTTTATGGACACCATGTATACATCTGAGCATAACCGTTATGTGACTGTAAAACACTTTATTCCAAAGGACATTATAATGCTGCTAATTGTTATGGGAGGGCCCTTCACAAGATATTGGATTATTGGAGAGAGCCTATGGCTGCAGGGATTGGTTTTATTGGTAAGTTCCTTCACACCAAATGGGACAAATTATTTCCTTCTGTAATTCTGTTTTCTGCATAGAGGGACATTTTCATTTTAAAAGAGAAAGGGGCATCCCCACACAGCCACAACGTTGGAAGCACACTATTCCCAGGGCTCCAGGTATGTTCCTCAATCAGATTGGAACATTTGAATGGTCTTTAGAGTCCAACAATTCAAAACTGTCCAATATTGTACAGAGAAGAAGGTCACTAATTGCAAAATAAGATAAAGATAAATCACACAACATTTAAGTGTTCCCTTCGCGATCCCTTTATTAGACCCCAACCCCCGGCTTGAATTCACTGGTTTAAAGCATAGTTTAAACTGATTGTGGGTGGTAGCATTAATATTCCTTAAATCATAGCTAAAGGGCTCTCATATTATCACACTGAAGCAGGGAGCATGGTGGACCCAAATGAAAGAGACAGGGGAACTTAACACAAATATCTTCATTTTCATGTTGTCTAGTCACAGCAAAACAAGGCAAACAGACCTTAACTTCATCGTGCTTAAAGGGGCCCTATTAGGTATTTTGGGGTTTTCCTTTCCGTTAGTGTGTTATATAGCTTTAGTCCATGTAAATGATCTAAAAGGCTAAAATCCCAAAGTTCTCTCCAGAGGGAGTTTCTCTCCCACATTCCCCTCCTTTCTGAAACGCCTTAAAGGTGGAGTAGGTCATTTTGGAGAAACCAGCTCGAGTGCGCTAGAATTTGAAAATACACAGCCGGAACAAATCTGCCACTTCCTTACAGAGCCCCTCCTCCAACACACACGAACGCGCACATGACCAATGAGGGCACGAGATAAGTTTGTGCACAGATGGAAGGCTGACAGGTAGGTAGGCCATCCAATCATTTTAGCCGGCCCGGCTACTTTTTACAGTACTACGGCTTCCACAGATGAATTTTTTTAATGGATTTTTTGTCAAAACACTTAAGGTATTCATTGCTATCGGGGTGTTAAGAGCATTCCATGGAATATAACAAAAAGTGCATCTCGAGCCGGTTTCTCAAACTTACCTACCCTACCTTTAACTAACATGTTGGAACAATTTAAAATCATGGAAGGATTATTCAATGGATTTACGGCATTAGGATAACTTCTGCATTTAAAGAGTAATTTGGTGGAAAGAACAATCAACAATATTTATCTGTCACTGTCCTTCGAGACACAACAAGGGGTAATGAAGGCAATCCATCCTTGTTTTGCTTCTTACAGTGTAAGATGTAACATTTAATGCGCCTGCTTTTTGGACTACTGCTACAGTACTGTCAGTGTGGATTTGGTATATTGCCTCTTTCATGTGGCCAATTACCCACATGAAAAAGGCAAATACATCATTAAACAAATTTGACCCATGAATGCAACTCAAATTCCCCAGAGCTGTTTTTCACCCAACCCTATTAAGCATTTTTTGGTAGTATGATGAAAGGACATCATACTTTTAGGTATATTTGGGTGAAAACTACACCCACGTTGACTTCACATGTTATCTGTAAATTCACTGCAGTCATAAATGGGAATTTAGATGAGGAAGAGGGGATTCATTGCAGAAGGATATTTAACCTTTGAGTCATTTTTAAACAGGGATTATGCACAAACTGGAATAACTAATGCCAAATAATAAACTGAAAACTGCAGTCAATTGAATGCAAAATGTAATGTTTAAAAAGTTTCCCATTACGCAAAAAACGGACATGTAACTTTTCTTCGGCATGAGGGGGCAAGGGGAGAAAAATCTGAGGTAGATGCAAGGCAAAGAAGGAAGTGAAGATTTGTGCTGTTCTTAGCGCTTCAATCCCCTCGAGTGATCCCGGTGAGCGAGAGCAGAGAGAAAATGGAGAGATGTTCCTGCTGCAATTTCTCTGCCTGATTTGTAACAGACCGATAAGCTTGGCAAGCATCCCTGCAGGACAACTGACCAATGGCGGCCCACTTCTTAAGCTGAGAAAGGATAGAGGCGGAGGAAAACACGCACCGTATCACACAGAGCGCTTTCCCCATCTCTCAAAGTCTCTGATTGTCATACATGAACCGCCTCCAAGGACATACATTTTTAAATATGTGCCGCGCCTGATGTTATTTGTTTGCAGTGATTTGATATTTCTTCATATGAAAGCCTGTCGGGGGGCGCGTCTGCAAGCAACGTGGGGTTATCACATGCATTATACAAATATAAACAAAAGGAAATAAAGCGTAGCACAACAAAGGGAAATCATAGCTTTTGTATGCTTTTTTCTGTAATGTAAACAGTACTGTTGGCGGTGTTAATGCACCGGCTAAGTACATGCATTGTAATGATGCCTGCAGATATCTCGTGTAAATGTAAATGGGCTTCAATTGTGAATATCGAGTTGAAAAAAACGAAATGCATTTGCTTTAAAGATGTGGAACGTTTGAAGCCCCCATTGCTCTGGACATAATTGTTTTCACCATAATCATAGCCCCCATGGGCAAAGAATATCAATTGGACGATAGTATTGATATTCGATTTGCTTAACTGAAGTCACTCTTCTTAAATAACATCCGTCATACACTGCCTTTCATTCGGTGTGTGTGTGTGGGGGTGTGTGGGTGTGTGGGGGTGTGTGTGTGTGGGTGTGTGGGGGTGTGTGTGTGTGGGTGTGTGGGGGAGTGTGTGTGTGTGTGTGTGCGTGTGCAGGAGCAAAGCTACAGGAATGATTCTGAAAGGCTGGTCCTTTATCAGATATATCACCGGGAGCAAATGAAACCACGTGGAGTCAAATAGCCTCAATAAGAGGTCTGAAACGACTCAACACAATATTCTCCTTCCACCAGGAATCTATAAATGGCCCATTTAGCATCTGTGACCCTAGTGCCTGCTACTGAAGGAGAGTTATAGCCTTTCAAAAGGAAACTATCATAGATTTTAGTGAAGTAAGAAAATGTCCCCAGGTAGCGCTCGAGCAAATGAAATTATGCATGACCTCCTCATTACTTGACTTAATAAGTGATCTATGCACTGGGAACAATAAAGATCCAGATGTCATGGAGACGTATGAACAGGAGAGATATAAAGGGGATGAAGAAAATTCACAGAGCTACATGAAAAGTCTCATTCTTTCTCTTTGTCATTCACACTCGCACATGCCAAGGACTGTGATATCTGTCTCTCATTGGTATTCATTGACCCTGGGATGGAGAAATAGGCATCACAGTTTTCATTTAATCAGACTCTTATGGGGATCAGCTGTAAGTGTGTGTGTGTGTGTGTGTGTGGGGGGGGGGTGAGTATGCTCGGTGGACATGGGCTGTCAGCAGATATTAACGCAGACTTGTCAAGGTGGAGGAGCAAAGAGGGCATGGAACCTGAAGCTGGGTTAAGTAATTGGATTCTTGTTCAATAAAAGTTGGCCTGAGAGTGTGTTTGTGTGTGCCGATGGATGTGTATGTGGGTTCATGTGTGCTTGCATGTGTATACGTTGAAGGGAGGGTATAATTGGTTTTGTGTGCTTTGCATGTTGAGAGCTTTCCGCATGCTTAAACGTTGAACTTAAAGATTTGCCCTGCAGGTATGTGTGTGTGTTTTGGGGATTATGTGTGTTGTTATGGAAGGAGTTTTCAAACGGTGGGGCGTGCCTCCCCTTTGGGGCTGTGAGAAAGACGTAAAGCAAAGACACTGCATGAGGAGAAAGGGACAGGTGCATGTCGATGTTCTGAAAACAACAGGATGTTAGTTATTTAAGTTTTGCCTGCTGATTTTGCCGTTGGAGCTGCAGCTGTGACACAAAGCTCTTTCAAAACCCATAGCAACGTGATTGCGGTAATTTGCATCTAAACTCACACTCTTTCGCTGAGTCATAGCAAATGTGAAACCACAGACGTGAGACACATATTTTTAGATTCAGTGTGACTTACTGACTCTTAGATAAAAAGAAACTGCTCTTAAAAAGGTTATTTTTTTGCCACACAACTCGGGTGGTTTAATTAAAATCACTACATTGCAAACTAAAACTTCTAATAACTTATTCAAGATAGTTTAAATGCTGCCAATTTCCAAAGAAATGTAGGCTAAAGAAATGTGTCTCAAGTTGTTGTTCCCAAAAGAGCTCACTTTCATCCATACCAACATTGTTCTTCCTGTTCACATTCTCCACCTGTAGTTTGAGAACTCTTTTCATCTGGCAAATAATGACAGGACTGATATTTCATTTCATTTTCATTTTCATACTATAAAAATAAACGTTGTTCTGAAAAGATATGATTTGGTGCACATGCAAAGGCTTAGCGGATAGGGTTCGGTGCAGGAACAAAGGGCGTTATGGGTTGAGGCCTTTCAGATGCCTGCACAAGGTAATATCTGTCTCTCCTAGGATTGACAGCTTCTGGCCATTGCTTATATCTATTCATTGACATATTGTTTCAGCATATATAAAAATACTTATCATCAACAAACTGAAACTAAAAAGAGACTTAAAGGTCACCTATTATGCAAAATCCACTTGTGCATGTCTTTTATACATCAACATGTACCCTCTGTGTAAAGAGATTCTGAAAGTTTCAGGAAAAAAGATTCACTCACTTTTTGTCCTGATCCATTTATATAAAAACCTGTCTGAAAATTAGCTGATCAGATTTTGGCCACTTTATGATGTCATAACGATTTTTTGGCTTGTGTAACCATTAGCCAATAACCAACCAAGGTAATCCCCCCCCCCCCCCCCCCCACCTTATTACATGAATCTCCTCCTAGAGCACCATTGTGTTCTTTGTAACCAAATATCTCTCAGAGGGGCGTGGGGAGTGGCTCCTTATTTTCATCTGAAGTAACAGACAGAGAATCAGCGCTTTTGAAACAGGGCTGAAACAGAGGGGATTATGGGATGCTGCAATGATCTGTTTGGTATTTCAGCCAAACACTTCAGAGACATGTTTTGTATAACTGAGAACTATAATATATTGATGAAAAAGAGTATAATAGGGGACCTTTAAACTAACATTTTAGTTGTGTTCATTGTATAATTACAGTAGGTTTGTCTGCGTAACAATGACAAATTGTATTACACATGAGATGCTGGATTTTAAACTGTTGATACCGAACTCTTGAGGAAGTTTGGCATTTGGGCTTTTTGTCCAGTTGGTTTATCTGTATACAACCCTGTAAAGCCCAAATATAGAAAAACATTATCATTTTTTCTCCAAGTCTGTATCCCCTGGCATTGAATGGTTCTTTTTGGATTTTGAATTGAAATTCCGGTCTTTCTAAGGTTGTGCCTTATGACTGCAAAACATATTTACAAAAAATATTTAAAAGGGAAAAAAGTCCATAGAGGGATTATTCTCAATCAAGGTCAGCAGTAACAGGTTGGGATACAAGCGCTCGGAAGTCTTGAACAGTTCGATTTCACTGCCTCTAAAACCTCTTGGAAATAAAAAAAAAGTAACTTAGCCTCTTTACTTGCCGTTTGAATTCCCTGCAGCCAGATAGGGAGTCTACCGTGTGCTAGCAAATGGTGGACAAGCAGATCATTATTTATACAATTTATTGTATTATAAAGTCTGAACACACTTATGCTTCTGTGACAAAATAATTTCCCAAATTGGGATCAATAAAGTATATCTATCTATAAGCAGAGTATCAATGAGGCACACTCCTGTAGGCCCCAGTCAAGCATGAACCTTTCTCTCTCATGCGCCCACACAACCCCTCTGTGACTTGCAATAAGAAAACTGACACCTTAAAAGTCCTCTGTGAATAACTCAATGGTCTTGTAATATTTAGCTAATCTTGAGTGTAGCAGCCCCAGTGAAATCCTCCATTGATCCATCCACTGTCCCATCCTCATTAGTGTCAAGCACGCGACAAAGTATGAACGCCTTTTTAGCTGCTCACTGGGAGTCCCCAAACCAGCTGGAAGTTGTAGACCCTTCAGCATGTTCTGGTTCTCCCATCAGTCGGCCATGTCGTGTCAACCCCCATAGCAGATTTCGCAGTAGGTGTCTTTACCCTTGTCCCTGATCAGGCTATATTGATATCTTCAATTTGTAAGACCTATCTCTTACAGTGTTTGATGCTATACTTACAACAATTCATATAATGTTATTTGTGTATGCCTATATGCAATTTAAATCAAGTTGTGTTTATTACATGTAAGTGTGAAACAGTAAGTATTAAGAGTGAAGTCAGGGTAGGTAGGAAGTTGGGGTAGATTGGTGGGTCTAAAATCAATGGACAAAGAAAATAGCTATTCTTGTTCCCTGTGATACAAGAATTGATTAATCTCAATAAATAAAGTAACTTTCATATTCTAATGTTTCTTTGGTTACTTGAACCCAAATGTTGACTCATTGGCCATGTAACCTCACTACTTCCGTATAGTACATTTAACCCAACTAAACTTCATTTTTGCCTAAACCTTACCAAGTTGTTTCTTGTGGAAGTAGGAAGTTCATTAAAATAAAATGGTATGCATGTGACAAGCGGCAATTGACGCATTTATAGCTTTTTGTAAGATATCATACCAACTGTTGCATGAGGATATCTTGCCTCAACTTTTCTCCCTTGCTCTCATTAGTATTAAGAAGTTGCAGCCTGACCTTGAGGCTCTCTCAGATCATTGTGTTGGCAACCAATTGACCTTGGGATAAAACAAGTATGGCTATGTATGTCTATAGGTTAATATTCTTCAGTTACATTTGACTAACCCCTAGATTCCACCGGGTCCGTCTGCGCCGCGTTACGGCTGCGCCGCAGTTTTGGTCCGGCCTCCTCCGGCGTCATACCCTACCAGGCACGTTTCAGAAGCATTTCAGAAGCGGAGCGTCTTGCCTGCCGGCTCGCAGTTTTTGTTGATTTGGGCATATTTCTTGGACAGGCTACTTTGTACAGACAAAGTTAATAATAACTGTAATATTCCAGTTATAAACGACATGAATCAAAGATGTGTTGCTGTATTTTAGTGGTAAACAAATGCATTCATCATCATAATTATTCTATATATATAATTTACACAGTGCCTGTAAACCGGAGGAGAACGCTGGCATTTCTCCTCCTACTTGAAAGACTACGGAGGGATAGGGTCTGCAAAATTAGTTTGTGTGTGTATATATATATATATATATGCTATATATGCTCTGAACGTTCCACTTCCTGCCTGCCCGACCTTACGTTACGGCTGCGCCGCGTCAAAAATAGGATTTATCCTAATTTTAGAGGAGCCCTGCGCCGAGCCGCTTCTGGGACGCTTCTGGGACGCTTTTGAGCCGTAACACGCCGCGTGTGGTGGAATAGCACCCATTGACTAGAGTGGCAGCGATCGCCATGAGCACCGCGGCGCAGCCATAACGCGCCCGTAACGCGCCCGTAACGCGCCCGTAACGCGCCGCAGACGGACCCAGTGGAATCTAGGGGTAAGGGTGATGCTCAAACAGAATTGGAATGGGAAAATTAGAGTTTGGCCTTGTGTCTCTGCTCTCCCTCGGCAGTGCACTCTAATACAGCTGCTGTTTATCCCTTGCACTAAAATG
This sequence comes from Trematomus bernacchii, assembly GCF_902827165.1. Lineage (NCBI taxonomy): Eukaryota > Metazoa > Chordata > Actinopteri > Perciformes > Nototheniidae > Trematomus > Trematomus bernacchii. The sequence goes on along the minus strand of NW_022988097.1, from coordinate 6,064,276 downwards.
ACAGTCAGTTTCATCATCTTCTTCAAGGAGAGAATCATGCTTTCTGATATCAAAGAACTGAGCATCACCCCACATAGATGGAGAAATCCTGTTACAATTGGTCTAAAGCATAGGTTGGATTAGTTTAGGTTAGGTGAGGGTTTATTAAAGGAGTCGTAATGCGCTCATCTGCAGTTTAATAATTTTGTTTTTGGTTTCTGCTAGAATTTGTTTACATTTTTACAGTTTTATGTTGAAAAATATATTCTTTTTCTCATCTGGTGTGTATGAATTTACAGGAGCACCTGCTCTTTAAACCCCTAGTTCGAAAAAGCCCAATCTGCTTTTATTGCTCAATGTTTACAGGTTTTCCCCATGAGTGCTTTAATGCTCTCTCACAATCATTACATTGAGGAAATAATTGTTACGGCACTATGACAGCACTTTCAAACTTTACACATATAGTTCAGACATCATACAGTTACATCATTCCTGGCAGCTCCATGCACAGTTACGGGCTAGATTTGGCTCTTTGGTGCTTCCACATTGTTGAAAAAGCACCTAGACCTGCTTTAGAAGAAATATTTGCTTTAAAAAACAAATCATAAAATGTTTGACCTTTGAGAAAAGACACTTAACGAACAGCTACTGTGTGAACAAGCTGTGAGAGCTTGTCAGAATGTGTGTAATTATGTACAGTAAGTTTTAAAGCAGCTTCCTTGGATAACGTTTTCTTTTTTTGTATTGCATGAAATGTGGTAAAACACAGATCTGGTCAAAAACAATCTCTCGCTGGCTCTATTTAGTGGCAGCTCTGGAGCTTTGACTGCATCACATGATTTTCCTTAGCTTGCCCAGTTGTGATGTAATTATAGATATTCATATGTCCATGTTTCTGACACATTTAAGAAGTTCTTCCCCTATTCCCCTATTTTCTTCAAAGTTCTTCAAACACATTTCTTTCAGTTACTGAATAAACTAATGTTTGAGGAATTCATTATCATTCAATAAGCCTAATGTTATTTGCTATGGTGACCTAAATAATGTCTTCAGAGGTAAAAAGAAAATTAAATATTGTATTTCTTTAGTTATGTAATTCAAATTCCACATTAAATTAAATAATGAGACCTTTTTTTTCCACAGAAGACATTTTGACATATAATAAAAACGAATCAATGAGTGCTTCAGAGTCATGCTACTGTGCCAGCTGACTCGCACTGTCATGGCTTACTGGAAAATGATGAGTAACAAATGAGCTTTACTTAAGTCAAAAATATCTGCTTAATCTTACATAATTAGCTGTTAAATTATCGAATGGCACTGCAGTAAGGTAACTGAAAATATTGTTTTTGTTTAGGAGACAGACTGGATGGAAAAATGTTGAAAAGATGAGAAATAGAAAGGATATAATAAGTAAAAAATGTAAAAAGATATGCTAAATTCAAGGTTATTATAAAAAGCAAAAACTTTACAAGCTGGATTTATCTAATCCAGAGACTATATATTATTTATTGCAAATAATGATTATCACAATTTGATGACTACAAGTAGAAGCACATTTTTACAATCATTCACATTCAATATTTTATTCAGGCAGTGCAGTGCAGGTATTTTGCTTGGTACAGAGCAGCACTCAGTCTTTATTACTGGAAGAGCAGGAGAGTCTGACTGGAGCCCGGGAAGCTCAAGGTAGCATCATAGATTTGACCAGTCAGTCGTGTAGAGCACTAAGTCCTTCATTTACTCCCCACATTCCCCTGCCTGCCAACCTCACACCAGTGCCCTCATGTGCACAAAAAAAACACACCCAAACACACTAAACATGACGCGCAAGCACACAGACATGTTTTATGTAGGCAGTACGTCTGCTCATTCTCTCTCGCACACACAGTCCTTGTTTCCCAACTCGCTCACTCCACCTCTTCACACACACTATTTTAGCAGCCTTGAAAAGCTAAATGGTGTGAAGTTGAGTGTTGGTCCATCTGTCTCTTGGGTGTTTGGAAGGGATGAGAAAGACAGTGAGCAGTGGGAGGGACATTGGGGGAGAAAGATTGGAAGAAGAAAAGGGAAAGGAGGGATTGGGGTCAGGTCCATTAATATGAATCAGAAGCAGAACCCCACAGCGGACCCATCTGTGGTGGTTCTCCGCCCAGAAACATTTCTCAGCCAAGACAACAGGACATTAATAGGTGAATAGGGGAAAAAAGTACTTATGTCATGCATGAATTTCTGGCAGTTTCTGCTTGCGGTTTAAGGTTTCAGAGGCATTACTGTCTATCTAAGATGCAGGCAGTAGACAATGGCATGAAAAAAATCAAATGTCACTGCTGCACCTTCCTGGAAAAAGCCCCAAAATTGCAGAATAATCTTTAAACTTCACAGTTTTAATGTGAAACAAGTATATGCTTCCTGCTAAATGTAGTTCTCAGTAAGAAGGTTCAGACTTTAATGTAAGAAGCAGACTTGAAGAGCCTTTTATGGTGTAAATGTATTCAGCACAACATGACAGAAGAAGGACCTCAGACTATTGAATTCTCCTTTTCCAGATACTTGAAACACTAAAGGCCCCTCCAATAGGCAGGGATACAAAGCCAGTGGCCAGTGTGTGTCACACACACATGAACACACAGGTGAATGTCAGATTACTGAATAATGCACGCCTACTATAGATATTAAACATGGCAGAGGGGAAGATCTTGAATGGAGGGTTTTGCTTTATACAGATAAGAGCTGCTTTATATATCATTACAAACATGTTTCTAAAGGCATTCATAATGCAAAATGCATGAGGAACAAAACAGGCCAAATAATTAGTGAGAAATGTGATTCTTCTGGCAAAGTTTTACAGAGAGTTTTGCTTGTGAAGAAAATAGAATAGGCCATTGCATAAAGAGAAGCACTTTCATCTCAATTCCAACTGTGTGGCTTCAGAGCACATGCCTATTCAGTACACTATATTGTGATGAGTATTAACACAGCGTAGTGGCCTATGCAGCACAGGGCAGGGTTAAAATGAAGCCACTCTTAAGAAGTTACTCCAATTAATGAATTTGAGAATGCTACTGTATAATGCCAAAAAGATGGACCTCCTTTTCCATGAAGTGCTCTGGTGGTTTGCCTATATTCAAACAGAAGAGGAGGTCTCCTGTTAAAGGGACCAAATATGCTGTTGTAGGAGTGATATTGCAGTGAGTTATTTGTGTGCATGTAAATGGTCTGCAAAGGCTAAAATCCCAACGTTCCTCCCATAGGGAGTTTCAGCACACCTGAAACACCTCGGTTGGACTCCTTTGTTTACCTCCATAATATGGTGACATCATAATGTAACACTCACGTCTCTAATGGTTAGCGCGCCAACAAATTGTACCTGATAGGCTAAGGGACGGGACATCTCTAAGTGGTTGACCAATCACAACAGAGGCGGCCAGCTAACCAATCAGAGCAGACTGGGGTCTGGTTTCAGACAGAGGGTGAAGAGAGGTGCTGCAGCACAGACAGTATGAGAAAAATAAAGACCTTTTTGCATGTGAACAAGTCACAGTAGAGGCACACAATACAAATGTGAACCTGAAATGAGCAGAATAGAGCCCCTTTAACTGAAAAGTGAACCTATTATTTCGCTTTCTGGTAGCTTTTCCTACATCCGGTTGGACACTCTTCACTCTTGGTTTTCACCAGAGTAGTTTCTTCGTCTGGAACTCCCTCCCCAGCCACGTCCGATCTGCAATCACTCTCACATCATTCAAAAAAAGTCCACAAAACTCACCTTTTCACTCTTGCCTTCAACTCCTAATCCACTAACTCCTTGCCCCTATTCCACCTAGCTTAACATTCAGTAATTTTGTTGTTATTTTCGCTTTGAGCACCAGAAAAAGCGCTATATAAATAACATGTATTATTATTATTATTATTATGATTGTTGATCATTTTAAGGCTATAGTTGGCCAAATTTGTAAATCAGTAATAGTGGAACTTATTTTTTTTCAGTAGCTTTAGTAACTTACAACCATGGGCGTAGGAAGCATCCTGAATGTGGGGGGGACATTTTTAACGGGGGGTGTGGGGGCGAAAAAAAATATAGATTTCCTGTATTCTGGTGCATTTTAACAGGTGGTTTGATACTTTTATGTGGCTATACTAGCATGAGGAAAATGATGGGTACATTTTGTAATTTCATCCAGTAGTAAAGAAAGGAAACATATTTGATTATTAATTCAGAGCCGTCTTTGAATTAATAAAAAGCAGTTTAAATGCCCATTTTTTGTACATTTATATACAACAATAATTATTTGTGAGTGCATTGAGAGATATTGTTGTGGAGAGTCATTTATATATAAATCGCAAAATACATTTGTGAATCCTTCTGTGAGCATTTATTAATATTGAGACTGATCTGACTCCATACGGATGTTAAGTTCACCTAGGAATGGTATCATTGACTTAAATGTTCAAATAAATGTTGCTCTTCTGTCTATATTGGCCATATGATGCCCCTTGACTGAAATGTTTCCTGTTCAATATCCCCACTGATTTCCTTAAAATCCTGGGATGAGAGTCCACATCACAATTTACTCTCAACTGTCATTTCCCTTTCATCACTCACCTCAGCAATGGACCTCTCTCCACTGTCCCTGTATTCTGCCTCTGACTCACTCTCAAGTGCCTAGATGTCAAGAGAGGTGGTGAAGTGATAATTATTTATTGAGCAGTATATTCTTTCACATTGAATCATAACAAGTCATACTGAATGTAAATACAACTGACTCTAAAGTAAGTCGCAGTCTGTGACATTGGACATTTTGAAGACTCAAAGTCCCAAGCAGTAGGTAGAATATTCTATGTAATGTGCACAGAAAATAAATAGTTAACTGAATACTGGGATGGAAATAGCCTATAAGCACTCAGTAAAATATAAACACACACAAAAAGCTTCTGAATGATAAGAAGTATAATTAAAACATAATGCACATTACCATTTTGAGAGAGAGTACCTAAGTTAAAGAACTCAGAAAATAATCTCTTATCGAACTGAGGCTCCAGTAAAACACACTGACTCTACATGGACATCAGTAAGCCGTGTATGAGTATTATCCTGGTTATGATCATATTGGGGATATGGTGTTTACATGAGCACAGAGAGATCGGGTTATTCATGTTCCCTGTTTACATGATAAATACTAGTAACCTGGCATTTCGATGCCTTTTTCTCATCTAAACTATTCAGTATTTGTATTTCTCTATCATGACATAAAGACGAAACTCCTCTCCAGAAGTGAGACGCCGCCATCACTGTTAACTGATTAACTGCTACCAGCTGATGACTTATTTTCCTCTTCTTTGAAAAAAATGTTCTTATGTCCATGTTGTCTGGGGGAGAAAACATATCAAACCAAGAGATCGTCAGCTTTGATTTTCGCTGTATTAACCATTTCCTGAACATTTGGTGTGTGTGCCTTACCTCCGCTACCGGCATCGCCTCATACAACAGATCTGAGCTGTCCAACTATGACAACACTCCTTGAACATGCGCGCGCTATGTGAGAATCTGTCTTGGTACAAAGTAGCAGTGAAAACATGGTACGGAGTTTCATTGATTTGGGCATTCTCTCAATAAGCAAGTGGAATGGATTTCATTTGATAGTGAAGCACTGACACAGCGCTCTACAAAGTGCGGCGAGTGGATAGACCGATTCACGGACTTTCCGCATAGTGAAAGTGGGGGGGTCTAAACTAACCATTTGAAAAAGTGGGGGGGACTTGTCCCACCCTCATATAATGGCTGCGACGCCCATGCTTACAACCATATACATTTGGAGTGGAGACTCCAAAAATACATTTAAATAATATATAAAGTCCATAGTTGTGAAACATTTATTCTAGAGCTAAGACAAATTTGAGATATCTCCTGCATCATCATAGCTACAGTATCTACAGCAGTGACCTATAGGATTGACCAATTGGCTTAATGCCTACATCAGTCTGTAATAACAATCTGATTTACTCACTGCAGTACATCTTTCTATTTATTTTTGCAGCAAAACTTGAATACCAGGGTTGGCTGCCTATATTTAAAAGACATATCCTGCATTTCTATAGCATCATCATATTTGTGAAATGTATTATAAGATTGAACCTCCTAGAGTTATAACGACTTGTGTTATTGAATAAAGGGTTGTTCATCATCAGCAAATATTTATGACCATGTTTCTTAGCAAAAATGCAAAATGAATTGTTTTGTTTTTGTGTGAGAGTGTGGAAGATATGGAGTTAACTTTGATGGAGCTATGACGTACTGATAACATTTGATTAATAATTAAATCACTGAACACTCAAGACAACAAAAAACGAATTATTTCCTTGAAGGACAACAGTACTTCAGATGCCAAAATATAGTTGGAAATAGAATGATGTGCTGAACCTAGTTTCCTGATATATTGAAATTGGTTGAGCTCCAGAAATGTCCCATGGCATGTATCTTTGTCTTTCTGAAAATATGTTCTTAGGCCCTCCAGTTTGACGAAGTACCTAACGGCCATAAGACAAAGAATGCAAGGACACAAGCTGAATTATAAACCTTAAAGTTTACTCACAGATGAGGATGAATGCGCAGCCCCAAGGCTCGTCATGAGGGTGATGCATCATATCTACAGAGTGCTTTAGGAGGACTATAAAATGGTGCTGACTAAACAAGGTGGCTTGTGCATCCTCCACATCATTACACTTCAGGAAGTTTTTAAACTGTAAATCTACACATGTTCCTCAGAAGCTTGTTTTATCCAGGACAAGCTTGAGAAAAACGACCACCTTCTCGGTTTTGATAATCATAAAGACTGTGAGGGCTTCTGCGCCAGTAATGTGCATCCAAGCTAAGATTATATCTCCCTCTGTCCAGTGTGAGCGAAAACATTACTGGGTGTATTTAGGGGAAGCTGTCAAAGCTGTCCCTTCCAGACTATGTTCAATTCCAGCTCCAGCCCCCAAGGGGTGGTGTCTGGGAATTAAAGCTGTCTCATTGTCTCTCACCCACCCACCTGCACATAAATCCACACACACAAACACCCCTGTTGGCCATGACCCATCTGGTTTCTTTCTACTTCTGTTCTTTCCGGTGTCTGAAAAGGGAGACGGAGCTGGTTAGCTGACAACATTACATTTAATTACCCTCCAGCATCCCACCTTCCCACCGTCCCACAGACAGGCAGGCAAAAAGCCACACACACACACACACACACACACACACACACACACACACACACACACACACACACACACACACACACAACACCCACACACACACACACACACACACACACACACACACACACACACACACACACACACACACACACACACACCACACACACACACACACACACACACACACACACACACACACACACACACACACACACACACACACACACACACACACACACACACACACCACACACACACACACACACACACACACACACACACACACAACACACACACTACACCCACACACATCACAATACACCACACCACACACACACACCAACACACAACTTTATCAATGATTTTCCCATTACTATTTTCTTTTTGTAGAGGAGTTGAGGTTGCCTGTGAAATAACCTGTCTAATCCACTTTAGCTTTATTAAAGTCTCGGGTAGTGGATTGACTTGTGACATGGCTAGTCCTACCTGGTCTAGAGAGGGTTACATAATGAGTGAGTGTTGACGAGGGTCTTGAGATTGCCGTGATGGGTCCAGCTCAGAGGATGTGTGTGAAGACATTCCAGGTTTTTAAATGTAATCCGCTAGGATAAGGACCAAACAGTAAAGGCAATGACTAACAAGCTAAAAGTTGTTATACTACTACAGTATACATGGCACATGCGCTGACGGTGGCTATGGGCAGTTAGGTGACCTACATTGTGTCATTTTGCTTTACTTCAAATCGGATTAGGTGAAAGTTAATGGAGGGAAAAATGAATATTTTTCTGGTTTTCTTAGCAATACTCTTTTAGGACACCATAAAATATCAGTTCTATATCTTCATCCATGTATCAATCCAAGGTGCTCCACCCAGATAAAGATAGATATATTTCTTTATTTGCTGAGAGGAAAGTGTTTTTCGCAGGACAGTGACAGTGACAATGTATTTAACAAAAGTAGTGAGTGGAAGACAGATCAACTGACACACCAACCATCGCAGGAAAATGAATAATTTTTATTTGTGCACGTCAATGAAAATATTTTCCTGTTGTTTCCAACCCTCACATTTGATATGGATGAATACATTCTGTGTTCTGGGTTTTAGTATTTTAAGTATTAAGTGTGCATATGGCAGGCTCACATTAAAAATGTAATAAACTGTTTACTAAGATTGCAAAGCAATTTAGCACTGTGACAGCAATATGATTCTTTGCTGCAGTAAAACAAAGGTGTTTTTCCAGAGCCTGGGGCCAACAGTGCTAACAGTTTGGAAAGGCCCCTGCCGAAACACTTCATGTGCAGCCTGGTGACCTGGATAAATCAGTTCAGACCCGCCTCAGGCAGCTGTGAAAAGTGTGAGTGGGTTAAGAAAGATGTTAAAATGGGGTGGAAACCCCTCTGGTTACTTTCACTATTTATGTCAACACCCCTGATCAGACATCAAAGAGCATAGTTTTCAAGAGGCTAAATGAATGCATGTCTTTGCCATTTACCATCTGTTGTATAGTAAATAACTTGAATAAAATTCAAAACCACCAGACAATTTCAACCAAATTACAAACCCAACCTTCATGAGACCCCTCGCTATAGATATTAAAAACTTTAACAGCTTACTCAATATGTTCCAGGCCAGAACACAAGAAAAAGCATCTTGACAAGTGTCTCTTGTCTACTTTGAAACCAAATCTGATTCTATCTCAAACAACAATACACTTGCTTTCAAATCCCATCATTTCAAACAGTGCTGAACAACAGAAGGGAAGGAAAACCTCGCTTGGTGGTTGTAGGACCTTAGATTTTTGATTTGCTAACACAAAATTGACTTTGTCAAACCCCTTGACAACTCAAAATAGTACATACATTTTTCTGACAATGATAACATGCTGCTGAAATAAACTGTATTATTTTGACTCTGAATTGAGCCCTAGTAAAAGAAGTCTAAAATTGGTTGTATGGAGGGGACTGGCAAAGCAGAATATAAGCGAAAGTGATGGAAGGACAGAGGGGAAGAAATTGACGGCTGGGTATTAACGGAGAATGAAAAAACAGTGAAGTGATTGCTGAGCTGAGACAGGTGGATACTAATAGAGAATGGTGTGAAGGCAGCAGGCTGTGGAGGATATGCATGTCGAGTATCTTAAGCAGACAGGAGGACACATCAGTCAGTCTGCAGGGGCGGGGCAGGACTGCAATCGTTTTCTGTATCTCATCTTTCAGTCAGTGTTAGGGCGGAGCCGGGGTCAACATGTCCGTCTGTCAGGGGACAGGCACATCTGTCAAACAGAAATAAAAACATACACAACCAGAGGTAGGCGGATGTATGAAACAATGTCCCAGGTGACAGACAGTGATCTGTGGGTTTGATAGCATAATATATGTGTTTGGTTTAATTCCAACATTAACGTTCTCATTCCTACCAAGACGTGCGTCCACCCTCACACAAATCCGGCAATGGATCATTAAACACATCAGCACTTAAAGTAGCCAGGCACAGCTGGGATTTTTCATATAATCAGTGGTGCATGGAAATGCTTCCAGGCTCGAGGACAGGCGGGCCATACACTCGCTCACACACACAAACCGTAAAGGACAACTTAGCTCAGGTAGTGCAAAGCAATCTTGGCAGCCAGCCTTGGCATATTCGCGGCCTTTTACTATCAACACAGTGAAACGGAGGGCTGACTCTCACAGCGCGTTGGCAAGGTAAGGTGTCCTTGGGTAAAGCGACGTACAAACTGCAGACAGGAAGAGATTCTATACCGCTCCTAGATTGTAAGGCCTCACCAGCTGGCTTATGCCTCTGTTAATTTGAAGTTGGCGAAAAGACAACTCTTGGTGTTACTCAGGAGAAAGGCTGATGGAAGGAAGTAAAGAAAGGGGGGGAAAAAAAGTCAGAGCGAGAACGAGCAAGAATGAACAAAAGCTAGATAGAAAACTCTGACATAGAGCAACAGATGCTGAATATTGTGCTCATTTATTCAGAGCCTGCTGTGTTAATGGCTATGTAAATCTGCTGGTCTCACTGAGTGGTAGAAACTAGCATTGGCAGGTCTCAACAATGCAGCCTAATTGGAGATAAGCCTGAACAACAAGCCCATAGTATGGTCCCATAAATTACAGCTCCTACACCACCCAGTCCATTCCTGTTTATTTTTACCATTTGTTGTTGGCTCTCTGCTTCCTGCACTAACCTTACTTTTTCTTAGTTTCTCTAATTCCACTTTGTGATAGGACCATCCTCCCCTCTTCCCCACTTGCCCTGGCCTTCCCTGCGTTGTAAAGAGGGCTGTGCAGATTGAACAGTAAATTAAATTAATGTAGGCCATTTCTCAATCATTTTTCATCCCCCTAAAATGATTAAGGCTGACGTAAGAAGTTCATTAAAACAGAAAACATTAGGCTCATTAAAAAGCCATTAAAACTATCGCAGAGAGGTGATTTATGCCTGAGTACAACTGAGGGAGGAAATGATTGGCCGGGGTGGGGAGGCGAGTCCGAACAGGAGGAAATGGGAGACAGAGGAGGTTGATGGCGGGGAGTCAGCTTTTTAAAAGGGAGGCCACAAATAGTGAAAATTAGAGAGGAATTGAGCAAAAATGAAAACAGTGGGTGTTAAACATTAGAGGTTTTTAAGCGGCAGGACTCTTCTCTTCCATTGCACCTAAACCAGAGCTCTGCCTATTAAAGAAAACAGGTCCCTCCATCTTTCTAATGCCTTCACACTAAATCAGCAGAGCCTCCAACCAGACATCATTAACTGTTCTTAACTCTGCCCATTTGGCTCTGGCATTTACCAAACTAAATGTCATTGTTCCTAATCATCATCTGTAAAGCAAGACACAATGTGTATGCACGGGACAGCATGCACTTGCAGAGGCACTCATGCATACTAATGCCTTACATTTCACCCCTGTCAAAGTGACAGAACTCTTCCACTTGTCTTGTTCTATATATTCCATCCTTTGTGAGTTGCATCTGTTCGTAATACAGCGCTTTCTGAAAGATAGCATCTCAAAGCCCATTCTCTTCTTTTGACAAGGCAAAGGGAGAGCTTTCAGCCTACTGTTGCAGGTACAAAGTGGCACAGAGATTGGGCAGAGATGGAGAGGCGGAGGGGAATGTTTTGAAGAAGGTCTTTGAAGCAGCAGGCAGCGGTGCTGTGTCGGATAGATTTGGATGCATGCTTACGTAGCAGCCGGTGACTCAGACAGCAGTGAGCCAGGTTTCTAGAGCTGCACTCACCTGGAGAGGCTCAGCAGATCGGTGGTTAGATTCTGCTCACTCTCCGTCTTGCTGGAGGCAAGGTTTCACTGATATGTCTGCTGCTATCAAGCAGACATGCTTTCTGTGATACTAATGCATCAGCGCATATTTTACTTGGCAAACATAGAAGACATCCTGATATTATGGTTTGTAGAAATGTGAGGCTTTGGTTAAGACACTTTTGGGCCAGGCTCTCGAGAGGGAACAACATGAACATTACTTTATTTATTATGTTAATCTCTGTTACTTTTATTGGTTTATTTCTTTCATCTTTTACTTTGCACTCATTTTTTAAAAGGGAAATAGTATATAACTAGCTGAACTTATCAGGAGAAGAAATCCCTTACACATTATTCATTCTGATTCGTCTAAAGCATGGTCTGTCGGTTTGCAATTTATTCAAATATTCACTGTTCTCTTTGAATGTGGAAATGCATACATATTGTTACCGTCGGACACATAAAGCATGCAGAGCAGGCTTGAAGGGCAGATACACTGCAGCTCTTTTGCTCCCAGGTATTCTACACTCTGCTGCATTTCCTCCTTTGAAGACAGAAGGAACCTTTAGATGCAAATGCGCTAGTGTGTGCAAACAAACACATAACAGGCTCACACTTCCATGCAGATGTTTTGGTGTTTGAACAGAATTCCAAATTGCGCCATACGATTAACGATAAGCCAGTCGATGCTTTTAACCCTGAAGGGAGACCATTGCAGGCTTCCTAATTGTGTGTGAAGCTGCCAACTGTTTTTTCCTCAGTGTGTGTTTAGTGTCTAACCATCCAGCTGACAAAGACACACTTTGATTTATTGGCAAAACAGTTGAGCTAGTTAGCTGTTTGCAGAAATGGACAGAGTTTGTGTATGTGTGTGAGTAGCCTATGAAATAAAGGCTGAATATTTTGTGTGGGTGGTTTAGCCCCACACAGAGAGTGTTGAAGATGTTGTTGGCTGCTGGTCGCATAACCAATTTGCAACAGTTCAAAGTAAGTTCACTGAGTAGCTATATATCAATGCTGTCTCCAAGAACTTCTGTCTATATATTTGGAAAAGCAATATGTTTTGGAGAATACTAATGCTGCCAGGATAAGGAAGAAACAGTATTGATTACCATAATCTGAAAAGTCACAAAATGTTGATATTGAACAAAGCTTTCACTAACTTGGTAATGGTTCTCTTGAGGCACTCAAAGCAAACTGGTAAAGGTTAAGGAAACATTGCTATCTGGCGTGAGCGATGAACAAGTCAACAGAGGCTTGAAGCACGAGATATGACGAGTTTGGTTTGACATTTAACCAAACTCATAATCTTTCACTAACCTTGAGGAGAGAATTTGACATTTTGGGATTTTTTTTTCTTCTTTTAGGTGAGGGTTAGATGAGAAGATGATTCCATTCACATGTCTGCACCCTGAGAATGCATTCACACCAAATCAGGCATTGCATCGATGAGCAAGGGGTTATGAGTCAGAGTGGGAGTGTCACTTAATTAATGGCTAAGCGGCTTCACAACTTAAAACAGCTTTGTACCTGTACTCCCTGAACTGCCGCCAGTTCAACCCAGTCTCACGGCATTTCGTGTTATAGTCACGACATTGAATCTATTGATTCGTGTTCACCAACACGATTTTCGCCTTTTTTTCGTGTCACACAGAACGATTTTAAAAGCAATGTATTTCTATTGGTAGTGTGTTTCGTGCCTGCACCACGTCTTTTTGTCCGGTCGGGTCTTGGAAGACCGGAAGCTGTGTGGTTCATAAAAACATTTTCTTACCATAGGTTCTTACTCAATATCAAGCCACGATTATTGTTTTTAATTTTAAATCGTATAATGTTGGACTTTTTTTGCCGTCAGTGAGGAAAATAAATGGGGCTCAGAGCCTCAGAATACTGAAATCGGTATTTTTTAAATCTTTTTTTCCTTCTAATTTGTTATTCTTTTCTAAATAACACACTGTTATTTACTCAACAATAACAAACAATTATCCTTGTTTTTATGTCCGTCAGGAACTGCATTTCAAAATAAAATAACCGGAAACAGATACACACCCACTGAACTGATTACCCAAGATCCTCAGCTATGGTTGAAGCTCGGTGATTGGATTGTTTAGCCGCAATGCACATTGGGATATGGTGTTTATGCGATGTGAAATCCGAAAAACATTTTTAAAAAAATAAGAAAATAATACTTTATTCCGAGTGTGCTTGCTTTTCTCTTTGAAAGTCATCACATAACGGCATTGTAATACACGGTTCGGCTGCATTAAATATTACACATCTGCCGTAGTTATTTATTTATAGAGCCCTGATTAGAAGACTTCTAGACAAACTGGAAGAACTGCCACCGAAACTGAATATGATCATAAATATATCAGCAATTAAACAACATCTTCACTTTCTCTTCACACAATACGTCTCCTTGCAGTATCAACATTAATTCGGCTGACTTTTATATTTGATCCAATTGGTAGATTGGTTATATTTACACCATAATGGTGCACAGCTGATAGAAAAGGACTTGGTCTTAAAGATATTACTGATTTTCTTTGAATATAAGAATGTAAATATTGAGTCAGGGGTTTTGGGTGATGGGAGACACATCTATGGATTCAGAATTTCAATAGCTTACCATTAAATGACGGATATACCTTTCTGTCTGTAATGTTTTACAAATCAGATATTAATGTGTAGAAGTAAAACATGTGAAATAATATAGCAATATCCTGTAAAATTATGTGAAAACATGAATAAAACTACACATCTTCAGATGTTATACATACATAAGTGTCCTACACTAATAATAAAAAGTTATTATGGCTGTGTGTACCTTGTGTGCACCGCCTAGTGGTTAAAGCACGTTATTGAATTTTTTTTTTTATGTTATATTTGATGAAAAAAATATTCATATATATAGGGGGGAAAGTAGAAGGTCAATGATAGAAATATAGAATATAAAAAATCAAGAAGATACTGTAAGTGATCTCTACAATAAAACAGTTTAGTGCCGGATGTACAAAGATATTAATAGGAGGATGTGCAAAAAAGACAAACTAATTAACCTTTATTTAAACATTAAAGAATACTTTAGGTTAAGGTCTTCTTTTAAATAAGAAAAAAGCTTTGGGGGTATCTACAGATAAATATTAAGCCTGACAAAGTACTTAACGTCTAATATATTGCTTTCCTGCAATGTTAACTATGTTGAAGCACTTATTTTAACTGATATTATACATATTAATTGTACTTTTATGTATGTAGATAGTATAAGAAATGTGCAGAATATGACAGTTTAATGGTGGAGGTACACACATATTGATAGATGTCTTGTAATGCACTGTTGAGGAACCTGCGACCCAAGTTTTTCATTCATTGCATAACTACCCCGTAGTTGTGTATAATATAACCTTTGAAAATCTTGAAATCTTGAAAGGGATGTGCAAAATAGCCATTATATACAGTTTTTTATTAACTATTAGTAGAGAATAACGAGTAATGAATATGCTTTATAGGGATCTGCAGATAAATGTTTAGTCTTCTCAAGCACCAACTATCTAATATCTCGCCTGATTGTTGGCACTTGACAATCACCTTCCCTGAATTTTACTCAGGTTTAACTAAAGTCTGATTTAAGGGTTGTTTATATTTCACATCATTAATCAGAATCTGCAAAGTAACTAAAGCAAATGTAGTGGAGTAAAAATACCAGGTTAACCTCTGAATTGTAGTTGAGTAGAATTACAAAGTAACAATGAGCTGTCATGTGGGTATATATTAATGCTGCCCATTATGGACACAAGCAATTTTCACCCATTTATTATTTATATGTTTTAAATTTGATAACACCAATGTGTTTAATACTGGCAACTTCTAATTGTGGGAAAAACGAAAACGTTCCCAGTAGAGACGTCCCATAGAACATTTTGCGAAACACAATAGCCTGCATGTGTAGTTCTGGGGGGGCTGGTCCCGTTCAAGTCCAGTTTTGGATAGTCTGCCGTGGTTTCGTTCCATTTCAAAGAGCTGTTTGACGCTCGGCGTGACTATAGTCCCAAACGATATCTGAGGATTATGGGTAGTGTAGTGTCTTCGGCCATCCTAAACTCCGAAATGTTTTTCGGATTTCATATCCAAATGTCCCATATAGGCCTACGTCTGTTTCCGGTTATTTTATTTTGAAATTCAGTTCCTGACGGACGCCAAAAAAGCCAGAGATTATAGAATTAAACAAATAAATAAAAATAAGGATAATTGTGTGTTATTGTTGAGTAAATAACAGTGTGTTATTCAATCAATAGATTAAATGTCGTGACTATAACATGAAGTGCCGTGAGACTGGGTTGATTTACACTACCTTTAAAAAGTAGTGAATTTTCGCGTGTGATTTCTGTTTGGATCAAAAAGTTAGATAACGTTATGTTGATTAAGTTTTAGAGGTGCAGGTTGGATGATTTGTTTACTGTTGTACAGAGCTAGGCTAGTTGTTTCCCCCCTGTTTACAGTCAGTGTAAGCTAGCTGGCTGCTAGCTGTGGCTTCATGTACTGAACAGATTTTAAGTGCAGTCTTTTCTTCTAACTCTGGGCGAGAAAGGAAACGTGAATCTCCCAAATTGTGCAACTATTTTTTAAACCAAATAGGTTTTGTTGCCCATACCTAACCTCATGTGAGACTCCCAATGATGCAAACCCTGGTTTCTAACGGCAAGAAGCTGTATCTTTACTTGACTTCTAGGAGACATGGTTGCATATGTAATGTCATGTTATTCATTTGATCTCTTTCAGTCGTCAGATTGTTTTGAAATGTTCTCACAACTTTACTTGTTTTACCCTTTCCTTTTATAATGTCCTCCTGTCACTCTATGCCTTTGCTTTTATTGCATAATTTGTTCACACAATTCTCTGATCTGTTCAGCTCCAAAGGATCCTGTTGGCACATGAATTATGGATTTGGACAATGTTCAACATTGTTTCGAAGCCCTCTTGACATTGTGTTGCCATGTATTTATTGGTATGAAGTGCAAATCAGAATAAAACATGACAGGGACCCTGATTTTTTGTTGCAAAGTCTGATGAAATGTTTGCTTACAGCTGATCTGCGCAGCTTCTGTGTGGTTCGGCTTTAAACACACTGTTCCCGGACCCCTACAGAGTTTTGTATAATAATGCATATGCAAACGTAACTCAACGTGTGTCTACCAGGGAGATGCATTGGATCTTTATGGGGTGAACACATTAGAACTGCTTTCGTATTGTCTTGTGGTTTTTTGAGCAAACATAGTTTAGAGCTGTGTTGAGCCCCAAGGAGTAAAACCAGACTTGGCTGCATATTCATGGAAACTGTGGAAGTATACATTTGTGACTCTTTTATTCAGTCTAATTACAAATGATTCTGGAACCAGCTTGTGATATGTGTGTGTGTGTATGTGTGTGCACCACTTCCTGTCAGGAGTGGAGGTTTGGTGGTCAGCATGAAACACAAGTTTGTCCACCCAAACTCATACCATGATACACTTGACTGCACACACATACGCAACCCAGCCTGAGTGTTATCAGTGGACTCCCTCAACCCCAGTGAGTGGCATGCAAGATAGGATTTAGCTTTTTTAATGAATTAGTCATAACTGCCATCATCAATCAATCAATCTATCAATCTCTCAGTCACTCCATCAGGGCTGCTATGGCCACATGCATAATGCATAATGTGTTCGTTTGAAAAGGGAGACAATCCGCTCATTTCACATGCATACATTTTTGTAGATTTCTAAAGCACCTGTGGTAAACGTATGAAGCGTTAAGGTTTGGTGATGCTAACAGCGAGGCCCCAGCTGCATGAGTGAGTAGAGCTCTGATGGAGTGACTTGCAGCTACCTTAGCAGACCATCAGGTGATTTTCTCTCTGTTCTCTCTGTCAAGACTGATACATGTCACCCTTGATTTAGTAACTGAAATACGGCTACCTCTTATGTGCTTGTTTTTCCTAACTTCTTTTTTGGGAGTGATATATATATATTATTGAGGGTCAATACTTTAAAACATGAAAACATTTGAATCCAAAGGTCACTGATGTGCAATATCACTGATGTGCATTATGTACCGCTTTATGATTATTACTATTATTACCGGCTACTAAGTTAGACAATTCAATTACTATAACAAAATCTGTAAACAACGTTGTGCAATATAAACGTTTGCTTTTATTACTGTTATCTTGCTTCTATAACACTACTTTCTACATGCTGCAATTAGTGTTCTTAATACTGCAACCTTTTTTTTCTCCACCTGGATATGTCATTTCTATCATATATACGTATTTAATATTTAGCTATTTTTCACTATACCTTTGCTGTAACAATGTATATTTCCCCTCTTTGGGGCGATTAAAGGTATTTAGATTTTTGATTTGTTCTGCTGAAAATAAAATAATAAATGAGCATATTACTTGCATTTTACGAATTAATTGTATTCCTTTTACTGAGGGGTACAAAAATCTCAATAATTAGGGTTGGAGTTATGTTTTCTGTATTTGTATCTTAAAGGTGGGGTAGGTCATTTTGGAGAAACCAGCTTGAGTGCGCTAGAATTTGAAAATACACAACCGGAAAAAATCTGCCACTTCCTTACAGAGCCCCTTCTCCAACACACACGAACGCGCACATGACCAATGAGGGCACGAGATAAGTTTGTGCACAAATGGAAGGCTGACAGGCAGGTAGGCCATCCAGTTACTTTAGCCGGGCTGGCTAAAATGATTGGTCGTGCTTTTTACAGTACTACGGCTTCCACAGATGACATTTTTGTATGGATTTTTTGTCAAAGCACTTAAGATATTCATTGCTATCGGGATGTTAAGAGCATTCCATGGAATATAACAAAAAGTGTATCTCGAGCCGGTTTCTCAAACTTACCTACCCCACCTTTAATGTCGACCAAATGACCAAAATAAACTATGACTTTTAACAATAAACAAATATTGCCAGCACCTGTAGTTTCTGACTGACTCAATACCACAGACACCCTTGAATACTCATTGGTGCACCACCTATATATTAATCCATGGTTGCTAATCCTCCCCAGGAAATGTAGTATTTACTCCTTTTTATGTTATTTGCACTGGGGATCCCCCATAGTACTGAGTTTTTGGGTATTCGGAACAATGGCAGTGCACCCAGTTGCCCAGCTGTTTAAAGAAGTAACTTTGTACTTGTCTCAAATAAACAAATGTGTTTGTGTCCTGCTTTGCTGTATAGTGTATAGATGGTGCAAAAGGTATTAAGAGACAGACTTGTTGGTTTGTCTGATCCCTTTTCCAGGATTTGTTGACTATAAGAAGGTGAGGTGAGGATATTAAAGTTGATTCTTTGTTTTGGTGCTAAGATCAGAATATATGTTTGGGTGATAATTGCCAGGGAATTAAGTCAATGCAGTGTACTTAAGGTAAAGCAGTTCAAGTTTGTGTGTCTTAGAAAAAAATCTCCCATTTGGAGGGTTACTGCTCTAGCATTTCATCTTAACCAAGCCATACACAGGACAGTGAGTTGCTGAACAATAACATAAATAAACCCCAACACTAGTGTTATACAAAAATACTTTTTCAAAGGGGTTATTCCAATGTCAGTGGATTGACTCTTTAAAAATTAATGCTGTAGCCTACTTAAAAAGTGAACGTTGTCCTTCACTTATTATTTTCTTTGTTCTGACCGGCTCAATTCTTCAGAATCACACGAAGCTTGTTATAAACTCTGAGGTCAAACAGCGAGATGAAATATGTAATGTGTATCCTCAGCAAAAACTGCTTTGACTTGCACACTTCACACCTCGGCCTCCCATCCTGCTTTTGGTGGATTCATAATTAATGATCCATCAATGAATAATGCATTTTCATTTCACCCACTCCAGTAAAACAAGAATTTGTGGCGTGTGACCATGTCCACTCAACTTAACAAAACTGTTTGCTTCCCAACAATGGATCCTCTCCTCTCCTGTTCCCTTCTCTCTTCTCTTTCCTCCTTTTCCTCTCTTGCTTCCCCCGCTCTCCATTTTCTACACACATGCTTACCTCCAGTCACTGGAATCACCTTTTTTTGTCCCCACACTGATCATCCTCTTGCTGGAACCATCTCCTGCCCGAAAGAGAGACGATCCATTAATCAGCAAATAGTGCATTACCTTTGTAATTAACATTCAACTGAGTTTCACCCAGTAATATTTCATTAGTTTATATGCAAATAATTTTGAGCGATTGCCTCATTTGGTCTGTGAGTGCAATGATGTATCGGTCTGATGACGGAATGTGTGTGTGCGTGAGTGTGTGTGCGCCTGTGTGTGTGAGTAAGTGTGCACGCACTTATACAGTAGGTTAACACATTTTTATGAACTCCCTCTATCTCTCTGTCTGTAACACACATGCCCATATACTTTCTCCATATTCCACATATACACAAATGCACACATGCAGACACACACACACATAATGGATTGCTAGGCCATAATATATCCTTGTGCTGGGTTTTAAAAGGCATTAAGCTCTTTACTCACATCGAACTAATTTCAAATTCACTGCACTCAATCAAACCTGAGTCGACTGTTAAAGCAGCTCGGTCAATTCCTTCTCGGTTTACCTGAAAATGTACCAGCAGATGTTTAAGGGTTGCCCCTCAAACAGCTGCCACTTTAGCATGTTTATTTAACCGTACATGAGAAAGCTTTAGAAATAAATAAAGGTTGTACTATTAATTCTGCAAGCTCGGTATCCAGTGTATATTTTACCATCATTGCTTGGTCTAGTCATTAAAGGCCATTGAGCCTTGTTAATGAGTCTGCACTTATGTCTGTAAGCATTATAATGGTGCTCATTCATTGGACCAGTCGTGGAAAGTAACCATGCACCATCGTAAAATACACAGCAGGCTATAACCAAAAAGAATTCATCCTGAATAAGAGCTTTTAGTTTGATTTGTTGTAGATTTTGCTGTATTTATGGACTTTTAGTGTACAATTCAAAGTATATGGATTTAAGTATGATGAAGGCGTTTAACAACTTAGATTTTAAAGGTTAAATTCAGACTGCTAGCATAGCTAATTTGTACTCAGATCAGATATTTAAGATAAACTATCTGCACAGTTATTTGCAAATGATTATGAGGCGTTAGTGTTGCGACATTCAAACACGCTTTGATCTTCACATGTAACCCTCACCATGAGAGCAACACCATCAAAATGTCAAGCTATTCCTTTACATGTTGAGATCTGGGAATGCA
This sequence comes from Trematomus bernacchii, assembly GCF_902827165.1. NCBI lineage: Eukaryota > Metazoa > Chordata > Actinopteri > Perciformes > Nototheniidae > Trematomus > Trematomus bernacchii. The sequence continues at coordinate 6,043,581 of NW_022988097.1, read as the reverse complement.
TTGCAACATTGCTCAAAAGATCTAATGATGCAAGAAACACAACTATGGTAAAGTGGCAAGGCTTGCCGCCTTATGACTTAACCCTAGTTGGGTTTTGCTGTGCCAGGAGCAATTATGACCAGCATTTCATAATCACTTACCCTGACCCTTTTGGTTTTACCCTGGACATAATTGGCTAAAGTATTGACTTGTTTACTTTCTCTATTAGATCTTCTAAACATTGTTTTATCTGTCAACTGCTATACTATGTTGTAGCAATGTCAACGTGCTTTTACATTTCGGCAATTAGCATAACTGAAAAAAACAAACATAGAATACTAAGAGTTTAAAAAACAAGACCAAACTTGTAAGGTTGAAACTGAAAATTGTACCCAGTCTGGTGTTATGATTACAATATCCTATATACTGGGCTCATTTGGAGCGAAGACAGTAAATAAATTATGAACAATAATTGTCCAGATCCATGGTCCTTGTCCATCTGTGGGAGACTCAATCATTCAGGGCCCCTGCCAAACTGCACCCCTGCCAATATGTAGTTTGCTTGACATATGGCTTCTTGTGTTTCTTACTCATCCTATTTTCATATACAAACAGCTAATAAATCATATAGACTGATATTGGAAGACGGAGAGAGAAGGAGTGTGCGCATGTGTGTGTCAGTGTGTGTACTCATTTATAATGCATCCTGTCAAAGAAGTGGAATGATATTGGATGTGATGCACGTCAGAAAGTGGTCGTCAAGACAACTCAAGACAAGACTTAACCGGAAGGGACAGATAACTCCTCGGTGTGTGTCTCTTTGTGTGTGCATACATTCCGTTATGCCATTTTCCAAAAGGACTTAGTGCATGTGGCTGCACCATCACATCCTTGCTTTGTCAGACTAAATAACTTTATAGAAGGTACTCAGTGACAGTGTGTAATTATATGGGATCAGGCAAGGAAAGAGATGGAAGTGAGATCACCTTTAGCAAAATGTTACTGCATTCAATTTGATGTCTAGTCAGACATGCGTATGCGTATGCATATGCAATTGAGTCGTACATAAACACTGCTTAAGGTTTACCTATGGCGATGGCTGGGCCTAGCTTATATTGGGGAAATGCACGTGTTGAAAGACTGTCATTGTTAACATGTCCACTTCACATCAGGATCCTAATTTCTGTTTAAGATAACAAATGTTTGTTGTTCACAGCTGACGTTAAATTTAACAGACGTCTTTCTGCAGATTGATATGACTGCACATGATCCCTTGATCCTCCAAAGCAACAGTCTGTTCTCCTAAGCAGCAGTCTGTTAGTGCAAATTAACAACCTCTGGAATGTCCAATTTGACCAATCAGAATCAAGTATTTAACTAAGCAGTGTAATAATTAAAGATAACATCCTAAAAATGTCAGTCCAGGTTGATATGGTTGGTGACCTGTGCCTACAGGGGGTAACAGTAAGTGTGGTTTAATACAACAGCTAACATTTCTTTAGCAGTCACACTTTGTACTAGGGGTGTAACGGTTCACAGAATTCACGGTTCGGTATGTACCTCGGTTTGGGGGTCACGGTTCGGTACGGGTTCGGTACGGGTTCGGTACGGGTTCGGTACAACAAGAAAAAGCAAAAAGAAATCCCAAATGCATAATTCCAGGTTTGTTTTTTATTTATTTTGAACAGTAGTGCACATTTCTGTTTAAAAATAAGGAACTCTAACATTTTGAAAAATTAACTTTATTACACAGTTAAAAACAAACCACAAACAGTACCACACACACTTAGATGGCCATATTATCAGGGGTGCACTGCACATAACTTTTTTGCCCTTTTTTCTCAAAGGAGCACCTGGAGATGTTGCTTGGTGCGCATCCTTAAAATGAAATAAACCGGACCTTTTGAGGGGTACTTGACTTTATGAAGGCGGGGGGGGAGGTGCGCTAGTTACTGTGCGGAGCGCATAAAGCAGAACCTTCACGCGATAGCGAGGGGTAGAGCGAGGGATCGCAGATGCCGTTGTGCTCGCGGACGGATTAAAAAAATTAGTGTTGGTGCGCAAATGCGCCTTTTTTCAAATGCTCCTTTTTTGGCGGGGGGTGCGCATGCGCACCTGCGCACCAGTTATGTGCAGCCCTGCATATTATCTATAATGGCTGTCAAACAAAAAGGTTCAATAAGCTGTAAAACTAAATAATATGTCTTGAAAATATTACAAAATAAATAATAAGATAGTGTTTCAATCACTTTCAATCACAATCAATAAAAGCCGGGGTCCTCTACTATTGCATAAGGGCGCAGCATAGCCGTTGCGCTAAAACATATGCCAAAAGCTTCCGTTATTTCTTTTGGTCTCTCGGCTTTCATGTCTATTGGCTTCTTAAAAACAGCGGGGATAAACTGTTGAACTGCTGTTGTCTTTTGCCGGGCTCCGGTGATTGCCAAATCTGGGTGATGCCTTCTGATATGATTTAGCATGTTTGGCGTGTGTTACCATTAGCATACCGCACCGCTGTCGAACAACCACACTGTCCTCGTCCGATCCACCACTCGCACACTCCATCGTTATTGTAGTCCACAGGGAACCCGAAATGTTCCCACACAACTGATTTAAAAGAAGCAGGTGGGTTCTAGCTCCTGTGTGTTATCTGAACTCGTAATACTAACTTTTCTTCTTCTTGTATTTTGTTCGTTTTGTTGTGATTTTTTCTTCTTCTTCATTTGTTGTTTAAGGGCGGCTGGCAAACAGCTTTTAAGCGCAATACCGCCCCCTGGATTATATATAGTGCAGGATACTACCCTGAATGACAGACTTTTTTCCCACTCGTAAAAAAAAAAGGCGTATTCGTCACCGAACCGTGACGTCCAAACCGTGACGGTACGGGACGAATACGGATACCGTTACACCCTTACTTTTTACATTTACAGTGCGAGTACAAAAACTCACATTGTAATAGTCATACACATACATAATAGTAAGGCAAGGCAAGGCAAGGCAAGTTTATTTATATAGCACCTTTCAACACAAGGTAATTCAAAGTGCTTTACAAAAATGGAAGACATTTTAAAAATGGCATTTAAAATCAGTCATTAAAAAGGAAAGATAATAAAATAAACATTAAAAGAAAAAATACATGGATAAAAGTTAAAAGTTACAGTGCAGTTTAAGATGTGAATAGTTCAATTAAAAGCAGCGGCAAAAAGAAAAGTCTTCAGCCTGGATTTAAAAGTAGTAAGAGTTGCAGCGGACCTGCAGGTTTCTGGGAGTTTGTTCCAGATATTCGGAGCATAATAACTGAATGCTGCTTTACCATGTTTAGTTCTGACTCTGGGGACAGAAAGCTGACCAGTCCCTGAAGACCTGAGGGTTCTGGATGGTTCATAATTTAGCAGTAGGTCAGACATGTATTTTGGGCCTAAACCATTCAAAGCTTTATAAACCAGCAACAATATTTTGAAATCTATTCTTTGACACACAGGAAGCCAGTGTAAAGACTTCAGAACAGGAGTGATGTGATCCACTTTCTTAGTGTTAGTGAGGACTCGAGCAGCGGCGTTCTGAATCAGCTGCAGCTTTCTAATAGATTTTTTAGTGAGGCCTGTAAAGACACCATTGCAGTAGTCGAGTCTACTGAAGATAAAAGCATGGACAAGTTTTTCCAAATCCTGCTGTGACATTAGTCCTTTAATCCTAGATATGTTCTTTAGGTGATAGTAGGCTGATTTAGTAACTGTTTTAATGTGACTGTTGAAACTCAGGTCAGAGTCCATGACTACACCTAGATTTCTGGCTTTATCTGTTGTTTTGAACATTGCAGACTGAAGCTCAGCGCTAACTTTTATACGTTCTGCCTTGGCTCCAAAAACCATTACCTCAGTTTTATCTTTGTTTAATTGGAGAAAGTTCTGACACATCCAGTCATTGATTTGTTCAATGCACTTACTCAGTGTTTGAATTGGAGCATAATCTCCTGGTGAAATTGTTACGTAAATTTGTGTGTCATCCGCATAGCTATGGTAACTTATTTTGTTGTTTTTCATTATCTGAGCCAGTGGTAGCATGTAGATGTTAAAGAGAAGAGGCCCCAAGATGGAGCCTTGAGGTACCCCACATGTCATATTTGTCAACTCAGATGTGTATTTACCTATAGAAATAAAGTTTTTTCTGTCCTTTAAGTAGGACTCAAACCAATTTAGAACTGTTGCCGAAAGTCCCACCCAGTTTTCTAGTCGGTCTAGTAATAGTCGTGGTGGTCTAGTAGTAGTTGCAACTGAGGACTTATTTCATGCTGCAAAGATATCCTAAATGATGTTGTGCAAAAAATGGCCGACACAATCTGAATGACTGATAGTCGCTGACCTCATAACAAATACACCGTGTTTCCTGCCAGTTTAACTGCTTTAATGTAAAGAAGCAGTAGAAAATATTGGATTGCATTAGCTGTAATTTAATACAGCTCTGATACAGCGTAAAGACAGTGAGAGCTTGCATCATTGAGAAAATAATTTTTTTTATCTTGCAAGAGAATAGTGGAATCCACCACTAACAATAAAAGATTATAGGCCTCTGTAGAAAGGTAATTTCAATACGAACATTTTCAGGATTTTAGGATTTGTTTTATTTTATGTCCAATTCAATTTGGTCGCAGCCTGATCAGCACCAGTTTTCAGCCTCTTAAAACTCTCCCAGAAACTCTGTGTGTACCCTGTGTGTGCTTCTACAGTATGTCAGCATCTGTTTGTGCGACACTAAGGCAATATCATTACATGACAACTGCCAATGTGTCCACTGGGGCTGATTCATCGGCCCTGAGTCTGGGGGCTTGCCCGGGAAAGAAGGCTCTCCATCAAGCTGGAAGTGAGCAGACGCTGGCCCGAAGCTGACAGCTTTCCAATATGCAAACTTTCTGTGTTTATTTATTTGCTTCTTAATGACCTCAGGTTCAAGCCAAAGGGGCATTTTTTTTTCTTCTGCGAAAGAAAAAGAAACAACGCAGTCATTTTTCCTGCTGATCATTCGTCACTGGCACATCAAAGTCAAGGGCCGGAATAACTTTGACGTGAAAGTTTGCTCTACACTTGAGATGGATGCCTTTGAAAGTTTACCCTTTAATACCAATAAGTGCTTATGTCATTCCTGCCCCCATCGACACCCATACACTTTTCCTTTACCTCTACCCACACACCTTCTCTTCTTCTTCCCCCCTCCCTCCCTGCTTTAATCAGAGTAATGCCAACCCATCACAGCGCTATGGGCTAGGTTAGACAACAAGACGGGTAATGAGATTACACACGGACTACAGCACTGCATGCAGTTAAGTTTGCAGGGGTGGAAAGGGCCAGCTTCCACTGCTCTGCCTTTGTAAGCTTTTGGAAGGGCATTCAAATGAGTTGGCTGAGCAGGAAACGTAGCGCTCTGTCACATCACGCCTCCTCCTGAAAGCAGCAGCTAGTTACCTGTGGCACTTTCTCGACTCGTCTCAATTGAAGAGAGGATCGGGCCGGCTGTTACTTTGATGTGTTGTTATAACTTCCCCCAGCCCCCGTCTTCAAGTGACTCTTGAAGTTGCACTGTCTCAGCCTCTCTGTGCATCAGACTCTGGCTCTTTTCTGCATGTTAATGAACTCAGCTATAATCCCTGTTGGTGTTTTTGGCAGGGGTATGCTTGGGACAGACAGCTCACTGCTTCTCTTATTTTCCACGTATCTTTCAGTGGGCATGCATGTGTGCTGGTTTTTGTGTCAGTGCACTTGTGTGTGTCTGTGTAGTGAGTGATAATAGGGGTAAGTCAGAATTACTCATCAAGAAGAGAGGCAAAAAACAGAAAGAAACATGGCAACGTTGTTTTAGTCCAACAAGACTAATTAAACGACTCTGTTTGCACTGCCAGAGATCACTGCCTCCGAGGCTTATTGGAGGAGAAGGTTGCTACCATCAGTCCACTAGAATAATCATACTACCCGGAAGATATATATATATTTTTTAAATATTGTTAAAAGCATCAATCTGGTGCACAAAATGAAGAGATCTATGGATACATCTCTCAACACCCATATGAAACAGAACTGTAAACAGATTTTTCTTTATGGATATTTTACAAATCACTCCCCTTTTAAACTGTATTCTTGTTTTGTCATATAGTATTTCATAACTGTTTTTAATTTATTCTCTCTGGCTGTCCATCTCATAATGTTCACATAAAAACTAGCTGTCAATAGGAATATCATTCAGAAGAATTATAATTTCAAGCAACAATCTGTCACAAAAAGAGGTTGCACATTTACATTCAGGTGTTGTTATGGCAACATCAGTGGCCAAACAGCCACATTTACTGCTGCAAATACGTTCAAACATGCTGTCGACACGTAAAGCAGTGGCAACTATGCCACCATTTCAGCTGACTTTTTCTCAGAAATACTGTCACATAACATCCATATATTTCAGTGCTAGGTTGATGCTTAGCTAAGCTAACTATGAAACACTTTAACTGACAGGACTCAGGATCAACTGTGTACTGTAAGGTAGCTTCTAGCTTCATGTCGAACAGTAAGTCAACATTTCCCAGAGAGCTTTCTTTGAAATCACCAGGTAACGCTAAAAAACATAACATTTAGATCGTATGACAAAGTGTTTATTTAATATATCTGGCTAGCTATAGCTACTTGCTAACGGTTTAGCTTACCCCCGCGATTCAAAGTAACGTCAACGTAGCTGTAATTTATGCTTTGCTTACATGTTCGCATAACTTGGAAGTTTACTGACTTTTACATACCTTGTTTACCTGGCTCAAGAGGTGGCTCTGGGGTTGTTGTGTGAGCCACTGCTTGAGAATTGTCGTATTTCTTAAGAAAAAAATGTCTTATGTCCATCTTCAAAAACTCTGAGTCTGACTGACAGTTTATTTTAAACATTGTCACAGCTCACAGGATAGGTACCTGTCAGCCAATAAGACAGATGTTTATTTCCATTCAACTCTCTGGTTGGTCTGGTGTCTTGCCTCTGTTGCATTCACTGAACACGGGAAATTACAATCCTGTCGTCCTCTCTAGTGTCATGATGAGGTTCAGGTAAAGCACGGTTAATGTATTATATTATAATAATTATAATGTAATGTAATAATGTATTATATTATTGACTCAATAATATAATACATGACTTTGAGAGTAGGCAATCTAGGCATATTAACAACATTAATTAAACATACTTATCACGGCGACGGTGTACTGATTATTATTATTTTTTTCATTTTTATTTTTTTGTTGCTAGGGGGCCCTAAGCGGCCGCTTATGTCACTTAATGGGTCGGGCCGACTCTGAGAGCAGTGGCGAGCCGTCAGAGCCTAAAATATTCTACAAAATAATATTTAAAAACATAAAGAAAATATATTTAAATATATTATATATATATATTTATTTATTTTTTGTTATATTTTTCATTAGTTTTACCAAAATAACTTGATTTAATTGTATTTAAAATAACATTTCCAAAGAAATAAATCCTTCGAATCTGCCTGTTCAGTTTCTGTTTGAATGTGAAGGGTTAAATGAAAGAAGCTTGTCTCTTCGAGTTACTGTGAAGATAGGAGCTGATTGGTGGTCCAGCTATAGTAACTGAACGAGAGAGTAATGTCAAATGACAGTACAATTGACCAATCATATCTTCCCTCTAAATGGATGGGTTTTATTATCGCGGACTTTATGACAAGTTCCGCCCGCTGTGAAGCTTTTCTTGTTTCCATAGCAACAACAACTTCCTGTCAACAGCGTGAACTCGCCTTCAAAATAAAAACATGTCCATACAAAATAGGAAACCAAGCCAAATTACACTTAAGACATATATACAACTGCAACGGAAGTAACAAACACAATGCAATATCCTTTTCAATTTCAAAGAACACAAATTGGGTTATTTACAGGTGTTGTTTTGTGTGTTAGAGGGTCGCTGTCATTGATGCATTTTGCACCCCCGGCCGTTGTTTTAATATTCCGCTGAAGTATACGCTGTGACGTAATAACTATTTTTTTTTTTTCGAGGGAAGGGGTGGGGGTCAGAGGGCCTAGGTATAAAAGTCACGGCTCGCCACTGGTATAGAGTGAGGGATAAGAGGGATGGAGATGGGAGGTAAGAGATGCTGGAGGGCAGGAATGCAGGCCTGGGTGAGAAGATCAAAGCTCAAGTGTTACGATGAACAGATTGAAAAGCATGGGGTCGGGGAAGGCAGAGGAGGGTGCTGTTGGCGGAATATCTAACAAGCAGAGAAAAAACGGGAAGGAGAGAGGGCCAGGGAAAAGGTTGACATGGTTTGGCTGCAAAAGGGAAAATATCCTCTTTGAATTATGAAACATTTTAGGGGCCTGCTTCTGAGCCAGATGTGTGTGCCTTTACAAACAAACACTAATAAGTAGGTTTGTTCCCTGACTTTATAGTTAAGAGAATATTACAGATCCAAGACGAAAACTGACTCAGATAAAAAGTCGCAATGGCAAATCTGTCTGCACTATATTCAATATGGTTGTCCGATGTGATGCGACACAAGTCAGGAACTAGTCTGGGAACAAGTCGGGAACTATTTAATCGACCGTCGTCAATTATACGTAACCCCGCCGTAAAGCCCGCCGCAATAGACAAAAACACACCGAATCAAAACCACTGGACCTTTTTTTTAGCTTATCCCTAAATCTTTATAACACTCTTAGCCTCTACTGACTTAACTGGTCTCTAACCTTAAACACTCTTAATTTAATAACACACACATTAATATACTTTCCGGCTTGAAAACACACAACCTGTTAAGCCCCAAAGCCCCCCTCGGCGGGTTTTTTTTTTCTTCTCACAAATAAAAAAAAAAAAAAACGTTTTTTTTTAATTTTTTAATTTTTTATAATTTTTTTTAATTTTCTTTTTTTTTCTTTGAATGGAATGAATACCTATGGTGATAATTCAATGTAATACATCATTTTTATAGTCTGGTACCTGAAAAGGGTCAAATGGCACTGATGGAACCAGATATACCCAAATGTGCCGAAAGCCTATTCCGCCTGGAACTTTTTTTTGCTAAATCTCTCTAAAAAGGTCAAATTTAACTTGTTTTGCCTCAATCTTGGTACAGGGTACTTATTATATGTTATAGCTTTTAGTCTACTAACCCATCATCCAAGGGTGGTTTTCACTATAAGTAATGGGTTTTTTGTAGGCGGAGGTAAGAATTTACCTTTTTTTACTATGTTCCATCTGAATTTACTCTGACTGAGAAAAATCTATATTGATTCTGACACTTCTACATCCAACTCACAGATGTAACCTTGCTTTGATAAAAGAAATTATTCATATAACCCTTTTAGAAGTGAAGTTGTAGTCATTTGTTTTGGGCATGTCATTTTCGAGCCTGAAACCTGAAAAACAGGCTCGGGGCTTAACAGGTATCAGGCAGCGCCGATGATAGAACAGAGAGACAAACAAACTTACCTGCTCGTTCCAAAAACAGCGCCACGTGTTCAGCTTTAAAGCTAATTTAGTCTTTAACATTAATCTAGGCAGTCTTTCTCAGGAGGTTAATTTACCAGACAGACACACACTCCTAATGATTTACTATGTAATCTATTGAAGATTTTGAATAAATAGGTTCTTCTTTAACTTTCTATATTGGGCCCGAGTGTGTATTTGCCGGTGTCGTCGAAGCTTCTTTGAAAACTGCAGCTGCTCTCCTGGTCACGTCACGTCCAATGGAAGATGTATTCTTTGGTTCGCAGCCAGGAGAAAGTTAAAAAGAGACGAATGGAGTCTCGAAAAGTTCAAATGAGTAATTTAATAAAGTAACGTTGGTTTTGGAACAAACAAGCAAGTCAACACAGCGCCGTGTCCAGAAAAAAGAGAGAGCTTCTACGTGCTGCGTGTGTATATCCGGTTCCTTTCTCCTCTTCTCATTGGCTGCTTCGACGATGGGCGGATCTACCTCCCGCCTTCGTTCCTCTGTGATTAATATTGCATCAAATAAGTGGATTTAGACGTTGTGTGTTTGTTGTATAACTCCACACGCCTTTTCTCCTCATATTCTCATTCATGACTTTTTATTTCATACATTCTGACGGCTGTAAACAAGGATAAAGTGAACCCGGAAGTGACAATATTTACTGCCGGAAACCGGAAGTCATGTTCTGAACATTCGGTTTTCAGAATAAAGCAGTTTTAAGTTAAAACAGTGTATGTGAACTTCCGGTTTTCAGAATAAAACAGCTTTAATTAAAACAGTGTATTTCATTTAAATTACGCCATATAAACATTGATTTAAATTTCGTACAAGTGCCATGGATTTATCAATACGCAGTTAGGCTACTGATATTTTGAAGGCCGTTGGTCGAGACCATAGATTATACTGTAATTTGCACAAATCTCAGTCAGATAGAGGATCAATGAGTTAGGCAGACTAGGCTAGCATATTTGATCCATCTGCTCCTGTACTCTTTTTTGTATGCAATCAAGATTCAAGATTCAAGATTCAAAGATTGACTTTGCTGTAATTATGTAATGTATGAAAAACTAAGATCACAGGTTCCTCAACAGTGCAATTACAAGACATAAACAAATATATATAAAAAACAACAATAAAAATAAAATGATGCAAGCTCTGGTGTTAAATAGTCTCATGTGTCTGTCCCTGAGTCTGGTGGTTTTCAGGATAATCTCTTTGGTGCACCTGAGTGATGCGCCGGTGAAAGATGGCCGCATTGTCTTTTGGCTCTTCTCCAACTTTCCCCTTTTTCGTATTTTGTTTGTGTTTATTTACTTTTTGCCGTTTGCTTTTAACATGGTTTGCAACATGCAAGCCGACCGCACCAACTCTGCTATAATATAGCAGAAAGGAACTTCTTCACATCAGAAACTTTGTGGACAATAACCCACCGACAAACAATGGAGATTCGCCATGGCTGCCTCCTGCCGTCCTACCTGAGAGACGCAGGAGGAAGACAAAGCGGGGGTCCCGTGCCGGGCTGCTGGTCAGACTGAGGAAACAAGAAAACCGACCCCCTCTTCCGAGTATTCTTCTGGCTAATGTTCAATCGATTGAAAATAAGCTAGATGAACTCAGAAGTCGGATTGCTTTTCAACGGGACATTAAGAACTGTAACGTGTTGATTCTCACTGAGACTTGGCTCAATCCCGCTATCCCGGACTCCGCCATTGTTCCTGACGGATTCACTATATTTCACCAGGACAGGACAGTTAACTCGGGGAAAAGTAAAGGTGGCGGTGTGTGTGTAATTGCTAATAACAACTGGTGCACAAATGTGAGGATTATTTATTCGGACTGTTCCGCTCATTGAGAGCACCTCATGATCACATACCGGGCTTTTCACCTGCCGAGAGAATTCACATCTGTTGTGATCACAGCAGTGTATATTCCGCTGCTCGCCGACAACAACACGGAACTCGATCAGCTGTTTGAGATTATCGACAAGACAGAGACTTCTCGGCCAGAAGCGGCGTTCGTTGTGGCCGGGGATTTTAACACTGCTAACATGAAGAAGGTCCTGCCGAAGTACTACCAACACATCAGCTGTCCGACGTGAGGGGGAAACATACTGGATCAAGTTTATTCCCCTTTTCGTCATGGATATAAGGCTCTCCCTTCGGCAAATCAGAACACATCTCACTGCTGCTGCTGCCTGCTTACAGGCAGAAACTTAAACGGGACAGACCGGTATAAGGAAAGTACAGCGATGGAGTAAGGAGTCAGATTCAACACTGCAGGATTGCTTTGCATCTACAGATTGGAGTGTGTTTGAGGACAATAACATCAGAGCCGTTTGTCCCCCCCAGAGCCGTTTGCAGATCTATCCACCTTGGGACCCGTTATCGTTTGCGGGGTCCGTTTCTATCGTTTTGGTACGGCCTCGTGTAAACGAAAGGGCTATACGCAAGAGAAACTATGCGGATACAACCCGTATCGTCCTCGTGTAAACGGGGTCTCAATGACTATTGCCTAGTAGCACTCACCTCCATCATAATGAAGTGCTTTGAGCGGTTAGTCAAATCATTCACCACCTCCTCCCTCCCTGACTCTCTGGACCCCCTGCAGTTTGCCTACAGAGCAAACAGGTCCACAGACGACGCCATAGCCTTCACCATCCACACTCCCCTCTCACACCTGGACCAGAGGAACACATATGTGAGAATGCTGTTCATTGATTACAGTCCAGCCTTCAATACCATTGTGCCCTCCAAGCTGGTCATCAAGCTCAGAGACCTCGGGCTCAACAGCGCCCTCTGTGAATGGATTCTGAACTTCCTGACAGGCAGACCCCAGGCAGTGCGGGTGGGAAACATCACATCCTCCACCCTGATCCTCAACACCGGAGCCCCTCAAGGCTGCGTGCTCAGCCCTCTCCTCTACTCCTTGTTCACTCACGACTGCGTGGCCATACACAGCTCCAACACCATCGTGAAGTTTGCTGACGACACGACCGTCATCGGCCAGATCACAGACGGCGACGAGACGGCATACAGAGAGGAGGTCGAAAACCTGACATCTTGGTGCCAGGATAACAACCTCCATCTCAACATCAGCAAAACCAAGGAGCTGATTGTGGATTACAGGAAGCAGCAGAGAGAAGGACACGCCCCCATCGCCATCAATGGGACTACGGTGGAGAGAGTCAGCAGCTTCAGGTTCCTCGGTGTCCACATCACTGAGGACCTGACATGGACTCTTCACACTACCACCATCACCAAGAAAGCTCGACAGCGGCTCTTCTTCCTCCGCAGGCTGAGGAGGTTCAATATGGACTCCAGGATACTCTGCAACTTCTACAGGTGCACCATAGAGCGTATCCTGACTGGCTGCATCACGGCCTGGTACGGCAGCTGCACCGCCCTCAATCGTAAGGCTTTACAGAGGGGGGTGAAAACTGCACAGAACATTCGTATGACAAAGAGTCAGCAGCTTCAGGTTCCTCAGGGTCCACAGCACTGAGGACCTGACATGGACTCTTCACACCACCACCATCACCAAAAAAGCTCGACAGCGGCTCTTCTTCCTCCGCAGGCTGAGGAGGTTCAACATGGACTCCAGGATACTCTGCAACTTCTACAGGTGCACCATAGAGAGTATCCTGACTGACTGCATCACGGCCTGGTACGGCAGCTGCACCCCCCTCAACCGTAAGGCTTTACAGAGGGTGGTGAAAACTGCACAGAACATCACCAGGACGGAGCTGCCATCCATGGAGGACCTTTACTCCCAGCGGCTCAGGAAGAAATCCCTCCGGATTATAAAAGACCCCCATCACCCCAGCCACAAACTGTTCTGCCTGCTGCTGTCTGGCAGGTGCTACCGCAGCATCCGGACTAAAACCACCAGACTCAGGGACAGTTTCATCCCACAGGCAATAAGACTGACACCTGAACTGTTGAAACAACATCCACAATATTCATCTGGCTGCTACTTAAAAATTATTTATCTATTTACCTAATATATCATATTTCAATGACTTGCATATAGACTCTTATTGCAGTATTTCACTTTTTTAAACTATTTTCTGCTTGTATTTACAATTTACTATTTACTTGCACTATATGTTTCTGTTTATCTGTGTTTTGTGTTGCACTGTTGGAGAAGCCTGTGACACAAGATTTTCATCGACATAACTACACTCTAGCTATGTTCGTTTGACAAATAAAGAACCTTGAACCTTGAACCTTGAACCTTGAACCAGGACGGAGCTGCCATCCATGGAGGACCTTTACTCCCAGCGGCTCAGGAAGAAATCCCTCTGGATTATAAAATACCCCTACAGTAACTGTTCTGTCTGCTGCTGTCTGGCAGGCGTTTCCGCAGCATCCGGACTAAAACCACCAGATTCAGAGACAGCTTCATCCCACAGGCAATAAGACTGCTAAACAACTGAACTGCTGAAACAACATCTGTTAAACACCTGAACTGTTGAAACAACATCCATAACATTTATCTGCTACTTAGTTATTATTTATCTATTTCTCTAATATATCATTCCAATAACTTGCATATAGACTCTTATTGCACTATTTCACTATTTCACTTTTTTAAAACAATTGTTATTTTTGTATTTACTATTTACTATTTACTTGCACTATATTTTTCTGTTTATCTGTGTTATTGTGTTGCACTGTTGGAGAAGCCTGTGACCTAAGATTTTCATCGGCATATCTACACTGTAGCTATGTTTGTATGACAAAATAAAGAACCTTGAACCTTGAAATTGCAGAGTATCCTGGAGTCCATGTTGAACCTGAAGAGCCGCTGTCGAGCTGTTTTTGTGATGGTGTTAGTGTGATGAGTCCATGTCAGGTCCTCAGTGATGTGGACACCGAGGAACCTGAAGCTGCTGACTCTCTCCACCGTAGTCCCATTGATGGCGATGGGGGCGTGTCCTTCTCTCTGCTGCTTCCTGTAATCCACAATCAGCTCCTTGGTTTTGCTGACGTTGAGATGGAGGTTGTTATCCTGGCACCAAGATATTAGGGTTCTGACCTCCTCTCCTCGTCGCGGTGATCAGGCCGACGGCGGTTGCCGTCGGTAATCAGGCCGATGGCGGTTGCCGTCGGTAATCAGGCCGATGGCGGTTGTGTCGTCAACAAACTTCACGATGGTGCCGGAGCTGTGTGTGGCCATGCAGTCGTGTGTGATCAGGGAGTAGAGGAGAGGGCTGAGCACGCAGCCCTGAGGGGCTCCGGTAAAGAAGGAGTATGGCATCAAAATGACCAATATGCATGCCTCTTGTATGAATATGTAAGCTCTCGCAGTGTGACAGTTTATCGAAGAACACTTCTATTAACTATTAAAAGTATAATAAAAAGACTGGATTAATATGCCTACTTTAACTTGTATTCAATGACAAGTCATTTTGCTGCCTCAACGAATACACATCAAAATGCTGGGCTCCCTTCACATCCCCAATGGAGTGATGGATGGAATGAAAAGGGCTTAAAAATGCAGCCCTTTGTTTCTTAATCTTTTGCCATATCTTAATGGGCTGCACCCTCATACACATGCTAATTAAAACCCCACCTTAAGTCCTGGCAACAATGAATCACAAATGCATACTCCCCAACATGTGTGGGTTGGAGTGAAGGTAGACACGCACGCTCACCCGCACCAAACTCATAAACCTTGGGTGGGATATTCTTCTAAATCCCTCCGTAAACAATTAGGCAAGTTATAGAGTGTTTAATGAGATAAAAGCAGATAAAGCCTTGTCTTTTGTTTGTCTGTCCGTTGGGACCCAAGCCAGGAGTTAGTTTGTGTTATCAGTAGGATGTCTCCCCTGAGGCGGCTGCACGGCTGGAGAGCTCCAGGCTTTAACACACACCGATACGGTCTGGGGGTGTGTGGGTCTGCGGCACGTGTAGGCGTCTGTTTCAACTCCAGTACGATGCTCCAGGTGTAAACGAACATATCGAGTTTATTCAATTTTTCTTTTTTACTTGGCTCTGCTTTTTCTGCTTTTTTTCCTTTCCTTCCTGGCCCCCTTTTTTCCCCAGCCCTGAATACATGTAAGGCTTCTTTTCTGAACCCCGTACACCTTCAGACAACAGCACAGCAGAGGCACGTTTCAATTGCCCAGGAGGCGGCAAATTAAACAAGGCTGTGAAGGAGAAATTCCTCCTTGCTTTTCATTTGAATTTGTGATTGCGTGCTGTGGTGTTGCTGTCTGCCGCTACACATTGGGAAGCATGAAATGAGAATAGCTTTAGTGTTTATTGAGACCCATGCGGTGTTAAGCGGACAGAATACAGTGAAATCTCATTTTCATTCATAGCAGCCAGAGTTCATTCAAAACAATGCGCCAGGAGTTCTGCTACAACGGCCCGAGAATTTTGAAGAATTTTGAAAATTACAGCTGCTATTACTGCCAGCCACTTTCCTTCTCTCTGCCCTTCTGCCTACCTCTTTATGTCTCTCTTCACCTCTCTTATCAATTCCTCTCTCATAGCCCTTGCTTGCTAGTTATCGCAGATCACCCACTAATCGAGAGAGAAAGGCCTGTTCTGTCAACAACCTCGCAAATCCAGAAGATCGTATCTGCCATCAACACATGTCTGCAAATATTGTGTCCTATAAATGATTCATGCTTCTGTGTATCTGACGGCGGAATTCATATCCTTGTCCTTACCCCATATTTTAAATGTGATGTGGCTCTTTATATAAGACTGCAATTACCAGTGTGAAGAATAGCCAGGGAGTAAAGACAGCAGAAATGCCACCACACTCGACTGAGCTAAACTGGCTAAGCGATGACAAGCCCTCTCCCTGTCAGATAAACAGACTAACAGGCATCAGGGTTTAACGTACACTCCGCCATCCTCATTAGGAGAGGCTAATGTGGAAATTGGCAAGATATCAAAACCACTTGTGATGTAGGGAGTGAGTAAAGGTAGCAGAGCTCCAGGACCTAATCCCTCATGTACAAATACTTTTTTTCTGACATCAAAGGGTGAGTAGGTGTGAGGGTCATATATTTTCTCCATCATCACAGGAGATGAAAGATTGTGCATTCCTTTCGATTTTTATCCTCACCACGAAGTCACTCGGGAGTTGCACTCGCTGCTTCTTTTAAGGTTACGGGTCGTTGCCCTTTATATTTCAAATAATAGCTCGAGCTGCAAAGTGTTCCTCAAGCTTTCACTTTCGGAACAAAAGCGCTATGTCCTTTGTCAGTTTCACATTGTTTTTCCTTGTCCTGTCCCAATGCTGCAGCTGTCTTCCTCCCCTCCCCGCCGCCCTCCTCTACCCTTTCTGCTCCCCGTATACTAATTTGTGTATCGGCTAATGACACATTCATCTTCGGTCACCTTCAATGCGCTGCTTCTCAAAGCAGTTCTTGACAAATGCTCTCTCTTTCTAGAGGCCGCCGGTGTCAAACCATCAGAGGGTGGAGTGGCAGTGTAAATACCAACAACTGATGCTTCCTTTGGGATAATCGCCACTGCTGTCGGCCTGTTTCTGGCACTCTGTCCCCCGCTTGGCTTCTCTCTTTGATTTGCAGCAGTAGAGTGGGAGGGTTGTCCTATCCGTGTGCGTGCGAGCTTGCATCTATGTGCGATTAATCTATACTGGGTGAAAGGTAGGGTGCAATCAGCGCTACATTTGTGAATAGGAAAGGGCTCTGTGACCATGAAGGGGAAATGGGAAATGGGAGATGGCGTGTCCAGTGTTTTGGCAGGGTAATGGAGCCTAAGAAGTCATTTAGGACCAGCTCTGGCCTGTCACATGCCTGTCACACCGCTGGCTCAGCAGTGTCAGATGCAATGTGCGTCTGGTTGAGCGCCGCGTGCTATGCTGGCATCTCCCATAGTCCCGCGTCAGTCAAAGACAACACACATCACAATCAAAAACAAAAACACAGATACACACTCTGTCGTTGCGTCATGGAAAAGGCATCCGAGATGCAGTGGCCCCGTCAAGCCATCAAATCTGTCCCCGCCAGATAAACATCCTCCCGACACTGTGACATTTTCCCCAACACAAGCCAAGTGTGAAGGCTGCAAACGCGCGTGTTCCCTACGTGTGTGTTTATGTGTGCATGTCTCCCTGAGAGTTTTATTTATGCATGCAGAAATAACAGGCCTTTTATATAAAGACCAAAATTAATGTATGACCCTGCTGTATGGGTAATAAATCACCTCTCATGAAGGATGAGCAGTCCTTTTTTTTGCTTCTGCTCCCCTACCGAAAATGTTACCATTAGCATTTTGTTGTGTTTCGTCGAGATAAATGCTTGTAAGATTTATGCAAAGGGAATAAGATGATGCCAAGTGTTTTTGGCATGGTCATGAGTGTCATGTCAAACGCTCCTGTTTTTCGATCAATGGGAAAAGAGCGGCGAGTAGACTTCATTCCACTTGACGTGCACTTTTCACTCCCTGTCAAGTTGAGTTTAATTATTTGATGTTTGTCTTTCTTTTTATGCTATACGTACGGCTATATTTACCAAGCATTTGACATTCTAATGTCTATGACAGCAAACTGTTTTCTCCTTTGTTCAAAATTAGAAAAGTTATAATCCCCATCAGTGTCCACGGTATAATCTTTAAGGACCAGCATAATGGCTTTTTTTCATTTCAGTAAACATCATCTAAATCATTTTGATGTAAGATTTGTAGACCCATTTATATCCTCTTATCGTTCATTTTGTAACCGAGACTCCAATGCAATCAATCCAGCCTCGGAGAACTTAAGCGTAGCAGTTTGCCTCTCGGTCAGACCACCTCTAAAGGTTTCACTTTCACTCTCCAAAGTCCTTCCTCTTCCCTCCGCTCCATTTGTCCTCCTCCTCCCTCTCCACACCCTGTGCGAGGTTGAATTAATGTTTGACTGTGGGAGACTTGTAGATGGCAAATGTTCACATTCATTATGCATGACTTCCATGTTGCTGTTAATTTCTCGGAGCCAGCCAAGTCGAGGAAATGATTTTGTACATTATGTTTGTTTAATGAAATTGTCACACTAATGGATGTGAGGCTGAATAAGATGGAGATGACTGTTCTGTTTGTCGTTTTTATGACCTGTTTTCTTTTTTGAACATCACAACCAGTTTTCACATCATCACCCTCAACCAGTATTTATGGACCTACTCAATATTCAAGGATTGAGAAAGACAGGAAAGTATTCTGTTGTATCACTGAAAATCATTCATCTGCTCACAGTTGGTGGTGTCTCAGCGTGTTATCATTCATTCAAAGAAATATTAGATGTCTATGTGCGTACGAGCACCTGTTTACAGCATGCGTTTGCGTACAGCTTGCACACAAACTCACATTTACTCAAGGTCTGCATGCATTTTGAAAGCTGAGGATTCCTATGTGTGGGCTTGTGAATAATTCAGCTGTCTGTAAGCCTCCTCTGGTCATAGATCTCTCTAAGCAAACATGCTTTATCTCAACCCCTCACTGCACCTGAATCCTGACGGTGTAAATCTACGACCCTAATCACGGCTCTGTGTTTCTTCACCTCCAAATCAGCCTTTACTGGTCGGGCTCCTACATCAACTGATAAACACTAACTTGTTGATTAGCCGCAGTTTGTGCCTCATGTATTCCCATTACATTCCAGTCACAGAGGTAAACACCAGGTTTACCCCAAAAAATAAATAACAGGCAATCTTTGGAGAATCATCAAGGTTGTTAAACCACTTGTCGCTGTACTGAAGGTGTTTTCAGTATCTTCATGATTCTTCAAACCATATGGATGAACAAAGATTCAGTACATTATAAAATGTTGTGTATGTTACAAAATTATAGCAGTTTTTACAAATCCGTGCTGAGCTTGTTTATTTCTTTCTTAGTTAAACTTTTCTAGAAGAAAATGTGGCTATTGAGCATTTCAGGTTTAATGTGATGCACTGACTTTATATGAAATTAATATAAATCAATTTTCTTTCATGCAGATGAGTCTTTCAGTATTATTTAAATACTTTGTGTGCTAACATGAGCTTCTGGGTTCTTTAAAGATTGACTGCTCGACCTAATGTTTAACTCGGTAAAAACACAAGTGGCACAACCTGGGGATACTTTGGTTAAATGAAGGTCTGCCGTTTTAGTAAATCTAAGGAATATACATAATGCATTGGTTATTTTTTTTAAATATGTAAAAATAAGGGAAGATTACAGCCCCCTGCATTGTTTAGGAACCTGTATATAATCCAAAAATGTTAAATACAGTTCTGAGAATTTAGATTATCGTCACTGTGAATAGATACTGTATTGTGCAGAAGAAAAAAATCCCTTATCCCACATATGCCTCTTCCATTTAACTTTCACATATCAGCACTAATCCTTTTGTACACAGAACCTTGTGTGCAAATACCTAAGTGTATGTGTGTGTGTGTGTGTGTGGTGTGTGTGTGTGTGTGTGTGTGTGTGTGTGTGGTGTGTGTGTGTGTGTGTGTGTGTGTGTGTGCGTGTGTGGTGTGTGTGTGTGTGGTGTGTGTGTTTATTGCAGTGGTGCTGATGCTGCCTCCAACCCAAAATCCATCACTGAGTCCAGCCATGCGATTACAGCCTGCCATGGGAAACGCTGACTACTGCTGCTACTCTATTAGGCAAAGTGCTTGTGTGTGTGTGTGTGTGTGTGTGTGTGTGTGTGTGTGTGTGTGTGTGTGTGTGTGTGTGTGTGTGTGTGTATATGTATGTATGTATGTGTGTATGTGTATATGTATGTGTATGTGTATGTGTGTGTGTGTGTGTGTGTGTGTGTGTGTGTGTGTGTGTGTGTGTGTGTGTGTGTGTGTGTGTGTGTGTGTGTGTGTGTGTGTGTGTGTGTGTGTGTGTGTTTGTAGAGAGAATAGGTATTATCCCGGACCAGGTGCTAAGTGCTTCTCACTACCCTCTTTTCGGTCTAGGACCGTTTTCTCACATACCGCACAGATCTCTCGCCACTCCACGGCTGTGAATCAGTCCGTCCTGCTGAAGAGCGAGATTACCGTATGCTGCATTGCAACGGATGTATTTCCACTCTCTCCGCTTCCCATCTTTTCCCCCCTCATCCTTTTGGTGTCTCCTGTTCTTTCTTCGTAGATAAATACTTAGTCCAAAAGTATTTTCCAACCGTAATGTTTTTTAAACATCTGCTAGGACAGATATGTGGAAATGTCAGTAACGTGTCTGTGTGTGCATATATATTGCATACCATACCATACGTGTGTGTGCGTGCATGTTAATGTGAGGCAGTGTAGGAGGCCAGGCGGGCTGTAAAATAGGGATTGATGTGTCCATTTGAAGACAGGTGTTTAGAGTGTGACTGAGGGCTGCGGCAGCGTCACTCCACCTCGGTCTGCTGCCTCTGTCGGTGCGGCTCCACCGCTGGCTTTGATTACTTGTTGTTATTGGAGTGTGAAATCTGAATATGCTTTTTCATCACTCAAAGTTTGGCCTGTGCCGGTGCAAGGAGGCGCGCAGGCAATGGCAGAGTGTTTGGTTTTATGATGTGTAGTTGGTCTGAATTTATGTTCTTAGTTGCAGTCATGCAGAGTTTGAACTCTTGGGCTCTTTTTGAAAAATATTTTATTTAAATCAAAACGTAAAAAAATGACATCCTTTCGCAAATGATTTTCTGTGAATTTTAGGGATGGTTGGTCCACCACT
Source organism: Trematomus bernacchii (assembly GCF_902827165.1). Lineage (NCBI taxonomy): Eukaryota > Metazoa > Chordata > Actinopteri > Perciformes > Nototheniidae > Trematomus > Trematomus bernacchii. The sequence goes on along the minus strand of NW_022988097.1, from coordinate 6,022,482 downwards.
TTGGTCCATGCTGATATGATGGGATGGACTGCCCTACACTTATTTTACTGTTATTTCTAGTCTTCTAGTAGTTCTAGACTTCCATAATCCTATGTTTTTTTCCTCCTACACTATAGGGAGGGGCAGTCTCCATTCTAAGATAATGTTATCTCACTAACACCCTGAATTAATACTATATTTAAAACATGTGATTAAACATGCTAAAAATGTGCATCTTAGCATTGTCATTGCTAATATATTTATATACATTTAGCTCACATCCTCTAGTACCTTGTACATCCTTATAGAGCTGCTAGCTTGGTTTTATTCAAATAAAAGCTTAACGTGCATTTGATTCTCTTTTTGTCTGAGTTTACTTCTCGTCTTACTTGTGTCAGATGCTTGCTATACCACTCTTTAAGTATATCCATGGGTTAAGGCTTCCTTTAAATGACCTCATGCTGTAAGCTGACAGCCAGACAGCTGAGCGTTTAAATAGCTGGAGTGTGTTATAAAAAGACAGAGAGCACCTGGTAAAAGACTATTAATCTTCAGGTGCTTGGAGGAGACATTCGTTATCAGAGCTTGGGAATTAAACATGAGCATGAATTCTTCAGAGGCGCAATATAAAAGAGTTGGATAATTTTAGAAGGGATCACTCCACCTGTAATTTTAGCTCCCCTCAAAGGCCTCTCTGTCTCTGCCGTTTAGAACTAATCCCTTTTGGAATTTGAAAGCTGTGTTCTCCAATATGTATTCACAAAGTGGATTAAAGAGACTCAATAGTTCAGATTTTGTTTTTCATGTGATTAAGTGAAACCTGTGAGAGTGATTAGATTTTCCAGCAGAGAGAAGAACGTGAAAGGCTAAAAAAACATGTAAACACTTGGTATTATGCCAGCAGCATTTTCAGGAGGAGTGATTTGTGACTAAGATATGACACATTTGGCAGTGAGATGACTGTGTCTGATCTTGAAACAGGTTGAGAAAATAAATGCCTGTTGATGACATTAAGTCTGGCTATGATTTCATTTTAATTGTTCGTTTTCTTTTGGAAAGCGCATAAAGGCAGCACATGTGTTTGTGGGAGGGCCATTTAAAGTGGCGTCTACAGGATTCAATGGTACCCCTGATAGCACAGCGCAGTGTGATTGATTATTCTGACCATGGCAATGACTGCTTTACACCGATTAGCCTTTGACCTCAAAGGTGAGGGATCACGTCAACTGCTGGGAGGATGATAGGTGGGAAACGGGACGGTCCTAATTTACGGACCCATTATCGCAGCCCTGTCAGGACGGACCGGAGGGAATGAGAGCCGTTGGGACAAACAGAAAGAAGAAGGATTAATCAACAGGGAAGGCAGATTAGAAAAAAGCAACTGTAAAAAAACACTGAGAAGCAGGAGCCAAAATTGCGCCCTGATTCTGATGTTTATTTTATCTGAGGTGGCAGGTGTGCCGTGTCCACAACCTTGCAAGGCTTTTCTGGCCCGTTCTCGCTGGCTGTGTGGCTCGCCTAGAGATAACACTGTAATGAAGCCGGATGGGAATAACACAGACCACCAAAGGAAGCCATCGGCCAGAAACTGTTGCTTCTATCCCTCCTCCCTCGGCTACCCTTTGTCTCACAACATACATTTGATCCTTCATCCCTGTCCTGCTCGCTCTGTTTGTTTAGGGACTGCCGATGAAGGGAAATAAGTTGCACTGATTCCCAGTGGGCAGTCTTGTGTCTGTCTTATCACACAGGCGGCATCAAACAGGCAAGTTTAATAGTAGAAGCTAAATGTGGACTTTCAGAGCCAAAGGATCAGTTAGCCTTGCATCGTCTCTGGTTAATAGAAGACATTCAGGATCATGAGGCATTGTTCATTCCTTTGAGGAACACAAGGTTCAAGAGGAGGAAATAATCAGCAGTGCTTTAATTAGCTGCAGCCTAATGAGCGAATGTGTCTTCGGGATTTTACTTTTCATTGTCATCTCATGTTTGGTCCCAAGTGTGTATTGTTGGCAACCCGGTATCACGGCAAGACGTAAACATGTGACGATCTACCATGCTGGGAGACGTGAATATGTCACGGTTTCGTCCCTTCAAACGTGACAGTTACACGGTATTGTTAACATGGCCCAACCAGTGGAGAAATACCCGGAAGTGCCAAGCAAATGGTCTACCGCGCCTATTGGTCGGTTTTTATTGTCAAAATGAGATGTTTTTAATTTATTTTTTAATCGTCACACTTGATTTCGCCGATTTTCTTGTTGCCCTAGCTGGTCGACACCTCTTTTAGCAGAAACAAAGGCTATATTAATGTATTAAATCGATGTTAATCCATGTGTGTGGATCATAGACTGGTGTGGATGTGGAATTAACGGACGTGACGTTGTGCGATTTACAAACTCTTCAACTACAACCCTAATTATATTTAAAAACATTTTAGAAGGCCTCACGAAATACTTTAATGTAAATTAAAATGTAAATGTGAAGGGGTGTGTGTAATGTGGTGATTGACATTATTCACCCACGGATCTATGGGTTGGGGCAGCGCCATATAGATAGAAGAGTTACGACAGCGGAAGTCCAAAATGCTTGATCGTCACGTGGTTCAGGGAGACTCAATAGTTCCCCGGAAGTTCGTGGCGGGACATATGAATGCATGATTACCGGAGATAGAACTACGATTTTTGGTAATAAGTAGTGAATAAAGGTCTTGATTTGCAATATTTATACAACATACCGATATGTGTATGTATTTACATCAATATGTTTTAAAAAATAAATAGAATCTGCTAATATTTATGGATAATATTAGGAATAGTGTGAACAGCTAGTTTACTTGTTAACATATACATGTTAGGCTGTTGCCTTGGTTAAAGAGCCTGTTGCTGTTGTGTATTGCTTTGAATTATTTAAAACAAATATTATCTTCTTAAACAGGTATGGTAGTCAGGAGCATCACTTCCTAATGTTTATTGATATATTTAGAGGGAGGGGATGGCAAGGAATGCTTCAAAATTTAGATTAGATTAATTTCTACAATTTTTTTAATTCATGGTGGTTTCAGTAATCCCATGGTACTTGAGGACATAAGTAATCTAAATGACTAATGTCATCTTTATGACTTTCAGGAAGGACAGGAGACCAACAGGTGACTATCAATGGACTGGCAGCAACATGATTATGACGTTAAAAGTGTTGTTTTAGGAACATCCATTGTAAATACATGGAATTCAATAAACATTGAATAGCATGTCATGCAGTTTGTCTGTGCCTTTTCCTCCGTGTTGTCCTGGCATATCGTCTCCACCATAGTTTGCTGTGCTGCCTGGGGATGCTCCAATCGCTCAGAGAAAGGAGTAAGAATCAGAATGTACGACTTCCCCACTGACACAGAGAGGAGGAAAAAATGGCTAGCTCAAGTCAGCAGGAGCAATTTAACAATCAAAACAGACAGCCGCAACAAAATATGTGAGGTAATCATATTCAAACACTGCATTTGCACTTTTTCCACAAAACGAAGACCACACCATTGGGAAGCTTAATGTTTGGTTTAATACAAATAACAGGGAAAGGCTTGAAAAACTCTGAGAGTTGAGACTCAGGGTGCAGGGTGAGGGTCTCAGTGCAGGTATTCAGGCTCTATTGAATCCCCCTCTGGTTATTGTGCTGAAAGAGGGAGAAACAGACAGGAGAAAGGGTTATACACACCTATATAGCACACCTATTGGATGGGAAATTGCCTTGGGGAGATAAGGTGTGGTCTTTGTTTCCAACTGAAGTTATGGAACTTTATTATTTGTGAGTTTAACAAAGTATGACAAATGGCATCAGTAATGGATGTGATATGAATTTGTATAAAATTGTCTCACATTCTTGGTCGTATTTTACGTACAGTATGTAATGAGTGTATACATGTCCAGTAAGTCCTCCACCTGTAACATCACTGCCCCTCCACCTGCCATACAGTAGGTTACTAATATACACTAACAAGATTACTTATATAATACAGTGATAGAATACATGTTTAGTATGCTTACTTATATACAACAGTAGTATTAAATGTACCTTGTGTTTTCACTCTCACTTTGCCATCATTTCAAAATCAGCTGAGCTGCAACATAATACAGACAGGTAATAATCAACAGAATACACTAAAAACACTCACCCATAAATTACGTTTTTGTTTACTGTTTGGAAGTCTCAAATATGCACTCTAAATTCATATCAATAGCGATGTATCACACAAATAGCTCTCTTCCTTATTATTGTGTAACGTTAACTTTATTATACTAGTTTGTAGGTCTACTCCAAAATGAAGATCGTAATTTCTCCACCTCCACTCATTACAATCACACGTGCCCCAATGTTATATTTAACTAATATTATATTCCTCCACCCCACAAAAAAATCACGTTTAGAAGCCCTTTTTCTCTAATTCCACAACGTTGGATGAAATAACATTAGGAGAACGGATTAATAGCTGTTCATGGTTACCGTGTGTTGCTAACTTTATCCGGTATCCTAGCCTAATCTGTTATCTGTAAACGTTCCCTAAATCTACTGATTTAGGGATAATCCACTAACATCCTTTAATACACATGTTCATTTGACTCAGATGTGCTGATAATATCTGCAATATAAATCTTTAAACGTCTTCTTACCTTTAAAAGTCCATCACGAACGGTCTATTATGCTGCAACTCTACTGTGTTGCTGGTCGCAAAAGTTCCCCGGAAGTCAGCGGCAAGCTAACTTCCGGGGAACTATTGACGGCTGCACGATCCGCCATTGCTGTAAAAAAACTGGTCCATTGGAGTGAACGGAGATGTCGTAACTCTTCTATTATACGGCTCTGGGTTGGGGGTATTGTTCCGCACGGACATTTTAGTTAACCGGACTTACTGTTGATGTGAAATCCGAAAAAACTATTAAAAATAAAATAATACTTTATTCCGAGTTTGCTTGCTTTTCTCTTTGGAGGTCATCACATAACGGCATTGTAATACACGGTTCGGCTGCATTAAATATTACATATCTGCCGTAGTTCTGTATTTATAGAGCCCTGATGAGAAGACTTCTGGACAAACAGGAAGCACTGCCGCCAAAACTGAAAACGTGACGTGGATCATAAATATATCAGCAATTAAACAACATCTTACATTTATTTTCACACAATACGTCTCCTTGCAGTATCAATACTAATTCGGCTGACTTTTATATTTGATCCAATTGGTAGATAGGCTGTATTTACACCATAACGGTGCACAGCTGATAGAAAGGCACATCTAGTGGTTAAAGCACGTTATTGAATTTTATTATTTTTCACAAAAATGAAACCATCAATAGCAGAAACAGAATTAACTGTCATTAGTAAACCACCCAAAAAAAAAAATCATAAATGGTTTTGTTTTATATATATTTTAAGGATAATAATAGCAATGTAACACTGTCTATGACACTTACTGTATAACACTGATTTGAAAAACATACAGAAAAAACTAATTCACTGCCCTTAATAAAGTATTTAAATATACATTTCAGGTGTGCTGTTTTGTTTAGATCATTGACATCTGGAGCTCGTCCTTTTTGATTATTGTTACACCAGGTCTTGTCAAAACCTTTATTCCATATTCAATATCCATTACTAAACAAAACAGCAATTCTACTCCACTACAATTCAGAGGTTAACCTGGTATTTTTACTCCACTACATTTATTTTAGTTACTTTGCAGATTCTGATTAATGATGTGAAATATAAACAACCCTTAAATCAGGCTTTAGTTACACCTGAGAAATTCAGGGAAAGGTGATTGTCAAGTGCCAACAATCAGGAGAGATATTTGATAGTTGCTGCTTGAGAAGACTAAACATTTATCTGCAGATCCCTATAAAGCATATTCATTACTCGTTATTCTCTACTAATAGTTAATTAAAGACTGTATATAATGGCTATTTTGCATATCCCTTTCAAGATTTCAAGATTTTCTAAGGTTCATTGACATATCATATACACAACTAATTCAATAACGTGCTTTAACCACTAGGCGGTGCACACAAGGTACACACAGCCATAATAACTTTGTATTATTAGTGTAGGACACTTGTGTATGTATAACATCTGAAGATGTGTAGTTTTATTCATGTTTTCACATAATTGTACAGGATATTGCTATATTATTTCACATGTTTTACTTATAATATCTGATTTGTAAAACATCACAGACAGAAAGGTATATCTGTCATTTAACAGTAAGCTATTGGAATTCTGAATCCATAGATGTGTCTCCCATCACCCAAATCCCCTGACTATTCTCTCAACTCAGTATTTACATTCTTATATTCAAAGAAAATCAGTAATATCTTTAAAAACGACAAGTCCTTTTATATCAGCTGTGCACCGTTATGGTGTATAACGTATTTTTTTCCGGATTTCACATCAACAGTAAGTCCGGTTAACTAAAATGTCCGTGCGGAACAATACCCCCAACCCATAGATCCGTGGGTGAATAATGTCAATCACCACATTACACACAGCCCTTCACATTTACATTTTAATTTACATTAAAGTATTTCGTGAGGCCTTCTAAAATGTTTTTAAATATAATTAGGGTTGTAGTTGAAGAGTTTGTAAATTGCGTTGCCTGGCAACGCAATCGCACAACGTCACGTCCGTTAATTCCACATCCACACCAGTCTATGATCCACACACATGGATTAACATCGATTTAATACATTAATATAGCCTTTGTTTCTGCTAAAAGAGGTGTCGACCAGCTAGGGCAACAAGAAAATCGGCGAAATCAAGTGTGACGATTAAAAAATAAATTAAAAACATCTCATTTTGACAATAAAAACCGACCAATAGGCGCGGTAGACCATTTGCTTGGCACTTCCGGGTATTTCTCCACTGGTTGGGCCATGTTAACAATACCGTGTAACTGTCACGTTTGAAGGGACGAAACCGTGACATATTCACGTCTCCCAGCATGGTAGATCGTCACATGTTCACGTCTTGCCGTGATACCGGGTTGATTGTTGGACAATGCTGCAGAGCATGTACTGCAGTGTATTTCATAAGATATTTGCTAAGTGTGAAGTGTAGTGTGTACAATGGTGATTAATATATCCAAAACGTATATCACGTGACGACATAAAGGCGCTATTTTGCTTTTTAGGGTTTTCCCTTTCCTGTAGTTAGGTTATATAGGTTTTTTGTGCATGTAAATGGTCTGCGAAGGCCACAAATGTGTTTTGTGTGGACATGATTCATGAGTAGTTTTTTCATATTTCATTGGAGTAAAAGAAAATATATTTCTTTTATATTAATTTTTCTTGAATTATCTGACCATTCAGATTATTTCAGTCAGACGACTCACGTGTTTCTTAATATGTTTATTATAAGCAGCATATAGTTTGAGTTTGGCTTGAGTTTAGGCTCGGGCCTCATCACTCCACAGATTTACAAAGAACATTGAGTGATGATTAGATAACTATCCCCCGAGCCTACAGGTGGAAGCTGGGGTGGTGGTGGGGGCAGGCAAGCAGCAGCAACATGAAACACAGCAGCAGGAACATGAACGTAGCAATAGCAAGTGAACACAGCAGTGCAGCAGCAGCATAGCGAGGCAGAGGCAGGAAGACCTGGCAGCTTAAATAGAGCGGCATGTTTAGGAGAATGTGTTTGGTTGGTTGTAAGAGGGACGAGGTGCGTCACGTGTTAATGTATCATTGGTGCTCGAGTTGACTGCCTGAACTAGCTCGCAGGCTTCGCCCCATTTGTGACACCAATGCCATACAGTATTTTAAGAGGCTTAAAGCTCGCCTACCACTCATTTCATTTTCTATTTATGCAAGTCAGTGACCTCTTAACTAAAATGCTTACAAATGATTACCCATCTGAACCTAATTTAACGATCAAACTTTATTAGTCATTGACTTTGGTTTTCAGCTGCCTTAAAGTGGACCTATCATGCTATATTTAAATGATATATTGTAGGGCCATACCTATATAAGGTATATTTATACGTTTCTGTTTTCAAAATACCAAACAGATCATGCATTTTAGCCATGCCTCATTTCGCTCTATGTGCTGTTTGCTCTCTACGGGTCTGATTCTGCTGACCACGCCCCCCTGCAGGAGAGGGGAGACGTGCTCTGATCAGCTGCTGGGCTGTCAGAAGAGGGGGAGAAAAAGAGATCTCCGTCCTCCGTGTTTTATTATATACAGTCGTTAATCATTTGTTTTAAAGCTCAATAAATAACAAAGAAGACCTTTGACCGGCACTTTTCTAATTTTGTCCGGAAGATTTAAACTTTAACGGACATCTTGACCGGCGAAAGTAACTGAAACTGAAACTCTGCCGCACGGTCCCCTCGTTCCTTGGAAGAGGCGGAGAGGTGGGTGTTTGTCATCTGCTGGTGGACTAACCGGAGAGAATTACAGTGCTTGCCTCGACGGGGAGAGATTGTATTGAGCAATCCCTCCCCACAAGCGTTTGCAGCGGGAGCAAACGCTTGCCTCGGGGAGGGAGAAAAAAAGCCACAGCGGAGAATAAACAGAAGGGTAACCATGGTAACTATGGGCGGGAAGTCTTCTTCGCTGCTTTTGTGGCAGACTACAGCGCCACTTACAGGCCTGGCATATGTACTACAGCGTCTCCAGCGCTTTCGAGCGGCAATGGCCGGCCGTGGCCCAACCCCACATTCCCCTGATAGGTGGAGAGTTGGCCCAATAGCCGTAGCGCCACCGTCCTGACGTCAGTAACGTGTTCAAATCTGGATCAGTTTTTATCAGATCCGTTGCAGCCCCTTTTTTAGAGATTTGGGTATGGAGGAAAATAGAGAGGGTTGTGTTTTCTGACACTTGGTGAGTTCCCTGGAACACCGGGGACACATATTCATGTATAAAAGACGTACAAAAGTGCATTTTGCATGATAGGTCCCCTTTAAGTCCAACGAGTCAGGGCATTAAAAGATGTCTAGTTATTATAATAACAATGATATTACACTTTATGTATATAGCTCCTTTCAAAGAGATGTTCAAATGTGCAATACAGTCAAAATACAATAAAATAAGAGGAAAAAAACAAAAAAACAAATTAGACACATAGTGGAAAAAAAAACAACAACTTTGGACTGATCTTTAAAAACATTTTTAAGAGAGATATTTAGATGTGGTTTAAAATATGTTACTGATTCTGTAAGCCTCAGTTCTTCAGTGTGGGAGTGAAGATCTAAGGCTGCATCAAGTGCAACCATCAAGTGCTTTAAACAAGCACGCGTTATTGTTGATTTCATGTTAAAAACCTTCTTCTCTGCTTTCCAGGACATCTTCAAGAGTAAGATTAAAACAGATGATAGAGAAATTATGATACACTTCAAGGCTTGACAATTAATTATTGACTTTGGAAACAGAGGTTGAAAAATACACTTTTCTAACTGAAGATGCTCATTTGATCTGGAGCTTCTGAAAAATCCACTTCAAGGCTTTAAAAGTCCACAAAAAATGAAAAACTTCAACATGAACAGCTTGTAGCAACTGAGCTAAATCTGCCGATGAATGCTTAGGAAGGAGGAAGACGGTGTTATGAGTTGAGATGTTGAAATTATTCTGTCAAATCTCTCAATTCTATTAGAAAACATCTTCTAGAGGATCCGGCCAGCAGGATGATGAATTCTGACCTGACCTATTACCAAAGGAGCAGGAAATCATAGGCTTTCTTTCAAACTGTAAGCTTATATGCAATTTGGCCTATTGGTGTCATTACATTACATGTTACTTGTTAGACGCTTTTATCCAAAGCGACTTACATACTCAATACTGTGGACAATCCCCACAGGAGCAACTTGGGGTGAAGTGTCTTGCCCATGCAGGGACACAACGACATGCTGACTGCAGTGGGGTTTGAACCTGTGCTCCCCTGATCCGAACACCAACGCACTATCCCACTGCGCCACATGCCCCCCCGTTGCAATGACTTGGTTCACGCCCCAATATGCCGAGACATTGAGAACACAAACATGCCATTATAATACTTAACCCACTTAAGCTCTCAAATGCTTTGCGATACATCCAGAGATGTGTAGCAGTGTGTGTGAGCTGCATAACCTGTTTCAGGTTGTCAGAAAAAGACAGTCGCACTGCTTGGTGTGAGCATGAACACACTGACAGGGTTTGAAAGCTGGCTGGTGTAAGGCTGTGTGTTGATATTTTTAGGGAGAATGGATTTCGCATTAGTGCCCTTGTTTCCTCTTCCTCCCCTCCTTCTCCCTCTTGTCCCTCTATCCCACTTTCCCTCTCCTCCTATTATTCTCATTCTGCACTAGAGGGCCGTCAGCGAACCCTGAATGCATTATGCTGTCTGCTCCATTGTTTGTGCTGTTTCTCTGCGCCTGTGCCCCACTCTCTCCCAATATTTGTTTTCATTAATCACAATGGGTGCCTGCTGCGGGTGTCTTGATGGCTTTTTTGGTCGTCTTTTGTTCCGCCGCGCAGCTTTTGTCTCTAGGCATTGGCTTTCTGTGTTTTGTTTGTGCGCCTCTGTGTTTGTGTAGGCATGTGTGCGAAAGAGTTTGTGCACAGGTGCTCGTACAGTACATATATGCACACATGCAAGCACGAAGACAATGATAGGAACAGGACGTCATGCACGTTTCACTTTCCTCGCCCACGGTAATGTATCCCTCCTCCTGTCTTTCTTTTATCTCGGCTTCTCACTGGTGTTTTCAAAGGAATAAGTGGGTATAAATAGGGTATATTACTGTTACAATGCTGCATTTGCACGCATGATCTCTTACAGCTCACGGACGTTTTTGATATTATGTGTGTAATCAACAGTCAAACATGATTTATTGATTAGAACTCAACTGATGCATTTAAAGATATAATATGTGTCCTTTGTGCATTCAAAGGTGGAAAAACAACGACATGTTACATTACATTATCCCAAATGCTTCCAACAAGCTCCAAAAACAGAGTATTCTGTAATTTGTGTTCTTCTTCTAATAACATAAACCACTTTTTTAACAATAAATGTTTTAGATCTTAATCATATTTTAACCGGAAAAAGGATTTAAATCATTGCACCTCTGGATTTTACATTTTTTAGAGAACAAAGCTGAGGAAACCTTTATTGATTAAACCCACCTGTGTCCACCTGGGAGACACAGATTGTTTACGAAACTTGAAGATACAGGGCTTTAACCTGTTTTACTCACCAGGTCCGCTTGTTTAGGAGAGGAGAACCCTGCAGGACATTTGACTCCATGTATTGAAGTCCTGAATGTCAGGTTTTTAAGGAATCAGAGATAATAGATGAGCATTTTTAATAAAACCAGCCAAGAGAAGCCATTTAAATCCTGAATGTATATGTTGTGTAATAAACAGGTGGTTGAAATTTCAACACTTTGAACACAACATCTGTGAGCTCATACTACACATCTTCTCTGCCTCCATGCCTCCATTGTTGAGAATCCTGATGTCTGGTTTGTCTCAGATGGGTGGCATTGCCATAAGGTAGATACATAAATAATCTTTGAAGAAATATTCCCACCTCCTGCTCTCTGTTCCCTGGTTGCCTTTGTTCCCTCTTCCCTTTTTCTCTGATTCATTCTTTCTTTAACGTTTTTTGTGCCCCTCCCTTCCTCGGCTCGCCTTTTTCTCTGATGTGTGAACCAACAGGTTTGTATTCTCTTTTTTTTTGTGGAAAGGCTTTGTATCACAGACACAGAACACATGTGAAAATGAGTGCACGACACCCTCCCCTCCTCTCCAATGCCCGAGATGTATGGATTTGCCCAGTGTTAACATTTTCAGCTGCTCCACAGGATCAATTCCAATTAAATATCAAATAGGGTTTCTATTTTCTTCCCATTCTCTGCAGTCTCAAAGCAGCGTGTCCAGAATTTTTCAGCATTCTTCTTTCCCCTACAAACCTTGTCTGACTTATTTTCCTTTTTTCTGTATGCCTTTCAATATCCAGGTTCATACCAGGTTTTCTGCAATATGGTACAATGTGTAATAATTAGGATGAATCCTATGGGTGTACACAGAAGGACGCAGTTTTCCTACGACCACATGCAGGTCCTCTTTTCAACAGCCCAACAAAGTAGGGACAATGGGAGAAAAAGGTTTTACAAAGTTAAGCGAGGTGTTGTCCATCACGTTTCAGAACACTGAAATGCACACAGTGAAAGTTTGGCTTTTTAAAAAGCAATGGAAAAATAAGCACTGTTCCCTATCAGCTCCACAGGAAAAGTTCTACTAAACAATCTGAAAAAGTGGCATCTAGTGACAGCTCAACACTTAACTCTTTCTTTCACTTTTGCACCTGTCGGTTGCGTCATGGTGAACACAAAACTTTGAGTGTGTCTATCTGTATTAAGGTGTGTGTGTGGTGTGTGTGTGTGTGTGTGTGTGTGTGTGTGTGTGTGTGTGTGTGTGTGTGTGTGTGTGTGTGTGTGTGTGTGTGTGTGTGTGTGTGTGTGTGTGTGTGTGTGTGTGTGTGTGTGTGTGTGTGTGTGTGTGTGTGTGTGTGTGTGTAACAGCAAAGAGGAACTGAAGAGCTCTAGGGATACTTCCATCCTGACATTCCAAACTACAATGACCATTGTTCCAAAAATGTATATTAGACACTGAGGACTTGACCTGATTACATCTAAGGACCTCATGCGATATACAGTACATCAGCTCTTCACCCTGACTGCTTTCTCTAAACATAAAGTATAGCCTTATTCTGAATAAGGGTAAGGGTCAAATGTATGTGGACACTCAAACAAAACACTGTCGGCATTGAACATACTGTAAGTCTTAAGGTGCCGATTGCTCCTGTATGGACCTAACTTGGGTGATTGGTGTTGTATGCACTAATTCAGCCTCCACAAAATGGTAAAGCCATTTCTTTATGGACCTTGCTCTGTGATAGGACAACATTATGGTTAATCAGTCCTTCAACACTGTCCAGACCTTTGGGATCGAGATGGCTCCAGAGTTCTGCGGGGATGCCACATTTTTGTCGACCATCCCAGAAGTTGGCATTTTCAGTTTCCTTCGAAGAAAGCCAACTCAAGGTTCTTCTTTCAGCATTAGAATTTTCACGAGTGTAACCATTTCTGAAAAGTAAATGCAAAAGGCAGAAGTAAAAAGCTAACGTCAGGCTGTAAACGGAATACACCATCATTGCCCTACCTCAATGTCAACAATAGAGCTTTTCTGTGTTTGGCGTGATATAATTTATTGTGGTTTCCTTGGTTTCATTTAGCTTGCTAGCTACTACTGTTTTAAGGAAAATCTTTCAAATTTACAAGGTGGGGTTTTAACTGATGATTTTTATGTCCAAGAACAAGACGTTTCAATTCCTGTTCCTTATTTCAGGCGGGAACAGGAAATTCAAAATGCTAACCTCCCGTCTGTGTTGTGTGACAACATTCCCATGTTCAGGATTACATTTAAATTCATCCAACAGTTGGTTTGAACTAAGATCCCGCCTCTTAGTAAGAACCAATCACAGTTTAGGATAATGAGCTAACCTTGGAACGCAATTAAATTATAGGTAGATATGCCCTTCACCAAACTTTTACCACAAAGATTGAAGCACACTATTCTAAACTCTAATATATTACTATATGCAGAAGCCTTAAGATTTCCTTTATTGGAAGTAAGTCGCTTAGCACACTCAGAAACACACAAAAGTACTGGGATGTCCACATACCTTTGGCCATGTATTATGTATTTCATATGGCTGGGGATACCTTGAATTCATCTTAATCTGTAACAGACACAGTGTCCTTTAATTGGATGAAATTACACAGAGGACTCTACAAGCGAAGCCAAAGAGCAGTCACCTCTGCACACACACTGTACGTGGCAGTGTAAAGTAGTGGACATTCATAAGTCCCTCTGATCCCCCATGATTAAAGAAATCCCTCAAAGCTTCTAAAAACCAGAGCGAGAGAGAGGCAGTGAGCTCATTCATTTGTGCATGTTATATTATACCTCAGTGGATTGACCTTTGACTTAATGCTGACTGTCCTCCTCCCCCTCTCTCCCCCTCTCTCCCGTGCAGATTCTCAAAACTAAGCTTTAACCATCTGAGCTACAGAGAATTAATGAATTTGAAATCCCTGTGGATACATTAACTAGACCCACTTCATATGCCATGACTCGAATGACATCAATATACGCTTTCTGCATCTGTAAATGCCTATCAATTATTAAAGTGATGTCATTACCTTGGTAGTATCCATCATGAATGTGTAATATATGTCATGCAGCATTGTTGCACAATCTGCAAATTGTTTGACAGTCTATCGCAAAAGCGTCAGCACTCACAGAGATGTAATATTTGAAAAATGTTTTGTTTTTTTCAAAGACCCCCTTGACGAGCACTTGGGGGCAGCACAACAATCTGTAAACACAACATTGACATATTATCACCTTATACACCAGATATGGCTGATGTGTGTGTTCTTAAATTAAATCACCTGTGTAATGTCAGTCCAACAATGACTCTTCTGAACTTTAAAATTGAAAAATAATAGTATATGTAAATGAAGCATGTGACTACATTGAAAACAATTTAAAAATAGCGGTGAATCATCAGATCTATAACATTACTAATGCTATAACACTACAGCACTCTTTGACCAGCGTCATTTCATTGCACTCTCTTCTTATGCAATGGTTTAATTGCACGAAAACTGGATAATATTTGTAGTTACTTTTACATTTTTAGCGTTATATTTTGATAGAATAGGTTTTTCCTTGCTGTGAAGAAAGCAAATTCCACTTACTCCGGTCATTTAAAAAAGCCCGATTATGCTTTTTGGGGTTTTACTGTAGTTTTTTGTGCATGTTAATCTGCAAAGGCTAAAATCCCAAAGTTCTCTCTCACACTCCCCCCCTGCCCTAAACACCTCAAATTGACTCCTTTGTTTACTTCCGTAACGTAATGACATTTGTAAAACGTGCACTTCTATTGGCTAGCACTCCAATACATTGTATGTGATAGGCTAGGGGGGCAACATCACTAAGCGGTTGACCAATAGCCACAGAGCCAACCAGCTAACCAATCAGAGCAGACTGGGCTCTGGTTTCAGACAGAGGGTGAAAAGAGGTGCTGCAGCACAGGCAGTATAAGATGAATATAGCATGTCACAGTAGAGGCACAACATGCACATATGAACCTGAAAATGAGCAACATTTGCCGTCTTTAAGTGAGGTGAGGTAAAAGATGATTTGAAGTTCAGGAGATTCATTGAATATGAATAATTAATCATAGTTATTACTAAAGTTGGGAAGCATGTTTTACTTTTTTGTTATTTAATTCATTTTCATCTGTCTCTTGGAAGCCCACAACTATATGGAAGTGCAATATTTGAATCATTGGAATACCCCTTTAATATTTCTACAGGGCAAAAAAACAGCATAAAAATCCACCCTGTGAAGTTTTCACACTTTAACATCAAAGTAGTCCATATATTTATATTTAGTTTTAGGACGTTCCCTATACTCGTGCATTGAAATTGCCTCTAAAAATTCAATTTTGCTTGCTCTCTGTCTCACTCAGTGTCTCTCTTTGTCTCTCACTCCTCCCCCCTGATGCAAAAATCCATACTGTTGTAAATGAAGCTGTGAGGATCGATGCTGCAGGCAGGGTAATGTCGGAGCGCTGCCACCAGTGTATTGCTACAATGATCTAGTGGTTAAAAACACATTCACAAACAGAGAGGGGAAGATAGATCTGAGCCAGCAGCACGCCCACATTGCTCTCGCTGGAGACATCATCAAATTAAACAACAACTATGATGTGTTTCTGCTTTGTGCCCCCGCTACCACACCACCATGTTGTCTCCACACACACACACACAGAAACACACTTTTTTTTCTCTTCTGCTATTGACAGGAACCTCCGGTGGGGTAGATTTATAATGGAATACATGACATGATTTGTTTCGAGTTTAGGATGAAGGCCAATTAGTTTAACAAGTACGAGACAAATCTTGTTTGACAAAAGTTTATGTCAGGGCATGTGAAACTTATCCACTGGGAGATTTTTTGCACACACACAGACACTGACACACACCATAAAACTAGGAATAGGCTCTTGGGGTCCAGGGTTTTCTACAGGAACCCATCTTTTTATAACATTCGGGAGCAAACCCCAAAGTAATTTTACAGTGTGGTAATTCTGTAACTATTTAAATTGCCCTTCCCCATTGGACTTGAATATGACTGCACTGTTCAGAATCAGAATCAGTTTACCTTCATTAGTCCCACGGAGGGGACATTTGCATACTTACAGCAGGAAAAAGAGCCACAGACAGCTTAATGTTACATATGTTAAATATGTGACATGCATTACAAATACAAACATAAAAAAGTACTAAGTTATGATATAATAAAAATATAATAAAAAATAAAAAGTTACATAATTTAAAAAAATACACATCCTGTAACAGTTCTTAGGATTTAGCAGCCAGGTATATATTACACAGTTATTAACGGCATCTATATATATATTGCACATCTAGCACATATTGCACATAGGTGGTTGGTATTTAACAGCAGCAAGTTACACAATTTACAAAATACAAAATACACACCTTGTAACAGTTCTAAGGATTTAGCAGCCAGGTATATATTACACAGTTATTAACAGCATTTATATATTGCACATATTGCACATAGTTTGTTGGTATTTAGCAGCAAGGGGTGATATAGTGGTGTTTGTGGGGGGGGGGGGGGTCAACTAGGGGCTGTGCTGGTTGTATAGTCTGACCGCTGCAGGAAGGAAAGACCTGCGGTATCTCTCCGTGAGACAGCGGGGGAGCAGCAGCCTATCGCTGAAGGAGCTGCACAGTGAGGACAGGGTGTCCTAGAGGGGGTGGGACACATTGTCCAGCAGGGAGGACAGCTTGGCTGCCATTCTCCTGTCTCCCACCACCTCCACAGTGTCCAGAGGACTCCCCAGGACAGAGCTGGCCTTCCTTACCAGTCTGTTCAGTCTCTTCCTGTCAGCAGCCGAGATGCTGCTGCCCCAGCAGGCCACACCATAGAAAATGGCTGATGCCACAACAGAGTCATAAAATGTCTGAAGGAGTGCCCCCTGCACCCCGAAAGACCTCAGTCTCCTCAGCAGAAAGAGTCTGCTCTGTCCCTTCTTGTACAGAGCAGCATAATTATCAGTCCAGTCCAGTTTATTGTTCAGATGAATGCCCAGGTATTTGTAAGATTTCACAATCTCAATGTCCACTCCCTGGATGTTCACTGGTGTCGGGGGGGAGTGTTGTTGGCGCCGTCTAAAAAAGCTCCACAATCCCACACAGCTGGTCCGCACAGGTTTGAGGAGCCTCGAGCTGATGCCATCTGGACCCACCGCCTTTCTCGCTTTACACTTCTGCAGCTCCCTCCTCACCTGGTTGGTTGTGAGGGACAAGGTGTCGTCAGCGGGTGGAGGGGAAGGGGGGGGGGGGAGAAGAAACAGGGGCTGATGTGAGAGGTGTCTGTGAGCTGATGGCCGGGGACTGAGTAGAGGTGACAGAGGTGACAGGGCCATTTCCAGGCAGTGGGGACAATGGGTCGGGGGGAGGGCGCATGACTGATCAAATCTGTTGAAGAAGATATTCAAGTCGTTTGCCCACTGACGGTCCCCCCGGACCTGGGAGTCTGGCTCTTTGTAGCCAGAGATTTTCAGGCCTCTCCAGACTCCGCTGACGTTCCTCTGCTGCAGCTGTTCCTCCATCCTCTTCCTGTAGCTGTTTTTCCACTCTCTGATTTTCCACCTCAGCTCCCTCTGTACAGTCTTCAGTTCCTCTCTGTTGCCAGATCTGAAGGCCCTCTTTTTGTCTTTCAGGAGAGCCTTTATTTCAGGGGTAATCCAGGGTTTATTGTTGGGAAAACACCGTACAGTCCTGGTGGGTATGACGTTTTCCTCACAGAAGTTAAAAGTAGGGTAGGTAAGTTTGAGAAACCGGCTCGAGATACACTTTTTGTTATATTCCATGGAATGCTCTTAACATCCCGATAGCAATGAATATCTTAAATGCTTTGACAAAAAATCCATAAAAAAATGTCATCTGTGGAAGCCGTAATACTGTAAAAAGTACGACCAATCATTTTAGCCGGCCTGGCTAAAATAACTGGATGGCCTACCTGCCTGTCAGCCTTCCATCTGTGCACAAACTTATCTCGTGCCCTCATTGGTCATGTGCGCGTTCGTGTGTGTTGGAGGAGGGGCTCTATAAGGAAGTGGCAGATTTTCTCCGGTTGTGTATTTTTAAATTCTAGCGATCTCGAGCCGGTTTCTCAACCTTACCTACCCTACCTTTAAAGTGGACCTATCATGCTATATTTGAATAAGATATTGTAGGGCCATACCTATATAAAACTTGTCTGTGAAGTTTTTTTTTCAAAATACCAAACAGATCATGCATTTTAGCCATGCCTCATTTCGCTCTATTTGCTCTTTTCCAGCCCTGTTTTTGCAAGGGCTGATTCTGTGAGAAGTCTTCTTCACTGCTTTTGTGGCAGACTACAGCGCCACTTACAGGCCTGGCATATGTACTACAGTGTCTCCAGCGCTTTGGAGCGGCAATGGCCATGGCCGTGGCCGTGGCCGTGGCCCAACCCCCCATTCCCCTGATAGGTGGAGAGTTGGCCATATAGGCGGAGCTCCCTGTTTCTGACGTCAGAACAATATCAAATCTGTATCAGCTCCGTTGCAGCCCCGTTTTTAGAGATTTGGGTATGGAGGAAAAGAGAGAGGGTTGTGTTTTCTGACACTTGGTGAGTTCCCTGACACACCGGGGACACATATTCATGTATAAAAGATGTACACAAGTGCATTTTGCATGATAGGTCCCCTTTAATATAGTCCGTGATGCAGTCTGTAAGGCCGTTGATGTCCTCCCCGTGAGAGTCAGTGAACACATCCCACGCAGTAGTGTCAAAACAGTCTTTCAGGGCCTCCTCAGACTCCTCAGACCACTTCTTCACGGTGCGTGTGGGCACCGGCTGTCTGTGGACCAGAGGTTGGTACACAGGCTGTATGGGATTAGTTTTGTTTCATAAAGATAAACCAACACTTTCTCAGAATCAAGCAAAACTAAGAGTTTAAGAGAAAATAAAACTGAGTCAAACTAAATTAATTTCATTTCAAAAATAAAACTATAAGTTGCAAACAAATCATTTTTGTAATCATGTAAACTATTAGTCTTTTTTCTTTGTTTTAACATATCTTTTTGTTTGCAGTTCTCTTTGCTTCTTTCTCAATGATCAGACTTTTGCTCTCGCTGCAGCTCTCTCGTTTGCGCTCCCTCATTTTTTGTTTTCGATTTTGACACAAACGTCCAAGGTGGGCGGGACTTTCAGGGGTGCGTCCCCATTGGCTACTCAGTTGTTGAGTGACAGCCCACTACACCACAGATCATACAGTGCAACTCATGCAGCAAACTCCGGAGTCCACTCGGCCACGTTTGTGTTGGAGCCTCCTGGGGAGTTTTCATGAAAATATCGGACTTCTCTTATGGATTGCTGTGCATTATACTTGTGTTGTGTAGTTTATACTTTATTCCAACTTTAAATATTTTAATACCTGAACACACTGCTGCTGTCAAATAATTTCCCAATTTGGGATTTGGGATTTGGTCTGTCTATCTATTTATTTTATAGATAAAAAAAACACATCTATGTATTTTCAAGCTAAAGGTGATACACAATATAAACTGTATACTGTTATTTTTTCAAAGACATAATATATTGCTATGTTTAGGACAAACAATTAAAGACTGCTTTAATTTATTAAATTAAATTCTTCAATATAAAAGTGGCAGATTTGCTTTATTAAACAGACCAGACCTAGGTTGCATACCAACACAATTAGGAACATGCTCACATCTTACTATGTTGGTCTGAAGAGCTGAAGCATTCATAAACAATGGATAAAAACTGTGTTGTCTTATTCTATATCCTGTGTGAAATTGATATACATTTAGCATTACAAACTCGACATACTATTCCTAGCCTGAGGAAGATATGAATAATCAACAGAGTTGAATGGAATCTCTAACATTTTCATGTAGAATAAAGACAAAAGAGTGATTATATAAATTACATTTATTGAAATTTGAACCAGAAGATGAAGTCTCAAAGAATGTTTTAAATAAAAGGACAAAACAAAAAGGTGGATAATAATACAATCTATTAAATGTATATGTAAAGACATTTGGTCAAATGAAATGAAACTGAGCCAGTGATAAGAGCAACGCCCAGCGTGGATGAAGCTGGTGCAGGTATTTCTTCATGCCCCCCCTCCGTGCTGTCCCCTCAGAGGAAGTGGGAAAGACCTCTGGACACCACGCTGTCTCAATGATCCACACTGTTAATATGAGAGGAAAATAAATGTTTTAGGAAATGAAAAATATGAAGTTAACAAATAAAACACAGCTCAGGGGCATCATGGACGGTAGGTTTTCCTACAAAGTTAACTCAGCCTCCATTGATTTTCATATCAAATTAGCGTGTTAATAAAATAAGCTATCATGGCTTATACTTGCATATCTAAACAGAATCATGAAAGCCTGTTGGTAGAGTCAGACAGGCACACGAGTCCGAGTGTCTGAACGCTCACTCACTGCGAGCTGTAGCTCAGGGTTGCCAACTTTGGGTACCTGGCTGGAGTGAGATTTTGATATCATGGGTTTAATTCGGTTTAATTCCACATATGCGCACGAAATGACTGCTATCGTGTCAGCAGCGGGACCTTAGCATATAGGATATATATACAATATATACAAATACACAATAATGGATACAGACTATAAAGGGCACACAGTTTCATTCACTAATGAAAGTCAAACATGTTTGTTTCCAATGTTTTATTGTGTACCTGTCGCGATAAGCAATTAATTGACTTATCGTACGATAAATAAAAATGAACTCCATAACTTTTCTGACCTCGATAAATTGCCATTTACATGAGGATGTGACTAGCAGTTTGAAAGGATGTACTTGAATTATTATTATATATTATCATTATGTCAGTGGTCTAAAATGTTCATACAACGGTGCCGACAATATTATCGTTTATCGCAATAATTTCCGGGAAAATGTATCCAACAAAATTAATTATCGTGAGAGGCCTATACATGAAACACACACACACAAACAAATCTACAGACTTACTCCAAACTGCCAAATATATTAATTAACACACTCTCACTCTCATATACTCTTTGACTCTATTTTGGCCTAGTAGAACAATAAGCAGCAGACTTTGACTTTTTTATCATTTCTACTGGATCTTAGATCTGCGCATGTGCAATACGGGTCGGCAGTTGCGGCTCCAGAGTATTTTTGTTGGGTAATCTATGGTAGGGCTAACCCATACAGTGGTGGGGCTCAAGTCAGTATTTGCAATATAATTACATACACGCTCCCCCCGACAGTGAAACGCCACGCGTGAGGTTTAGATTATTTCCCTGTCTCAATCCAAATTGAACTGTATGAAATAAAAAGGCACATTTGTCTTGTAGTAAATAAAAAGGGCGACCTGGAGCCAATCCTGCAATTTCCCCACAGGTGGAAGAGTTGACATGCTGAAAAACCAACCACTGCAGGGGGGTCTGGGGGGATTCTCCCCCAGGAGATTAAAATACACATTTTGGTACTCTCTTGAGAAGAAAAATAAATAAATCTATTACTACACGACATATTTAAAAAAATGAATGCCATTTTAGTTTTTTGTTACTTTGTTCTGAAAGCTGAACCTGCTGCTCCTCACAGAGAGAAGAGGGAAGAGGCTGTGTGAATTACTTTACATTGTGGATAAGGGTGGATAACCCCCATTGTTCTGTGTGTCCAAATGAAAGACAGCCCACACACCTATCAATCATCAAACCGTGGGGTCTTATTTCATTACGTGTTGATTTCTATCAACACGTAATGTTGTATCGATGTATAGAGATGTACTACCGCAAAAGTATTCTCCGTCGGGACTTCCTGCAACAACACCACGCCGTTATCGTGATTCTGATTGGCCAGAAGCCATTATCAAAGATGTTCTATTGAGAAGACGATCACTACGTGACAAAAGTTTTCAAAACCGTTTCTAGTCTTCGGTATTCTTGTTTTTGGCGTGAGAATAGTTTGGGCAGCGTGAGAGCGTGAGATTGAGAGTGAAAGCGTGTGTCACACGCCAGATGCGTGAGAGTTGGCAACCCTGCTGTAGCTAACTGTCCCTGCTATTAGGCTACTTGCATTGTTATGGATCTAAAGGTAGCAAAAGCTAACTTTCATAGCACAGCTTTTCTTTACTTCTCACTTAACACAATAAAGAAACAGACCGTATAGTACAGCACAAACAACACAAATGATCAATACTTACATATATTTTCACTTGTAGTATTATAATAATTGAAATGCTGGTTCTTCTGGGAGTGTTCTATCCACGCTCAGCTACCGCACCGCAGCTGCACTGTACAATCGCTGGAGGACTGGGCTGTCACTCAAAAACTGAGTAGCCAATGGGGACGCACCCCTGAAAGTCCCGCCCACCTGGGACTTTGTGTCAAAATCTGTATGCATCCTTGGTGTTGGCATACAGTAAGTCCAGTGTTTTATTGCCTCTGGTGGTGCAGGTAACATATTGTTTGAAAGTGGGCAGAGTTTTTGAGATAGAGGCATGATTGAAGTCTCCAGAGATCAGGAGAAGAGCATTTGGGTGCTGTGTCTGCAGTCTGCTTACAGTAGAGCTGATGACGTCACATGCCTCTTCAGCGTTGGCAGAGGGGGGAATATATGCAGCTATCACGATAACATGCGTGAATTCCCGAGGTAAATAGTGGGGCCTCATGCTAACGGCTAACAGCTCTATGTCCCTGTTGCAGATTCGTTCTTTAATAGTGATGTGCCCTGGATTACACCATCTATCGTTCACAAACACAGCCAGCCCTCCTCCTTTCCTCTTACCGCTCTCTCTCGTCCTATCCGCCCGCAGCAGAAGAAAACCATCCAGTGTAGCGTTAGTGTTACATTGTTATCAAGTACAAAGCACCAGGATCATTGTTGCCATTTCTAAGTATGTCCTTGGATGGCCTCCAAGAAAAGATTCCTAGAAAATCTTTCTAGACTTGGGATGATCCTTTGTTCTTTATCTTTCACCCGAACTTCTTCCTTCTCAATGACTTTTTCCCCTCCCTCTTTTCTTACTTCCCGTGGGATTAACGTCACTCTACCTCTGTTTCCGTGTTGCCACAGCAGCCCGCTGGATTACAGAGACTCCTCATCTCTACAGTAAACAACACACAGATGCTCACACACAAACACACATCTGTCATGGGTAATCTTCAGAGGGCGACCCCTTTCAATCCTACATGGGAACAATTTATTTACCTGCACGATCACGATATTTGGCTTCCTGTTAATTTTAGGCTAGTTTGTGGGGATAATGTACCTGCATTCAATTAATTTTGTCTAGACAAAACAACAGGAGCGTTGGATCTTTATATAGTAAAGCCAGTGTTCAAAGGGTCAAGATGTTGCCCCTGTGCACCCTCTGTGTCCTGGGAAGATTACATCCATCATCCCTGCTCAGCTTTGATCAAAACAACACACAAACGCAGCTACTCTCTCCTTGCTAGCTGTGCCGATGAAATGCAATCCAAACATACCACTGCTGAGAGAAACAAAGTGTCTTCTTTTTTCAGTCATTGCCACTGCTTGTGAAGTTAAACAGCAGGTAGACCAGCGGGGAATGCGTCCGTGAACAAACTTTATCACAGCGCCTAGTGTTCGCTAGCATACTGGGCATTATGAACACAAGACTTTGACTTGAGCCATAGTCTGATCCTTGTCTCAAATCCACTGAGCAGCAGAGTCAACAGGCGATGGCAGCGCAGATAGCCAACTATGTGGAGTGTCAACAGGCCGCTCGGCTCCGGATAAAAGCTCTGTTTGTTTGGCGAGGCTGATCCTTTCTCTATTCTTCTGGTCTTGGACTTTCTCCGACACCATTTTGGACCCTCGGCTGAGCAGTACAGATTATGTCTGATCTCACAGGTATTTCAGGTCAACATCATCCCACCACTGGAGTTTAAAGCTCCTATCCTGATCTCTGCACTTAATCACCTCTTGCTCTGCCACTCTCCCTCAGTGATTTTCATCCCCTCCTGTTCCTCACGCCGACCCTGCTGATTAACATTTTTGACGCAAATGCGTGTTGTTCCAACAACACTGAGTGGCGACTGTTTGAGATGTAATTAGAATTAAGGATATTGATCACACAGGGCCAGACGATGGCGTTATAAATAATAGCTAGCATGAATAAGTGAAAGCGATAGGTGAGCTCTCAGTGATTTATGTACAGACTGCCGTGGTCCGCAGCATAAATCACCAACAGCCATGTTCTTATTGAGTTATGAAGCCCCACAGTTTCAGCTAAATAATGGCCAACTCTACGTCTTGTGTGTGTCTACTCAATCTATATGATAACACCCGTAGAACAATATGCAAACAGCAGTGTATGCTGTGTTTTACTGAATTAGTTTGTTCAACTCAATTTTATATTAATCCAATTTTACATCCTGTGTGTGTGTGGTTTCTTGGTATAAGTGTGTGTTTCTAATGGCTTTTTCAGCATTTCTTTTAATTAGAAAAACCACAACTCATGATGTTGGAACAGCAGTTGACAAAAGACTGTGCTGTCGATGTTCCATCTTTACATGTTTTTATTTATTTGTGTTTATTTGTTTAGGGAAGTTATGTATAGCATAAACCAATGCCACACACCACAGAATGTATAGCTATTTATTGCAATTCCTTTCCCTTTTAAAATACATTCAACTCAAACCCAAATACACAAACAGGAGACTCAACCCAAAGTATTGTATGTAAAAAAAACTGAGGACTCAACAAGAGACTATAAAACGAAACAGGACACATGCATATAATAAATGACCATAAAACGGGAAGAACACGATTAGTCATGACTACATGACTGATGGTCCAGTTTGAGTTAAATTACTTTAGGTAATTCCATATCATACACCTGAAAAGAAAAAGCTGTTTCATTGAAATTAGGATTTATGTTAAGCTAATGTTAAATTAACATAAGTGTTACTGAGGCGTTGTGCACACGGGAACGTTTGCGTTTATGCACAGTATGCGCTTTCAAAAAAGTCTTCCGTTCACATGCATTCGTTTCATTTAACGTGTCTGTTCAAACGAGACCGCTGGAAACGCTGTAGTACATATGCCAGGACTGTAAGTGGCGCTGTAACTTCTGCCAAAATACACCAAAAGCAGCGAAGAAGAGCAGCCCGGAGCAGCCCCGCAGCAATGTTGCCATGGCTACCCTTCTGTTTATGCCCCGCGGTGGATTTAGCAACATGTAGTAGTTAATGTAATTCTCCATGTCCACTTGTTGCTGATGGTTGTGGTAGAGGAGCTGTAGATGTTGTACTAACATCTGTAGCATGGTCAGTAGCAGTAGCACTAGCAGTAGCTACTGACAGGAGGAAGTGTGTGTGGCGATTGCTGGTATTCAGCGGGATATAGTAATTTCCTCAGCATGTAAATATATGGATAAATGCAACGGGGAAGTTAACTGAAAGAAACCGAATCTGTGGATATTGCATCGACCGACCAAGAAGCACGTCTCCGTGGAGAGGACGCGCTCAGAAAGAGAGATATTCTCTACAAACACCGGGTGAGATCGCTCCTCTGGGACACGCCGGTCCTCGTGCTTCCTTTTTTTGTGTGGATTATAAACATTTCTCTTTTTGCCGCCGACGGGCGCAGGAGCAATGAACAATAATGGCCTGGATTAGGCAGTAAAGACAATTTTGGTGTATCGCAGAGCAGACTGTTTAATTTTGTTTGTGTTGTTTGGCTGGAAAATTGTCAAT
Source organism: Trematomus bernacchii (assembly GCF_902827165.1). Taxonomy (NCBI): domain Eukaryota; kingdom Metazoa; phylum Chordata; class Actinopteri; order Perciformes; family Nototheniidae; genus Trematomus; species Trematomus bernacchii. Next base: position 5,996,602 of record NW_022988097.1, on the reverse strand, counting down.
ATAATGGATCAATGCATGAAATCTGACTCTGTTTATTTTGTTTAAGGAGTATATTGGGCGTTAACAATTCTGGTTTGCCTTTTATAATATTATTTCATTCAAGAACCCCTTGTGCATTTAATTAACACAGCTATTTTTGATAGTTGATCGTTACAGATGGCTACTGGCCATGCTACAGCAGTGAGCAGGAGAGGCGGGGAGAGGTGGGGCTATCGTTATTTTTTCAGGAAATATTCGTATAGAGGTGATTACACGGACTCGGTTGACCCCCCAGAGCGTTTCGTTTGCAAATCGATCCACCTTGGGACCCGTTATCGTTTGTGGGGTCCGTTTCTATCGGCCTCGTGTAAATAATAGGGCTATACGCACGCGAAACTATGCAGATACAAGCAGTTTTCTCCTCGTGTAAACGGCGCCTGAGCCTGAAACTCTGAGTGGAACCAAAGGTCACCAACGCCAGAGTCTGGTTAAGTGGGAATCTATAGGTGCTAAGAAGATTAGCAAGTTAAGAAAAATTGACCAAATTTTAAAAGAACTTTAAAATAGTTTGAGCATGTTAGCTTAACCTTTGCCTATTAGCACCACTTGCCTATCAGTGGTGCTAATAGGCAAAGGTTAAGCTAACATGCTATAAATCAAAAATAGCTGCCAAAATTAACACTGATCCCGTAGAGTCTCACAGAGGTAGCATGACTGTTAGTCTTGGTTTTTTATCATGACTGGACTTTAATCAAGTACTAGTTGGTTATAAAAACAATGAATTTTCTTTTGTTCAATTTGAAAATCTCTTTGTTATCCCGTTGATATATTCAAAGCAGCTCATATTGCAAACTCTGGACCCCAAGAGCATATTCCTAGTTTTTTGTGTGTGTCAGTGTCTGTGTGTGTACAAAAAAATCTCCCAGTGGATAAGATGTCAAAGTATGAAAGGATGATACTTTTTTCCCTAGGAATGTTTTAAACAGTGCATAAGAATGTAACTAATTGTGTTACAAAGGTTTTCTGAGGTGGCCCTGAAGTGCAAGTCAAAACAACATTTCAGAAAACGCCACAGCATTTCAGAAAACACTTCGCCATTTCAGAAAACACTTCAACATTTCGCAAAACGCTACAGCATTTCACAAAACACTTCAACATATCAACTTTTACGGAAAGGGTATTCCTTTAGGGAGAAGACTTCTTGTTTGTGATTGGACAGAGCCAGCCAGAGAAGCACTGCTGTGATTGGTTGTTTTTGCAGCCAATCAAGAAATGACGCTTCGTGATTGGTCAGCACCGGACAGCTCAACATGTCCCAAAACATCAGCCGTTAGCTGTTAGCACACAGAGCTCACAGCTCCTCATATCTGTTCAGAAACTGGAGCAAAGTTAAACATGAACAAACCACAGACTGTCTATGTCATGGCGAATACAGTCGCTGCTTTATTTCTGTCTTTAGGACGTTGTTGTGAGTTTGGACGGAGCAGCTACAGGTTAGTTTAGCCTGATCGATCCAATCTCTATTCAGAAAACATGTATTTTAAAAGGTTTTTCGCCTGCCGTCTTGTCTGCACACTTGTCAAAGCATTAATTCATGGTTTTTACTAACCGGTATCAGTATGTTGACTTTGGCATCATTTTGAAACGTTTATTACAATTAAATCACGGTAAAATGTGTTCAGCGTTTTATGAAATGCTGTAGCGTTTTCTGAACTGCTGTAGTGTTTTCTGAAATGCTGTAGTGTTTTCTGAAATGCTGTAGCGTTTTCTGAAATGTTGAACTGTTTTCTGAAATGTTGTTTTGACTTGCACTTCAGGGCCACCGTAGTTTTCAGGTGCAATTACTATCTCAAATAATAATGTATGTTATCACATTGTATGGGGTAATGCCTTTTTGTTTCATTTATCCCTACATAAACACAAGCTTTTCATGAGTGTACTATCTAACCAATTGGAGGTTGTAATGACAAGAACATGTCTTTACAGTTAGCAGGCTTATAGTTAGAGTCCTTACAGTTTGCGCTGCATCTTTCACACCCTCCTCCTAAGTGACACTAAGCCTCAGCAACAGGGGAGGCTTTTTAACGGGACCCACGAACAGCCATTACCCTGAGTCTCTTAAGTGCTTTCGGTATGGTGCGCTGACAGATCGCTATCCCCCCTCCGCTACTGTGTCGCTGCCAACGGCAGGAAGAAGGAGATTTCATCCAACCTGATCAAGGGGAGAACAAACAGCGATTCAGACAACACGCATCACAAGCAAACATGCACCGCAACAGAGAAGCGCTTTTGGGCTGCTGTGTGTGCCTGTGTGTGTTTTTACTGCTTGTGATGTTATCTGTCTTTAGTATGAAGCACTTACTTTTTGTACTCCACAAACACAGCCATGCGGGGCAGCTTAGGTCAGCCTAGACTGCTCTCTTCCATCTAACATTCTCTATGTGTTCCAATGACATACACACACTCACATATATGCCTCCCCCTCAGCATGCCAGCTCTCTGGGGCTGTGCGGAGAAAACCTTTCATCAGACACACTCGGTGAAAAAATATTTCAGCCAGCAGGAGAACAACAGGGGCTGGTGAAATTGATTTTGATTTGAAAGTGACGGCAAATAATGGGGCTTGGAAACTGTCCCTGAATCTGAATCTGATTCTCATTCTAACATGTAAATAGCCCACATTGAGACTTCTGAGGGGTAAATAGGTTTGAATTATAAACACACACAGCTACAAGGCCACACGCTTTCACATGCACATTTGCATATACTTATACGCACACACAGATACACTACAATTCTGGGCTGGCAAACATGCATGCGCCAGGCTTTGATAGAAGCATTACTGCCTGATCTCATTGCACAGGTCAGTGAACGCCTCTTTGACTCTCAATGGACAAAGGACATTTAAAGATCACGTTCATGCAGGAGCAGCATTTCCACAGCCTTTCCAGACAGATACTGAGCTCTGGTATGTTTCCAGCTGCTGCATGATGGGTAATTTGTGATGAAGCGTGGTTCACAGTTTTTTCCCAACATGATTTTAAGCCTGTCTGAGCTGTGGTTGTGTTCTAGGCTTTGGCTCTGAAAATAGGCCCACACACACGAACAAAACCTGCAAGTGAACACATACCCCTGCCTGCAGAGAAATATGGACAAACAGAAGTTCTGCTAGTATCTGTCACTAGCTAATTTGCAATAATTGAATTGTTAAAAAGGCAATCTCAGCAACAAAATCACAATTACAATATCCCCAAACCCAGTCTTCCTCTAAAGCCCATCTCCAAATACATCTCTCAATAGCTGTCAAGTTGACAGCTATTGAAAACAAAATGGAGTTGCCAAATTATACATCATTAAATTCAACAAATTAATCATGATTTTAAGTGACAATAGTGTGGTGTAATAAAGGAAGACTGTCAAACAAAGCCTGGCGCATCACCACTTCCAAATTAATAGTGACTGACACCAACACCCCCACACTTAATTAATGGGAAACAAAACACAACAAGAACATCCATCTAGATACGGGAAAACAAAGAATGGGTCGGCTTGTGTCGCTCTACGTTTGCTGCCCGCTGACAGTGAAATGCAACACTGAGATTGATAGTGTTTGCGCGAGCGCGTGCACAGGCATGCTCAAATGTTGTTTTTCTAGACTGCGATCTCTTAAGCAGACACCTAACACGCCCCGAGCCGCTGACATTGAGTTTATAAGCAGGCATTATTTTTAGCGATGCTGTCATGTTTTAGGAGTGACATCTCTTAAAAGCTTCTACAGGCAAACCCATCTCCTTTGCACTCTAAAGCCATGTCTTCTTAACAGCGACAACTGGGCTATTATCTTACAAGATGAAAGCTGACGCGTCGCTATGCTTTTCATTTCTGCAAAGACCATCGCTTTAGTGCTGAGCTCTTTGATGTTTGATTTGTCCTCTCATTCCTGCCCGCCGTGTGGCCACGGTCAATATTAGACGATCAAGATCATATCCGGCCGTCGGATGTCAAGATACTTGTTTTTTTGTTTTACCCTATTTAAACCGCACTTGGACGTGAAATAAATAGCATACCAAAGGACAGAGAGAGGGGAGAAAGAGGTCGGAGCCGCGTTTTAGAAAACCACTCTGGAGAAACGGGACACTCCCTGGCACTTTGTCACATCAATTAGGAATTCTATCTGGGCAATGGGATCATAACCTGCAGGGCATTGGACAGGACAGCCATTCTATATCTTGTTGCTGTGTGTGTGTGTGTGTGTGTGTGTGTGTGTGTGTGTGTGTGTGTGTGTGTGTGTGTGTGTGTGTGTGTGTGCGTGTGTGCGTGTGTGCGTGTGCGCGTGCGCGCGTGCGTGCGCGCGCGCGTGCGTGCGTGCGTGCGTGCGTGCGAATGTCTGTATGTTTTGGTGTATATGTGGGACAGAAAGGAAGAAAGAGAACTCATCCTTTGAACTATCGACTTTAGCCTCCCTGACCCAGGGGAAAGGTAATTTTAGCCTCTGTTTCGCAGTAGTTTTAATTGCTTCACATTGCTAATTTCCTCTTCCCTGACAATGCATCAGAGGCGTTAGTTGCCCTCTCTGTGCCTCTCTGCTTCTCTCTCTCACCAACACTCAGTCAGGCAGTCAGGCCTCGAGGCTGTCAGAGGGGGAACAAAGTGACTGGGTGATGAGCCAGACGCCCATTGTCTGATCACATAGACTGATGCTGTGCCAGACACCACAGCCACTGGCTCACTCAACAAGGTTCCTCTCACAACAGAGAAACATACTCACGACCTGGGTCTTTCATACTTTTCCTGTCTTCTTTTTCCCCCTCCTCTTTGTGTACTTCAATATTTCCCATCTACTGGTTTCCTCTTTTCCTCCCATCTGTCCCTCTCAGTTACTCTTTCTATCTTTGCATTTGCAAACACTTTGCTTGTTGTTCCCTCCTGTGTTATTTAAATGGGAAAGATGCGCGTCTGCAGTCATCGCCCTCTCCGTCTCTCCCTCTTTCCTTAATTGTTCTCTGAGTGAGAAGGTGGGTTTCCTGCTGTGTGCAGTATTACTGCGACACACGCACACAAGTGTATAGCCTTTATGGGGAATCAGCATTTCTAAAAAGGCAAATTGTGAATGCAGACAACTGTGCAGAGCATTTCCCGTTCTCTGGCAAAACTCCAGACGCAGTATGATACAGAAACACATACTCGGAGAATGACATCAACTGGCATTGTTTGCAGACTTATACAGTACATTTGTGTCTAGTTGGCACCCACTGTTACACACTGCTCTGACAGCCCTCATCTATACTGAATCAAATCCTCTGAGATGTGTGTACGAAACAACTATATTTTTGTTCTATGAATAAGCTGACTTCCCCTCAGATTTGTAGCTCCCAGCTGCAGTGGGCTATGTATAAATCAATGCCTTGGTGGGAGCAGTTATATTTACCCTGTTTCCTAGCTAGCAGCACTAGTTGTACTAGGGGGTAAAGGAATTCAATACACACCACTGGAAGGCGAAGGGTTTTTCACTCACTTACAGGAATGGCAGTTCTGCTGAAAGCAAAAGACTAATGAAGTCAAGCAAGAAAGCCAACCTGATTTCTGTCATGCACCCAGGAGAATATGCCAGTATACTGAACATTGAAAGTAAACACACCTCCATACTCTTAACCCCACGTTTGCCCTGAGAAATATCCCCAAATCTACCTCATTGATTGTAATTGTAATCTATAGCAGCATTCAGATAAAGCCCTTGTGTGTTTCTGATCCAGTACTCAATGCTGCAGTCCGTGTCTGCAGGACTGAGTACTGGATTAAGGTTGATGGCAATAAATTATACATGCAGTCTGAAATGTAATTCTCTTCATTAGATGACAAATCTCTTGTTTGAATATTGCATACTGTGGTAATAATACTGCCTTTATCATAGGCCACTGGAGTTGTGGGACTGAGGAGGAATGGTCTTGTCATTGATGTAACGCACCGCTGCTAATTCGTTAATTCAACGACCAAATTAAAGTGATATCAAATGTAGTTGTTGCTACATTAATTCCGACATAAGATAACATGCAATGTCTGCTTATCATCTGCGTGGAATTGAATGAAGTGCCTTTATGCGTTCCGTGGCTGTGTGTCTTTTCCGGACTTTTCCTGTGTTTGAGCTCCTGCCTGTGTGTTTCTGTAGGCCGTGAGAAATGAGGGCTGGGCCTGGTTAATAATAGTGGCCGAGAGGGTCTGTTAGCGTAGCCCTCTACATCACTCCATAGCAGGGAGACATCTCCAGGGCTCCATGCTGCTGTGATGGAGTGTTGGAAGGGGAACTGACTGGTACAGAGAGCTGGTGATGGAAAGGGGATCGGAGGATGGAGGCTGGAGGACAGATGAGATTCAGGCAGCAGGGAGGCAGTGAACAGAAAAGTGAACAGTAGGGCATTTTCTTTGTTCTCCATTTGTTCATCCTTTTACAAATACACAGGATCTGATCTACTGTCACATATCCTTGAGTAGATAGAGCGTTATGGGGGTTTTACCTACCATGAGAGATGTTTAGCCTTGAAAACTCTCTATACTGTCTATGTTGATGACATACACAATACGTACTGTATGTTTTAAAGGAATATTTTGATATATTTATTTGCCTTCCTGCCAAGACTGATTCTACACTGATTTGTTGCTGCTGCTCTCACGGCATTTGGTGTTATAGTCACAACATTTAATCTATTGATTTGTGTTCACCAACACGATTTTCCCCTTTTTTTCGTGTCACACAGAACGATTCTAAAAGCAATGTATTTCTATTGGTAGTATGTTTCGTGCCTGCGCCACGTCTTTTTGTCCGCTCGGTTCTTGGAAGACCGGAAGCTGTGCGGTTCATAAAAACATGTTCTTACTCAATATCAAGCCACGATTATTGTTTTTATTTTAAATCGTATAATGACAGACTTTTTTTGCCGTACGTGAAGAAAATAAATGGGGCTCAAAATACTGAAATATGTATTTTTTAAACCTTTTTTTCCTTCTAATTTGTTATTCTTTTCTAAATATCACTCTGTTATTTACTCAACAATAACACACAATTATCCTTGTTTTTATTTATTTGTTTAATTCTATAATATCGGGCTCTTTTGACGTCCGTCAGGAACTGAATTTCAAAATAAAGTCACCGGAAACAGACGTAGGCGATACACACCCTGAACTGATTACCCAAGATCCTCAGCTATGGTTGAAGCTCGGTGATTGGATGTTTTAGCCGCAATGCACGTTGGGATATGGTGTGTATGCGATATGAAATCCGAAAACTTACAAAAATAATAATACTTTATTCCGAGTGTGCTTGCTTTTCTCTTTGAAAGTCATCACATAACGGCATTGTAATACACGGTTCGGCTGCATTAAATATTACACATCTGCCGTAGTTCTTTATTTATAGAGCCCTGATTAGAAGACTTCTAGACAAACTGGAAGAACTACCACCGAAACTGAATACGTGACGTGGATCATAAATATATCAGCAATTAAACAACATCTTCAATTTCTCTTCACACAATACGTCTCCTTGCAGCATCATTACTAATTCGGCTGACTTTTATATTTGATCCAATTGGTAGATCGGCTATATTTACCCCATAACGGTGCACAGCTTATAGAAAAGGACTTGTAGTTTTTAAAGATATTACTGATTTTCTTTGAATATAAGAATGTAAATACTGAGTTGAGAGAATAGTCAGGGGTTTTGGGTGATGGGAGACACATCTATGGATTCAGAATTTCAATAGCTTACCATTAAATGACGGATATACCTTTCTGTCTATGTTTTACAAATCAGATATTAATGTGTTTTTAAAGTAAAACATTTCAAATAATAAAGCAATATCCTGTAAAATTATGTGAAAACATGAATAAAACTACACATCTTCAGATGTTATACATACATAAGTGTCCTACACTAATAATACAAAGTATAATTTGTGGCTCCAAAGTGGTTTCATTCCATTTCATAGAGCTGTTTGACGCTCGGCGTAACCTTGGCACACTGCCACTCCAACATCCAATCACAGAGCTTGAAGATTAATCACGGGGTGTTTCTCAATCGCGAGTAAAGCTGCTTCAGAGCCACTATTTCAAGCATACTACGTCATCGAGTGCCGCCGAAGTACTGTTCCAATCTCCAGTATACTTGGAAATCTACCGAGTCCGGCGTACTCCGTTTGGAGAAATATCGAGTGTGCACATGAGTAGACTTCGCGGTCTTAAAATCCCCACAATGCTTTGCGCACGGACCAATTTCCCCAAATCTGTGGCGGAAGATGTAAGGCGGGGCCTCTCATATGACGCACACCTGCACACTTGCTAGCGTGTTCCACACTTCGTTTTCCGAATGCCAGGAAGTATTCTTGACTCGCTTCTGAAGCAAGATGCTCGGCAGACATGTGCTACCAAGCAAGCGTACTCGCGATTGAGAAACACCCACGGTGTTTGTCAAGCAAAGGGACTGTAGTCCCAAACGATAGCTGAGGATTATGGGTAGTGTAGTGTCTTCGGCCATCCTAAACTCAGAAAAAACTATTTGTTTCTCCGAATCGAAGGGGAAAAACACAAAAGCATTGTACACAATTTAAACCAATCATTGTTGTATAATTAACAAGGATAATCTGTTGTTTTTAGTTGATGAGTAGTGGAGATATATCACTGTAAAATAATTTGACAGTGAGGGGAATACTTCCGGTTTTACTATGAAAACTTCGAGACCGGAAATACTGTTTTCACCCCAAGCTGTTGCCTGGCAATGCAATTCTGTTGATAGTTATGGCTGATAAGGCTTATTACTTATTGGCTTATTACTTATTACTGTTTTTATATTTTAAACCCCAAACCGATGGAAAAACCCCACAGCAACATAGAAAAGACAGTCATAACATGACCCGGTGCCCTAGTTAATAGACAAAATAATTTCATACATAATATTATTAATTACTTTATTTTTAAATTCAGTTCCTGACGGACGGCAAAAAAGCCAGAGATTATAGAATTAAACAAATAAATAAAAACAAGGATAATTGTGTGTTATTGTTGAGTAATTAAAGGTGGGGTAGGTAATTTTGGAGAAACCAGCTCGAGTGCGCTAGAATTTGAAAATACACAGCCAGAACAAATCTGCCACTTCCTTACAGAGCCCCTCCTCCAACACACACGAACGCGCACATGACCAATGAGGGCACGAGATAAGTTTGTGCACAGATGGAAAGCTGACAGGCAGGTAGGCCATCCAGTTATTTTAGCCGGGCCGGCTAAAATGATTGGTCGTGCTTTTTACAGTTCTACGGCTTCCACAGATGACATTTTTTTATTGATTTTTTGTCAAAGCACTTAAGATATTCATTGCTATCGAGATGTTAAGAGCATTCCATGGAATATAACAAAAAGTGTATCTCGAGCCGGTTTCTCAAACTTACCTACCGCACCATTAACAGTGTGTTATTTAGAAAATAATAACAAATTAGAAGGATACATCATGCATCATTGTTTGCACCAGCAACATGGCTGAATATCAAGCACTTCGGCCATGGTCGGCATGTAATCTACAGTACATTCTTCTGGCACTCCTGGCATACTCTCCAACACAAAAAAGGGACACAAACGAAAAAAGGAGAATATTGGGCTACTGGCTCTGCTGTGTCTCTTGCTCTCGGGAGATATCCACCCGTGTCCGGGTCCCGGCGTCGTTTCCATCGACCTGACAGCTGGCGGCCCGGCCGCTGAGCTCCACACGCCGCCGGCCGGTTTCCGAAAAGGCTGGCTAGCTGAACAGCTAGCACTACCAGCGGGTCTCTGCGGTCTCGCGCTGACGGCTGCCGACCTAGCAACAGGACCTCTACCCACACCGCCGAAGGCTGGTAGCCGAGTAGCAGAGATCCACACACACAACCATCTAACTTCAGAAGAGGCCGGATAGTTCCCACACCATCGGAGAACTGCGGGTCCGCGCCGGGGGCTAGCGGCCTTGCAGCGGAGATTCACGCATCACCGGCTGGCTTCAGACGAGGCAAGCTAGCTGAACAGCTAGCTCTGCCGACGGGTCTTTGTCATCTCGCGCTGACGGCTACCGGCCTACCAGCAGGATCCATCTCCACACCGTCGGAGGACTGGGGACTCGCACCGAAGGCTAAAGGCATAGCAGCGGAGATCCACGCATTGCCGGCTGGCTTCAGACGAGGCAAGCTAGCTGAACAGCTAACTCTGCCGGAGGACTGTGGGTCCGCGCCGATGGTTAGCAGCCTAGCAACAGAGAACCACAAACCAACAGCTAGCTCTGTCTGCTCCACTATCAACAATGGCACCGAGGTAAAGCCTAGAAATCCGGTATTTAATAAACACCGTTACACAAAAATGTTTCAAACAGTGAATCAAGCAAAAATAGTGTGGGATCCTCGGTGCAAGCCGAAGGGACTATTCAGAGTGGACATTTACATTTCCGCAGCATTTGCAACTTGCAATAGAACATCTCCTCCTTGAGTCCAATATTGACTGTTTGGGAATATCTGAATCTTGGCTAAAATAGTCGTCACCAGTGGCGGCCGGCCCATAGGGGCGCTAGGGGCGCCGCCCCCCCTCTTCCCACAATAAAAAAAATAAAAAAATAAAAAAATATATATTTAAAAAATATATTTTTTCTTTTTCTTTTTCTTTTTAATAAACAAGGTAAATATTATATAATTGGTATCAGTAAAATGTATAATCTACAATAAAATCTCGTTTAAAATTGTTTTACGATGTCTAAAGTTACTGATAAGTCACATGTTTCCTGCCTGGCCTTGCCCGTGTATCATTACTCCCTCTCGTCTGGGCGCTATGCACAGCGCCCAGACGAGAGTGCAGCAAGTGCAGCAGAAGCCAACTGTTGCTATCTTTAAACTATGCCGCCGAAACATAATTTCAGCCAATCAGCGTCGTCAAATCTGATGGTCACAGGGCTCCTACGTGAGCGCCCGGTGCAGTCTGTGAGTTGTTTGGACTCGTATCCAAGGAGACAAAACAGGAAGCTGTCATACACTCTGGAAGCTACCATTAGCAGCTAATGAAAACTCCGTTTTTGACATAAAAATGGAATTATGGATCATCAATTTTTCAAAGTGACAGACACATTGGATTAACCTTCAGCTGCGTTTTTCTCGTTTTTGATCAGAATTGTTATTCTGCAAAAGGTGAGCATATCTCCGTGTTTTTCTACCTAAAGCTACGTCGTGTGATGTCTGTATTTGCTTCCCCTGTCGCGAGTTCTGATCGCTCAGTGATGATACTTATATTTCTAGAATCTGTGGAATCTCAGCTTGTTAGCACAGTTTATGCTGTAGAAACTATGTCCAGGACAAGGAAGTTTTGGAAGATTCATAGCTAACCACACTGAAGTTATGGAGGAGTCATATTTTCAAGCCTCAAATTGTCCTCCCCCCCCCTCTAACATCACCAGAAGTCATAATTTAGGGGGTCTTTTCTCAAAAAAATGCCCCCTAGTATTGTTTGATCACCATTTCCACAGCCCCACCTAGAATATTTTCCACCAGCCGCCACTGGTCGTCACCATCCACTATTGTATCTATGTCAGGATATAATGTGTTTAGGAAGGACAGACTGAAGGGAAAAGGAGGGGGTGTGTTGCTTTATGTGAGGAATACCATTACTTGTAGGGAGATTGCTCTTCCAGCTATTGAGTTTGATTGTGTTGGTGTGGAAATCACACTATCTGAAGAAATGTTCCTCACCATGATTTGCCTATATCGACAACCCACCGCTAAGGTGGATTTCTATGACCAGGTAAAACTCATGCTGAATTCCTGTGACTCCAACAAAGAGCTAATCATTTTAGGAGACTTTAACATAAACTGGAATGACAAACAAAATAGAAAGAACTTAAAACGGATCACGGATAATCACAACTTAATACAGCTAATGGATCAACCGACTAGAATAACCAAAACCTCTAAGACTACAGTATGATAGATTTATTATTTACTAACAAAGCTGACAGAATAGTTAAAACCTACAACTTCCTGACTGGTCTTTCTGACCATAACCTTACTCCTTTTACCAGGAAACTCACAAAAAAAAGGTTCATGGCCACACCTAAAACCCCTGCCTTGGGTTCTCGCTTCATCCCCAAAAATCTGCAACAACGTTTTATGGATGCAGTGAAAATGATTGATTGGGGGGACACTCTGTCCTCTGAAGATATTGGTGAAAACAGTGATCTGTTTATATCTAAAATTAATGATACAATGTCTTCCTTCTCAAGGAGAGGGTGCCTTAGGGACAGGAAGGTACATCATCTTCCCTGGCTGAATCTACAATGCAGGAATCTCATGAAATCTAGAGACCAACTATTGAAGCAGAGGTTAAAATCCGGACTATCCACTGATAGACAGAAATTCACTCATGCTCGTAATAAGGTAACACAAACAATAAGACAGGCCAAAGCGAACCTCTTCATCAACATAATTGAAGGTGCGAAAGGTAACAATAAAAACGTTTGGCAAATCCTAAATAAACTATTATGCTGCGTTCACACCGGACGCGATGCGCTGTTTGGGGGCGGCGCGATTACATGTAAAGTCAATGCAGAGACGTGGACAGACGCGAATTCGCTCCGACGGCGCGCATGAAGCGGTGGACGCGGCGCGAATCACACGATTGAGGCGATTGAACGGTGCCGCGTTAAACGCGAGAGTTCAATTTTTTCAACTCGAGCGTCAAATTCACGTGACGCGTTCTCGCGGAAGCCAATCAGCGGTGAGAATCTCAGCCGCCGCCACTGACGTTCAACCACACAACATCAGCCGTTAGCTGTTAGCAGTTAGCACACAGAGCTCACAGCTCCTCATATCTGTTCAGAAACTGGACAAAAGTTAAACAAGTACAAACCACAGACTGTCTGTGTCATGGTGAATACAGTCGCTGCTTTATTTATGTCTGTAGGCCGTTGTTATGAGTGTGGAATGAGCATATACAACGTTAGCTTAGCCTGGTCGATCCGATCTTCATTCAGAAAACAAGCATTTCAAAAGGTGTTTTGCCTGCCGTCTTGTCTGCAGACTTGTCAAAGCCTTAATTCATGGTTGTTACTAACCGGTATCAGTATGTTGTTACTTCGGCATCATTTAGAAAGGTGTATTACAAATTAATCACGGTAAAATATGTTCATTTGTTGTAGTTGTAGCTCCCGAGCCAGCGCGTCTTGTTTGAACGCAGCATAAACACAGCTGGCAGCCGCGGTGAACCTCCAGCGTTTAGAGCGATGCGATAGGAGCGATTAGAGCGAAGCGAATAGTCGCATCGCGTCCGGTGTGAACGCAGCATTAAACATACCAAACAGGAAAATAATGTACTAGAATTAAAAATCAATGATGCCCTGATAAAAGACCCTGCAGTGTTGGCCAGCTCTCTCAATGAGTATTTCTTAAATAGTGCTTTGGACATTACAAAGCTCTTCCCGCCATCTGAGGTCTCACCTAGCCCGACTGTGGATACACACCCCGTTTTTGACCTGGAGGAAATCACAGAGGTTGAGGTAAAAAATATAATCTCAGGGTTAAGAGGTTCTAAGGCTAGGGATGCATATGATTTCGACACCAACTTTATAAAGACACATATCGACGGTCTAATAAAACCAATTAATGGGGCGATGCCTGCGAGCTAGTTCAGGCAGTCAACTCGAGCACTTATGCTGCATGCATACATAACGCCCCTTGCCAAACAGAGTCTCCTTAATATGCCGCTCTATTTAACCTGCCAGATCTCTCTCTATGCATTGCTTGCTGCTGCTATTGCTGCAGCTACTTCCACGTCGCTGCTGCTTGCCTGCCCCACTACCACCCCAGCTTCCACCCCAGCTTCCACCCCAACTTCCACCTGTAGGCTCGGGGGGTTAGTTATTTAATCATCACTCATCGTGCTATGTATATCTTTGGAGTGATGAGGCCCGAGCCTAGACGCCAAACTCAACTATATGCTGCTTCTAATAAACATGTTAAAGAAACACGTGAGTTGTCTGACTGAACTATGCTAGTGAATCAATCTATCAGCACGAGTGAAGTTCCATCATCCTGGAAGGTGGCCACGGTGACACCAATCTTTAAATCTGGGGATAAGGCAATGATGTCCAATTACAGACCAATCAGCAACCTCGCTTGTGTCTCTAAGATTGCGGGGGAATGGGTGTCAAAACTAATCACCAAACATTTGGATAAAGGTTTCGCTCCACTCCACCCAATGCAGTTTGGTTTTCGTGCTCACCACTCCACTGAGACAGCTAACTGTGTCTTTGTGGAAAAGGTTAAATGCATGTTGGACACGGGCCCATATGTAGGTGCTGTCTTCCTTGATCTCAGGAAGGCATTTGACACTGTTAACCACCAAGTGCTCCTTACAAAGCTGACTCATTAAAAAATGTCTGCAGTTTCTATACATTGGTTTAAGTCTTACTTATCGAACAGAAAACAGTGTGTTTTGGTCAGCGGTGCCAAATCCCCCTACGTTGTCAACCCTGTTGGGGTTCCACAAGGTTCCATTCTTGGACCTTTACTGTTTTCTCTGTACATAAATGACTTGCCTAATGTATGTCCTGAGTTGAATGTGCAAATGTATGCCGATGATGCGGTCATCTTTGTACACGGGAAAAAGACTGAAAGGATCTCATGTTGTCTCTCAAAAGCTTTGGGCAAGGTTCAACACTGGCTGAACAACATTTGCTTACAGTTAAACGTAAAAAAAACAGTATGCATGATGTTCAGTAAACGACCAGTCAAAATCGAAGGATCCAATGTGTTTTTAAACGGAGCAGAAATATAACTAGTCTCCCAGTTCAAGTATCTTGGAGTCATATTGGACTCGAACTTGACTTTTAAGAAACATATTAAGAAAGTATCAAATACACCATTAAATTCAACTTGCAAAATGTTAAACAAATTAGACCTTTCTTAACTGTCAATGCTGCAAAGTCATACCTCCACTGTATGATTCTATTCCACATTGAATACTGTTTTATAAACTGGTCGTTTGCTTGTGCTACAAACCTTAAACCAATAGAACAGCTGTACAAGAGAGCTATCAAGGTGTTTGACAGAAAGCCTTATTCATACCACCACTGTACCATCCTTGAAAAACACAATTTCTTAAGTTTTGACAATTTTAAGTCTTTTAAAAGTATGTGTTTTATTTATAAATGTTTACATGGACTGGCCCCCCCTCCCTTAGGGGAATTCATCCACAAAAAACACACTGGACGCTGCACTAGGTCAGAAACCAGAGGAGACTGTGAAGTCCACCGTAGACGGACCACTTTTGGACAAAATGTACTTTCCATTAAAGGCAGCTCTTTCTGGAATAGCCTCCCAACTGAGATACGGGATTGTCCCTCTCTCAGTAGTTTTAAAGGTCAACTCAAAGAATGGTTGAGAAAAAAACAGACGTGCAATCACTACTAAATGCACTTTAATACAGGGGTATCTCCTCTTGCGCTTTAGGTAGCTCTTTTATCTTCTCTTGCACTTTATATGTCGTAGCTGCTATATTGTACTGCCATGTAGTAAATACTTGTATATGCTGCTCTTGCTCTTTTGCACTTTTTGCATATCATGTATTTTGTTTTTGCTATGTTTGTAAAATGTAATTTTCTTAAATGTTGTATGTGAGGGACTGCGGATGGAAATTAGCTCAAAGCTAAATCTGGCACTGTTACGCTTGACACATTTTTTATGTTTTAGGTGTTCATTACTGTGCATTGTCCCTGCCAAATAAACGATAAAAAAAAAATATATAAAAAAATATAAATACATTGCTTTTAAAATCGTTCTGTATGACACGAAAAAAAGGGGAAAATCATGTTGGTGAACAGGAATCAATAGATTAAATGTCGTGACTATAACACGACATGCCGTGAGACTGGGTTGAAAGTATGTTACGCAAGTACAATTTTGAATTACTTGAACTTTAATGTAGACCACTATTTGGTGTTACTTAACAATTTAGAGGGATTTTATTACTTTTTATTTCAAAAAATATATTCAACAGATAGAAATACTAGTTTTAAGTTTGAGATTTCACTTAAAAGATAGACATCCTATAAGTTTTGAAAATCCAATGCCAATTTAGCACCAGTGTTTCTAAGCCTTTTTGGCTTGTGACTCTAAAACCAGTATGTAGTAGTTGTTGCTTGCCATGTTTCAGATGTCTATCAATTGTTTAATTTACTTAACAGAGTATTTTCACCTAGGTTGAAGGCTATCACTATTCTTACCTCATTGAATTCTCTGAATACTCCATCTACCATCGGTGGTTTCAATCTTTTTATCTAACTCTAGGCATAAAAAGTGAATTAGTATATTTTTACGAAATGTCAAACTTTCCATTTAACTACCAAGATATATATTTCTACTTTCTCAAATCCATTATAACGTATAAGTCTTCGCGAAGCTTATAATAATTAGGAGCTAGAGTTGTTGAGCATGATTAGTAATGGGTTTCAGAATACAAAAGGCAAGCTAATTGGGCGTATTACCCATAATGGAGAACATTTTTAAATAATAAAAAAGAAGTATAGCATTATGACAGGTTGGTATTACGCCTTAAATTCAAACCATAGAACTTTATGACATCCTTTCTAATTTATTATTTTCATTGAATCAAACACTTAACCCCTGAAGCATTCCCAAAATAACTTAGTTCAGACAATGTTGTGTAAAAATGTCCCAAAAAAATTGTGAAGGTTGCACAAGCTTTTTAAAAGTGTGACAAAGTCTGGTTAAAAGTCTGGGACGTAAATGGAAGACTGTTACGAACCCACTAGCGAGGAGTAAGTTAACACACACCAGATGGTTTTGGTAAGTAATTATAATAGGGTTTTAATGAAATAACACAAAGGTGTACAACAAAAAGGGAGCAAAAGTAGCCTAAGCCAAACAAAGAAGCCAAAAGGGCACAAGTCTACTGCTAATAACAGAAAAAGGACTCTAAAACATGAGCCTAGTTATCACACCTGAGATCACTTCCAATCAGCACTAATGGAAGGAGCTGCAGGAAAACACAGCTAACAAAATAAACTAAACACACCACTTTAAACACATATATCAACACTCGACACCAAACACAGTCTGTAGTGTCCACGATACAAGAGCAAAAGGTATGAGGCGTCTGATTGCAGCAGAGCCTCCCGAGTGATAATTGTCCCCAGGCTTTGTAGTAATCTCCGGAAGGTGTGCTCTGGGATTGCACGGGGATTGGAGAGCGTCGGGCCTGGCGTGCTCCAATCAGCGTCTTCGGAGGAGGACCAGGAGATGACAGCCAACGACATTGGGGCAACCACACAGCTCATTTACATATTACACACAGCTGCAAACAATCTCAGACAGGTTAACGGGCAGACAGAAACAGCAGCCGTAACAAAGACGATAAAAGGTTAAATATATCAAAAGGCATATTTATCAAGAACCATGTGCGGCAAACAAAACCAAACAACAGCTTTTCAAGGAGCAGCCTTTGTAAGGTGCTGAGATTTATATCTTCAACCGCCCAGGTGTGGCTGATTAAGCACACGACCTGATACAACTATTACAACATTACAATTAACCCAGGTAAAAAGAAAATCCTGATGGAGTAGTCACTGCGTACAAATTTAAGTTAGAAGCACTTTATGGATATTTTATGTATAAAAATAAACTTCTGCCCAGAGGTGCAACCTTTAATGCACATATTGTGTAAAGATATAAAAACATTTGTAAATTAAAGAGATGTAGGCAAAGTTTTTTTTAAAGGTCACCTATTATGCAAAATCAACTTTTTCATGTCTTTTATACATAAACACGTGTCCCCTCTGTGTAAAGAGATTCTAAAAGTTTCAGGAAAAAAGATTTTCTCACTTTTTGTCCTGATCCATTTATATAAAAACCTGTCTGAATCAAATCAAGCTGATCAAATTTTGGCCACTTTATGATGTCATAACGATTCTTTGGCTTGTGTAACCATTAGCCAACAACCAACCAAGGTACCCCCCCCCCACCTTATCACCTGAATCTCCTCCTAGAGCACCATTGTGTTCTTTTTAACCAAATATCTCTCATGCCCCTTTCACACCGGCGCTTTTCCAGCTCCGGCTCGGAGCTGGAGCTGGAAAAGCGCCGGTTTTTCCTGTTCACACCGCAGCGGCGCCGCGTCATAGCTCCGGAATGCGGTTCACTTCCAGCTCCAAAAAATTGTCGGTCCAGAGGCAAGAGCTTCGGAGCTATGACACGGCGTCGCTTACGTCTCTCTTACGTCGAGGCGTGCAGGAAACCTTACTTTGACCATCCGTTCGCTGTTATTGATCATTGTGGAGAGCAGGCAGACGTTTTGTTTGTTATTATAGCAGCTATCGGATGGAATGAATACATGGGCTGCACAGGTTGTCATGTCCGACTATCACAAGTAGAATCATAATGAAAAATACGCCGGTAAAATGTGCCTGTAGAAAACGGCTTAGCAAGTAGTCAGTTTAGCTTTGGTTGCTATGCTAACATCACCCATGTTATACCAGAGAAACCTTCATAACAGCGTTGTGATGCCAAACAGCGTCAATTCAGACTGACACACATTCACTTAAGGGGAACTGGGGATATGTATCAGCTGCTTGTGTGACAGTCAGACAGTGAATACTTTAGAGCCGTGTGAGCTAACCCGGAGCTAACGGGAGAATAAACTCCCGTGGAAGAGCAGCCAGCACTGCAGCGGTCGGTAAATGCCGCTGAAACACATTAATAAACAATGAACCACGGCACTCTGGAGAAAAGTATAAGGTTGGAGAAGTCGTTATTTAATTTAATCTGGCTTCGTATGATTAAAAGCAACACGACCCGACGCAGTCCCCGGCCCGTTGTTGTTGTGGGAGAAAATCAGCGAGGTAAACTGTGACGTCATGACGCAGCAGCGGCAGCTCTGGGCGGTGTGAACAGAGCGGGAGCTGAAAAGGGAAACCGGAGCTGAACCAGAAAAGCTCTCGCTAGGAGCTAGAAAGGGAAAAGCGCTGGTGTGAAAGCCGCATCAGAGGGGCGTGGGGAGTGGCTCCTTATTTTCATCTAAAGTAAAAGACAGAGAATCAGCACTTTTGAAACAGGGCTGAAACAGAGGGGATTATGGGATGCTACAATGCATGATCTGTTTGGTATTTGGAGCCAAACACTTCAGAGACATGTTTTGTATATATCTGAGACCTATAATATATTGAAGAAAAACAGTATAATAGGGGACCTTTAAAATAACTTTTGAAGCACATTCTAATTTACATTAATGCACCTACTGTGCACCTACTGTTCCTGCACTAAATAATATTCTGGATGTACTATAACCAGTTCCTTGACATCCTCTGTCATAATTTAAACTTGATTGATGAGGTCTTCTGATCTTCCTTGACCCTCTTCTGTTTTGTCTTTGTCGCCCTTTTTATTTTTTATCAGATGCTGTAAAAATAGAGAATAGAACCGAGGACAAAGTATGGCTGACGGATAACAGGAGGAGCGTCCTTTAAAGGATGACTGCAACAGACCAGAGACAGAGAGCGAGGCCAGGCACAGAATGAACAGATTTATATGGATGAAACTGAATGCCAGGAATTATGTGAGGTTTGGAATAGATTCCTCTAAACCAAGACTGCAGTGGGGGGGATGACTGTGTGGGTGGGGTGTCGAGAAGCCGCAATGATTTGATTTTTTTGACACTGACTGAACACCATAGTTGTCTGAGTCACTTTTTTTACCCTCTCCAAATGCAGCTCATGTCATTTCTCTTTATCAGCCCAGAGCTGATGCTGATGGATAATATAATTTGATGGATATGCAGAGACCTCAGCACTGAGGTGAGGCAGGAGAAGTGAATGTGACCCCCTCGCACAAATCTCCCCACCTCACCACCAACCTGCTACACCTCAGTTGCCCCTCTTCAATATGCTCTCATTTTAGATAATGAAAGAAGTCTGGAGGGGGAAGCCACTGCAGAGATCACTGATCCACTCTAAGTGAAAACCTATACTCAAGTTAATGTGAATACCCCCAGGGGACGAGGACTTGTAATTGATTAACCACATTTCCCGGATAAGAGTTGAACTCTCCTGTATGAGAGCAGCTCAATATGGGCGTCCATGTGCGTTGGGGAGATATAGATAATGAACATTTCTTCACTGCAGCATCTGTTCTGTGCTGTACTGCAGGTGTTTATGGCATCTCTGCAAATATAGACTCATGCCACCAGAGGCAGTGTTGAATCAGAAATTCCCTCCAGCTCCAGCCAGGTTGTCACAGCAGTTGGAGCATGAAAAAAGCATCATGGGAATGAAACTGCAGCACAGAATGGGTTCAAGATGCGCTCCTTTTGAGTGGAGTCAGGTGCTTGTGCATGCTGATCAAAGCTGTGCTGTGCTAAAAGAAAAATCCTCCTGAGAACACAACACGTTTAGAGCTCATGCTGAATATTGCCTCATTCTTATTTATTAGGATTTTTAAATTACAATTGAAGGCCTTTCCTTTTCTTCAAACATTTGACAGCTTGTTTCTGGGGTTTACATATTTCCCCGTGAACATTGCATAATCAAAGCTTGGGAGACAATATTTCATTCATCACTGTGTGGCTTTGTGGCTTTAAAGGCATTCTTTTCACTTCTTCTCACTTGTTGACATTGACACCACAGTTGTTAATAAAACTTGTCATCCTCATGCAACCGTCCTCACTGTTTTGAAACAAGGTGCCACCGATCAAAATGCTCTTTGATCTACCAAGTAAGAACTCTAAAGACAACTTAGTGGCTTTGTGTCATGGAGAAAACACAGTCACCTGGTGGGAGCCTTACAAATCCAATAGTAGTGTTAATTTCGTCAGCTATTTTTTTATTTAGTTTTAGTCACCTTCATCCTGTTTTTATTTAGTCAAGTTTTAGTCGACTAAAAGTCTGAGCATTTTAGTCTTATTTTAGTCAAAGAAAACAGTAACTATTTTAGTCAAGATTTAGTCGACTAAAAGTCTGAGCATTTTCTTATTTTAGTCAAAGAAAACTAATTATTTTAGTCTACTTTTTGTCAATGAAAACTGTTGAGTCTTTTTTAGTCATCAGATTATATAGAACATTTCAGTCAAACTAGTCTAGCCAAAACCAATAATTTTTCATTTTAGTCAAACTTATTTCACAATAAGATTATATCTTGTCCTTATTTGATGAAAAACACAGGTTGAATGATTAAGAAAGCAGCTTTGCAGAGAGTATCTGGTCAGGTTTGTGGTGTTTTTACCAGCTGTGTTATGGCCACATTGCTTCCCTTCTGATAAAACAATGCATTCGCTTTTTTTCTCCGCCTCATTGTAGCGAAAATGGGCCCAAATATCACATAGTTTCTTTCTCCCAAGCAGTGGTGGCGTTAGACTTTTTCGTTGTCAGTCATTTTGACGGACAGGATCGTAACATTTCCGTCATAATCCATTATTACCCGTCGAGTCTGTACACAACTCGTCACTCACTCGCGCTGACGGGGGGGGTATTCGGTTAACGCGACCACTGCTCCCAAGCCCTGTTGTTGCATTTTCTGTTAAATAAGGTTAGTTAGACCATGAGTTAGACCCGAGTCTTCCTGACAGTTCACAGGCCGTTTCTCAATGTCGAGTAAACCTGCTGCAGAGCCACTATTTCAAGTATACTACGTCATCGAGTGGCGCCGAAGGACTGTTTAAATGCATGTTAAATGCCCAGCATTCGGCGTCACTCGATGACGTAGTATACTTGAAATAGTGGCTCTGCAGCCGGCATACTCGACATTGAGAAACGGCCACAGTGTGCCGCTGGCCCGGTGTAATTCAAATGTACCACCGCGCGCAGCACAGACACACAGCACCGGAAATGGAACTGCTGGGAGAAAAACTGACTATCAGAGATGTAACGTTATCTTTGATAATATTTTGTCTCCTCATTTTTCGTCGAATTAAAGAGAGATTTTGGCATAGTTTTTATTTAGTAAACTACATTTTCGTCTCGTCACTTTTCGTCAACGATATTGCATGATGATTTTGTTACAGTTATTGTTTACTGCCGTCGGTGCCGTCTCGTCATCGTCTCGTTTTAGTCATGGAAAAAAAGGTCGTTGACGAACATATTTCGTCATAGTTTTAGTCAACGAAATTAACACTATCCAATAGAGACATTTCTTCACTGCTTGAGTCACAATAAAGCTTGTAGGGCAGCTAATTCAGAATCAGACCTGCATTCCAATGTGATGTCCTTGGGGTGTTATAAAATGTACTCAGGGTGTCATCAGAAATGCTGCTTTGAAATACTGAAAATTACCTTGGGTTTTGCAACATTCTACATGCAGGTAGGTGTCAGAGAGTCAGCGGGAGTTCTTTGAAGATGAAGTCTTTTGAATATGAAACACCCTCGCACTTGAAATGTGGCTGTAATAAGTTTGCTTCTCGGAGTAGAGCCTGCGGTCAGCTTGGATTAATTGTGGCTACAACATGTTGCTAATGCTGTTGCCCTTTTGCAGCAGTTTTACAAATATGTGTCTGAGGCAGTTATATTTTAATACTTTATGCTTCTACCATTATATATATTAGAGGCAAAAAAAATGCACAGTGAAAGTAGTTACTTTGCAAATAATAAGGAATAGTTGTGATTAAACTGCACAATCAGAAATATACATGGAATAATCCAATATAACATGTTATAAAACATGATACATGTAATGAGAACTTGTGTTTCTAATATTTGGGTAATTTGGGTCCTAATACTTCTGTGCTTAAACTTAAATAACGTTTGTATTACAGGAACTGTTTGCCTGGTGAGAAGAAAGATCCTACTCTCTGTTAATAGGAAGCTGGAGCCAGGACACGTTCAGCTTGGCTTAGAATAAAGCATAGTAGCATGGGTAAACTGGTTCTTTCCAAACTAAAATATCCCACACAAGTTAACAAGATACAAAATGGTAAATCATAAGCTTTAGAGGTGCTAGTCTTTAGATTATTCGATTTTGTTTGTCCACAAACTCCAGCTGTTTAACCCATGTTTCCAATATTGTTGGTCAGCTAAGCTAACCAGCTAATACTTCTACCCAGGGGCGCCGCTTGGGGGAGGGTGGAGGATGTGTTGGGGGGCAGGTCTCTTCTACCAGGGGCCCCCAGAGTCTCTTGCAGCGCCCCTGCTTCTACCCACTGTGATTTGGACACGTTAAAGGGATTGGCTTTTTAGTTAGCATGACATCCATTAGTCATTAAACCAGGAATAAAACCAACAATTTAGCTAGAGGCATAGTTTTGTTAAGCTAGCCAATGACTGAGACAGGACCAATATGCAACCAATAGCAGAGCAGGAAACCCTTGAGTGCACAAACCATTACAGGGTATAACACATCAAGGCCAGACCGACGGACTCAATGTGCAAATTATTTTTATTCATTTTGACAGCGTATCCACAGAAGTCAGCTTTGAATACAACAGGGATCAACAAGGTGAAAGAATGTTTGACATTTTTTAGCGGGAGAGAGTTTATGCTGCAAAGGCACATTTACACCCACTGTAAATCAAATAAACATTTTAACTTGCCTGTGTTGCACTTCAGTACAAAAAGCTGCCCTACCTGTGAAGCTGTTGATGTGTTTAGGTTATGTTGTCATGCTGCAGTGTTATGACAGTGCCAGATGAACTTTTGTCCACCAATTCCCTGGTTGGTTTTTAAGCTTGCCCACAGACCGTGCCCTTTTTTATGGGCTTGTAGATTGCTAGGAAACACATCAATCTCCTGTGGTTGCAATGCAGTATGTCTTTCCCCTCCGTGCCGTGTGACCCCATTGCCCTTCTTCCAGTGTCCGCTGGGTTGCTCATGTCTGGTTCCTGAACCTCCGCTGCCCTGGTTATTAAAGAGCACTGAGCGAAATCCACCCTCGTCTTTCTTTCTCTCTCCATCCGCCCTCGCTCGCTTTGTTTCTGCCTGTTCCTATCTCAATGTATCTATTTTTCTGTTCATTCACATAGAATAGCACTGGAGATTGCTGTTGTTCTATTCCTGTATGCTGCTATCTCACCGCGTTGCACAGAAAATCCCAATATTCAGTCGTGACACACCCGCGCTACCTGTAAAAACCTGTACGACAATTACCAATGAGAGGTTTTATTAATTGAAATGTATTTATAATCCTCATCAGTAATCATGGACCCGTTCCTTTGTTCTTGTTCCATCAATCACAGAGGAGTATGGCAGGCTGGCCCACAGGTACAGAGGTTGACTAATTAATGAATGAGAGGTTTTCATTCCACACATTAGGATATGCTCCAGCAAAGAACTCGAGTGAAGCACATTTTCGTCTCTGTATTTTCTCAGGTAGGAGAATGCAGGATGGCACTCATACAGAAAACTTTCTCAGGAGACGCCAGGACCAAGAGGTCCACTAGATTTTTCTTGTTTGGTCTTCCAAAGAAATTGGTGAACTCTGCTCAATCAAAAAAAATCCCTGACATATTTAAATCAGGGCTACTCACAGTCTAAAAAGGTTGCTGTGCTGAATATTCAATCTTTTACTAACACATCAGTTTTAAATATTAATAGTATCACAATCTATTATCTTTATTCCACCTGAACCCTGAGTAGAAAGTAGCAAATGTGCACAAGTTCTCATTGAGTCAGCACCTTCATTTTTTTTATTTTACAAATGGTTTGGACCTGAAAGGAAAGGTGGTGTTTAAAGATTCATATCACTGAAGACAGTTATCATGTGGTGATTTTCCCTTCTTTGAAGATCTCTGCAGTACATTTATAGGCACACCAAAAGCCCTGCTGTTACCAATTTACAAACCCCAGAGGTCCTCTGCCAAATGTGCTGACAGGTTCATTGACTGTCTTGTCATAACAGTTGATTTGAACATTCCCATTGATATTCCAAATGACAAAACTGCAAGGGGATTTTGTGGTTTCATTTACATCTGTTGCAACATATGAAAGGGCCCAAATACAAGCAAGGGCACAATCAGATGTTCTTGTTAGCATGGGTCTGAATAGTTTCCATGCCAGTGGTAGTGGTAGGGTTTTTATCTTATACAAGTTCAGTAAATATAAAATAATTATATGCATAAGTGAGAATAACAGTGGCTGTTTTATGAAAGCAATGACCATGACAAAAACATCAGTCTCTGTTGATTCTGTCTGATGATTTAAAATGTACAATTTATTGAAAGCAGAAAGCACCATGGAGAACTCAGAAAAATAAAATGTATTAAAGCTGCAAAGGGGAAAAAAGGAACAGGAATATGATGTATTACCTTGTTTACAACCGAACGTATCCCCTAGCCCGGTTGGCCCCTGACTTCTTGTCTTTGAAAACATACATTAGGTTAGCATCTTGTTGGGTGGTTGGTTAAACACATGGAAAATATCCAATTAGCTTTACATTCCTCCATGTAAAAAACTGGAACCAGACCATTGCAATGTTCAATGATAATACTAGTACAACTCTTGGTGATGTATTGAAAGGTCTTAACTTGTTCACCTGCAGTTTTGACACCATGCCAACCACCTTTTACAAGTATATTCAGCTACTTGGACTTGGATCTGCTTAGAATTGTCAATGGCTCACTTTTATTAGGCCTTTTTCCAAAACCACTGACAAAAGCAGTTGTTAAGCTCCTTCTGAAGAAATACAACCTTCAATATATTACAATTAAATAAGAATCTTCCAGTCAGTAAATATTGAGAAAGCTTTTGATTCAAATGACACTTTTTGAGTCTAGCAACTACTTAGAGTGCTTTATACACGCTAACATTTCACATTCACACACATTTATACACAGATGGTGGAGGCTGCCATGCAAAGTGCCCACCTTAGACTGGATGTTGCCAACCAGCTCTTTGGGAGTGATTATTGGTTCAATGTCTTGCTCAAGGACACTTCGAACCAAGGATCAAAACCAGGAACCTTCCCTTATACTAGACTAGCGCTCTATCTCCTGTGCCATCCACCCAATGTCAACGTAATCACTTTTTGTAATGTTCATGGCCTTTAGGAGAGATTTCAATTTGGCTTTAGACCACATCCTAGCACTTAGACTGCATTATTAAAGTGTTGATGACGTTTGTCTCAGTATGGTGGAAGGTAAAACATCAGTTTTAGGGTGCTAGATCTTAGCGCAGACTGTGATACTGCAGAGCATTAAAACCCTTCTTGACAGACTGAAAAGTGTGGTTATCTGCTGCAGTCATTCCCTAATTGATTTTCTTTTCTTTTATGTCATTGCCTACTGTTTTTGAATGTCAGTTGTGTGTTGATATGGGTAACGTATAGTATAAAGCTGCTACCTCTTGCCTAGCCCTTTTCTGTCTGTAGTTATAGAAGTTTAAAGGGATATTATTACAATGTAAGAATAGAAAATGCTGCTTTACTCAATATTTTGATTTCAACTTTGACACCTTGTTTATGAAATAAGTCAGTTGCAGTGACAAACCCACAGATAATTATAACCCAACTCTGCAGGTGTAGATAAGCCTGTCAGTCCAAGTTCAAATTACGAGGCAACTTTCTTGTTTGTACCTATAAATAGTTTTTCTTTTTTAATTTGACTTGGATTTTACGAGTTCAAGGACATAGCACGGATCGATATCTTTGTCAGACAGCTGCTGTTTGATAACTAAGTCGAGGGCCTGACAGGCATATATATTGGGGGGTGTATATTCCTATAAGCTAATGCACAAAGACAAATTTGAGCAACCTTGTGCAAAATGTCTAGCATATAAGGAAACAAGACATCATGGTGGCATTTGAGAATCACCCCTTCACTATCACAAGTTGTTAAGATACCCTTATAGGAATTTAATTACTCTTGACAAAGAACAACGTTTGGCAATTCTGTAGCCTTTTTACTTTTTTAACTGAGGTTTTCCTCCCAATTTTATGTTGCAATTTCACTCAATGCCCAAACCGCTGCCCACGCTACCAAGGTTTCAGTGTAAAGTTTGTTCATTTTGTCATTTAGCGCCTTATTTGCTTACAAACTGTTGATTGCTATGTCATGAAAGTCGCTATTACTGTGGCAGTTCTGCAAGCTTTCATCCTGAGAGCTGTTGGCATCAGTGGATGTTTAACATTTAGTGCCAGGCTTAACATGATGTACTAATGATACAAATGTGATGAGCTGGAACAGTAGATTCATAATAAACTGTGTATGGCTGCGGATTGAAGTGTTCCTGTGCTCATGTCAGTATGACCCTACATAGACATCAAAGCGGTTGATCTTACAACAAGCAGACGGCAAACACACCGAGAACGCATCACTAAACTCACACTTTGAGATGAGTATGACCTCATTGTTAGTGTAATAGGAACACACAGTGTATGCATTTTATGTGTTATTAGGGTATGTCTGCTTGCTGATAATATGAGCTTGTAAAATCAGCCAAGTGTTGGTAGCTGGATTGTATGCTGTGTAAAATCCTCCCTTTTATTTGGAAGGGTAGAGTTTTCCTTTTTCAGCCAAGCTCTGCCAAAGCACTATTAATAAAGAAAGTACCTTGAACCATCAGTGGTGCTCATGGAGCTCATTGAGCAAACTGCTTCCCCCTGACGTTGGTTTGACTGAAGCAGCTTTTGATTTTTTACAAGGCCCTCAGTGTCACCGGCATCAGAATAAGCAGAATAGCTTAAACCTGCTGCTCTTCACATCAGCCTCCCTCCCTCACTCAGTACCTTTTAATGAAGATCGTCCTATCCTAATAGAGTTCGCTTATACTACAATCAATTCAACCGCTCTTAACCCCTCCTCCTTATTCTACCATTCACCTCACACTCCTGCCAGCCTTTCTCCCAGTCTTTCTTTTTTACTCCTCTACTGTTTTAATTGCCTGAAGGTCATTGACAATAATATGACAACTTATTAGAAAGCCCATCTGATGCCACTGATTTTATACCTCACTTTGCCACAGCGCTTGATTTCCAGGCAATTACTGAGCATACTATTTATTAATTTCACGGTTCACGGAGCATCACACGCTATAAATAGTGAACGATGATAGCTCAGTCATTCACAATGTCGGTGGTTCTTATCGATTTTGAGTGAGATGCTTTGGTGGGATGGAGACTTCATCTTGTGGGCTTTAAATACTGGGGGAAAAAAATGCACCTTTAAGAAAAAAGAAACCAGAACAAACTGTTTAAATGCCCATTATGCTGCTACAGGCTTTAAAAATGTCATGATTGTAATTAGAAAAAAACATCCAACTGCACAGTGTGCCCTTTTTATTTCCACAGGAATCCATTTATTTCCAAAGGTAGTTGACGTCCACATACAAGTGTTGTACAGAACTAACAGTGCAAGTGCAGAGACCAATTATGTGTTGTTTCCTCAAAGCAAGACAGGAGACTAGCAGCTCTGCAGTTTGCTATGCTGCTCCTCCAAAACACTCAGTGCCAAAGTAATGTTTCTCTGTGTTACGGGAACCATTTAACCTGTCAAGGCAAGAGTTCGGTGTGTTTCTGGAAACAATTCAATAAATTAAGGAGACAAACCTCAGCCAAGAAGTTTGACTCAGACAAACAAACAACATTTTCCAACCCTTTCTGCAAAAATGAATATGTGTTTATCTATAACAGTTGAATCTTTAGAACCCTTTTTGTGGATGTCTTTTGAATTAGCAAGCCATCTATATAGACATGTTTGTTTTTACCCCCTAAAGGGTCCTCGAATGCTTATTCCACACATCCTCCAGCTTTCTCTTTTCAAGTCTCACTTCACATGAGTGGCTCTCTCACATCTGCAGCTCGTGCTTCTGCCTGAAGGTGTGAAAAAGGCAAGGGAACATGCACAGGGCTTTGACCTTTCAAGTCAACAGCATAAATGTTGACTGTGGCTGTCACTGTTGTCTTGTTATCATCTCTGAGCCACAAAGCGGTAACCACAAACGTCTCTCCATCCACGCTGATGTATGGGTTTGATCACCGAGGGGCAGTGAGCTAATATATTCATAAGAGGAGCGAATGGTGCTTGCAAATAAAATCTGAAATTAAGCCAGTAAAAGTCTCATAGTTCAAGGTTTTTTTTGCATGTCTCACCAATCAGGATACAGCCTCATGTTTTACAGTGCCCATGCAGGTACAGTGGAGCACATATTGTAAATCAAGCCTACGAGCACTTAGTGTGTTGACAGTGTGTTGTGGAGACACTTGTGCTTCAAAATCCCACTTTAATGGCTTTCTATATGAGGCCATATATCTGTGGTGTTAAAGTCCTACTGGAGGGCATGTGTGTGTGAGGTTTCCTGTGTTTTCCTTCAGCTGTAAAGGCCTCCCTGCAAAAAAGGCTTTCCTGATTGAGAAGGCGGCTCCTTTAATGGTCCGAAGCGCTCTGAACTTTACGAGAGCGACAGCAGTCCTTCCATCCAGTACCCCCAGCTGAAATATCATGTTTGTTTATCTCTAGGGAGAATTTATTCTACTGATTCATTGGCTGGCACTCCTGCAACGGCTGAAGGAATTCGATTTTCTCTTTATTTATTCGCTTCATTTTTCCTCCAGTGGTAGAGTAGTCTCTCGTGTGATACCGCGGGAAAACTTCTTTCCTCCTCGCCGTGGTCCCCTGTGAAATGAGATTAGAGAGAGGAAGGTAAACCAGAGATAGAGGACAAGGGACATAATAGAGTTGTTATTCATTGTAATCTTCATTCTCCCGTTTTTGCTTTCTGCTTTCACCTTCAAAATAGCCTATTATATTCAATAAACATGGCAATGTAGCAATTCATCAGTGATCATATTTGAACAACAGAACAACTGAAAGTGTTTTTAGCAGACCACATAAGACTTTTTAGGACTGTAACTCAATATATTTACAATGCGTCACAAAAGCACACAAATATTCAGCGGTTACTGGGGAAGGAGTTGAAGCATATAATTCAGATGGATTGTCCAATATATTACAATTACAGAGCTGGTAACAGGCAGAGCAAGCCTTACTACCATGCACGATCTATTCTAACTTATTATGGAGGTTTATGATTTGAGACGGATATGACTGGATGTGGTTTCACATTCATTAAAAATGACATTGAGAGATGATAAACCGCTTGGGAATTGTGTGTGGCAAAGCAAAAATTGTGCGGGTCATCCTGTGCCAAATGGCTTCGGAGGGAGCAGCCTAGTTGTGAAGTGGCTCACAGACTTGTGAAATAAAATAAGTTAAGGATACTAAAGCAGGTGGCCTGCTGTGATGTACCATGCAAACACACTTCAGACACAAGCTTCTCTAAATCCCTTTGTCTGGGTTCTGTCGACAAAGAGATACGGAAGCAGTCCGCATGTAAAATCGATTCATCCACCATCAGTCCCCGCCTGTCTTTCTGAAATGGTTTGGTTCATAGGACAAGCCCAAAGTGCTGGTGTCAGGGCTTCAGGGGAGAACGCGACACACCTTTGCCATTTCTTTATTCCTCCTGCAGTTTTTCACGCATCCGATGTGCAATCAGCTTGATGTGTGACCGCTTGGCATCACGTGTCAGCACATGGACAGCCTCTGAACCGCAGGGAAAAGACTCATCGCATGACACACTCCTCTAGAAACACAAGGTCACGTGGACTTTACATGTAGGTCACATGGTCCCTGCATGTCTCTTGCTCCGGTCCAACTCCACCAGCAGCCACATGGGACCGGATCATCTGGGACGAGCCAGATCGAGGCTTCTTTTCTTTTTCCTGTTGGCACAGATTCAGCATACACTGTTGGTTTCAGGCAGATTTTCCTCTCACCTTCCCTGAATGCATACATATATTGTGTTGTTATTAAAGCTAACATTTGTTAAGGTAATGAATTTGCTGATTATGGAAAATAAACACAGCTTGCAAAAACATAAGAATTAGCTTCATGGCTTTATGATTGTACTGTTAATTAAGTAGGACAGACAACTCATTTTTTATCTCTTTATTATTATTCACCAATTGGTTAGTATACACACTCAGTGTAAACTATATTACGGTGGCCGACAGGTGCGAATGGGCTTCAACGGCCCAAAACACTTACATTAGGTTAAACACGCTGCACTTTCAGAAACTATGCAAATAAAACAATACAAATGTGCCTAAACAAAGGTTTAATAAAGGTTAGCGATGCTAGCTAGCTAGCCAGCAGATCTACAATAATATTGTGAAGAATCAATGGGAGGCGTGTGGTGCAGTGGGTTGTGCGTTGGTGTTCGGATCAGGGGGTCAGTCAGCATGTCGTTGTGTCCCTGGGCAAGACACTTCACCCCAAATTGCTCCTGTGGGGATTGCCCACAGTACTGAGTATGTAAGTCGCTTTGTATAAAAGCGTCTAACAAGTGACATGTAATGTAATGTAATGTAATCATGTTATCACATTGTTAAAATGGGCCAAAAAAACTAAGTTCCAAACAACAGTGACAGTTGTGCAACTTTATAATCTCTGAACGTCAATGTGCATCACTTTTTAGTGTCCCCGATTACTGTACAACAAAACTCATGTTAACAGAGTTATTACCCGGGTTCTTCTCATATAATTATGTAAATAAAACAAAATTTACTTTCTTGTCGTATTGACAACAGCCTCTTTTGTAAACACATTTGATTACGCATCCCTTTGCATCTCTAATGTGAGATAAACTAAGACAACAAACACCTTAAACTGGAGCAATTGCATTTCCGATTCACACGTGCAATTACTTTTTGACTGATTGTGTTTCAAGATAATCTTTTAGAAACCAAGAACAAATAATACAGACAACGTGATAAGTGGGCCTTAAAGGTCCCCTATTAACCTGTTTTTCATCAATATATTATAGGTCTCAGAGATATACAAATATGTCTCTGAAGTGTTTGGCTCCAAATACCAAACAGATCACCCATTGCAGCATCCCATAAACCCCTCTGTTTCAGCCCTGTTTCCAAAGTGCTGATTCTCTGTCTTTTACTTTAGATGAAAATAAGGAGCCACTCCCCACGCCCCTCTGAGAGATATTTGGTTAAAAAGAACACAATGGTGCTCTAGGAGGAGATTCAGGAGATAAGGTGGGGGGGGTTACCTTGGTTGGTTATTGGCTAATCGTTATGACATCATAAAGTTGCCATAATCTGATCAGCTCCTTTTCAGACAGGTTTTTATATAAATGGATCAGGACAAAAAGTGAGCGAATCTTTTTTCCTGAAACTCTCAGAATCTCTTTACACAGAGGGGAAAAAAGTGTATTTTGCATAATAGGTGACCTTTAAAATGTGGCACCATTTACTCTTGGTGCCCATGTATGGTGTTAAATCAAGATGCCCTGCGCATTGCCTTGCTGAGAATATTATTTTTGTCCTGAAGGAGTGCAGAATAACTTCCCCAAATGAAATTAATGTAATAGTTTGTTTATCAGACTGAGAACAAACTGCCTATAACTGGGATGAGAGAAGTTGGTTAGCGGTGGTTAAAATACCTGTGCTGTATTTCTAGTAAGTCCCTCTCGGACAACTTCTCTGCTTCACCATCTCTGGTCAAGAAATTACCAAAACTTCAATCTGCCGTGCCATTTGAAAATGGAACAGTAAATGTTTTCTGGCTTTCTCCAGCAGGAGAGCAACAGATTAATCAGTGTGTCCTCTGCAATTTTCAGAACAGCAGGGGTTATCGGGGATTTTGGCTCTGTCAGTCACAAAGTTGTTATGCCGCTCAGGAAATAAAAAGTAATTGCATCTCCAAAATGTGTCCATGTCTATACTGTTGGGTTCCAAATGAGTATTAATATTTGTTCAGGTTTATTTACTATGGGGTTGCAAACATTATTTTCTATACCGTGTGTTAAATATCAACCAAGAGGTGAAACAAACACAGATATAGAAAGATTGCCTAATGACCATACCTATATAAATAGTCGTCACTCCTACACTGAAGTAAAACAAAGCTAAATGAAACCAACATTTTTAACATCACGCTTTTCATCTGTGCTTTAGTTCCTTCTTTTGATCTTCTCTGTTTCATTTTAAATCCACTGGCAGTAGATGCTGCTTATTTAATGTACGATGAGACAGGTACCTGTAGCTGGACTCTAATTGTCCCCCAGGGGCACTTCCACTGTTTCAGCTAGGTAAACGCTTTATGGCTGTAAGCCTATTCTGAATTGTATCAAAGGAAATTAGATTAAAGCAATTGGATTTTCATGGCAAATTACTCTTTACCCCTCAAATGACCCACTGAATGAGAGAACGGCACCACAGGCGGATCTAAGTAACTGTAAACTACTGCGCCATGCGATGTGTGGAGATTATTTTTTAAAAGCATTCTTCACTCCAACAAATTCATTTTCAAACAAACAAAAACAGTACAGTTATGGTTCAGGGCTATTTGTTTTAGGGAAGTTACTTGAGTTTTAAGAACTCAGTGCAGTATGCACCACAGAAAGTTTATGTACAAAAAGGCTCTCTGTTTGTTTGTCTTAGGTTGATTTGGTGGTAATGGATGCACCACTTGATCAGCGAGCAACATGAGAAAATAATATGCCATGAAAGTGACTTTTCATTTGCTGGCAGCACACATAACCACATTACACGCTAAACACAAGAAAAGCAGAAGGACAAAATTAGGGGTTGTTTTCTCTGAAGCTGCGTATCTAATTTGCATGACTTTGCATAATATAGTCCATAAAGGCAACAATATTCATAATGTGACAGCCAAATAATATTTTCCTTGATAGGGCATCAACATTAATTTCACTTCGGATGCACGGTAAAAAAAAAGAAAGCCCCGGTTTGGGATTAGGTGTCAGGAAGAAAGAGGGAAAGAAAAAGAAAAGGAGTCTAACACCTCTCTTGTGTTTGGATCAAATCTTTAAGTCTTTAGTTAGTAATGTCTGTTGCAATCAAGTCAGGCATCACAGTTTTTTTGTTGAATGTCATTAACCAAATTAAATGTGAGAATTTAATTTGGGAGGAAAATGAGTAATGGGACTCTTGGATTCTGAAGTATATCTGTGGTTGTTCTAGCAATTCATATGCAGCGCTGCTTTTTGTCTATTAACTGTTCAATTAGATGCTCAGTCGACATCTAGAAAGTTCTTTATTGAAAGTACAAACTTATTGGATGTTATGGAAATCGTGGGTTCTAGTGTTGTGTAGTTCATAATCTCTGGATATCTCAAGAAAGAGACTGCAGAAAGGAGTTTATGATTTGGAGCGTTAACTGTGTCAGACATCCAGTACAATCTCTTTTTATAGTCACAAATATTACATAACCTTTCATCACTCACTTATTGACACTGAATCCATCCTTACATTATTCCCACTCTGTTTACAGGTCACTGAGAAGATTTCCAACCGTCCAATTTATTTTCAACATATTTCATCCCATAGCAAATGTTATGAATGCAGGTGTGACTGAAATGTCCAAGGAGATATCCATATAGGCTCAAGATGCGCTGTATCTGGCCTTGGATAAGGGCGCAAATCAATATCTTTTGGGTTTAGGGCTGCATCTAAGGATTATTTATATTAGTCGGCTGATTATTTTTAAAGTGTTTTTTCTATAAAATGACCCTTGGTATTTGCCAGAACCCAAGGGGACTTATTTCCGACCTACAGTATGGCACGGAAGGTTATTTGGTTTACAATGGTATAAAAAGGACAAAAGCAGAGAAAATTGTGTAAAATAAAATCTCAACTGGTTTAATCTCTATCTGTACTGCAGGTCTATCTGACAGGGACGACAAGGGTATGTGCAAAGGAGCATGAGATCGGGAGTGTTTGGCATCTTGGTGAAAAACAGAAGACTAATTACCTCCTGAAATAATTTAATGTCAGCCCTGGTGTGGGCCCCCCTCAGCAGGACAGCTGAACAGGCCCAGCCCTCTGCTGGGAGATTCATCTCTGTCAGCTTAAATAAACCTGCCGGCCATCACCGCGTTGGCACACACATCCTGCTCCTGGACCCGAAAAAAAAAAAGCCTGATGAAGCTATCCTGTCCTGCCCTCACTGGAAAAGACAGGAGGCCTAAACGAACATGAGCTTTCATTACTGCTTCCCTTTTTAGCACTTAAGAGATGCATCTGTTTGTGTATTTCTTTTTTGCATCCACCTTATCCTCCTCAGGCATAACCAGCTGCCACCCCTCTCTTTAACGCTCCTGTCGGATTGAAAGGTTTCATAGGTGTGATGGGAGTGAGTAAGCAATATATATGACACGCTCTCTCAAAGAGTTTTCTTATCACCAATGTCTATCACAAAATGCAGTCGTCATTCACTATTACAATGTTGAAAACAGGGTGTCATGGGCCTAGCGTAAAACACATTGATGGGAATAATAAGTATGACATTACCAGAGTGAGGAAGAGGGGCTGACATTTATATTTCAGATGAGACACTTATTCATATTTTCTTTGGGTCCTCTGCTTGAAAGATTTCAAAAAATCCTTCAAATATCTGAAAGAAAACTTTCAAAAAAAAGATTGGTACACCATTTTAACAATAATTACTAAAATTGAATACCTAATTTCAGATGATATACTAATATTTAAGCAATATAATTATATCAGATGAGTAAATTATAAATAATATGATATGCCAGTAAATGGTTAGCCCCTCACCAAGGTGCAGGAGAGAGGGAGAGAGCTCACATGCTTCATGGTACCGGTAACCTTTGGTTTTTCACACACGATGATGAGATTCTCTGCCAATCTACTGATAACACATGTAGGCATTAATGAACAGAATAATGTTCCAATCTGTCAGCATGTTTCACTGAACTTCACCTCTTACTCGAAAAGGTTACCAATGAATAATGGCGTAATAGGGCCATCGTAAAAAAATGAAAAAGGGTATTACCTTATTGCCTAATCTGATTGCAAAGTAAAGGTTTGATTAGGTCATCCACTACAGGCATAATACACGGCAAGGAGTCACATCTCGATTGTGATACATTTGGGTAAACCTTGCGACGCAAAATTATTTGGTTTCTTGATTTAATCTTAAATTAGTGATTTTGTAGTCTCACAGTATTTTCAAACTTTATTCCTATGAATTTACCAATGTAAATTGGAAGTGTTCCAGATTTGTTACGAAAATCTCCTGTTTATTTAAATGTTTTAATGTATACCTACAATGACAATAATTGCCTGCAGTTCTGATTTCTGTATTAAAGGGGAATAAATAAATGTCATACTCGTTAGGAAAAACAATCTAAAAGTATTTTGATAGCAATATTGAGTTTTTTGTTTTTCAAGATTAATTGAATCCTGAAAGTGAGAAATTAATTATACTGTACAAGACTCACTTTTTTCGCCCCTCAACACCCTCATACATTTCATACAGTCCCTAAAGTGGCTTAAAAATAGAGTAACTCCCAAAAGTAACTGTGATAATCTAATGAAAGTAAAAGGTCTCTGTTTGAATTGATGATATATGGTACTGTAGCTGCACCCTGTACCCCTCACCTGCTCCTCTCCGCTGTGTCCTTGCAGTCCAATCAAACTGCACCTTATGTGTCTGTCACAGTCCGGTGATGGATAGCTGCTTAAGATCAGCCATCCTTAGAAAATGTATGCAGAAATATCTTTCCAATATCGGCATACTATAAACTGGAGATGAATAGCAGCTACATGTGGGTGCACCAACGCACAAGGACATCAGCCCCTCATCATCGGTATCATCTCTTTAGTTTCAGCTTTAGAACTAAGTAGCTACCTGTTGCCTTTTTGAAAAGATGAGATTCATTTGTATTCATAACATAAAGAGAACGCTTAAGTAATATGTCAATAAAAAAGCATCCAGTGTATAAAAATACCAAACATGCTGTTTTTTACAGAAGCAGACAAATGGATTTACTTGTTGGCAACACAATGATGAGCACAAAGGGAGGCTGACAAGTAGTGTTTGTTATGTGATGGGCATGAGAAAAATAAATACGCATTTCTTGATGATGCCATGTTGCCTCTTTGTTTTGTGAGAAATGGACACAGAGTGGAAAATTGAAAAGCATCAGTAGTTAAATGTGTCTTCGCAGACTTGGGCTTTTGTTTCTGATTGATAGAGCACGACAATAGACACACAGATTAAACATTGTTTTGAGTGAGGACGCTGTCGTTGTGTATCCATTGAAATGAATTTCATCTTGCTTTCTCCTCACTATCTTTCTCTCTCTGCACTCTTCACACTTCCTCTTAGATCCATTTCTTAAAGGTCAGACGGACTACCGTGTCCCTGTACTTGCACACATTTTCGTCAGATGTAGGGACTGTAGGCGTGAATGAAAAACCTGGAGCCGTGACATTGTGACCGTTTTGTTGTTCTGAAAAAAAATGCTCCTCTGTACTGTCCTTGGGAGTTTTATTGGATGAAATTCTTGTTTTTATCTTACAGTGAATTCTGTCTCTCAGATCAGGTTATATGAGACCTCTGGTATAAATTGTGCGCTTTATGAATGGATTTTTACCGAGCACTGACATGGCAGTGTTCAAGGGTAAACAAGCAGTGATAATATCAATATATTCAAGTCAACAAAGATAATCATGTTTTTTATTATCTGAATATTTCACAATTGCCTTTGGCTCAGGAGATAGATCTAGCAACATTATTTCCCCGGTGGGTGTTTAAAAGTATTTAAAAGGATACTCATGGAAGCTTGGAGGCCAAGACAATAACCTGGATTACATTTCTTGAAATAAATTAATTTACCCTGTCTTTTCCAGCACTTCTTAGCATGTTAGCGCTGAGAGGTGCAGGACACTTGTCCCCGAGACTCAATCTCTCGCTGTGAAATTGAATTCTTACACTGTGTGGATGAATGAAACAGCTTGGAGCAGGTGTCATTCAAATATGAAGGGGCCAGAGTTTGAAATAACACCACGAGTCAAACAGGCATATTCATCAACGCTTCACCTCTTCCTCCATTTATCCTCTTTTTCTTCTTTCCACCATTTTTATTTTATTCTACAGTAAGACCCCCGT
Organism: Trematomus bernacchii; assembly: GCF_902827165.1. Taxonomy (NCBI): domain Eukaryota; kingdom Metazoa; phylum Chordata; class Actinopteri; order Perciformes; family Nototheniidae; genus Trematomus; species Trematomus bernacchii. The sequence goes on along the minus strand of NW_022988097.1, from coordinate 5,958,691 downwards.
CTTTTTGTCCCACAAATGAATCCCTTCATGAACAGCACACAGAGGATGGAAGGAAGAAGAGAGTGACGGATGATAGAATCCTAAAGCTTTAAGGTGAACAGCACCACAGTGTCTCTAGGTGGTGTAGAATGGGCTCCATTATTGCTCTCAGGGCTCAAATTGAAAACATTACTGCTCCCATTCACAGTCCTCAGACACAGAGGATGGTCTTTATTTCCAATCTCCGTCTCCTTTCTGGTTGAGGGAGCGCCCGCCCTGTGTGCATGTGTGTGCGTGTGTGTGTGAGCAGAGAGAGACAGATTGTGTATTTTTGTTTCTTCAAGAGTGTCTCAATAAAGTCATCCCTGCTGATACTGCGCATATACGTGACCTCTCCTGAGCCATTTCCATTACCCCCTACCAGTCGCAGATGGAGACCTCAGTGCATTTTTAAAGAGTGCCTTTACATTGCAAAAGCTGTGGCATTAGCCGCCAGTGGCGCGGTGCTGACCTTGGTAAGCCAAGACATCATCAGTATGCATTGTGTTGGATTCAAAAGGACACGCCATATTCTGTTGAGGTCGTAAATGAGTCACAAGTTACTTGCAAGCACTTGAATAAAGTTTTGGTCCTAATATTCTTTGCTTTAAAGTTTGAGCATTTGACTTGACTGTGTTTATTTTCAGCTTTGCATAAAAACTATGACATTTAGCGTAGAAACATCATGCGCCAAAGATATTTTTGGTTTTGAAATAAAGTTGATCAATTGTGATTAAATTATGTAACACTTTTGTATTCAATATAAGGTTTTACATCATGAAATATTTTAACAAGAAACTAAAATATGGACATTTCGAGAATACTGATGAATGAAATTGAGCATGCACTCTCCTTCTGTAGAACAGCGCGTTCCAACCTGTCGTTTGGCTCATTTCTGAAGGGCTGTTTACCTAAAAACAATCCTCTGGAAGTAGAAAGGTCACATCTCCCTCTTCCCTCCTCCACCCTTGTTTCCCCTCCAACCCCTCCATTTTATCCGGGGTAGGCTGCCAGATTGCTTTAGCCTTTTTAGTGCAGCTAGCTGACAGACAGACAAAGCGCTGACAAGGTCACAGCTAGGAAAAAGCATTCATGATGGAAACACCAGGCAGCAGAAGAAATACAGTATTTATGATACACACTGTGAGGCAATTCCGTTCCAACTAAAACAAACAAATGTTTGCTAAATCCAAAATGATGTTAAGATGCTTCAAATATGGGTATTAAGAACTAGCAAATTATTATTAAACATTGTTGAGCAAGTGTCATCATTGAAGCATATTTCCCATTCAAAAAACAATAATTATGTATTAAACTACATTAATATTCTTGCCATAAACCATCTCCCAGTAGCAAAGTGCCTGACCAACAGCTAGCTTAGCCAAAGTGACTCAACATAATTTTCCCGCCTTGTAAAGCTGCAGTGTTTACATATGCTCCCTCTCTAAACAAATCCCCTGTGATGTATAGTTGTAGGCGCACAAGTGGCCGGCTATGAAGACAAAAGGTGTTAATATATAGATCACTTGGAGTCATTCAATATTGAATCTTGAATCAATGTTTGAACTCCTAGGAGATGTAGCCTTGCTTCAAAGTCAGTCGTCTTTGCTTTAGTCACATTTGTCACTTTTCCGTCCCAGATTTGAGAGAAGGCACGTGAAATCGTTCATGCTTGTCTGGCAGTAGCAATAGCCATGGCTGAGAGGGGCACATCCATTTTTTGGGCCTCGAGGACAAACACAGGTTGTGAAGGCTAATGCTCCTCCAACTGACAGCTTGAATAGAAATGGCTAATTGGGCTGAATGGAGGATTTGCATTAAAGAATGACAAAGGTGTTTTGCTCCCCAATTGCTTTTCATCATAAGAAAAGAAAGAAGAAGCGCTTCTCCAACAAAGTTTAATTATGCTGTTAAGTAGTCTTGCACATCAATTCCTTGACCTTCAACCTTTACCATTACTTATATAATACGACTGTTAAAGTGGGATTGATTGTGAATAACTAAAGTCAAAAAGATCCTTCCTTGCCATTGTAATCCAGTCCAGAATGGTGTCTTACTACAATAAGGTGAATCACTGAAAATCAGTCAATGCCTGAGAGAAGTGAAGTTAGAAAGGTTTATCGCTCATGTGCTTTACAAAGTTAGACTTCACCTTGTACGGGGAATGTTTCAAACAATGAAATATGATGTTAACAGCTATCTGTGGGCAGTGGCTAAGAACCTTTGGAACGCTCCTGAGCATATATTCTCTTTTATTGTCCTGCTTTTTGGCTTCTCTGATGTTTCAGGGCTTAAGGCAACATTTTTCACCGCACAACAGTGGCAGTGAAAGGACGGAACAGATGTGTCCGCGTTGTAAAAAAGGGAGAAAGCTGACAAAAAGATAGATGATGAGATAAGAGCCGTGAAAGAGAATGATACAGTTAAGACAGAGAGAGATTGGAAAAAGACTGAGGGTGAAAGATGAAGTGGCGTGATGCCAGTCCATTGCCTTACCTTGTTATCTTCATCGCACTCAGTTTTAGACTGATCTACGCGTCTGACAGGAAGTATCAAATGTATCAGAGTCTCCAGAATTGTGCTCCTTTTCTTGTCAATACACACCGCCTCACACAGAATCAAATAAAGACTCTGGTTGTTTATCAGTTTGTATTGTTATACTTGGTTACAAGGTCATTAGGGAGCAGAGTCTTAACAGGAAATCAATCCATCTAATCAAGTACTAGATTTAAATGTGATCTCATTTCCCTCTACACTTGTGTGTGCCAAAGAATCTCAGCACCAAAAAGGTTTGGATTGTAGAGCAGGCCTTGTAGATATTGTATGATATTGTATTAGCAAATTGGTGGAAACAGTATTTCTGGTATGTAAAAATAAATGTATCATCCATATTCCCAGCCTACAATGTCAAGCTACTTTCAAAGTACCCTTGGTGGCATTTGTCTTTCACCTAACAGATCTTTCCTGCACAAAAACTGAATTTAGTATACATTTCATGTAGATGGTCCTGTATCCATGGTCACAGCAGTGATGCAAATAAAATGTGAATCTGTAATGTTCATGAGTTCACATAGATTATTCTAAGCAGGAGATGAAGCGTGATGTTCCTATATAGCAATGTCAGAGTGCATTAGTGGAACACTCTCTCTCCCGGTAAGATCAACGCCTGATGAAGCATTAGTTTAGCAACAATGTCAAACCCTGTTTACTGTGAGGCCAATGCATTGTCACATAGGTCGAGAGATACAATCATTATAACAGGTAGAGTCTTCATGGGACCCTGTGGTTTTAGCTCCTCACCTAGATGTCTGTGCCATATGAAAATGTTCTTGAATGTGCTGCAAGTGCCTTTTTGGGGGCTGCTTGTCACACCAATCTTCCGCATTTGATTCTAGGGTGACTAATATAACAGTCGTTTGAATACTTAAAGGTAGGGTAGGTAAGTTTGAGAAACCGGCTCGATATCGCTAGAATTTGAAAATACACAACCGGAGAATATCTGCCACTTCCTTATAGAGCCCCTCCTCCAACACACACGAACGCGCACATGACCAATGAGGGCACGAGATAAGTTTGTGCACAGATGGAAGGCTGACAGGCAGGTAGGCCATCCAGTTATTTTAGCCGGGCCGGCTAAAATGATTGGTCGTGCTTTTTACAGTACTACGGCTTCCACAGATGACATTTTTTTATGGATTTTTTGTCAAAGCACCTAAGATATTCATTGCTATCGGGATGTTAAGAGCATTCCATGGAATATAACAGAAAGTGTATCTCGAGCCGGTTTCTCAAACTTACCTACCCTACCTTTAAAGGACTCCATGTCGCTGAACACCGACCTTTTGAAACAGACAGGATGACCAATGCCAGAGGACGAAGGCAAGGTTGGGATGTTTATAAAATTGAGAGAGCTGCTGTTTTGGTAAATTGGAAACTGTTGCAAGGGTCAACCGCCAAGTCTGAAAAGTGAAACCAATATGGAAGTGCCTTGATTGTATAAAAGTCTATGAAAGTGCTTTGACAAAAAATCAATAAAAAAATGTCATCTGTGGAAGCCGTAATACTGTAAAAAGTACGACCAATCATTTTAGCCGGGCCGGCTAAAATAACTGGATGGCCTACCTGCCTGTCAGCCTTCCATCTGTGCACAAACTTATCTCGTGCCCTCATTGGTCATGTGCGTGTTCGTGTGTGTTGGAGGAGGGGCTCTATAAGGAAGTGGCAGATTTTCTCCGGTTGTGTATTTTCAAATTCTAGCGATCTCGAGCCGGTTTCTCAAACTTACCTTCCCTACCTTTAACACAAAAACCATTAATCATCACCACATTTCATTTAAAACCCTTTCAAACTGTAAATATTGTATCAGACTACTGGTATACATGACAAACTGCATTAAATATACAAAGAATAGACACTGAACATGTATTGTGTGTGCCAGGTGTGATTCACATGGGGGGATGGGCACCTAAGGGACACACACACAACTAGAGTGTGTGTGTGTGTGTGTGTGTGTGTGTGTGTGTGTGTGTGTGTGTGTGTGTGTGTGTGTGTGTGTGTGTGTGTGTGTGTGTGTGTGTGTGTGTGTGTGTGTGTGTGTGTGTGTGTGTGTGTGTGTGTGTGTGTGTGTGTGTTTTATCTGATCCGGATGGTTACTAATTCCTTTTCTTTATGGCAGTCATTTTTGACCGGGAACACCATGGGTGTTGCTAAGTTGACTAAATCATCCAAAATGCAATGAAAGTGGTGATCAGCAATTTTATATGTTCAAATGTCTAATGTGAAGGATATCATAAAGCCTTAATGCAATCGAATGTAAAACTAAAAAGTTATGATTGATGAAAGTAGTAAATCGGTCAGATTTGACCCGAAGACAACAGAAGGGTTAACTGTACTAAATCAAATGCTTCTATTTAAGTGTAGAGAGGCAAAACTGCAGCGTGTGGTGCAACTGTATAACGTTTGACTGACAGGTGTTTCAATTACTTTGTCCACCCCATTGGTAATGCAACACAGCAACAGGACCCCACACTGCATCCCTTGAAAATAATCATGAAGTTGAATGATTTCTGCAGAGTGCATCAGACTTCTTGGAAAATAGTGTTTTTGTTCTATGTTCTTCCTGTTTTATAAAAATGGCAAAGTGCTTTATGTTTGAGAAACCTGTACTGGGGATGTAAGCTTGTGCAAAGATTGTAAAGGCCTCCCTGCTGAGTGATAACATTCCCACCCAGGTGCCACTTTTATCTGTCGCATTGCTCTTCAAGGTTATCTCAAACGTACGACAAAAAGTACTTTACCCGGCAAAGAGAAGAAGCAAGGAAAGGAACCAAAACCATCAGTCACTAATTCTATTTCCCAGCTCGGGGGAAGTTGTACAGCCGGAGGGGAGGAACACTGACTTACACACCTCCACTTAGCCCCAGCTGAGGGCCCCCCACCACCCCTGAGATAGAGTTACCACAGGGGGCCACTTGGAGGCTAAATGCCCTCCTCCAACAGACCCCTCAGGGCCCCATTGTACATTCGTCCCTCAGTGGGAACCCTTGCCATTGCAATCTCCAGCCAATCACCTTCCCCAGAGACAGCCTCATTTGTGTAGACCCTGAGCGAACTTTATGTGGATGTGAAACTAAATTCACACTCCAAGGACTTGTTCAATAGAGGCTGTTAGATGTGTTTTTTACCTGTCTGCAAAATGTGCAACGTGTGATGTCCCAAAGTATGCCACAGCTTTGTAGTGGAATAAAAGGCATCTGTGTTTAGATCAAACTGATGTGGCTTGTTGATGACCTCAATACAGCAGATTTATGAACATCATGACCTGAATTCCTTCACCTGTGCCAATTCAAATCAGAGTTTAACTACCTCTAACTCATGCCTATCTCCTTTTGTTAGTCATTATATGTGTTATTCAGTCAGTAATGCCTCAGCTAAAGAGCAGCAGAGCATTATCTTTCTCAGGGGGAACACAGCTTTGTGAAGGAATTTGTCTTAAGAAGATAGCTTTTCCTTTTATAAAGGGATCTGGTGCTGCAGGCTCTGCACCATGTGGCCTTCAGCGAAAGGCCACGTCTGTGTGGCTTTACCCAGAGATAGGGTCTCGAGGCAGGGGATGGATCAGGCGCCTGTACCCTGTCCTACACATGCTGGCTCACACTGGTGATAACACCTGGTGTAAGTCCTCAAAGCCCAGCGCTGGATAGGTGCTCCGCAAAGCGTAATAAGCCAATATAGCGGCTTTTCTTTGCATTCAGCTTCCTTATCACTAGCAGACGGGAGTCTTTTCTCCTGTTCTGTCTTTGTCACTGCTGGAGACAAAATAAGGTAACAATGGGGGCTTACACTGGGCCTGCTCAATGTGATATAAACATTCATTCTATTTTTAATTCAAGGTTGTTGTTTTTTAAGTCAAAGGGAACTGACTTGAAGGGCAGGTAAAAAGGTCAAACATATCAGTTTGCCTTTAAATCTGTCATGAAGAGGTATACATTCCCTGTCTGATCTGATGTACTCAATATAGTGATCTGGAGAATGTGAGATGTTGTCATGTGCTCTGCTTTTCTACAGTGGATTCTCATTCTTCTATTCCCATATGCACTGCCCACACATCCATTATGAATGTACTATAGACAGGGATATTATATATGTCTTCTTATGTTTTGATTTGAGCCTCAAACTGCTGTTGTAGATCAATTGAACACTTTATTCCAGTGGGATATTGCTGTTTCATTTCCCTCCTGTCTAGTTTCCCCAGACTGCAAGGTCTGTGACTCTCTGTCAAACTGTACCGTATTTGGTGTGTGTGTGGGTCTCAAAGACACAAAAGTACACATCCGTCAGTGTCACAGCAACAACACTCCCCGGTGGAATCGATTACTAACTAGGCTACCACGGATCACTTCTTTTACAGGAAATCCTTTAATATTTGTCTGACTATCCTTGTCAGTTAAGCCAATTGTGTGCTTACGCAAGCAAGAAATGTAATAAAAACATCCGTCACTTGCAGATACACCACAGTAGAACATATTGTCATATTGTATTCTCCACAAGCACTACTATTTTTGCCCCATCATGCAAACACAAAACAAAACACTTCATGCAGTTGGTGCAGTGTAAACGTAGAGTGTTTCTGACAGATTTTACATTGTCCTTGGAGTATGTTGTGTACAAATAGGTTTTGAAAGCTCTAGTTATCTGTTCGACAATATCTGCTAAGATAAGCATTGTGTCGACTAGCTGCAGGCCTGGTTTGGTGCGAAAGGTTAGCAAAGTCATTGAGCTGCAGCCTGTGCAATGTTGCTGCTGCAGCATCCATCTTTGTGAGAGTAATGTGAGCGCCGTGACATTCTCCTGGTTTTAGTGAGGGCACAGAGAAAGATATGAACTGTCAGCATGACGCAGATTGGTTGCAGGATGCTAAAGGTGCGACGCTGTAGAATATGCACTCAGTGGCCCTAATTTGCATGAAGTAGTTTGTATTCCAAGGCAGTTTGTAACATGATGTGCAAGTAAGAGATATGTGCATGTGCAAAGCTACTGTAAGGCAATCATTTATATGCAGGGAAGCATCTGAACCCCCCTTGCCTCGTGCTAATTTCTCTCTTTTCCTCCCCATCTCTTCGGCTCACAAGAAACAGATGTCCAGGCGACCTGCCTCCATTCACCAGAGCTCCTCTGGAGTATAACTCAGTGCTTCTCCAGACCCCGCTAAGCCTCCAGACACCAGGCCCAGCCCTCGCCATCTTTCTGCCCAGACATAGGACTTCCACAGCGAACTCAGAGACTGTGACGGCAGGGGCAACAAGCCAAGACTGGCTCTATCTTCATATAACTCCTGCTGGAGGTGGGAGAGTGCGAGCTGGACTCTGCCCATCCCTCTGCTGTAAGTGGTCATTAAAGAGCCGGCTGACAGCGCTTTCCTCTATGAGTAGTGGTGGAGGTGTCCTGTTCGCTGCACTAGCTACTCCACTCAACACCACAAGGTTCAATTTAATGGTGTCTGCTGGTTAGTACTGATCCATCTGTCACTGTGTGAGTGTGTTAGCTATCATCATGCTCTGCAGCACTGCGCCGCAAACGGTGTCATTTCTTCACTGACAGTACTAAACTTCAGCTTTGAATTTACTTTCATGCTGATAAGACATGGAAAGATAGGCCTACATGAAGAGATAAAGGAGAAGTCTACTTTTTGTCTTATTTTGAGTTTCGGTTTGCCTCAAGTGAACCTGATTAGTATTAGAGATCAAGAAACAACTGGAGCGCAGAGGGTTGACAGGTTGATCCTGGGGTAATCTCACTTAGGGCCTATCTGTCTTATTAATGTGGACTGTATGTGGAGCAAATCTGATGTTTTATACAAGAGGCCTGTAGATTTCTGCAGATGAACAGGACTCATCGACAATGCATGTCTGTGGGTCTGCAATTACCATCATTACATATGACAGCCTTCAAGTACTGTACATATTTATCTGGGGATGTGAGCAGGTGGCAGCCCAGCAAATGTTTCATAGTTTGGGAACAGCAGATCTGGTGCCAAATCTGCTCTGATCAAGCGAAACTCCCAGTTTGTATATTAACGAAAAAAATAGGGCTCTTACATATCATGCCCCACTATCACGAATCATGTGGCATTGTTTTCCCTACAACACATCATCATCAATATTGATGAGGCATCATTTGATTACCATGGTAGTGTTATCCTTAGAGTTAATGGCAGATGTAATTTTATACCCATCAACTACAACATAATGTTCTATTTCTTTTTCATCTTTCAATTCCATCGAATTGTTCTCGCTCCAGGTATTCCGGCAAATGGTGAATAAATTACTTGGAGACGCCCAGAAGCCTTTATGGTTTTTCATTGTTATTCATTCAGTATGGTTCTGGGTTTTATTTATCTATCTTTATTTTATGTTGGAGAATCACGGCAGATGATCTTAGGGACAGGCATGGGAGAATTAAGCCGCATGGTGTCCCCACCCTTTCTACTTTCCCTCTTCCCCCCCGTTCTCTCCCCATGCCTGCCTCCCAATCCAATCTACCTCATTCATCAGATGGAAATGATAAGCTGGGGGAGCACATGCAGAGGCACTGTGTCAGCTTAGCTCTCGGTGTGACTGTGTTATTTTGCAGTGGCTCTATCATATATGTCGCCACATTACAGTAAGTGTAAGATGTTTAGCATCTTCTGCTCATGAATTTCTTTGTGTACAAGTTTGTACTGCTGTTAACAGTGGAAGAACTCAATTTACGATTTAAGCTTCCATAATGGCGGAGGATATATGTACCGTACACCGGTGCTCCCCAAACTGTTAAGTTGTTAATTGGATATCATTTGACAATATTAATAACACAGAAGTGGGTATTGTCACAATAATCTACAACAAGTGTTATATAATGAATGTATGTATAGTACATTTTGAAGTCTAATCCTAACCCTAACCCCATGATAATGAAGTGTTGCAAACAATGATTAAGAAAACTGTTTAAAACTGTTTATAGAAAACAGTGAGCCAAAGAGCTACATGTGAGAAAAAAAGGACAGAAAGTAAAAACCCACAATATAAAATAATTAAAATAATCAAGTGGGCTTTTTAAGTCATCAATAATATCTTAAAATCAGGCAAAATTTGAGTAATGTGCTGTGTTTATTATAACATGGTCAAGCTTGCATTTGTGATACCACTTCTAATGGCTGCACTTTTAAATGATTCCTTATTTTTTGTGGATTTTTTAAAATGATGTTTAGATAGTTAAATAGTTTAAAGGTAGGGTAGGTAAGTTTGAGAAACCGGCTCGAGATCGCTAGAATTTGAAAATACACAACCGGAGAAAATCTGCCACTTCCTTACAGAGCCCCTCCTCCAACACACACGAACGCGCACATGACCAATGAGGGCACGAGATAAGTTTGTGCACAGATGGAAGGCTGACAGGCAGGTAGGCCATCCAGTCATTTTAGCCGGGCCGGCTAAAATGATTGGTCGTGCTTTTCACAGTACTACGGCTTCCACAGATGATATTTTTTTATGGATTTTTTGTCAAAGCACTTAAGATATTCATTGCTATCGGGATGTTAAGAGCATTCCATGGAATATAACAAAAAGTGTATCTCGAGCCGGTTTCTCAAACTTACCTACCCTACCTTTAAGCAACAAAATATATTTTTTTATTATTATTTTTGTTATTTTAAATATTATTTTATAATGTTGTATTTATACATTTAGCCATGTACTTGCTCTCTGCTTGCATGGTTACTCGCTTACCAGTATTCACACACTCCTATAACACATACTGTTCAGGTGTTACTGCTGACTCAATATGTGGGTATATTCTGTAATTTCAGTTCTTTTTTTACGAGTTGAGCTATAATATTAGTACCCACTACCAACAGCAGAATTACCCCCTGAGGTACGAGAACCTCAGTTTGGGAATCACTGCTGCGCTGTGTATTTGTATTTGCAGGTGTGACGAAGTGAGACGCAGACAATGAAAGACAAAGACAAAGCGATGTAATCTCCCTAGCATAGTGAGTATATCTTCCCTACTGTTCAATTCTCCATGTTAAAACTTATCCCTGTCGATGGACATACATTAAATCAAACAGGACCTCCGCTCCGCTGCTAGAAAATGAATTGCCTTCATCCTTTCATTAGACACTTTATCTAACTTCCATTCTTCTATTTATCTATCTGGGAGAGCATTCATGTGTCACTTTCTCTTATCCTTGGAGACGAGCGTGGAGACAATGGTTCCACTGCAGCATTTCCTCTCGTTCTGTCTCTGCTCAGCAAAACATGACGGAACAAATGAACCAATTAAGTGTGCTGGTGGCTGTGCTGTCCCAGGGGAGGCATCTAAGGAACTGAGACGGCCTGATTAGCTCCAAGGTAGGCCTGACTGAAGACAGCCGGCAAAGAGTGAGATGGCACTCTTACAGTATGTGAACACACACCGCTCCACAGTGCACCTGTGTGCATTCTTGGTTCATGGCATTGTGATTGGTGTTGATTGGTGTTGATGATGTTTCAAACTTGGAATATTTACAGAGGGAGACACACACATCAAATGTGTGTTTGTCAGATTATCACTTAGAGGAGACTTGACAAATGTGCTGTGGTTGGTAACTGTATATTCCACAACAGAGAAACCTTACAGCCAGCAATATACCCTAAAACTGGGCCAACAAATCACCTCCATGAGTGACAAAACCAGATGGGGAGTTTCGGAATGTTAAAGGCACTGTGACTTTATTTCCATCGATCCCATGGGCTTCAGGAACACCTAGATGGGTTCCCTCTTGACTGTAAACAAGAATGATCAGTTAATACCTTCAGTATCGATCCGACTTGACCCTCTAACGTTGAATCTCTTTGACGACACTGTTCAATCTTTCTGTTATCATACACTCACAGATTCGAAGCTCTCTAGAAATTGCAGGAGAGAAAGTATCGCTTACAGGGTGACATCTATTTCTCTTCAAATATGTATTTTGCTGGGTTAGGATTCGCTCTGTCAATTCTGGGATTCACTGAAAATATCTGTGTTTAGGAAATGCTTAACTTGCAGTCAGTTGGTGGTTTTGTGATTCCAAGTTAATCCAAACCCCATTGAGGTAATCTGTACTGCATTTTAGCTGAGCTACACACAATGCCATGGAGGGACTCTCCTTTGGCCTTTGACACACAACATGCTGAATGGGTGACTATGTCACCTCAGTTGTTCAATACTGGCTTTTTCTTTTTCTATCAATCCTCGACTCACAGGGTTCAGATATTGGCCCTGCCTACTTTTCCCTTCCTATTTTGCTTATTTCCTGACACTGTGACATTCCCCGTCGTGTTCCTGTCTTTGTCATTCCGACAAGATCTGCAGTTTCCGATCCTATGGGAACGGAACATTCAAAACCCCTTCATCTCCGAGGCAATTTTGAGGCACCTTGTCCCCTATGGTCAATTTGTCACTATGTGGAATGCCAGGAGGTATCCTTGGGGCTGACCACCGGTCGTTGCTCTCCCTGACACTTGGAGAGAGAAAAAGAGGAGAGGCTAAGAGAGGGAGAGGGAGAGAGGAGCAGAGGGAGAATGAACCTGACAAAGGCCCTGCAACAGATCCGTCCCACTCAGCAGAGCCAAGGGAGTATGCAGTCGGGCTGTCAGCACCTCTCATTAGTCAAAGGCAGCCTCCCTGACAATGTGACACTGATTACTGAAAGCCCTGATTCAGACTTTCTCTCCTTCTCCGTGTAGCCGCAAACAGTGTCAGCTAAAGCTGCGTGCATGTGTTCGCTCACAAACACTCTCACACACACACACACACACACACACACTCTCACACACACACACACACACACACACACACACACACACACACACACACACACACACACACACACACACACACACACACACACACACACACACACACACACACACCACACACACACACACACACACACACACACACACACACACACACACACTAGTTAAATCCACTCAATTTTCACCCGAAAATGCTTTCCATTCCATTTAAAAATTCCCCTCCCGTCTCCAAAGGGACTAAAGCCTTCATTGAGTGATAAAGGGCAAACGGTTGTCTCCCGCTCTATTTAAAATCTATTTATTGATTTTCACAGGGTGCAAGTAAATATTAAATGGCATTACTGTGCATGGAGGCTTTCACACTTGCAGGAGTGGTGGAATTAGAGAGGATGAAGAGTGGCGTTCATTAGGAGTTTATCATTTTTATTGATCTGGCTGACATGTCTCAGCACTGAGGAGGATCTGATTGCTTTTACTTAATCACTGTATAGAGTTGAATGGATGATTGAAATGAATAATCAGTGGAAGGGGTAAAAAAAAAAACGGAATTGTCTACAAATACCAAATAGAACAATGACAGATATTACTCTGGTTTCTTAGCATGAAGATAAATGCTGCATGTTCCTACCAAACATGTATTTGACTCTGGATCCAATACAGGAAAAGCACCCATGATTGTGAATGAATGTTCTTCAATAAAAATGTGCACAGGATATTGTTTCCTCTATTTTATTTCATCATTTAGCTTCAGTTAGATGATGTCTTGGACATACAGGCAGCAGGAATTCTCACAGGTTTTTCTTTAACAATACATCGAGGATAAAATCCAAATGCTTCATGATAACTGTAATGTGAGATAACATTGTTAGCTCAATAAACTCAGCTTGCCTCTCTTTTACCTTTCATTTCAAAACAGACATTTATATTTGATGATAAGGGATTACTTATCTCAATCCCAGTGAAGCAAATCATAACTTTTTTCATGGCTTTTGTTGAAAATGTTGAAATGAGTGCGTTCGCACGCGACTGTGGTTTTAATGCTTTTTTCTATATGTTGTGAATATAACTATATAAGGGTAGTTTGAGTGCTTCTGTAGTTAAAATCAATATTTTATCAAATAATGCCTTATTGCTTTGATCTTGAAGCACATCATAGCTGGCAGATTTGTGAGGAATTAATGAATGACCTTTTTGTTTCTCAGGGTCACATTAATACTCCTCTAGGAGCATGCAAGCAATACTCCAAAACTCTGATTCAAATTCAAACCAAGTCTTATCAGTGTCCAATAAGCCTAGCTTGAAAAAACTACAAGCACGTTGTTTTGTTTTGCCACGTTTTCTTCTTTCTGTGTCTTTTCATTTGCTTTATACTCCAACAACATAGAGAACATGCCCTACATAAGATTAAATATGATCATAGGAATAAATAAATACAAATATGATCAATAGGAATAAAACAAAACACAAATAGGATACTCTCATGTGAAGATCAAATAAAAGATACATATAAAAAAATTGTTAATGTCAAGGCATTAACTGCCTTTAGGGGCAAATATATATATTGGGGTAACTCATACTTAATAATAACTCGTGTTTATAAAGGAAACACAAGTTGCTGCGTACATTTTTATGTCAATAAGGGCATTCAGATGTACAATACTTGCCATTGTAGGAAATTATCATTCAAATTTTTGCTAAATCAGGTTTGAGACACTTCTGCTTTGACTTCATTTTCAGACAAGACAGCTGCTTTGTACAGTCGCACAAGTTCAATCACTAAATCATCAATTCATCGGAATAACACATGCAATTGCTGCAATATAGTACGTTTTTAGGTTTCTGCGTTTGCTTACCTACTTTTCTGCTGAGTATATCCAAAATTAACATGTTAACCTGTTAAGCCCCATAGCCCCCGTTTTTCTTTTACGAAACTGTGTCTCAGGCAGCCGCGGCGTTATGGGTGGGCCTACTGGGCCTAGGCCCACTCACTCTGGCACTGGGCGAAAATATAGTTTCAAACATTTTTGATCAAAATTAACAATTAAATAATCAAATAAGAGCAAACATGTGTTTCCCTTTCAAAAAATAATAAAATTAAAAGCAACTTTAATTAACGTAATCAGGCCGAACTCATAGTCGAAGCGCGGGAGCAAACACATCGTAGAACTTCTCGCGGCCGCGCGCAGACGAATGAGGACAGTGGACTGGACAGACACAAAAAATATACCGCGCTCACTAACGATGTCACAACAATCGATGTTCAGGTTTTTTTTAAAGAGTAAGAACACAGTCGCCGCTGCCGGAACCACCACACTCACCTCACAACAGCCGCCTCAGAGAGACGAGAGTGTGTTTAATGTTGTGCCCCCACTGAGCTCAGTCCCTCTGTGGGACGTAGCACCCGTTGCAGGATAACAGAAAATAGCATCCCAGTGCCGGACCTCTCAGCCATAGATGACCCGGCGGCTACACAGCCAAAGCTCATAAAGTACCCTCAGACACTTTTCGGACAAAAGAAAAGGAGCTTCGCTGCCCACTGGTATGACAAGTACACATTCTTGGAGTATAGCATTAGCAAGGACAGTGTGTTTTGTCAAATGTGCCGGCATTTTAGTGAGAGAGGCGGGGCCGGCGGAGAAGATACATTCAGTCGCTATGGTTACAGGCAGGGGCGGACTGGGACTAAAAATCAGCCCGGGAATCTCACCCAGCCCAGCCCACGTAAACTGTCAACGGGGGGGGAGCCTCGCTGCGGGGAAACGGTGTACCTAGTGGCCCACTTCGGTACCGGCCCATCGGGATTCGTCCCGAACGTCCCGATGGCCAGTCCGCCACTGGTTACAGGGACTGGAAACACATCGACTATGCTCTCAGTAAACACGAATGTCATTCTAGGCATAGCCTATTTTTATTAGATTATTAACAAAAATCGCCGATGTGCCCTTTTATGCAGTTAAGCCCCTTCCCCTCTAACATCCTCTGCTCGTGACTGGAGAGATGTGTTAGTAATCAATGTTTTTCTATTGTATTCCTTTCTACATTAGCTGTTTACTGTTGATGTTTTTGTTCAGAAATGTTATAATTGTTAAACTAAACGTTTGCACAGCCTTAACATTTGTTTTCGTAAAACTGAAAAGACTTTCTCCTATTTAATCGTCAACGTTTTTGTAATATATGATAGTTACCAATGGCCATGTTGTATGAGCACACACAGGTGAAAGATGAAAAGGATTGTTTTTTCTCCCTCGTTTTACCAGGCTGCAGTTTTCTAATGTTATACCTGCTGCACAAATACATTTCATATTGAGACTAAATATCTAGAAAAATGATTAAGAAACGTAGAGCTAAAATGTCGTGCCATTTGCAACTACCGGAGCGCACCCAGACGCAGGCATTCTCCAGCCCAAATCAGCAAAGCTTATGAGTGTGAAGCAACAGTATCTGCTGCCCAGCTGCTTTAGTATGAAACGTACCTTCAGCTCATGAAAGCTCTGCAGTATCAGAAGGAAGTAGTCTAATGATAAATCTGCAGCCTCTGAAAAGTGCTGCGTCAGAGAACCAGTGCCATTTACGCACGGCCGCTCACTTCGCTAGATCCGCTAAAAAGGACAGCAGGCTGCGGTCTAACCACACAGACACACATCAGGCTGCGGTCTAACCACACAGACACACATCAGGCTGCGGTCTAACCACACAGACACACATCAGGTGCTCGCTCATTATTCCATATTCTGTTGTATGCTCTTTGTTTCTAAATGTATCAATGTATTGTGAACCAAAACTAAATAACTTGCAGTAGGCTATAACATTTAATTTCACTCATTGCGGCGTGCCGCTTAATCATTTAAATAATATTTAAGCTTCTTTTACGTGAACATGTTTAAGAGAGAAGGGTTTAGAAAAAGTGTCTTTACTATAGGAAATATGCATTACACAGTTGCCTACAATGATATGCGGGCATTTCTTTTTCTTTTCTTTTTGTTAACGAGAAACATTTGAACAGGCCCACCCACCAGAGTTCCCGTTAGCCGGTAATTACCGGACAATGACCGGTAAAATATGCTGAAGTCCGGCAAATCTAAATCTCTCCGGTCAAAATGTCCGGTCAAAATAATTTTCCCTTAGCGCAATACCGCATCAGTTGCGCCACTTATGTGACAGACAAGAATAGTATGTGACAGACAAAAGAGTATGTGACAGACAAAAATTGTCAATTCTAATGTCTAACACTTAATGTGGAGAAAGAGATGTCCTGTATGGGTTGATTGTGCGTTGATCTGTTGGTAATGCCTCGGGGTTCCGGTGGGCATGTAAACAAATGCATAATGCTGCGCTATACTTTGTGGCCTCATCCGGTTGCATAGCGACGCTTATTGTTTAGGTGTCTTTTAACAAGCAGGTAGTCATATCATTAGCTAGAACTAGCTAGATCTGATCGATATGGACATAAATGCGAGTAAAGTCTAATCTGACAGGAGAGAGAGATCGGCTGCTGCTGACGAGTCGACACGCAGCTCTGCATGATCCCCTGCAGCGGCGAGCAGAGCAAAACACACTTCAGGTTAGAAAATCACACGTAGCTATTTTAATTACCTCTCAAACTACCTAAACTAGTTATAGATATGTTTAGTTTTACTGTCGGGTCACTCATTACTGGATCCGCGAGCTGCATGATACTGACGGGCTGTCAGGAGAAGGAGAGAGCGCTCCGTTTATTATTCCCGCGTTTTTGTAAATTACTGTACACTTTTGAATAATGTAGTTAATCTACTATAATTAGTTTGTTTAATGTCGAATCATATCAATTTGTTTTAAAGCTCAATAAATAACAAAGAAGACCTTTAACCGGCACTTATCTAATTTTGTCCGGAAGATTTCAACTTTAACGGACATGTTGACCGGCAAAAAAATATTCTAACGGGAACTCTGCCACCCACAATTGAAATCCTGGCGCCGCGGCTGGTCTCAGGGCTTCTTGAAATGTAATAAACTATGAATGTGTCATACTCACTTAACGGGAAGAAACACAGCTAACTGATGATATGAACCATTTTTACCGAAACAAAACACAAGTCTCACAAGAAGCATCTAAAGCATCTAAATGGGCCCTGAGCAAAAAAATGCTAACGCACTTAGCACAGAACTCTAGGTATAAATACTTTATTACTTATGGGATCTGCACAAACAAGCTTTGCTAGCAAGCTGAGATTCCACAGATTCTAGAGGTATTAGGATCATCACTGAGAGATCAGAACTCGCGACAGGGGAAGCAAAACCAGACAACACACGACGTAGCTTTAGGTAGCAAAAAACGGAGATATGCTTACCTTTAGCTGTTATTCTGATCAAAAGTTGTTTTCAATGGCATTAAACGAGAAAAACGCGGCTGAAGGTTAATCCATAGGTTAATCCAATGTGTCTGTCACTTTGAATTTTTTTTTGATAATTCCATTTTTATGTAAAAAACGGACTTTTCATATTAGCTGCTAATGATAGCTTCCAGAGTGTATGACAGCTTCCTGTTTTGGGTATTCTGGCTACGCGTCACTCTCACTCCTTATTTGGTAACGTGTGTGTGTATGTGGGACTTCCCCTCGATTCCATTGGCTCTAACGGTTAAAAAGAGATGTCAATCATCAAAATCGACCAAGGGGGGCCAGAGATAGGTCAAATCCACCCAAATGACCCCAGAAGTGCTAAATCTCTCTAAAAAGGTCAATTTTTCACTTATTTTGCATCAATCTTGTTATATGTTATAGTTTGGATTCCTATAGCTTTTAGTCTACTATCCCATCATTCATAAGTAATGTATTTTTTTTGGACGAACACTATCATTTACATTTTTTGACTATGTTCGATCTAATCTAATTAATTTACTTTAAAATAAAAAAGCCCGAGCCTGTTTTCCAGGTCTCAGGCTCGAAAATGACTTTCCCAGAACAAATGACCATAACTTCACTTCTAAAAGGGGTAAATTAATAATATTTTTTCTCAAAGCAATGATAAACCTGTGCGTTGGATGTAGAAAAGTCAGAATCAATATAGATTTTTTTTTATTTTAAAGTAAATTCAGATTGAACATAGTAAAAAAATTTAAATTATAGTGTCCATCCAAAAAAAACACATTACTTATACTGTAGTGAAAACTACCCTTGAATGATGGGATAGTAGACTAAAAGCTTTAGGAATCCACACTATAACATATAATAAGTACCCTGTATCAAGATTGATGCAAAACAAGTGACACTTGACTTTTTTAGAGAGGTTTAGCAAACAATAAAACACTTCTGGGGTCATTTGGGTGGATTTGCCATATCTCTGGCCCCCCTCGGTCGATTTTGATGATTGACACCTCTTTTGAACCGTTAGAGCCAATAGAATCTAGGGGAAGTTCCTCAATCCACCTACACGTTACCATTGAGGAGTGAGAGTGATGCGCACGCAGTTTGCCCAAACCGAAAGCTATGTTACGCTCTGAAAACTGAAAACTAGGCTTATTGCCATAAATGGAATGATGGATTATCAGTAATCATTTCAAAGTGACACAGACACATTGGATAACCTTAAGCGGCGTTTTTATCGTTTTAATGCCATTGAACACAACTTTTGATCAGAAAACAGCAAAGGTAAGACGTATTTGCCGTTTTGGCTCCGTAAAGCTAAGTTGTGTGTTGTCTGGGTTTGCCTTCGCTGCCCTGAGTTCTGGTCGCATAGTGATGATACTTATACCTCTAGAATCTGTGGAATCTCAGCTTTCATTTGATATCTTGTGCAGATCCGATAAGTAATAAAGTATTTCTACCGTAAGGCAGGGTTGCCAACTCTCACGCATCTGGCGTGTGACACACGCTTTCACTCTCAATCTCACGCTCTCACGCTGCCCAAACTATTCTCACGCCAAAAACAAGATGAACCGGCGATCGTTTTTGGTTGGTTATTTACAATGTTGAGTTGACAGCTGCTCAAGCTGTCGATCCGCTCCCTCCCCGCCCCCACCACTCTTAACAACGTTAACAGACAGCAGAGCAGTGGGAGCCGGTTGGTCAATCCCTGACCCGTATTGCGCATGCGCAGATCTAAGATCTAGTAGAAATGATAAAGTAAAAGTCTGCTGCTTATTGTTCTACTAGGCCAAAATAGAGTCAAAGAGTATATGAGAGTGAGAGTGTGTTAATTAATATATTTGGCAGTTTGGAGTAAGTCTGTAGATTTGTTTGTGTGTGTGTGTTTCATGTATAGGCCTCTCACGATAATTAATTTTGTTGGATACATTTTCCCGGAAATTATTGCGATAAACGATAATATTGTCGGCACCGTTGTATGACCATTTTAGACCACTGACATAATAATAATATATAATAATAATTCAAGTACATCCTTTCAAACTGCTAGTCACATCCTCATGTAAATGGCAATTAATCGAGGTCAGAAAAGTTATGGAGTTCATTTTTATTTATCGTACGATAAGTCAATGAATTGCTTATCGCGACAGGCCTATGCACACAATAAAAAACAGTGGAAACAAACATGTGTTTGACTTTCATCAGTGAATGAAACTTTGTGCCCTTTACAGTTTGTGTCCAATATTGTGTATTTGTATATATTGTATATATATATCATATATATATGCTAAGGTCCCGCTCCTGACACGATAGCAGTCATTTAGTGCGCATATGTGTAATTAAACCCATGATATCAAAATCTCACTCCAGCCAGGTACCCAAAGTTGGCAACCCTGCGTAAGGTCTGTGCTACGTGCGTTAGCATTTTTTCGCTCAGCGCTAATTCAGAGGCTTGGTATTACCCTTGTGTTTTGTTTAGCTAAAAATGGTTCATATCGTCAGTTAGCTAAGTTTCTTCCCGTTAAGTGGGTATGACACATTAATAGGTTGTTAAATGTCAAGAAGCCCTGAGACACAGTTTCGTGAAAAAAAAGCCTGAAAACTCTGATAACCTCTTGACAAGACACAGATTGAGTTGGCTAAACAAAGTGTAATATAACCAAGGAGAGAATAATGATTTACAATTCAAACCATCCATATACAAATATACTGATACCACATCCGTAAACATAATTGTCACACTGTTGAAAGGCAGTAAAATAATGTATTACGTTTATATAATTTCCTGTTGAAGATGCAATGAAAGTCACAAAACCACTCAACACTTTAACCTTGTGTAGAAGTTGAGTTCCATGAAGACAACAGCAGTGAGTTTCTTGGGACCCAGCTGTGATGAGGATATGAGAGTGGGAAACACCACCTGCCTGCGAAAGGACCCTTTTCATGTTTCTGCTCTGAGGGCAAGCGGCAGGAAGCCTGACCCCTCTGAGAAGGGCTGTCAACCCTGCCCTTCAAGCACAGACACTGCTGTCAGCCTGGCCGGGGCAAAGATTAAAGGGAAATTGTAGGGGGAGTCCTTGGCACATTTTGGACTCCAACATTATGTTTGCAATTTTGTACCACCTGTGGACATGCTACGAGTAGCATGGACTGTGTGCTTTTGATTGATCCGCGTGGAACTATGACCTGGAAAGGTTCTGTAGGCTCCTATCTTTATTAGAAAGCCTGCAGCTAGCTCCCACTGAAAGCAGAGAGTATTTCCCTCCAAGTCTTGTGTTTCAGCCTCCCTGACATGAATACTAAGTAATCTCTCCATGGCTTTCTTCCTTTATCCACACTTAACCCTTTGACCAATTGACTGCTTTGCTTTGTTGTCAATCTGCCTTCACAGTGATGCACATGCCATGCTTCTCATTAGAGTGTTGTTATTCGAACTGCAATGCATAGTACGCTGTCTACTTGTCAGTGTACAGGGGGTGTGTTGTGTATCAGACGCTACAATCCTCCCTTCTCACTATCTGGGTTCTAACAAGGCCAGGGTAGCAGCTAGATTGACAGCTGCTGGGGCATTTTAACAGGCTTGGTGTTAAACTGCTAACTCTGAGGAGGCATATGAATGATTGACTGCCAAACCACGCAGAACATAAGCCCACTGCCTTCACTGAAATAATTTTCCAACTGACCATAAGCTTTCACAAAGAGAAAAAAACAACATATTCAGCTATCTCTATAGATACAGATTTTAACGTTTAACTACATTTAAGTTTCGAGAATTGAAACAGATGTTTAAATGACATTTTGTGCCACCATTTCATTGCAATGATCAGTCATCCAGAAGCTTTTTGTAAATGATAATTATTATAAATAATTTATACAAACAGCTCTAAAACTATTTGTTTTTCCAAATACTGTCATGAAGAATCCTTGCATTATTAATGATCCTAAACAAATGATCATGCATTCATTGTTGCATGAATTATTTGTGGATCAATAAAATAATTTGTAATTATCATTAAATGCTACGTTTTTTATTTTCAGCCTGGGTGCCAAGCCTTTTCTCACTAAGAAAAGTGTTTTCTTTAAAGGTGTGAAAGTGTTGCTAGAAAAGTTTTACAATGGTTGTCAATTTCTCCTCAGAAGTATTCTGGCACATGTGTGAGTGGCAAGTAAATTAAGAAGCAAATGAGAACACTAATGCTACAGTACAATTTGCCAGTTCTTTTTCTCTCACCTCCCTGCCGTTCCAAAAACAGAGGGGAAGTCGTAAACACCATTTGTCTGTGCACATTACATGTCTGCTGTTATAGTCCCAAATGAAGGCCCAGTATGTGGCTCCATTCAACAGAAGATGGTTACAGGCCTTGTTAATTGGACTTGGCTCAGTTCTCCATGAAGCCTTATTGCCGGCAGGAATGACTGAAGTCTGTTGGGCCAGAATTGGACCTTACATAGAGACACACACACCAACTGCTTTATATGGAAATTGATCAATAAAATCGATTTGTTACTAAGATCAAAGCATCTTTTTATTCCACAGCCTTTCTTCAGCTATGAGCAAAGAACTTAAAAGTGAAAACAATTGTATGCTGGCTACGTCACTCCTTATGATACCCTCAAAGTGATCTTCAAGTGCAGGAAAACTGCAGTCCCTTTGAAGTTTCTATCGGATCAGAAGCGGGTTGATAGCTGCAGTTCAGTCAAGGACAGCAGGATATGTCAAGGGTTCTTTTGTCTCTTAGAGAGAAGTTGAACACTTCTGCAGGTAAGCCAGAAAAAACACCCTAGATAAACAAGATAAAGCCTTCCTCCTGTCCTCCATATAGGATTGCAGACACTTCTAGATAAACAAAATACTAACACAAATCAACTTTGGTACAACTCAAGCCAATGCAGCATATCTAAAGAAATACACTACAATTCTACATGTCTAGCTTTCCAACCGCGGCTTAGCGTGTTACAGTATTAGCGACTGAGCCAGGATGGTCCTGCCCCGCTGCAGAGAGTGAACGGCATTCACTGGTATGATTGGATTGAGGCAGACCTAAGCGTAGCTCGAGCTGCACTTATCAGCTAGCTGGCAGATAGGACTTGTCATACTGCCTGTCAGATCTGATGAGGGGACCAGAAGCTTCACAATGGAGCTAAAATGCAATCTCCTCCTCTGCAGCTGCATCGCCTGCCTCAGGGACACGCTTATTAGACTTTGTAAACAGCCAAATGTGAGCGCTAAACTGTAAGAGCTACTGTCAGGCAGGCTGCCTCAGCCACTTAGCCAAAGCTGGGAGCAATTCCATATAAAACTACTGTTGTAATAAAGGGACTTACAAGAAAACAAAGACTAAAGTGAATGGTAGGGCTGATGGAAGAACATGTGGTCAGGGGAAGTCTTCAAGAAGCTTGAGAACACACGCTAAAGCTGTATTTCACAGCAGTACAAAGTTGGAAGCAATTTATTTGAAGCCCACCTTTTCAGCACGTACAAGCAGCTAATACATCTGGAGCACATTCAAATGTCTTTGTAAATAAATATAAGGGAAATATAAGAGTTTAGGAGAAGCAGGGCTGGGTCCAGATTTATGGAGAAAGGGAGATATATGCTGTGTCTCCTCCCTCTCATCATGGGCAGCGTAAGATCACTGGCTCGTAATGGACAAGCTAAGGTGTTAGCTAGGAGTCAGACACGTCAAACATGGCTATACCAGGATATAGCAGTCAACAACACTTCCATTGATGGCTTCAGGACTGTTCAGGCATTTCCTTGAAAAACGTTTCCATTAACGTTTCCAACATTTACTTTGATGGCTTGGGCTTGGGATTGCACCTAGAGCTTCACCATGTCTTCATTATGAGCCTAATTCTTCATTATGTCTCAACCATGAGTCTGAGTCTGGCGTGTAGGAACGTCCTGCCTCTTTCCTGTGCCTAAGATGTTGATATCTGTGTCCCAGTGGCTACAAGGACTCTCATTGCACATTTTACTTCAACTTATGCTTATATAATTATGTATTTATTTTATTCTAATATGGTGCAATGCTCACAAAACCTAATTTTGATTGATTAATTAATTGATTGATTGATTGTTAAGTGTATCCATGAAAAAGTTTAACTTCTCATTTCTTATACTGTATAAAGACTGTTTATAAGTGTCATTGTGACGGCACACCTTGTTTTGTGGACTACTGTTTTTAAGCCTCGAGGTTTAGGGTTAGGGTTTCAACTAAGAGACTAGTGTTGTTGACCAACCAGTTTTGTTGGGCTTTTCTTTTGTTTAGTCAAATAAACAACATTAACCAACCATTTGGATTATCATTTGTATTTGTAATCTGGGTGTACATTTAGAGATGAAATTGATAATGCTTTTAATTTAGGGAACTTAATTTTGTAGGAGGTTTGCATTTTATATAATGTGAGATATAATTTGTATTTGTTGAATTCTAAAATGCGATGTACACATTTCTTAATACTTATAATTGTTGATAGACGCATTAATTAAAACTTAAAAGTGTTTAATTCTATCTGCTTATAACTAAAAAGCCTGTCAGAAATGGCCTTTTCAAAAGTAAGGTTTTAGAATTGAGGTTTTAAACTTTTAGGTGAGAGAGTTTAGAGAGGTGTCTGCCACTGAGGCATTATTCTGACATACTTTTGCCTTGCAGTACACTGGCATGTCTACAAAGGAAATAATGAGGGACGGAATGAGAAATAGAGGTCTCCACAAAGCAGGACTGATTATCCTTTATTATCCTGTTCCTGCACTTTTAACTCTCACATCCAACCACCCATGAATACTATACAGAAACCACAGCCTTGATCTTTCTTTGTATTTTGTATTAATTCTTTATTTGTTCCCTGTATTCCCTTTTAAATATAATCCCTCTTTCTTGTTCTCTGATTATCCCTTTCACCAAAAACCTCCCGTTCCCCATAAAATATGACATTTAAACAGGGGGACATGCATATGGGTCGCCGGAGGAGGCCCAGAGATGTTTAATATCTAGCTGAGTACAAAGAGCGAAGGAGAAAGGGACCAGGTTGACGGGAGACTTGCTCCTTTTTCCAAGGAGCACGCAGTCTCTGTTCTGCATTTTCTGAGATCATTAATTTCTCCAAAAGAGATCTCCCCGGGTGCGACTCATTCACATGCAGATGGCACTATTCCTCGGGAGCTCTATTGCTCTTTTTCTCTCTTTCCATAAGGCCATTTAGTGCTCCATTTTCTCTTTTTTCGCTGTGTCGCTCCCTCCTATATTAAGCAAACGGTTAGCTCGGCAGCCTTAGGTGACATAGCACTCATATTTCAGCACTGGGGAACGGAGTAATGCTATGGATACATTACATGAGAATGTGTCTCTTTTAAGTCAGGGAGGTCTTCACTTAGTGATACAGGCATTTTTCTGTGGAGATAATTCCTCTTATCTGTCCTCTGTTCTTTGCTTGCCAAAATATTTTATTCCTCCCACTTTACACATGACTCAGTGTCTGTGATATGTTGGTGTGTGTTGTAGATGTCATGCGGTTGTTTAAGTGGGTTTAGCCTGTACCGCTTTTCTTTGCTGCTGTCGTCTGCGTCTGACTGTTAAAGGGCTCTGTGAAACCTTGTTTGCGTCTCCTCTGTGTCTAACAGCAGCCCCGCATTGGTGTGTTCCTTGGTAGTAATTAGTAATTAGTGACCCGTTACTGCTGCATTTGTGCCGTAAGCCAGAGACGTTAGCTGCAATCCCCCCCGCCCCCCCCAACCCTCTCTCTTCCGAGTTCATATCTAACCTGATAGACTTTGATGACACGCTTCTTTGAAGACCTGATCAAAGACGAGAGACTTTGATGAGAGTGATGTTTGCTGTTGGTGAGGAGGTAAGGAGGAATACCAAACGTCTTTTCCAGTGAGAGGCAGACGGAAAGAGAGAGCGATAGAGATGGATAGGAAGAAAGCATGCACCACATTCCAAACAACTTTTTATTTATATCAGAATGTTTATTTGTTTAGGTATGTTAACATATGATAATCAAGGATGTTTTTGGATGTTCTGTAGAAATTGTGTAACTTAAAGTGGACCTATCATGCTATATTTGAAAAATATATTGTAGGGCCATACCTATATAAAACATGTCTGTGAAGTTTTATTTTCAAAATACCAAACAGATCACCCATTGTAGCCATGCCTCATACTGCTCAAACCCCTCTTTTGCAGCCCTGTTAGAGAAACGCGGATTTTGGGTCCTTAGCTTGAAAAAAAAGAAAGAAGAGGAGGCGGAGCTAATGCCTGATCAGAATTCTACCGGAGATAAAGTTAAATTCGGTTGTGATAAAACGCCATCCTGTTTAAACCACGTCAGGGATTATTTCTGAAATAGTATGGAGCTCAAATGCTTTTTCTCTTGCAGGTTTATCACAAGGTGAGTTCTTTTTTTATTTCCTGCTTTTTAAACACATGTGCTCTACAGCAGGGGTTCCCAACCCCCGGTCCGCGGACCGGTACCGGGCCGCGGACCGGTACCGGGCCGCGGAGGTGTTACTGCCGGGCCACGAAATAGCTGTGAGTTTATCGTAATATTTGCAGAATTATAAATATATAAAAATATTTTATCATAATATTTTTTTTTTAAAAGTGTTTAATTTCCGCACCTATGCCACCAGTCATATTATTTCATCCAGTCGTTAATCTTTCACCAGAAAACCGTTGAAAATGGCTTTTATGATGTTCCGAGGGATTCGGCGGCTCAGCCTCTTGTGCGCACGAGAATGTTACCGGTGCGCCAAGTAGGAAGAGGAGCGCACAGGAGACAACCGTTTGATTGCAGACTGTTATGTTTATGTGGGGAAATTGTGGTGCATACATTATTTGAGATATATTTCAAACTCGGACTTCATTTTAAGGACATGTCGGCCAGGGGTGTAGAGCTATTTGTTTAAGCACCGGATTGGCAAAACAGGAGTAAACCAGTCTGCCTTGATCTATGAATTAATGTCCGGGACTCTCACAGTATCTGTGGCCCGCAGCTGTTTTATAGAAGGAAAACCTCCTTCACTTCATGAAATGGCTGCAGCATCAGGAGGCAGCGGGACACACACACACCTCTCTACACACATCTCTACACACATCGAACTGCCCGATTACTCCCCCTTTTATTAGTTTTATGAAGGAGATGTCCAGTCAGTCACCAAGGCGCATGATGTGTGTGTGTATGTGCTCTGCTCAGCTCAGCTCTGTGTGTTCGGTGTGTTTGTGTCTGTCCGACACCGGCATTTGTTTTCAAATGTTTATGAACAGTAATTTACACACATATGGCTAACTCCATATATGCGGCTGTTCCCAAAATAAATTAGTTTAATCTTAATCTCGATGTAGTGCTAAATGCTGTCGGAGTGCACCGGAACGAACGACACTATCATAATATCTTCTGAAAACAAATGCCACACACACACACACACACACACACACACACACACACACACACACACACACACACACACACACACACACACACACACACACACACACACACACACACACACACACACACACACACACACACACACACACACACACACTGGCGACCGGACATTTCCTTCATAATGCGCCTTCTCCTCGTTTTCCCAGCATTCACTGATTATCCGTAAATCATACAAACAAAACCAAAACGTTGATTTATCTGTTTTCCCGTTTTGGTTTAAAAACTGAATAACGTCGGTTTTTTGGTTTTCCGAAAAACCAAAAAACAACACCGGTTCTTTTTTAAACTTTGTTAATATGTTTTGGATGCATATTGTTCTAGTATTTGTTCAGGCTGTTACATACAATTAGCCTCTGTTGCTACCTGCTGGTGGTGAGTAAATATTAAAATCAGTTAAAATTGACAACCGGTCCGCGATTTTTTTTTGATGTATCTGCCGGTCCTTGGCACAATAAAGGTTGGGAACCCATGCTCTACAGTACAGGTTAGCTCTGAGTGTTAGCGAGGCTTGCTAATGTAAACAAAGACGAGATTACGTCCTAAACACGTCAGGCATTGTTTCTGACCGCCGCTATGACGTCACAGCGGATGGACACGTCACAGCGGACGGAAATCTGTATCCGCTCGTTGTACACCCGTTTTTAAAAGATTTGGGTACAGAGGAAAAGAGAGAGGGTTTTATTTTCTGACGCTGCGTGAGTTCCCCGACGCACCGGGGACACAGCGAAAAAATGCTAACGCACTCTAGGTATAAATCAATCGATATACTTATCGGATATGCACAAACAAGCTTATGCTAACAAGCTGA
Source organism: Trematomus bernacchii (assembly GCF_902827165.1). Classification (NCBI taxonomy): domain Eukaryota; kingdom Metazoa; phylum Chordata; class Actinopteri; order Perciformes; family Nototheniidae; genus Trematomus; species Trematomus bernacchii. The sequence goes on along the minus strand of NW_022988097.1, from coordinate 5,930,750 downwards.
GATTCCACAGATTCTAGAAATATAAGTATCATCACTGAGCAATCAGAACTCAAGACAGGGGAAGCAAATACAGACATCACACGACGTAGCTTTAGGTAGCAAAACACGGAGATATGCTCACCTTTTGCAGAATAACAATTCTGATAAAAAACGAGAAAAACGCGGCTGAAGGTTAATCCATAGGTTAATCCAATGTGTCTGTCACTTTGAAAAAATTATTGATGATCCATAATTCCATTTTTATGTCAAAAACTGAGTTTTCATTAGCTGCTAATGGTAGCTTCCAGAGTGTATGACAGCTTCCTGTTTTGTCTCCTTGGATACGAGTCCAAACAACTCACAGACTGCAACGGGCGCTGACGTAGGCGCCCAGTGACCATCAGATTTGACAACGCTGATTGGCTGAAATTATGTTTCGGCGGCATAGTTTAATGATAGCAACAGTTGGCTTCTGCTGCACATGCTGCACTCTCGTCTGGGCGCTGTGCATAGCGCCCAGACGAGAGAGGGTAATGATACACGGGCAAGGCCAGGCAGGAAACATGTGACTTATCAGTAACTTTAGATATCGTAACACAATTTTAAACGAGATTTTATTGTAGATTATACATTTTACTGATACCAATTATATAATATTTACCTTGTTTATTAAAAAAAAAAATAAAAAAAAAATATTTCTTTTTTAAATATATATATATATATATATTTTTTTTTTAATGTGGGAAGAGGGGGGGCGGCGCCCCTAGCGCCCCTATGGGCCGGCCGCCACTGGTCACGACATTTAATCTATTGATTCATGTTCACCCACACGATTTTCCCCTTTTTTTCGTGTCACACAGAACGATTTAAAGGCAATGTATTTCTATATGTTTCGTGCCTGCAACACGTCTTTTTGTCCGGTCGGGTCTTGGAAGACCGGAAGCTGTGTGGTTCATAAAAACATGTTCTTTATATATACAGTCTATGGTTCTTACTCAATATCAAGCCATAATGTCGGACTTTTTTTGCCGTCAGTGAGGAAAAGAAATGGGGCTCAGAGCCTCAGAATACTGAAATCTGTATTTTTTTTAAATCTTTTTTTCCTTCTAATTTGTTATTCTTTTCTAAATAACACACTGTTATTTACTCAACAATAACACACAATTATCCTTGTTTTTATCTATTTGTTTAATTCCATAATCTCTGTTTTTTTTGGCGTCCGTCAGGAACTGAATTTCAAAATAAAAAGAACCGGAAACAGACGTAGGCCTATATGGGACATTTCGAGCATCATTGCGATACACAGCCACTGAACTGATTACCCAAGATCCTCAGCTATGGTTTAAGCTCGGTGATTGGATGTTTTAGCCGCAATGCACGTTGGGATATGGTGTTAATGCGATATGAAATCCGAAAAACATTTCGGAGTTTAGGATGGCCGAAGAAACTACACTACCCATAATCCCCAGCTATTGTTTGGGACTACAGTCCCCGTGATTAATCTTCAAGCTCTGGGATTGGATGTTGGAGTGGCAGTGCGCCAAGGTTACGCCGTCAAACAGCTCTTTGAAATGGAACGAAACCACGGCAGACTATCCAAAACTGGATTGGAACGGGACCAGACCCCCCCCCAGAACTACACATGCTGGCTATTGTGTTTCGCAAGATGTTCTATGGGACGTCTCTACTGGGAACGTTTTCGTTTTCCCCACAATTAGAAGTTGCCAGTATTAAACACATTGGTGTTATCAAATGTAAAACATATAATTAATAAATGGGTGAAAATCGCTTGTGCTTTGTTATTCTACTCCACTACAATTCAGAGGTTAACCTGGTATTTTTACTCGACTACATTTATTTTAGTTAAAAGAAGACCTTAACCTAAAGTTTAAATAAATGTTAATTAGTTTTTCTGTTTTGCACATCCTCCTATTAAAGCTCCCATGTCATGCTTTTCCGGTTATTACCCGTCCCCTTGTGTGTTATGAAGGTTTTTATGCATGTAAACGGTGTGTAGAGTCAAAACCCTCAAAGTACACCCTGTAGCGAGTAAAACTCTAACACAGAAAATACCTCCCCAAAACGCCTCGTTGGAGATACGTCACTGCCCATTTGAGTCTTCCATTTAGTTCCGGGTACGCCATGATGTCATGCGGTACCCGGAACGAAATGGACCAATCCCGAAGAGCTATGGCCACACCCAGCGGCGCTGGCCGCACCCTCTGCCAGCCTAACATTTACTGTTGGAAGCTCTGGTTCAGTTCACAATCGATCCAGTCATGCCAATGCCAAGGACCTGTTTCCTGAAATGTGAGGGGAAATCTGAGCTGTTTGTCCTACCGACGGAAGAACCACGACGAAGTCAGTGGTTGAAATTTCTTTTTAACACTGTTCCTTCAGAGGTTCGAAGAACCGGCATTTCACAGACGAAAGCTTCCAAAACATTGCCCAGTTTGAAGCCGGATATGCACAGCATTTGAAACTGAAGAACGATGCTATTCCTAGTTTGTTTGGACCGTTTGGAGCAGGGGAAGATTCGGGTACACAACCTGTAAGTTTGCATTGTTATTTGTGTATTTATCAAACAAGACTGTTTTAAAGACTGTGTAAACTGTGTTGGACTGCTAAGCCATTGACACAGTGCTAACTGTGCTAACTAAGTTGCTAGCGCTTCCATATATCAACTCTAATATCAGCCGATGGCCTTGCATACATGTATCTCATAGCAGGAGAATGTCTGCATTCACACACAACCGTGCGGTCAGTCGCGAAACGTAATTACTAGGGCTGTCAAGTTAACGCGTTAATAACTCCTAACACTAGGATGGGTCAAATGCAGAGAAACTATTTTGTTACATAGTACCTGTACTACGTAATGACAATAAATTCAATCTTCTTCTTCTTCAATTAAAACAATAATTCAATAACGTGCTTTAACCACTAGGCGGTGCACATGTGACCCACACAAAGTGTAATCACAATTGTATGTGTATAATTAATATGATTTAATATGACCTGTTTAACAATGGACAGCAGGGGGCAGTAGATGGCAGGGTATCACTGCCGCAAAGGGGTTGGTTATTATTTACGCGTCTGCCGTAAAATGTCTGACGTGATGACGGAGCTGTCGTTAGCTTGCCATTCTGGCAAGACCCGCCAAACGAGCAGTAAAAGGCATTCTCTGCTCATCATTTCTCCTGTTCTACAGGTCAGTAATGTGTACAGATTGTCACAAATGTTATAAATCGCAATGTCTTAAGTTTGAAGTGATGTTTAGATGTTGTTTATTATGTTTAATGCCGCGTAGAAGACCACCTCGTGGTGTCTGTGTGTGTATGTGTAATGGCGGTCGCTATTTAGATGTAAGACCACCTCGTGGTGGCTGTGTGTATGTATAATGGCGGTTGCTATTTAGATGTAGTAGACTCACGCTCCCTGATGAAAGTGAATGCAAGTTAATTGTTTATAGCTCCTGTGCACTTTATTAGCTACCTATTTTCAGTGTTTATATTCCAAATGACAAGGTGTGTTCTGTATTATCGATAGCCTATGTGCAGTCGTTCTTTAATTATTGTAAATGCTTGTTAGATGCTAATGCTAGCACATTTTAGACTAATGCTAATAGTTATCCTGAAAAGGTACTTAACAGTACATTCTTATTTTTAGTCATGAAGTTAATGACATTTGGTTATAGACAAATGTGTTTATTTTGAATACTTCAAGCATGTTAAAAGTATATTTTGAAGACATGAACATATAAACATGTGTTTATATTGAGAGTAGGAAAAGGGCAAGAACAATTGTGTTTTGTTTTGTGCCAATTGTGAATAAATTCTGGCAAGACCCGCCAAACGAGCAGTAAAAGGCATTCTCTGCTCATCATTTCTCCTGTTCTACAGGAACATAATCTGTCATCGCGCCCTGCATAGTGGGGCCTGCTACACACACAAGGTACACACATGATGTGTAGTTTTATTCATGTTTTCACATAATTGTATTCTATATTATTTCAGACTCAGTATTTACATTCTTATATTCAAAGAAAATCAGTAATATCTTTAAAAACTACAAGTCCTTTTCTATCAGCTGTGCACCGTTATGGTGTAAATATAACCAATCTACGAATTGGATCAAATATAAAAGTCAGCCGAATTAATGTTGATACTGCAAGGAGACGTATTGTGTGAAGAGAAATTGAAGATGTTGTTTAATTGCTGATATATTTATGATCCACGTCACGTATTCAGTTTCGGCGGAATTTATTCCAGTTTGTCCAAAGGTCTTCTAATCAAGGCTCTATAAATAGAGAACTACGGCAGATGTGTAATATGTAATGCAGCCAAACCGTGTATTACAATGCCGTTATGTGATGACTTTCAAAGAGAAAAGCAAGCACACTCGGAATAAAGTATTATTATTTTTTTTTTTAAATGTTTTTCGGATTTCATATCGCATAAACACCCCAACGTGAATTGCGGCTAAACAATCCAATCACCGAGCTTAAACCATAGCTGAGGATCTTGGGTAATCAGTTCAGTGGTTGTGTATCTGTTTCCGGTTATTTTATTTTGAAATTCAGTTCCTGACGGACGGTAAAAGTCCAAGATTATGGAATCAAACAAATAAATAAAAACAAGGATAATTGTGTGTTATTGTTGAGTAAATAACAGTGTGTTATTTAGAAAATAATAACAAATTAGAAGGAAAAAAAGATTAAAAAAAATACAGATTTCAGTATTCTGACGCTCTGAGCCCCATTTGTTTTAAAAACAATAATCGTGGCTTGATATTGAGTAAGAACCATAGATAGACTGTATATATAAAGAACATGTTTTTATGAACCACACAGCTTCCGGTCTTCCAAGACCCGACCGGACAAAAAGACGTGTTGCAGGCACGAAACATACTACCAATATAAATACATGTGACACGAAAAAAAGGGGAAAATCGTGAACACGAATCAATACATTAAATGTTGTGACTATAACACGAAATGCCGTGAGACTGGGTTGGCTTGTTACAACTTGTATTTGCCGTACTCGCCTTTAACTGTTACCTCAGGTTAACCTCGCCCCCCTCAGACGTAAGCGTGACGTATGCGTGACGTATGCGGTTCTTGCTTCTCGACCGACAATTGTTTGGTGCTCGAAAGGAACCGGATTCCGAACACTCCGCTGCGGTGTGAACAGGAAAAACCGGTGCTTTTCAGGCTCTAGCTCCGAACCGGCCCTGGAACCGCGTTGGTGCATCAGAGCTCAGAGCTCCCCATTGACATCAGGACAGCAGAAAGCCTACACATCTTCCGGCGCAGACTGAAAACCCATCTCTTTCAACTCCACTTCGAACAATACAATTACTAACAAAGCACTTATATACTAATAAAGCACTGGCTTATCTAAAGCCAGTTGAGTAGCAGGAAGAAAACACTGCGGATTATCAAAGACCCCCATCACCCCAGCCACAAACTGTTCTTTCTGTTGCCGTCTGGCAGACGTTACCGCAGCATCCTGGCAAAGACAAGAAGATTCGGAGACAGTTGCTTCCCGCGGGCAGTGAGACTGTTAAACAATTGAACTGCTGAAACAACTTCAAAACATTCATCTGCTACTCAGTAGTATGTATCTAATATCTAATATATATCATTCCAATAACTTGTAGACTCGTACTGCACTATTCCACATGCTCACTTTATTTTATAACTATTTTCCTTTTTGTATTGCTCTTGCTATCTGTATTGTTATTATGTTGCATTGTTGGAGAAGCCTGTGACATAAGATTTTCAACAACATAATTACTCTGTAGCTATGTCAGTTTGACAATAAAGAACCTTGAACCCTTGAACCTTGAACTTGAAATGTTTTGGCTCTATGAAACCTGATGTACTTATATGATTCTGTTTTCTTCAAGTTTGTATCTTCTTGGTCGAATGCACTTATTGTAAGTCGCTGTGGATAAAAGCTTCAGCTAAATGCAATGTAATGTTAAGTATAACCATGGAAAGTCACACTATAGTCAACAACCACCTGGATGACTTCTGATACTGAGGTAGAGAAAGGGAGAAATGTATCGCTATAATTATTCAGATGTTGTTCGTATTTATTTAGAGTGCATCGTCTGTTCATATCTTATTAATGTATTCATCATGTTAACATCCCTAATCTGTGGAACGTGAACACAGAAGTTTCATACACTCTCTTTGTTTCAGTCAACATTAAACATAATATTGTTCACAGATCACAAGTATAAATATAGTTTAAGAAGCCTAAACAAATCCAGCTTGAAAGATGAAAACAGACAAAAACAGGAAATCGGACGGAGAGGTGAAAGAAGGAAAAAAAGAGCATAGTGACGCGAGGTGAAACAGGTGGAAAATGAATTATGTCAAACATCACCAGCGCACCGCCTCTCCGGCTGTCATATTGGCCTTGTATCTGATTTTTATTGTTGTTGTGTTTTCCCCTTTCATACCCGTTATACTGTCTACACTGGTGTCTTCGTGTGCCAGGTGAGAATAAAACCGGGGACTGGGCTCGGCATCTGTATTCAGGTGCACTAATGGAATCACTGAGGCTAAAATGGCAGGAGGTGAAAGGTGAGTGCACAGAGAACAGCAGATCGACAGCTCCACACCACTGCTGCTGCTGTCGCTCTGCCAAACCACTCAGCTGTGATGGTATGGGAAGTGTGTGTGTCTTATTGTGTGTTTTCATATGGCGAATGAGCGAGAGGTTTTTTGTGTTTCTGAGGGTTATGGAAGGCGATCAATTATTTTTGTTCACAGGCATTCGTCTTTCGTTACTTATGCTCTGCTGTGGGTCTTGAAAGATTTGCTATTAGGAGTGATGTTTTGGGAGTAACAAAATAGCTATTGACTTTCATGAATACACTTGAAGGCTTTTCTGACATTTCATAATATACGTAAACTCTACCAAAGATGTTGTTCTCGACAATGTGTAGTTGGATATAATAATGAGTATTTAATTTCTCTCCACACTTTACTTTTGCTTGTCTTTGCCTAGAGAAATACAGAATAGTTTGTTTCTGCATCAGAGAGTTATTGGTTGCTGTAATTATTATTTACTGTTGCCAACTGTGGATCAGAAGAGCTTGAAGCCAGGATAATTAACAACACATTGCTCTATAGTGCTACCAGTGGGATTATTTCAAGTATGAAAACCCTCTTTAAACATACACATGGCATGCAAGTGTTGCATTTACATAAACAAGGGTGAACTTTAAAATGCAGTTATCAAAAGTAGTTTTCTTATCTCTAGGGATACTGCAGAGTTTTTGACATTTTACGTATTACAGTAGTATTGTAAGGTTCTTGGACAAACTTTAATAGGTGTGAATAGATCGGATTTCCTATTACACATTACCCAGAAAGGTGAAAACAAACCCACCCAAGCTTTTTTTTGGGGTAATGGAGAGTTCGGAGCTTACTGTACCCAACACTACTAATATCCTAACCTTTCTATACTTCACAATCAAACACTGACATTGACAAGTCAGTCATATCTTAAAGTTGTATCCAATTTGATTTCAGAACGCCAGTGAATGCTACTCCTGCTAGAATCAAACCATTTGCTAAATCGCTTCCTGAAACAAATACCCCAGTCAGCTCTAAAATCAATTCTTGCATGTTTCACCGAGAAAGAAAAAAAAAAAGATATGTGCCTCAGCCAATCAGTTGTTGATCTGAGAGAAGGCTGTATAGAGGCAGATGTTGTGCATATGCTAAACAATTTGAGAAGAAATTGCATGTAGTTCTGTTCTGTTGTTGTGGGTTCAAATATCATAACATATAATGGTAAGATTACATATTTCCTAAAATAAATCAAAGATATTGTGAAATATCATCAAAAGATGGGTTTAAGTAAAGTAATGACAGCAGAAGAGATCTCGCAACAGGATTATGTGATTCACTATGAGCCTAAATGATAGGCCATATGTTTTTCACTTCTGTCAAATTAGAATTATGACTGACAGGCAGCTGCCACCATGTCTCTCATTGCAGCAAACACAGCCTGACATACACACATCGACCAGCTAAACACTGATGTGAGAGCCTGACAGATTTCTCATTAATCCTGCAAAACACGCAGTATCGGTGTGTGCTGACCTGTCCAAAATAACGTTGTGCTTGCATTTTTGGCAACTGAAGTTCAGAGCTGTCAGTTGGTCCAATACTTTGGCCCAGACTGAAATACTTGATTGGATATTATGAAGAGATCTGGAAGACACATTTGTGATCTCCAGAGGATAAATACTAACTTTGTCAATCCAAAGAAGACATGAATGGTTTCCAGACAATGAATCTTAATAAAATTACTGTTGGATTAACTTTATTATCCCACACTGAACACTGAATTTCTTTTGAGTGTGTGCACAACATTTCACCTTCAGGATTACAAAAATGAGACCTAACATCTCTCATGGATTGGCATGTAATTTGTACCCATTTCTGTCTCCCTCAGAATACATTTCTTATAGATTTGGTGCTCTTAACTTTTCTACTAGCGGCTATCAATCTTGAACGTGATACAATTGCTAAAAATAGGATCAACAGGGCAATAAACAAGGGCGGGCAGACGATCAAACAGCCACCAGTTTATCTAAATCACTATTTGGAGGGGAACTGAAAGTCAATGCACTTCTAATGTCTTTAATCTTTCATGGACATCTAAAACAGACACTTTGTGTTTAATTGTATTGCCTGCCTTCTTTTGAATTTGCCATACTGGCTGGCCTTTGTACAACTGGTTTACATGATTGTCTGCTGCTGCTCATGCTACCCCATTGAATTTACTCTGAGCAATGGTGTTCCAAGATCCCAGCAATTAACTTGGTTAAGTACAATGTTATCAGTGCAGATGGCCAGAGCTATTAAAATACAACTCAAATTGCAATAAACCCAGGTTTTGCTTTCAGCAGTATTGCTAAATTAGCATTGAATTAAATGACTCCTATAATTGTGAAAGGGTTGCTATTCCCCATTTAGCCAAGACACAGTTTTTCATTTTTGCAAACCACTTTGAATTGCCTTGTGTTGAAAGGTGCCACGGTATATAAATAAACTTGCCTTATCAAAATGTATTTTATCGTTTTCTTTTATCTGCTGGTATCACACTAAAATACATCAAACAAAACATTCAGGCAGCAAACGAGTCCTACACATTGTCCTCCAAAAGTTTAGTACAATTAATTTTTGAGCTTTTTCTTCTCTTTTAGCAGACAATGATAATACAGTGTCTTTCTAAGATTTGTTTGACTAAAGTTTGTAGAGCAATCGAAATGACTCATTTTTTAATAAAGAAGCTGCCGGCCTTGTGCAGGATAAATATGTGATAAGAAGGATGGGTTTTAATAGATGGCTGCAACATGGACACTTTAACTGTATCTCCTTGAACAAGTCTTTCAATGAGATTTTAATATTCATTCAAATATAGCGCATGCGCTATCCGTGCATGTAGCCTGTTGCAGTTGCTACTTGTTTTTTACAATTAAGTTGCGACTGTTGTGCGTGCTGTGCAGCAACTGCAGGGCTGCCTTGTAGACAGCTGGTCGCGTGCAAGCAGGCTAGCATAGCGGTTGGAACAACGGCTACCCCCACTGAATTCAGAAGAATAAGGACACAGATGGGGGTAAACTGAAGCGAAGACTAAATCTGCACCCAGCACTGCTGGGTGCAGATTTATGAAGAAAAGAAGATATAGGCCATGTCTCCCCCCTCCCATCAACGTAAGATCAATAGCTAATGAAATGGACAAGCTAACAGTGTTAGCTATAGGAGTCGGACGGAATATATGGAGTATAGTTTAATGTGCTTACGGAAACATGGCTTCACCAGGATATGATAACAACGTTTACTTTGATGGCTTGCAAACTGTTTGGTATGACAAGGATTACACCCAGAGCTTCGACATGTCTTAACCTTGAGCCTGAATCTTCACCATGAGGGTCTTAGATGCTTTGTTCCAGTGGACTTTAATCACATATTTTATTTTATTCTAATATGGTGCAACTGTCACAAAACCTAATTCCCTCCTGGTATTTTGATTCTTTCAGTATTATTACTCAAAAATGATTTCCATCCAAAAAAGCTAAAATGTTTACACATTTACACATTCAATTCAATTTGATGAAGTTATTTTATAGTCTGATCATTTGTCATTGATTTGCCAGCTTTGTACTTAGGCAAACCTTGAGAAAACTGTTCCTCTTTGCTCTGTTTACACCACTCAGAAGCACCAACAGAGTATTGGAGAACAAATGAATGTGGCATTGAAGTACCTGTTCCCCAGTCTGTTCCTCACATTGTGGCGCACGAAATGGGGACATGATGACAGCCTTAGCACCCATGTTATTTCAAGTGTCAAAAAGCACAAGCAGGAAGAAGCAGAAGGTCCTATAAAGTAAATTGGGCAGTTTTCATAACTAACCTCCCACCTTGGCTCACATTGCACTAGTCCCCCCCACCCTATTACTTTCTTTCTTCAGTTCCATCTTACAAAAATATAGCTTAGTTCTCCATGTTTGTTGCACCTCAAGGACACACAATGAATGTTGCTGTGAAACACTAAATGGTAACATGTTTGTATGTGGGAAAACTGCCTTTAAAAGGTACCCTGTGGAGAACATCGAACCATGTCTATATGCTATTTTTGTAGTCTGTTTCTACCCCACCCAACAACAACACACACAAACATATAATATGAGACAGTAACAAGTATCACCATCTCAGAAAGCACACATTTTATAGAAATAGCCACACATTCTCACTCCCAACTCGTACTATAGTGACGTTATGTCCGGATCCCTTGGCATCACTATCAAACGTAGTGGGGGGACCTTTAGCGTCAATTTTCAACTATCAGGGACTCCCATTGACTTGCATAGAGCTCCTTGAACTTTGGTAATAGACGAGTTGGGATCGCGGAGAAATGCTCTCCGCCGACCCATTCTCACAGCGTTTATCAACCTTTTTCTTACTCAATATCAAGCCACACATTGTTTTTACTTCTTTATTTTAATTGTATAATGTCGGACTTTTGTTGCCGTCAGTTAGGGGGAGAGTAGGGGCTCAGAATACTGAAATCTGTATTGTTTCATTGTTTTTTGCTTCTAATTTTGTATTCTTTTCTAAACTACACACTGTTATTTACACAACAATAAGACACAATTATCCTTGTGTTTATTTATTTGTTTGATTGTATAATGTCGGACTTTTGGAGTCCGTCAGGACCGAGGGTCGGAGCAGCTCATAGTAGTTACTTTAGAGAATGTTACACCCGGAAGTAAGTATTCTCTCCGCTTTGCTTGAAAAACCCCGTGATTATTCCTCAATCTCTGTGATTGGATGTTGGAGTGGCAGTGTGCCAAGATTACGCCGAGCGTCAAACAGCGCTTTGAAATGGAATGAAACTACGGCAGACTATCCGAAACTGGATTCAAACTAGTCGTCCCCCCCCCCCAGAACTACACATGCTGGCTATTGTGTTTCGCAACATGTTCTATGGCACGTCTCTACTGGGAATTGTAGTTTTAAAAGACGTTTTCGTATTTCCCATAATTAGAAGTTGCCAGTATTGAACTGTGTACATCCCTGGAGGTTTGGGGATAGGAAACACATTGGTGTTATCAAATTTAAAACATATAATTAATAAATGGGTGAAAATTGCTTGTGTCCATAATGGGCAGCATTAACATATACCCACATGATAGCTAAGGTCAGAAGAGTTTTATTTAATAGCTGGTCTTATGTCTCTGACCACGACTATTTTTAAATTGATAAGCCTGAAACATGCACTTGTCAAGGTTCAGAGGCACATTTTGCAAATATGGCAGTAGCCATCGATCATCTTAAGATAAGATATACTTTATTGATCCCAAGTTGGAACAATTTTCGTTACAGCAGCATGTGTAACAGTTGTAAATATGCAGTGGTGTTTATTTGTAAATCATTTAGTATAATCACACAAATTCTGTGTTTTATATTTAATAATTCTGTGTTCTTCATTTATTGAATGTTCAATACCTGACAAGGTCAGAGATGAAAAATGTCGGAGATTAAACTTGGGTCGCAGGTTCCTCAACAGTGCATTACAAGACATCTATCAATATGTGTGTACCTCCACCATTAAACTGTCATATTCTGCACATTTCTTATACTATCTTGTTACGTGCCGTAGTGTGTGTGGGTGTGTGTGTGTCTTTCTCTCTCTCCCTCTGATTCTCCAGGTGCAGCCTGATTGTCTCCAGGTGCAGCCTCTCCCCCAGGTGCTCCCAATCCCCAATCAGGGCCTCCTTAAAGGACCTGAGGAAGGCTGCAGTGGCCTCTCTCTTTCTCCTCTGGCTGCACGGGTGCAGCACGGCGTCTTGGGTCTCTGTGTGGGACCTGTGTGTCTATTATTGTTGGATTAAATCTCATGTTGTGAAAAAAGAGATCAGTTTCCTCTCTTTTTTCTCGTGCTGGTCGTTCTGTGTTTTGTTACTCCCCTTCGTACCCCTAGATTTTGGAGGGAACGTAACAAATGGGGGCTCGTCCGATCTTTGAGACAAAGAGTGAGTATCTGTTTGTGGTTTAGCGTTGATATTGTGTTTGGTAGCATTGGCTGTGAAGTATCTTGCTGTTTAAAAGCTTCCTCAGTTTAGATAGGGGAGTGTCTAGCTGGGCTGAATCAGTCTTTCCTTCAGGCACTCATTTTTTATTTTGCCTTTTTTATTTTCGGGGTAATCCTGGGTGGGGATTTATTCCCTGTTGGGGGCAGGCGTTTCAGGGTTTCGGCCGCTGATGTTTGCCTTTAAAGTCGCCTCGAGCCCGGCACGCTCCAGAAGATAGTTAGGTAAGTTTGGTAGGCAGAATCTGGGGAAGTTTGTTAAAAAAAAAAAAAAAATTGTCAGTAGCCGTTAAGGATGGCTTTTGTTTTGGAGCAGTTTGTGGCCAGTCCTACTGTGGGTCAGCTAGACTGGTGTAGGAAGGTTGATTTGCGGTTAGTTGCTGACAATTTTCACGTTTCTGTCTCCTCTGCTCTTGTTAAAAGTGAACTCAAGGCTACTTTGCTAACTGGACTAGTTGAACAGGGGGTTTTGAGTCTGCCTACTTTAGTGGAATCTCCTGGAACGGTGGCCGGGGCTGTAGCAGCAGTATCTCATGGTGGAGGCCGCGTTGGTGTTACTCCAGGTGTTCAGAGTGCTACGGAACAGGCAAAACTTTTCAACAGGCCTCAGTTTGACTCGTTTTCGGCAGGGTCCTCACCTACGGGGTCTAAATTAGATGCCAGGGTAAAAGTGCGTATGGCTCGTCTCCAGTGGGAGAAGGAGGAGTGTGATAGTGATTTTCAGCTCAGGAGGGAGCTGGAGATCAGGAAGTTGGAGGCAGACACTGCTGTCCGGATGCGTCAGTTAGAGCTTCAGGCAGCTGGGGGGGGGTGTTTCTGCCGTTACATCTTCTGGTCCTGCTGCCTCCTTCGACGTGAGTAGGCATATTTCTTTGGTCCCTGTGTTTCGTGAATCAGAGGTGGAGATCTATTTTGGTGCATTTGAGCGCATTGCTGCTGCGCTGGCCAGAAGACGTGTGGGCTATTCTTTTACAGTGTAAGCTAGTCGGCAAGGCTCAAGAGGCTTGCTCTTCTCTTTCTGTCGAGGATAGTTTAGTGTATGAGAATGTTAAAGGTGCAATTCTCAGGGCATATGAGCTTGTGCCTGAGGACTACAGGCAGCGTTTTCGCGGCCTGAAGAAAACTTCTGGCCAAACTTACGTGGACTTCGCAAGGGAGAAGAAAGTCCTCTTTGACAGGTGGTGTAGAGCTTGTAAAGCTGATGACATTACTTCAGTGTATGAGCTGATGATGTTAGAGGAGTTTAAAAACTGTGTACCTGAGCGTACGGTAGTCTACCTGAACGAGCAGAAAGTAACTACCCTTCAGCAGGCTGCCACTCTGGCAGACGAGTTTGCACTGATACACAAGAGCGTTTTTTTTCAGCGAGACACTTATCGTAGAGCTCCTGACAATTACGTTCCCTGTGCCAGTGTTCCAGTGTTGGATCCCAGGCTAAACAGAGCTTGTTTTTTTTGTCATGACCCAGGTCATGTGATAGCAGACTGTGCTGCTTTGAAGCGAGAGCGGGCAGCAGGTGGCAAGCAACCAAAAGGGGTGGGCTTGATTAAAACAGTGTGTCCTAGTGGTCAGACCACTGTTAAAACGGGGCCTGATGAGTGTTTTAAGCCGTTCATCTCCACTGCTTTTGGCTCTCTATCATGGAAGGTGGAGGACCAGCGGCAGGTTACGGTGTTACGAGACAGTGGTGGTTCACAGTCGTTCATTCTTGCCAGTGCTCTGCCCTTGAGTACTGAGTCCGCCTGTGATGCAAGTGCCGTGGTAAGAGGTATCGAAATGGGTTATGTGCCCGCACCTCTCCACAATGTCCATATCCAGTCCAAACTGGCTACTGGTTTCTTCACAGTTGCCGTACTCCCCAGGTTTCCAATCGACGGTGTGGATTTCCATAATGGGAAACGATATAGCCGGAGGTAAAGTGTATCCTACTCCAGAGGTTGTTGACGTTCCAGTTCCTGGTGCTGTAGATGATAACCTATCGCTGACTCATCCGGAGGTATTTGCAGTTAGTGTTTTGACCAGAGCTCACGCCCGTAAGCAGGCTCAGGATGTGGATTTGTCTGATTCTTGGCTTGTTTCTGCCCTATCTAATGACAGGTTGACCTCTGTTGATGGATTAGTGGAGGGTCCTCCAACAGTGTGTGATGGTGAATTGGAACCTATTGCTCCAGAGGTGGCTATGCCTTTGACCCGTGAGGCGCTCATCACGGCACAGAGGGATGATCCTACCTTGATCAAGTGTTTCAATGCTGCTGAGAACCCTAACGAATGCAATAAGAAACAGTTGTTTTTTGTGGATGATGGGGTGCTGATGTGCCGGTGGGCTGACCAATCAAGTGATGCAGAAGTTGGTTCAGGTGTTGATCAGTAAGTGGTTCCTGTGAGTTGTCGGCAGCAGGTTCTGGCGTTAGCACATGAGCACTTGTGGTCTGGCCACTTAGGTGTGACTAAGACTTATGACCGGATCCTTCAACATTTCTTTTGGCCAGGATTGAAAGATGACGTGTGTTTCTGTAGAACTTGTAGCACATGCCAGGTGGTGGGTAAACCAAATCAGGTAGTTCCCCCAGCGCCGTTGTGTCCTGTTCCGGCTATGGGTGCGCCTTTCGACCATATCATTGCTGACTGTGTCGGTCCGTTGCCGAAGACCAAGGCAGGTAATCAGTTTTTGCTGACTGTGATGTGTGTATCGACCCGTTTCCCTGAGGCTATCCCTTTGCGTAAAATCACTGCACCCGCCATCATTAAAGCACTGACCAAGTTTTTTACCACCTTTGGGTTGCCGAAGGTTGTGCAGACTGATCAGGGAACTAACTTCCTTTCCAAGATTTTTAGACAAACCTTGCAGTCATTGGGTGTTTCCCATTCAGTGTCTAGTGCCTACCATCCAGAATCACAAGGGGCACTTGAGCGTTGGCAGCAGACATTGAAGTCGATGCTTGGTAAATACTGCCATGACACAGGCAGGGACTGGGATGAGGGTGTTCCCTTCGTGTTATTTGCTATTCGTGATGCAAAGCAGGAGTCTATTGGGTTTAGCCCAGCTGAACTAGTGTTTGGGCACAATGTGCGTGGCCCATTAAAGATGCTAAAAGATAAATTGATGTCTGAGTCCCTTCCGAAAACTGATGTGAAGAAGTTTGTGTCCCAGTGTCGTGAGCGTTTACAACAGGCGACTAAGCTAGCAAGGGAAGCTCTTGCATCCTCGCAGGAAAACATGAAGAACAGGTACGATAGGAGAGCAGTTAAGCGGCAGTTTCAGCCTGGTGAGCAGGTGCTGGTGTTGCTGCCTACACCCGGATCTGCTCTCAACGCGCGTTTCTCAGGTCCGTATGTGGTTGTAAGGCAAGTGTCTGACACCAACTATATCATTGACACACCTGAGCGTAGGAGAAAAACAAGGTTGTGCCATGTTAACATGCTTAAGTCCTATCATGCTAGGGAAGCCTCCCAGGGGAAGCAGCAACGCACTGTGGTGACTGCTGTTCCCAGCGTGGCCACTTCCCTAGCCTGTGCATTGTCGATGGTTGAGGATGATTTGATAGTGCCCTCTGGTGGTCAGCAGTGTGGTAGGTTATCGAACTCTGAGTTTATGTTGAGCTTAGAGTCTAACCTGGCGTATCTTCCAGAAAGACAGCGAAGCGACGTAGTCGGCTTGTTTCATGCTCACCCGACCCTATTTGGTGATGTGCCATCGAGCACTAATGTGTTAAAGCATGACATTGATGTTGGAAATGCTCATCCAGTTAAGCAACATGCGTATCGTTGTCACATAGAGAAAAGGGAGAAAATGAAAAAGGAAGTGGATTATCTGCTTGAAAATGGCTTAGCCAAGCCTAGCCGCAGCCCCTGGAGCAGTCCATGTTTGCTTGCTCCTAAATCTGACGGAACACCGCGTTTCTGCACCGATTTTCGCAAGCGACTTGCAGGAGCCTCGCTAACAGTGAATCTGGCAAAGTGTGAGTTTGGCCGATGTACTGTCCCGTGGTTGAGATTTCAAGATTCATGTCCAATAGTCTGAGTGTTTTTGGTAACTGTGGCCAAACACTCGTTGGGTTTTATGGGGGGGGGTGTTACGTGCCGTAGTGTGTGTGGGTGTGTGTCTTTCTCTCTCTCCCTCTGATTCTCCAGGTGCAGCCTGATTGTCTCCAGGTGCAGCCTCTCCCCCAGGTGCTCCCAATCCCCAATCAGGGCCTCCTTAAAGGACCTGAGGAAGGCTGCAGTGGCCTCTCTCTTTCTCCTCTGGCTGCACGGGTGCAGCACGGCGTCTTGGGTCTCTGTGTGGGACCTGTGTGTCTATTATTGTTGGATTAAATCTCATGTTGTGAAAAAAGAGATCAGTTTCCTCTCTTTTTTCTCGTGCTGGTCGTTCTGTGTTTTGTTACTCCCCTTCGTACCCCTAGATTTTGGAGGGAACGTAACATATCTACATACATCTTATAAGAGTATAATTAATATGTATAATATCAGTTAAAATAAGTGCTTCAACAACGTTAACATTGCAGGAAAGCAATATATTAGACGTTAAGTACTTTGTCAGGCTTAATATTTATCTGTTGATACCCCTAAAGCTTTTTTCTTATTTAAAAGAAGACCTTAACCTAAAGTATTCTTTAATGTTTAAATAAAGCCTTATTAGTTTGTCTGTTTTGCACATCCTCCTATTAATATCTTTGTACATCCGGCACTAAACTGTTTTATTGTAGAGATCACTTACAGTATCTTCTTGATATTTTCTATTCTATATTTATATCATTGACCTTCTACTTTCCCCCTATTTTGTATGTACTCTTAATATTTTTATGTTTTCATCAAATATAACATTCAACAAAACAAATGCAATAAAGTGCTTTAACCACTAGGTGGTGTGGGTTAAAAAAACTGTCAAGTTTACAGTGTTAACACAATAAAATATACTGCTGTTTCCTGTTTAGTTTATGATGGATGTATTTTGTTATCCACACATATTGTTTTGATATTTGTAACACCAAACCTACAGAAAAGATGGTCTTAACATGACCCAGTGGTCTAGTTAATAAAACATATGTTATTAAACATAATATTAAAATGAACTCTTATTTTGAAAATACAGCTTCCTGTATTCGAATGAGCTGCAGTATTCTGAGCCCCTACTCTCCCCCTGACAGCCACAAAAATCCGACATTATACAATTAAAATAAAGAAGTAAAAACAATAAGTGGCTTGATATTGAGTAAGAAAAAGGTTGATAAACGCTGTGAGAATGGGTCTGCTGAGTGCATTTCTCCTCGATCCCAACTCGTCTATTACCAACGTTCAGGGAGCTCTATGCAAGTCAATGGGAGTCCCTGATAGTTGAAAATCGACGCCAAAGGGCCCCCCACTGCGTTTTATAGTGACACCAAGGGATCCTGACATAACGTCACTATAGTACGAGTTGGGAGTGAGAATGTGTTCAAATAGCAGCATGAATGAATGTATGAAACACTGGTGTTCAGCCACGAGAGGACGAGTTTGGTCATTGGGGATGCTGCTGTGAATCTTAGTTAAATTTAGATCATTGCACAATTGTCTTTAATGTTTGAGAGGCAAAATGTCTAGCTAAAATGTTAATGTCCTGTTACTGTGGTTCAGCTGAACGCTCATGTTCCAAGCAGTAAGTCGGAATAGGCTGGAGGAGCTATTTTATCACAGAGTTGAGCGAGAAGGAAATTGGACACATTGTGCAGCTCAGATGCCCTACAAATACAGGAGAAAGAATTTGCTGCTATCTAACTCATATACTTCTGCAATGTTTACCAGCAGCATGAAAGTCCGGATGCATTACATCGTCCTTTTGAAGCTCCTCTGTGTTGGGAGGAAAGAAGCAGGTCAGGCCACGGGGGAGACACATGACTGTGAACACCATCTCCTGACAGTGGGAGTGAGCAGTTCAAGGGGGATTAGACTTTCCGAATAGACGGAAAAACAAGCAAAAAAAAACAAGAAAAACGTTTAATTGACATAACAAAACATATCAATATTGGGATTCAATTCAATAAAAATGCTCTATTGTTTGTATTTTTACATTATGTCATGTATCCTATCATTCTTTTTTCAAATATATTGTCTTTTAAAATAAACATGGCAAGCCACATTAAAATATTTTCCAGAAATACTGAATGAATGTCCTTGTAGAAAATGTAAAGCAAAAACATTGACATATTCTCTTATAATTTTGATGAACTTCCTTGTAAATACAAGAATATAACTCATTGTTATGACTGAATTTAGAAAGCCCGAATAACTCCCAAAAGCACAGTTGCAATAAAGTTGTATTTTAGCCAATTTACAACATAACTCTTATGCAGATAGCGATGAACATGGATATAATTAAAGTGTGTTTCACTAAAGGGAGAAAATAACAGACCAATTTATTTAGTAACAGACTCCACAAGACACAAAAACAGCAGGGGGCTCCAAAACTGCTCTTAATTAAAGGAGAGAAGTAACAAGTGTAGTGAAATCAAGAAAAATACAGAATGTTAACATTCTCTCACCCCTGTTATGAAAATCAAACTTGGGCACTGAGGTTTGGCAACTCAGTGTGATGAAGCACTGTAGCGGACTGTTTTTGGGGCCTACCAGCTGCTACCGAGGGGAGATGCAAGGGGCGACCAGCCGAGGCAAAGTCAGCGGGGTGTTTTTCTGTCCCACAGCTCTGTGGCTGGAGCACTGCTACGGCCACCTCAAAGCCAGTGAAAAAGAAAAGATAAGAATTTAACACTTTTTCAATCTAAATTCAACATTGACTGACCATGTGTTGTACTGTAAATCTTGGCGAAGGGTCCAGGTGTAGCAGGTGAGATTAAGGTGGCTTTAGCTAAGGGAGCTGGGATCAGAGGACACTTTCCGTAGCTCAGTTTGTTTGATTAGTGTGAACCATACTGTTTTGACAATGTGTTTGGGTGCATTCTGGAAACTGTTGGCGTCGCTTGCCAACAGTAAAGGCAGGGCAACTGATTGGGGCTCCAGACCAGTAGGGGGCCACCAAAGAAGGTTGATTACATTTGTCCACAGCAACGACAACATGGAAATGGCTTTGTAAAACACACTGCAATCGGGCGGGCGTGGGGAGGGCCAGTTCTCCCCTGCCTGGGGTTAGGGTTAGGGTAACCAACTATACCAACACACAGAAGTTGACTGCTACTTTACGCAAGTATCGGCAAGTATAGATGAAAGGCCACTTCTCAACGCAGTCTGCCTGGCCATTGGTGCGAAGGCAGGAAGGCAGGCAAGAGGTTCGTTCTTGACATTGCCTCCAAAATATGAACGACAGTAGGCATAATGCAAAGGTTGATTCCATTGTATGATTGATAGAATTCCTTTATAACATGATTTCTGAATTATAGGTAGGAAGTCAGATAATTTCCCCTCATTTAGGTAAAGCATTGACAAAGCATTAACACTGAATCTGCACATATCATTTAACATGTGGAGGAGATTGGTCCAGTCTGAGAAAAAATAACTTGCGATGATGTCATAGTGACATCATGAGAGCTTTTAAAGCTCAGGCTTAGAAACAACACATTACTTATACATGGCATGGATTTTAAAAGACAGAGAGGGTCTAAAGAAATGATGCTGTTGGCTGCATTTTTCGAAATGTGGTTCTTGTGTTTCTGGGGCTTTCTAGGGACAAGAGAAGACTATTGCAGGAATACCCCTAAAAAACGAACTCTTCTTCCAAAATAATATGAACCAATTGGTACGCGTCAAGATGAATGGGTGCCTCTTGTTATTTCTTGTGACCTTTGTATTAATAATTGAGCTCATCAATTGAACACTTCCACAAGCAGAAACTCAGTGCTATTGGAATTTGGTCGAAAACAAATACTTTGGTGAACAAAAAATGTGATCTTCGTTTTGATATCATACAAAAAAGGGAATTTATTGTTTCAACTGTTGCTTTTGCTCTTAGTTTGTGAACCACTGTTCCTGTGTAATTGTTGTCCAAATCCACCCAACAAGCCACCATCGAGTATTGTCCTCTCTCACACATACACGTTTTCTTTCTACCATCCTTACTATCTACACCGTCATTTTCTTGTTCTGACAGACACTCACACGCATACACGCACACGCATACTGTACACACACACACACACACACACACACACACACCCACACACCCACACACCCACACACACACACACACACACACACACACACACACCCATATACACACACACACACACACACACACACACACACACACACACACACACACACACACACACACACACACACACACACCCATATACATACACACACACACACACACACACACACACCCCCACACACACCCACCTGTGGGTCCTGTGGGTCCTGTTCGGCACTTTACTTTCTTTCCCAGTGAGGCGCCATTGTGAAGCCGTCGAGCCTGAGGGGAAAGAGGCCAATTTAACCCTCCCTCTATGGCTCCTTCCCCCTTTCCTCTTCCTCTCTCCCTGTGTCTCTCCCTCTCTCTTGGCCCTGCTGACTTGTGTGTCCCAGTGGTGTTTACCTCCTCCACTCCCTTTGTTTGGCTTAGCATCCACCCTGACAGTGTAAGGCCATTATTTTTCTTTTCTCACTTGTAGCCTCTCTTCTCACCCTGTCCCTCTCTTTCTCTCTCCATCTGCCGCACCCACCTCCTTTCCTCTTTCTCTCTGGGCACCCTAATTGGCACAGCACTTTCCCCCCCTGTCATCTCCAGTGTTGCTTTGAAAGCTGCAGTCAGCCCAGCAGGAGACAGGAGAATGTGCAAGGCCCCCCTGCATTGACGAAGTCCAAACCACTGTTTTAGTATCATCATTATTCTAGTCTTTATTTACACTACATGCTCCCTCCATCATCCCTAAACACACCTCTTCATGTAGGGGTGTAAACAGAGATTCATGCACTCAGACATGCATATATTCATGCATACATTCAATGTATGCATGCATAGAGATGCACACAAACTACTGCTACTGGGAAATGAATGAGGCAAAGTTGAGCATATTATTTTAGGAGGAAGAAAAGGAAGAGTGCCATAGACAGTGCATTATGCTTAAAGAATTCTCTGTACATTTAAGGGTGTAAATATTTGAGTGGCTCCTGCAGTTGTGTATATGCGTGCTATTACCCAGCTGCAGGGTAATGCTTTCCAGTTCTCCAGGGGTGAGACCTTGCAGCTTAGCACAGCTAAACCATTACACGTCCTCCTCAGGAGCCCCCATGTTGAAAATGGCAAACTGTCTTTAGTTATTCATGATATGTTGCATTAGACTCACTGCTCAGGCTTTCTTCATACATATCCTGTCGCACGGGACTCGGAGTGCCGCATGTAGCAACTTGGAGTCGGACATTCAGTGAGAAACAATGTGTGAGATTCATCAGTATTCACGATAACACTTGATTCTTTCGACTTTGGGCCACAGCCTGCAAGCGAATGTGTTACCCTGGTATTACTCTGACAGCAGGGGCGTAAATATAGACGGTGTAGGCAGTGCGGTTACTTTGCCCAGCCGGGCGTGGGGGGGGGGGGGTGGATCATAAAGAAAGCAGACCTTACAACAATGTGTAGGTGGAGTTTAGGGTCTTGTCACTGCCTCCGATTGCCACCTTGAAAATACGCCTATTGCTATATACAGTATGTCCTTAAAAAGGTAAAGCACATTTTTGAGGGGTCAACAACATGATATGCTAATAGCCAGATATACATAAGAGGATTAGGTCAACGTGTTTTTTGAGTTCAGACCATAAGTGAATTTTTCTATTTAGTTCTGAGAAAAATGTCTGAATACTGACTTTAATCTGCTTACCTATGTGGCCCTAATCCTCTTTTGTACAGATATCATATTTCATCATTGTTTGGGATTTTGTTTAATTAATTTATCTGGCTAAAGAAATGTGCCTCCATACTTTTCTTTAACTAAACATAAATCAATTTAATGTATAATTTTCTATCGTCTTAGTATATATTCCAATGTCAAGCTCTATTTTATCATTGGACTGTGTGTGTGTGCGTGTGTGCTTGATAACTTCGGTCAATAGGGCAAAAGGGCACGTTATAACGCTGTTCCCTGGGGTTCCTCTGTAACTAACTTGCCTTACAATATATATAATTTATTTTACTTCACAACAAAAAGATTATGATATTAAAGATGGGTTCTAGATAAAAACATACAGTATTAATGAACAGTGTTTCAGTAATGTTGCAAGCCCCTTCACATCCCCATGCCCAACCCCCAGGTCTCGTTAGTTAATTACTCTCGTTAGCCGGCTTAAAAGTGGAATCTCCCCAAAGCCTGACGCAGATTTATCAGCGGTAATTGAAAGGTAATTCCAAATCCTGCAGGTGTAGCTCAGCCGATGCTTCCAAAAGTGAAGTTAAAAGGGCCAAGTGGAGAGGAGAGGCGTATCTGTGCTGCGGTATATTTGACAACACGGCCATGGAGACTCCTGTGCTCTCTGTCTACATGTCTTGGCCCTTTGTACTTCCTCCTCTCGCTCTCATCGTTGCTTATTCCCACACCGCCCATTCTCCCCACTCCAGTTTAGAACCTCCCCTCTTCTTCCTCTATATGCTCTCTCAAGATTCATCTTAATAATTCATCTCCGCTCCTGCTAAAGAGAACACAAACCCTGCAAAAAGGAAGACATGAGAAATAACTACCCCTCTAATAACACCTCTCTGCAATGCCACCGCGGTCAGGAGCCCCAGGCTTTTCTGTCTCTCTCTGTTTCTCTCTCCCTCGCACCCCTTTCATTGCACCCTCTCTCCTAACTCCCCTCCCCTCAGCGCGCACACATTATTTTCTAGCCCCGAGCATGCCCAAGATGCCCCCAGCTGTGAGAAAATGTCAGACGTTTACCACCCACCACCCTCCTCACCAAATATGCACACTCTCACAAACACACACAGCACAAGAGCATACAGTACATGCATGCACGGTAACACACTGGCATGCACACACCCTCCTTTGACACACAACAAAACGGAGCAAATCTCATTAGTCAGAGGTTGGATGCCATTGATGTTTGCTTCTCTCTGGTCTTGGTGGTGGGATGTGGTTTGGCTCATGCTAGAGAACCCACAGCAACACCACGGGTTAAGCCGATTACATTTTTAGGGGAGCAGGGAGACCTGAGGGTTGGAAGGATCCCGTTTTGTTCCACTCCTCCCTATGCATCTGCCCTTTTTTCTCCCCCTTTTTCCCGCTCTACTGATTTATTCATATGCTCCTGTGGTTTAGCCACCATGGGCTTATGGTTGCATTCATTGACTTGAGCTGGAAATGATTTCAAATTCAGTGGATTACATTTGTGAATATTGAATAAAGAGACAAATGGGTAAAAAGGGAGGCGAGTTCCAGGGCCGGAAATCGCACAATGACTCACTAATACCGCCTTGTGAAAATAGACCAACGTGATAGCAATACTCAGGTTGATGAGTGGATATTACCTTGCTGTTGGCTATATTTAAACATGTGAATAGCTGAAAAGCCGGAACAAATTACAAGCTACCTACGGTATATCTGTCATTTCCATGCCCTTTATCCCCAAGCTTTGATCCAGCATCAAGTGTAGTTTGATAGAAAATGCTTGGCGTATTAAATTACATACAAAGTCGGGCTAAATGGATAGTACACATCAAAAAGAAATTCCCCATTTGGAGATAAGGATGAATGAATCCAAGGTCTACCATTAAGATATAAAAGTGAGTATAGCCAAAGTCATTACATTGCGTGGTGTCTGGTCATTTCATGCATGTGTCCACTGCCAGATGGTGAAATACGGACCAGCATATGTGAGTCAAACTGGGTGAGAACAGAGGTCTCTCTGGTGTTGGCAAAGCCGTCCCCGTCCATTGAATCCTCATTACTGTTCTCTCGTAATTGTGTTTTTTAATTTTTTGATCCCATATTCTAATGGCTGCTGTTGCATGTAATTATGTACCAATTATCTGCTTGCCTCGAACTGGTGTTCCATCGCTGTAATGCAAAGTCAGATTGTGTCTTTTGCACTCCCGCTGGCGTGGATGGTTCACTTAGGGTAAGGTTACTCCATAGTGGACATGTTGCATGTTTACGTAAAAAATCACCACCTTAGCGTTTTCATGTGTTCATTGGTTTAGTTGCAATGATGTCCGGCCCACTCTGTGATGCAGAAGGATGATTAGTCTGCAATCTTGAGGAGGAAAAAAATCATTGATATGTATTTTTCTCCCTCCATTTTCCTCCCCTCGAGTCAAGTTCATTCTTTGAAGTCGGGGCATGTATGAAATCACTTGATCTTTATTTCTTTAAGTTCATTACTTATTTTCTAGTTGTGTGCATGTCATGCATTTTTAACAAACCCTTTGAGTTGACTTTGTGATGTGTTGTAGCAGGGAACATCAAAGGGATCGCTCTCTCTGTCTCCCTTTCTCTCTCCCTCTCTCATTCTTTAGCCTTTTTATCTCTTTCCCCCCTTTTTACAGTCTGAACTGGGAGCCCACAGAGCTTTTCTTTCAAGGCAGCAATGTGACAGAAAGGTAAAGGAAAGAGAGGCAGAGGACTGCCATTGTTGTTGTTCTTTAAACTACAGTAATTTAAACTTGTGTTCATTCCCATTCAGACCATTAAGTATGGTTGCATGCCAGCAATTAGATAATGAACACTTGTATTACTCCCGGAGGCACGTTTCTTATAGACTGCGTTAAACACTAAATTGCGTTTTTACTGCACTTTTTGACCCAAATATAGCTACATGGAATTGGGTGACTTATTCTTTAGCATTTCATTAATACTTGTAGTATGATAACATATATAAATGTGATTTTTTATTTTATTTCTACAGATATTCAATCACCGATGACTTACACCAATCTGTCTTAGAAACAACACACCATTAGGCGAGAATAATTACTATATTATATAAATATGAAAGGATTTGCAACTTTTTTCCTCCTCTCTTTGTCAATTGAATGTATTGTCTCAGAAAGGCTTCTATCGCAAAACTGTCAATAGTTAATTAATTAAGAAAAACAGGGTTTTTGAGATGAATTACGATATTTCAATAGACATTTAGAGAGACGTATATCTATGCTAAAGACATGGCTTTATAGATGGCGAGTCGAGTATGACATTTCCATCAACTTTGCAAATAAATATGTGTTATCGCGCTAATACACTAAACTAATGATGTTAGCAAGATGAATACTATGCATTTAGCTCAATGCACTTTGTCTAGAGCCTTGAAGTGCTAGCTTGGCTGTAAACGTTTAGTCTTGTTTTGTTCAAGACAATTCTTCCCATCACCAGTCCTGAAGACCGCCTGTTCTGTGTAATTTTGCTGCCTAATCAACTGATTGGCTCTTGATGCGATGAGCGAACCTGATTCATATGAGCATGTGAGGTTAGAGCATTACATTACTATGCTCAGCCCTTTGAAATAGACTGTGTGTTAAATGGACCTTCTACAGTTGGCCATTGTTGTTTGACAAGATCAAAAGAAAATGGCTGAGACTGTAGGGAGGTTAAACCCATAAAACAATAAAAGGTGACATATGTAAGATCATTAACAAAAATATCTTACGAAAGGAAATTAATAAAATAAATGGTAAAATGACACATGTGAACTATCTCACCTATCAGTAAAACAGTTATATCATATACAATGAAAACACTTTGAAATAGAGATAGAACATTTTAAAAGTAATGACAACAAGCGTCAATCATTCCGTAGTGTGTCACACTCTCAAACTGGTGTGTCAGGGAACTCACGCAGCGTCAGAAAATAAAACCCTCGCTTTTTTCCTCCGTATCCAATCTCCAAAAACGGGCTACAACGGAGCTGATCCAGATTTGCGTCTGATATGACGGAAATGTAGGCTGGCTTTACACCCACGGCACTATCAGAAACAATGCCCGACTGTTTTGGACGTAATATGGTCGGTGCATGTTTACATTAGCATCGCTAACACTAAGAGCTAACCTGTACTGGAGAGCATGTGTGTGAAGAAGCAGGAAATAAAAAGGAACTCACCTTGTGGTATAACCGGCAAGAGAGAAGGCCTTTGAGCTCCATACTGTTTCAGAAATAATCCTTGATAATCCATGATATGGCGTTTCATCACCGCAGTATCTGCCGGTAGAATCTCTCGCATGAGCTCAGCCCTTTTTTTTGTTATCAACTTTTTTTTTAAGCTTTATACCCCAAATCAGCCCTTTTGAAACAGGAAGTGAAATAGAGGGATATGAGGCATGGCTAGAATGGGTGATCTGTTTGGTGTTTTGAGCAAAACACTTCATAGACATGTTTTTTATATATTTGTATATATCTGAGACCTATGCTATTGCCTAAAAATAGCATGATTGGTCCACTTTAACTTACCAGACATGAACAGTAATTACACTTTCGCAAGAACACTGTTAACCTTATTATTATCCTCAGAGGGCAAACCTGCATGGGATCCTCTCCCTTATATTGAAACATTTACGTGACTTGCACTTGCATTTGACATATCCAACAATCAGCATTGACACACAAACGCCTCCATCTGTGCCCTGCCCTTGCCAGACATCTTGTGGCCTGGGGGCAGCAGCAGGGTGTGGTCTGCCCCCCAGGCACCAGAGGGGTGCCCTCTCGCCTCGAGGCTCTCAGCAAGCCCAGCTGCGCCATGGATGGTCCCTGCCCCCGGGTACCAAGAAAGTGTGTCGTCGGCCTTTGATTCCTTTTCACACACTCTGGCCACTAGCCAGCAAAACTTTTCCTCATAACCGCTCTCTGGCAAACACGTACAAGCGATACAGATACCAACAAGCTTCATTCATGTCACGATCTTAAAGGTCCCATGTCATGGCCATTTCTACTGATCATAATTCCATTGTTGAAGATACTAAAATAGATTTATATTGTGCAATTTTCAAAAATCTCATTGGTTTCTCATACAGCATCTCTGTATAGTATGTGTATTCACTCTCTGTCCTAAACGGCTTGTTGGAGCTCCTGCCCCCCTCCCTATGAGCCCAGTGGCCGTCTGCGAGACAGCGAGACACAGCAAAACCATCCCGAACACACACACACACACCCGCAGCCTGGCTGGGAGTTTGTGTGTGTGCTTACACACCGACTCACAGCCTCGTGCGCCCGCCGTCTCAGGGAGGAGAAATCGGCGGAGCTGCAGCTGAGAAAAGATTGAGTGTGTGTGTGTGAGGAAGTCCGCGGATTGGTCAATTTGGACCAATCCACGGACTTAACGTAACGGCTCCGCGGATTGGTCCATTCTGACCAATCCACGGAGGGGTCGTCGTAACGTCACTTGGTTCCCGGAAGAAAAAAATTGAAAAAAGAAAATCTCCAACGAGGCGTTCTGGGGCAGCATAGACAGGTATTTTCTGTGTTAGAGTTTTACTCGCTACAGGGTGTACTTTGAGGGTTTGTGACTTTGCAGACCGTTTACATGCAGAAAAACCTTCATAACACACAAGGGGACGGGTAATAACCGGAAAAGTATGACATGGGACCTTTAACACAAACTGGAGAACCCAAATGCACGACCCAGAGACAGTCTTGAATGTAGCAAAAAATGTATTTTTAATTTCAATAAAACAGAAAATCCCTCTTAACAGAGTAGGTACTGGATTAAACAAAAAGCGCTCACAAGGAGGAAAAAACAAGCGTAACAAAAAGAGAATTTAAGATTAATCTAAATCTGCAAGAAATAACAAAATAACAAAACCTGACTAGACTGGAAATGATCCTCTCTTGGCTGAAGCCTGCGACCATCCATGGAAACAAACAAGACGAACTGACACAGGACAGGGGGGAGACAGGACTATTTAAACATGAGGTGAGTGGGAACAGGTGGAAACAATCAGGGGCGGGGCAGACGCTGATGAGGGCGGGAAAACACACAAAGGGAGGAAGTAACAGGGCCTGAAATGAGAGACAAGAGGTAAGTACAAAATAAAACAGGAAATGGAAAACGAGACACGACATGAAACACGGGGACTTGACTAGAGATGAAATGACATAAATAGACAGACATGACGTGCAATAACATGAAAAGACAGACATAACACATAACTAACAAATTTGACGAGACACAACAATTCACTTCTGCTCGTGGTCACAGAAAAGCGTAGATAAAAAAAGGAAAGAAAGTATGTCAAGCCATGCATGCAGTACTTCTATAAATTAAATCTATATGATTGAATTCTTTAGAAAAACAATGAAACATGTCAGACTTCATTGTAGGTAGCTTTTTTTTTCTTTTCTGTAATTTTCTGTATGTATTCGGAAACTCCAGGCTACTGCATACACTCAATAGCGGCCCTTTCTCGGCTCAACAATTTGCCTCACCCTTGGGTTCCTCTCCCACATAATGCTCAGTGCAACGGCCAAAGCCTATAATCAACGTAATAACCATATTTCTCAGTGCCTGCACTTTGAGAGATATGTGAATGTTCAGATTTGGAAAAGGCTATCTCAGAAGTTTCATGTATTTCTGTTCCATTCTTATACTTTAGTCTTACCTACATAAAAGTCAAAAGAATTCTCAGCTATGCTAAAACCTGTCAATTTTAACAGAAGACTTTTGGATTCAAATGTTCATTAGTTTTTGTCCTTTTAATCATTCCCTGCAGGGTAATGGCAGTGACTAAAGAACAGCTATGTTTCTGGCAAATCAGCCAGCTAATGGCTTTATTTAGTTGTGCGTCATTGTGGGGTGTGCTGTGTGGGAAGTGCGTAAGTCAGAAACACACATTTTATATACACTGCTTTCCGGATAACGAAAGATAAAGGTACATGAAAATAATTGTACATAAAAAAGAACCATAATAAACGTATAAATACCTTGTACCTTGTCTATTAAATGAAGAAGAAAAAATGAATGCACCAGCACTGACAATGTTTTGGCTTTTTTAAGCAAATATATCAACCCTTTTCTTGTTGTTCTGAGTTTGTTGGTTTATTACACTTATTTTGTCAGCTAAATGACATGGAAATGAATGCGAAATATATTTGTCCTTCTTGTTGCTGCAGTTATAAGTTGAAGAATTTTGTAATGTCTGCTTTTGGAGATTTGATCATAATGTAAAGTAAAAAGTCCCTCCATTCTAAGCATAACGTCTTCTAAATCAATGGTGACACAATTCAATATATTGTCAGTGTCCAACCAATCTCAATCGAGTGTTCAAGAGAGCCGCTGGAAAATCAGAGGAGCACTTACTCCTGCACGGAGCCTCAGCTGCTGTTGCTATAGAGACTGAGAAGTTGTGGGCAGAAGTTTCTTGTCGACTCCTGACTGGTGCTTTCTGATCATGTCCGCTGTTTCCCTTTCGCTCCCTCTGTGATTATTCACAAATACACACACACAGTGTCAGTATAAGTGAGTCCGATATAAACAGTTGTAATGTATTTAAATGTAATATACCCATATATAATTTGTTTAAAAAGGTGAGTTTTACTTAAATATTGATGACGCGATGCACTTTATGCAATCAGATAATGGCTCTCAAATAAACTTTATGCAACTTGAGATGTCATATTTTTGCCCTTGTATGTAGTCAGTATGTTTAATACAATGTGTACAGTTTGTATGTAGTCGCCTTTGGCGATGCAAACTAAAGTCACAGAAGGTAAGAAGTTAGCGAAACAGAGAGTAATACTTTATCTGCTTTGTGATATCTCATTAAAATGGAATATGTGGGTGGGATGTAGTTATGAGAGGATTTTTTATCAATTCCTTTAAATTTGATTGAAGCTTTATATAATTAGCAAGCTGTACCATATCATATATGATTGGATTGACATATTTAAAGCGCCAATTTCAAGCGATTGATATATTTAAAGATGTCTTTTTTTAGGCAAAAAGACATCGGTGAGAGTTGAAAATGTTTAACTTGAGCATCATTTACAATCTCATCACATACATTTGAAATGCTGAGTGTGCAGATGTAAGAGGGGTGATTTCTCAGCATGACCTTTGATATATTGTGAAAAAAACATATTAATTATTTTCAAATAAGCATATGCTGTACAGTACAAGGTTTTTGTTGCTGATCATGCAACTATATTTGAGCGCCTTTAGTATACAGCAATTTGTATTTTATGAACATTTTGTCAAGAAACCAAACTTGCTTAATACACTATGCACACTACACATATCCATACTTAGGCATACCATAGGCAACATGGTGGTTGCATTTGCCACTCATCCCACGTGGTTGCAGCTTGAACTCATGGATGGAGTTTTTGTTATGCAGAATATGAAGCCTCCACGGATTAAAAATGAACTTTAGAAAGAGTCATATTTGACTGTATTTGCAGTTTTTGGTCGTAAAACATCTATTTTGTTATCCTGATCCATCTGGAAATGCATTTTGGGACGTATGGGGATTTAGAGCTGCAATACCTGAAGTGGCCACATGACAAAATTGAAAGCAACACCTTTCCAGGTTATCCACCTATTATACAAAAGTTGACCAAAAATGTTTTGAATGACAATTTTTACTCAAACAAAAACAAAAATGATCTTTTTTATTAAGGTAAGATCTTTTTTATTGTATTACACGTTTTAAACATCTTACAGACATTAACTACATTATTACACTGATTGTTAGGATACTGTTTTCTAACTTTTCACATTGGCTTGGGGTAAGAATAAGGAAATAAGTTTGGTGTTTAGCCTTAACACACCTTTAGAATGTACAGATTTCCATCCCAGCATTTACATGGTAAACTAAGGTAACAAAGTATAAAAGCCTGTCGTAAAAACCCTGCTGCCATAAGCGAAGCATTTCCTTAAAATATTGATGTTTTGAGATACAACTCAACATGGTTTTTTCTGGCTTTCTAATCTGTAGATATTTCCTTTGACCTCTAAAGAGTGAAGAATCCATATGTTTCTGTGTTCATGATATACTATCAGGTAAATGTTGTAGAGCCCCAAAAAGGTAATATATATAAAAAAAAGAGACGAAGAAAACTACCTGAGAGAAAGTGTCAGGGAGGTTAGCATCTACAGTACCACAGTGAATTCCATTTTCATCAAGATAAACCACTCCAACTCGAGAGGATACTTTGCTTTTTCACCGGACGGGAAAAGACATGAAAGCTCAGAAAGATTGTCAGAAAAGTTGTTGTCCATTTCCACCTCGAATATATCAGAATGGCTCTGCAAACATCCGTCAAAAGAAAGACTGGAAGCTACAATGGTGTTGGACTAAAGTAGGGCAGTCTGTGCAACTGGGAGTAAATGTGTTCTTAGCCTATCCTACTCTGAAGTATTTGCGCTGAAGTGGAATAGAGAGGCACATCTATCAGAAAACACTCAGCCAGATCCATAGCCCAAGGCAGCGCAGTGTGAAACCTCCAACACCACACAACACAGCCATATTCCTGCTGGCCCCAGAAGTCATTTCTTTCATAAGTACAGTCAATTCAAATATGCCTATTTCCTGTAAAACTCAGCTCATTGTTGAAAAGCTTTACTCCGCTCACATTTACAATGTTTTACCACAATTATCTCATTCTGTTCGACATGTCTGACTCCAGATTCTCAGATAAAAACACTTCCTCATTCTGCAAATTACCAGTGCAACTATAAATACATTAATATAATTAAATCCAGAGGAACAGACACTTACGTTTTTGATTGTGTTTTTCATAAAGAGAAAAGCTAATTGAGCTATTCTTATTGTCTAATTACAACAGTACAGCTACTCATATCAGACACTGCCAGCTCTCTGCTTCCATTGTTGTAATTTAGCAACAAAGGTAGACAGATCATAGTCCTATGAATATCATAGAAAAGCGAATTATACGTTTTCTTTTAGGAGTTTCAGAGTCCTACAGGTACCAGTGACAGTGAAGAAAGGAAATAGGATTTTGGGGAGGTTCCTCAGAGGCGCTCCAATTTCACACTATCAAATTAAAGTGTCCATGTATCTGAGGACGTATGAGTGATATTCCTGCTAGGTGCTAGGTGGTCTGCCATTCCCATGAATAATTTGAGTGTGTCACTGTGGGCGGTCCTCCTAAAGGAGATTGTGCGGGCAGGGGGCCGGGTAATGATAGATATACCAGGCTTCCCTTTCATCCCCCTCTTCACCTGGGTTAAAAGATTATGCGGACCCTAAAGGTAGGCGAGGGAGAAAGCTTGTGAATGTCTCTGGAATTTCATTTTAGGATATTTAGTTGGTGTATTTTCCATCAGAATG
Organism: Trematomus bernacchii; assembly: GCF_902827165.1. Lineage (NCBI taxonomy): Eukaryota > Metazoa > Chordata > Actinopteri > Perciformes > Nototheniidae > Trematomus > Trematomus bernacchii. Next base: position 5,897,956 of record NW_022988097.1, on the reverse strand, counting down.
TGTACTGCCCTTTAACTTATTGCTCGTTTAGCATGCAGATTGTGGCATCTGGGGTCAAGTGAGGAGCTTTTTTAGGCGTTTCTGGGACACTTAATGTGATATTTACACTCACAATCTAGATCTATAAGCCTTGGCGGCGGAGAAGAAAATAGCCTAAAATCATCTTCGGCACCACAGAGAACTCCCACACAGCTTCACACTATCACTTGCTGCCAAGGTGGCAGCCATGGTGACAGGGGCTAAGAGGGGAGCCTGTCATTTGAACAGAGAGGTAGGGGGGGGGTGACGACACAGGGAGCAGGGACTCAATAAATTGTGAGAGGTAGTCGACAGGAAAAATAAAAAGGAAAAGGGGTGTGAGAGGCAAAGTGGTGGTTTAGAGAAGAACTGACAGATTAGTAAAAAAGTGCTTGTTTTTTCTTTTCTTCAAAGTCCCGTTTGAAAACACATACAGAATAGAGTTGCAGTTCTATATATGGGAGGAAAAAAGTGTGCACATTCTGACGTCCATCCAGCAGTAAGCATAGTCTTCCTCTTTCCTCCATCCTGCTCTGTTTCTCCCCCAAGGCTGTGAGTTGATGTGTGACTGACAGACAGGCACGGACAGTTTGGTTAGACACACCACACTCTGGGGAGGCCACCAGGACTGAAACCGAATAGAGGGGGCTGAAGGAGTGGGGCGGGGGAGGGAGAGAGGGAGGGAGGGGAGAAGCTGACGAAAGGAGTTTTAGCGATGGATAAAGTGAGGGTATAAAGAATCAGATTGGAGTCAGAGAGAAAGAAAGAGAAACAGAGCAAATGTAGCAAACATATTCTTAAAGTAAGATTCATACTGAATAGTTACTTCACTTTTATTCCATGCCAACTAAGTTTACATCATGCTCACCTCAAACCCATTCAAGGTCGTATTCTGATAGCTTTTCTTTGTAAAAACATTGATTCAAAGTCCAGCATAAATACAGGAATTTGTACAGTGTGCAGATATAATGCTTCATGGACGTAGCCTTGATACTGAATGTGCCTTGTCCTGAGAATGTGATTAAGACTTGATTCAATGTCGGTCAGAAGGCTATTCAACACTCACAGAGAAATCTTAAAGGCAAGAATATCTTTATTTGAAAGGAATACATCATTCAATGAACCTAACATTGAGCTTTCAAAAGGCTGCAAATTCAACTTGTGTTTGTGACGACTTCTTCTGTCCTCACTTTTGATATTTGTTATGTTTGTTTTTAAAAGTTGTGAAGCAGTTTGGTAAGTGTTCGTGAATATCTACGCTAATATGAATGCTTAACTGTGCTTAGGGCTGGTTCGACAAAATGGGGAAAATGTTGAGTTAGATTAAAATAATTGATATCACAAACATATGTGACATATATGTGGTAGATACAATTCAAGCTACAGCAACAAGTCTGGTAGCACAACGATCGGAAACAGGTGGAAACAGTTAGCGTGCCTCTCTCCGTAAGAATCTGCATACCGGCTCTAAAGATCACGTCTCTGAACGTGCTATGTTGACTGTTAATCCCAACCAGTTCTGATTTCCAACTGGTTGCAAATAGATACTTTGGAATGACCCCTTGTTGTTACCTTTTAGCGCAATTGGTGGCCCTATGCACAAACGATGACATTAAACTACACACTCACATTTAACACGTGGTAAAGTTGTGAATTCAAACAAAACTACTTGGTTAAGTTTTGTAAAATGTCTTGCTTTGGGCTAAATGTATCAATTCTATACTCTTTTAAATTAGTTAAGTCAAGTTGACTTAACAAAGGGCATAAACTATGGCCTTTTTGGTTAAAAGTTCATTTAAAACATCTATCTCGGTCACCATCCTGAGCATATTTTGTTGCTGTTATTACCACCTCTGGCTTATAAAGAAAAATATGTTTACATTAGAGTAACATGAAAACCTGGTGTGTCTCATACAGATGATAAATAATTCCTAATACCTGTCTAGTCTAATACTGGCACAGAGGTCATCCAGTCTGTCATCCTATCCCGGAAGTAAACCTTTTTCTTTGTAAACGTTTACGTGTATTCCTCTGGTCAATTTGATCATTTTAACATGGTGGCGTATGGTGATTGACTTGATTTGTTTCGCCTCAAGTGGCGATTTGAGGAACTAAAGTTTCACTCAAGGGAAACCTGTTATTTGTTTATCTTTTTCATGATTGACCTTCAGGTGTACAGTATGTAACTGTTTTGTTAAAAAGCCAACATAAAAAGTTAATCTATAAAAAAGAGACATAGAGAAAAGTACCTCGCAAAAGGTGTCAGGGAGGATAGTATTTTCCACGGTGAATCCCTTTTTGGCGAAGATTGTAAACCACTTCAGGATACTTTGATTTTTCACCGGACATGAGAAGACATGAAACCCCGGAAAGAGCCGCAAGAAAGCCTTTTGAAGAGCTCCAGTTTTAGGCTTCATTTTCAGCCCCGGAAAATGTGTCTTGCTTTGGACTTAGCAACATGTTCCCAAGAGATATGAGAGAGATATCAACCTCCTCTTATAACTCTGGACAGAAAAGTGAATCAGCGCACATCCAACATATTTTGTTAAATGAAAATGTTAAATAGAAACACAAACAATCATAAAACTAAGAGAATGAAGAACATGTTGTTGGAGATGGGATGAGAAAAAACGGTTTAAATTGTTCGTGTTTTCTTGTAAATTAATTAAATATAATAATCTAAATTCAATTCAACTATATACATAATTTGTATTCATTCCTACACATATCACTCTATCTTTTCCCGATATATATGCACCAGAGAGGCCTGAGCTGTAAATCACCCGTCAGAGATGTGCAGTCTTTACAGTCACTGTCAGCCCTTGGCCTCTAATCACCTTTCTTCTCATTTCCCCCCCCCCCTCCCCTCCACCCCGCTCTCCCTCATCTCCTTATCAAAGACCCAGCTTTTTTTAATCCAGCATGCCTCCATGGTCACATTCAGTCATGAGTGTCCTGGAAATCCACCCCATCTCCTCTTCAAATCCATGCAAATCACAACATCTAAGAGCAGCAGAGCTTCCTCAGAGACAGAATTATGCACATGTGGGGATTGGACAAGTGCAGGGGAGAGGGGGGGTGCATGTTCACGCCACTGCTTCTCTCTCATCCTTAGCTATGTTTATGTCATGCTTCTCTTCAAAAGATCTCACACGTTCTTTTAAGTTGCTTCAATTTGGCACAGTTTGGCAATGTCAAGCAGGCTAGAGAGAGTAAGAGGGAAAATGTCCCAGGCACTTTGGAGAGATAAAATATTGTCTATAAGTGCTGGGGTTTAGGAAGTGCGTGAGGAGGGGTCGTTCTTCAGTTAAATCTGGGTGCAGAGAGGATGAAGGATAAGTGTAGGATGACTAGAGCGGATTGACATTACACACCCGTATTGTATGAATACAAGCACACACACGTAGGTTTGCAGCGAGGGCTCAGGTCACATCTGGGTTTGAGTTAAGCTCTTTCTAAAGCAACACTGATATGTATTATATTTCAAAGTTATTTTGTGATTTGCAGACATGTTTGGCACTGAAGTGGCAATGCGATTATCTGACATTATAGATGCCTGTGAACTCCTGAATCCCTTCACAGCCACAGTTTACCAACTCCACAGCATGACTCAGTGAGGCAGTGCTGCTCTAAATATAAAGCTCACTGTCGTACGCCCATGAGTGTTTCATCACTTTCTTCCAGTTTGAGGTGCAAATTTATGATAAATTGTAGCAACTCAAAATTGTGGGTGTGTAAAAAACTATGGTAGGCGTTAAAGACATGCTCATTTTCAGGTTCATATTTGTATTTCGTGCCTCCACTGGGACAAGATGAGATGCTTTAATGTTCAGAAAGCTCTTTATTTTTCTCATGTGCTGCAGCACCTCTTTTCACCCTCTGTCTGAAACCATAGCCCATGTCTGCTCTGATTGGTTAGCTGGCCGGCTTTTGTTTTTGATTGGTCGACCGCTTAGAGATGTCCTGCCCCTTAGCCTATCACGTACAATGTGTTTGTTCACAAGCCAATATAAGCATGAGTGTTATATAGTGATGTCACTATGTAAGGGGTTCAATCGAGGTCTTTCAGGCATTGGGGGGAGACAGTGGGAGAGAAACTTTGGGATTTTAGCCTTTAAAACCCCTGTGGATGCAGGGATTGGAGACAGCCAATCGTTATTTTCCAACTTAAAGGTGGGGTATGTCATTTTGGAGAAACCAGCGCTAGAATTTGAAAATACACAACCGGAAAAAATCTGCCACTTCCTTATAGAGCCCCTCCTCCAACACACACGAACGCGCACATGACCAATGAGGGCACGAGATAAGTTTGTGCACAGATGGAAGGCTGACAGGCAGGTAGGCCATCCAGTTACTTTAGCCGGGCCGGCTAAAATGATTGGTCATGCTTTTTACAGTATTACGGCTTCCACAGATGACATTTTTTTATGTATTTTTTGTCAAAGCATTTAAGATATTCATTGCTATCGGGATGTTAAGAGCATTCCATGGAATATAACAAAAAGTGTATCTGAAATAAATGACATACCCCACCTTTAAATCAACAGTTGTTAGTCTTCGTATAACGGGTCTACTTAACAAATCAAGATTTAGATAAAAACTCCAACTGTCTTTTGTAACTTAATCACTTTTTCTTTCTGTGCACCCCAATCATTGTTCATTAATGTACCTTTAACTTCCCTCATTAAGGCAATCAGCTCATTTGCTTCAGCTGGGCTGCAACCATTATCTGCTCACTATGGGTTTTGTAGTCTTTCACTGGATCCAACGATGGTTTGTAGAAGTAGTTTCATTCGGGAACTTATCGCCCATTTATCACATCACCTCTCCTGACATTCCAAAACCTTATGCTAAAAAAAGATGAATGGATTTCCATGACATTTTTCGGAACAGTTTTTGTCAAAGGAGTGTTCCTTCCAATAAACAAATAAAATGCTTTTCAACTTCTCTCAGTAGACGAGGAAGCTAATCACTCATTATGAGCCCAATCAAATTACATTCTGATTACATTTAATGGGAGCTGATTGGTGATGAGGTGCTTTTATATTCTTCCATCATATCTTACAGAGGCTCGATTGCCAACCAAGGGGACATGGAAAAATCCCCAGGCTCAATGTATGGCAATTGGCCTGAGGTAATTTGATTAATTATAACGCCGTTGGAAATATGGTACAATTATTTACTAAAGAATATTGCTTAGTGACTTGATAATAGTCCTGCTTTACCTGATTTTCTGGCCCTGTCTTGTTTTAAAAGCTTCATTATTCCAGACGATTTAATACATATCATTTAATTCAATCTGATTATAACTGAACCAATATGATGGCCCGTACTATACCTATTAAACCAAGCATTTATTAAAATGCAAGGATTTTGAGAAGGTTGAGGTTCATGTCACACCAATCTGTGATGTTTGTGACTTTCTTTACTCTAAACACACTTTATATTTTATCCATAAAGATCAGCTGTGAGTGTCTGTCATTAGTGAAACTGTCATCATTGTTTTGATGTAAGCAACTGATTTGAGTAACATCTTGGTATTCTTTTTAACACAACATAAATATTGTGTTAACAGCACTGTTTTTCCAACAACAGTGTCTTATTGGATATAATCCTCTACAGTTTTTTGTGGAATTACATTCTACGGAGGTAAAATCCCCTAACAGAGCCAAAGAAAAATGTCTGAGGATTATACAGACAAATGAGACCAACAGCTTCTACATGGCTGGTTACCTATGCTGGTATATTAGCGCCAATGTAGATATAAAATAACTAAATTACAGAGCCAGGAGACGGGGGTAATTTGCAAAAGAAAATCTCCAAGATGTAACTCATAGATTTGCAAAAAGAAAGGTCGAAATTCTCTGAGATCTCTAAAAATATGCTGAAAATGTTCTCATAAATGTACAATTCTCAGATATTTTTTTCAGAAAACAAAACCTCTACTTGGCTTATTTTTATTTATTTTTAAACCAACATTGGCCTCAATATGCCACCATAGATTGAACAGATGTAAGTGAGAAAATGCTACAGTATGTATATATTTTATACACAAGCAGGGCAGGTAAGGAATTGCTGCTCTTATTTACTGGTAATGCATCACAAGACTACATAATGTGACAAAACCCCAAGCAAACAATATTATGTGATTTATAAACAACGGGAGAATGCAAATGAGCAAAACATCCAATCTTACCTGTCCTATTGGGTTTCTGTGAGTTCAACTTCTACATCCAAGACTTGATTTATCTCTCATATTACTGCTCTGGTTATAGATTCACACACAAATAAACTCATCAATATCCCTCACCCAGCACACACACCTTCAACCTCATAACCCCCCTTGTGCGCGCACACATCGATACACACATACACACATACTGTACACACATACATAAACCCCTGCTTGGAGCGCTCATATCTGCAGAGTGCCAGATAGGTGCTGTGTGTCCTCTGAACATCCTGATTTCATCTCCTAGCAAAATGATTGACAGCTCTGACAACTGGGCTCCATCCACCGACATGTGGACAACCACACACACACACAAACACACACATCAGCCTAGCAGCAGCAGAAAGATGAAGGAGTGGGTGAGGGGAGGAGAGACGGTGGGGAGAAGGGAGGGTTAGGTATTTCACAGATTGATGAGGAGATACTGTTCGAAGAGAGATTGATTGATAAATGTAGACATGGACTGCGACGTGCAGTAAGAAAACTGTAGGGTGGATGGGGAGTCAGAAGAGCGGCCAGAATGCTGCAGACAGGACATTTCAAAAGCGTAATTATCCCCTCCACACATGAGGCACATGCCTTAGGTATATACATGCGCATATTTAAACACGTATTCCCTCTGATATACACTTTGAAGAGCGATGAAAGGGCAATTATTGGGACGCTCACTGAAGAAGCCTGGAGGACATGGGAGGAGTGCCTTTGGGGAATGCTAAGGGGTGTACCGAGCCAGGTGGTAGGTGTTTTGTCACACGCTAACAGACACACACCGAGTACTCATCAGCGGAGTGGAAGCAGCCCGTCCGCACATATTCAGGTGTCAGTTAGTAATCATGCAGCATGGCCTTGTTTTCCCTGACTGCTCAGGCTTGTCAGAAACACTCAGGGTAACATGCATCACTCACTGCCCTGACATCCATCTCTCTGTGTGTGTGCATGCACGAGAGTGTGTGTGGTCAACAATTATATGTGTGTGTGACCTATCTCCATCTCCGCCTGGGGAATGACAGCCAGCCCGTCATTAACCTCGCTGCAAGACTCCATGACATGTCGGCTTCCTGCGGCGGCCATTTTCTCTGTACCCAAGAGCCACGGCCTATATATAAACTGCGATGAGGACGGGCGATAAAGTGCTGGAGATAGAAGACAGGTCACTAACTTAGCCGCGGCCTTACACATTACCCTTTAAATTTGTATCTATAGGCACGTCAATGAATAAAACTGCCTCAGAGAGGAGAGGGAGAAAAAGGCTGTTGAGACTAAGACCTATGAGATTGATGTATCGAGTGATGGGTTGCTCAAAGCCACTGACAGATACTGTCACTTGACAAAAAAGCAATGAGTTGAACTCGGGGCTTGCTCTAAGAGAGGATCCTCCAGGCTAAGACCATCGACTTGTAGCTGGATATAGTGTGGAGGCTGTGATAAGACTTGAACACAGCAGGAGGGCCTAATCCAAACCTCCTAACTCCTCAGATGCTGAGCCGCACAACACCATGGAGATGATTAAGCATGATTCCTCAAAGATAAATGTTTTCGCAACAGATTACTCCGTGATGCTGCATAGCAGAGAAGATAGGTCGCTCGCTGAGAGACCTCCTGAAATATATCATCTGTGGGTGAGATCTGGCATCCTCCTCTGCAGGAGTCTGTCATTCTTGAAATGATTGCTGATGGAGCACAGTTAGACAAGTAGGAGTGAACTCCTACTTGGCTTTAAATTGTCTCTTAGGGTCTAGAAACATTCATACAAATGGTAATCCAGAACCCAAATCTGTTGTTTTTCAAACCAAGGTCTATAAATGTCGTCTTTCTGTGCCAAACTAAATTAAGGAAAGGAACAAATAATGTGTCTTCTCGTTTTCCTCCATATAATGTGAGACATGTCCACATACACTGAAGTGTAGCAGAGGTCCATCACACTTCATTTCCTCTCAGATTCTGTCCGGGGTATGGCCGTTTCTGTTGCTGAATCAACATCACGGCGGCCTGAGATAACACAGTGCAGTGTCAAGATTATGTCCTCAAGTGTAATTTTACAGAGCCGGCCCGCTGCACTGACCAAGCGCAGCTGCTAAGCTTGACGGTGGTGTGTGTGTGTGTGTGTGTGTGTGTGTGTGTGTGTGTGTGTGTGTGTGTGTGTGTGTGTGTGTGTGTGTGTGTGTGTGTGTGTGTGTGTGTGTGTGTGTGTGTGTGTGTGTGTGTGTGTGTGTGTGCCTTTATCTCTCCCCATGTTCGGGCCAAATGTCTAGCATAGCCACTAGTACTTTATTACCTTTCCGTTAGGGCTGGGCGATATGGAACAAACCAAACACCCCATTATATCTGATCAAATACCCTGATATTGATACAGCGGCAATATTGTACGACGAACTATTGGATAGAAAATGGACAGAGAATGAACGTTATTCACCATGCCATATTCCAATGTCCAAAACCGAAGACTATATAGGGTCATATCGTTACTATAGAAACTGTGACACATTTTTCCCCAGCAGCAATATAAGCACATTTACTTAAGTACCAATTTGAGGTACTTGTACTTTACTTTAGTTTTGCTAATGCTAATGTATGCTTCTACTTAATGACATTTTCCAAAAGAGAAATGGCACTTTTAGAACTTATCTTTCCCAAAACTTCTGAGTTTTTTTTTTCAAATGTTCTAGAAAAACCAAAGATAGGAGACGAGTACAAATATTTTATAGAACTACAGTATGTGAAGGATAAATTCAACTTTAATATCTCACAAATGATGTATGAAACAACCCAACTTTTTTCTATTAAACTTTTGAAACATGCCCAGTTTCAAAAAAAGGCTGCTCACATTCTAAGGCATCTGTTTAAGCAATCTAATACAAATGTCAAATATTATAACGCATCAATCCCAGGGGACATGTTACTGCAATACATTTGATACTTAGGGTACATTGATACTACTTGTATTTAAATGAAAATGCAGGACTTTTACTTCTACTGGAATATGTTTCAATTTTTGTACCATTAATATATGAAACATATGTTAGTTACACATTCCGCTGGATATACTGAGGCAAGATCAGGTTCATACTGTATTGCTATAAAATATTGAAATAGATTCAAATGACACATGCTTATAGAAAAGCTTTTTTTGCGGTGCAATGTGATTTCACAGATACGGAACGTAAATCTAAAGAAGAGACAGCAGCATTCACTTTGTTAATTGTCCACTGCTATACCTGTTAACACTTATGATTAAGGCGCTGTTTACACGAGAACGAAACAGGTTGTATCCGCTACTTTTCTCTCGTTCGTTCACACAAGGCCGTAACGGAACTGCAGAAACGGACCCCGCAAACAATAACGGGTCCCAAGGTGGATAGATCTGCAAACGGAACGCTCTGGGGGGGCAAACGGCTCCGTGTACGTCCTATACGATCATTTTCCTGATAACGATGAAGCCATAGCCCCGCCTCTCCTGCTCACTGCTGTAGCATGGTCAGTAGCTACTGCTACTGCTACTGACCATGCTACAGATGCAAAATCTGCAGCTCCTCTACCACAACCATCAGCAACAAGTGGACATGGAGAACGACATGAACTACATGTTGCTAAATCCACCACGGAGAATAGACAGAAGGGCAACCAGGCAACCATGCTCGGGGGTCTTCTTCGCTGCTTTTGGTGTATTTTGTGGCGGAAGTACAGCGCCACTTACAGGCCCGGCATATGTACTACAGCGTCTCCAGCGGGTCGAGCGGTCTCGTGTGAAGGGACACGTTTATTGAGCCGTATCCGTGTGAACGGAATACTTTTTTGATATCGAATTCGGTTCGTTTGCGTTTGCGTTCCCGTGTAAATGGGGTCTAAGAAACATAAAAGCAGGAAATGACTCTGCATGCTCACACGCCTCTTTTTTTCTTCAAAGCAACGAGCCGTGCCGGTGAAGGCAGTTTAGAGAAGACTGCGATTAAAGATCTGCGAATGTGTGTGTGTGTGAGTAGACAGTGGACACCCAGAGTGAGGTGAACTTTAAACATGTGATTGTGTGTGTGTGTGTGTGTGTGTGTGTGTGTGTGTGTGTGTGTGTGTGTGTGTGTGTGTGTGTGTGTGTGTGTGTGTGTGTGTGTGTGTGTGTGTGTGTGCGTGTGTGTGTGCGTGTGTGTGTGTGTGTGCAGTGCTTATATATTTGTGTTTGCCTCTCAATGCCAGATCCTCAGACTTAATAGGGCCCCATTAAGAAATTGTCTCTGGTGCTTTTGTGCCTTTCAATGGAAAAACCTAACTACCAATTAAGTGGTTGTGTGCCTAGATGGGCCATTTGCTTGGCTGTTGGTAATTATGGGTTTCCTCAGTGTTTCTCTCTTCTCAATCTGGCCCCGTTCCCCTTTTGATTAGGCTTCTCCAGAGTATTACAATCCACAAACTCTGTCACTCTCTCCGAAATTAGCTGTCAGTCCAACCATGTGCATTTTTCATCGTGCCCCCAGAGAATGAAACCGCAGTTAAAGCGCAGGGCTGGAACGGATAGAACAAGCTTTCCCGTTTATGTAAACATTGCTGAAAGTTTTGCTGATCCACTGATACATCTTTATGGAAATGTAAATGAGGTATTTTAGATGGACATTTATGCAGTCAGATATACTGTACACATTGGAAATAAGCAGTTTATTTCCAGAGGGCAAAAGAATGCTGATTATGAGGTGTTACACATTTGACACTTAACAATTAAAAGCATATTAGCAGCAACTTCTAAATAAGAGAATGTAAAAAATAAGGTGTTCTTATGATGCCACATTTTTCAATTATGTATGTACTTTTGTAAATACCAATGTTTAAATAATGTTTTGATTATATATGATGTTTTGAAAGGTACCACCAAATATATATTAAATCTGATCCTAAATAATTTATTCAAATAAATTAATACGATACAATACAATAATACTTTATTGACTTCACGATCACTGAAGAGAGACATGCTCAAGACCCTCTAACATACATTTTACCCTGGATTTAACTCTGTATTTAAAAGAGTGCTTCAGTCTAACCTTATCAAACTGTGGGACCCTGTATCTCAGATTTGATGATAAACAATGTTAACGATATGAAAAGGGTTTAAAATGCCAACATTTGGCAAGCAACAAAAAAAGTGGTTTGTCAGGTCTTTGATAATTAATTTTTCATTGAAAAATATTTTTTTTATTTCAAAATGAACGTGTAGTGACGGCAACACTAAGTGGCTGTCATGTTGTTATGCTGCATGTGTGCAGATGTAGAACAAAGTGTGAACAGTGTTAGACAACAAAAGCACTGAACCCAAATCTAAAGTAAAAAGCAAAAATGAAGTTAATTTGTTAACCTAGGTTCAGGAGCATGGCCACGCCTCAACCCCATCTCTAATCAAGGCTAAGTCTATTTATATCCGGCCAAACATCCGCCCCTCGCTTATCTCTATTCTCCATTATTCAACTTGTGTATATTTTAAATGTCTAATTCTAGGAATCTTCTGGGAGCCCGTAATCAGCCCGAGCAGCTCATGCTGGAGACGGAACCCCCACTCTGAGTCTCCCTCTGCACGGACCACAGCACATCCTCCCAGACCGGACCAACAGATGGCTGTCGTCACGATAATCTCATCATCCCTCCATACAAATTAATTGTTACTCCTTTCAATAAACCTACAAACATCACACCATTGTTGCGTGGTCCCTTCGAGTGAAAGATGAGTTAAATGATTTGTAATTTTTTGCCAAAAATGTTCTGGCAAAATGTAGATTGTGTAGCACAAAGACTGCAATCTTGCATCTTAAGACAAAGCTGAAATCAGCTGACAGGTGTCGTTTATTCATCCAGCTTCATGTTGAGAATTTGTTTCTCCCCGTGCCGTTCTTATCGCTGGGCTTTGTCTACCGCTGCCTGTCAAGGTCAATAATTGTAATTCAGGCTATTCAAGCTCATTTCCAATGTGAACACCTTTCATCCAGGGACAAGGAATTGTTTTGAAGCCTGGGAGATGCAGACAGGAGGGGGGGGGGGGGGGGGGGGGGGGAGGTCAATTGATTAGGAAGATACTTTTGCTGATTAGAGCCATCACTCAGTGTCACAATTATCAGTGTCATCAGCTCGTCTGCAGCACATTTTTGTTGTATCCCGGGACAGACAAACGCCCTCTGTGTGTCTGTGTGTGTGTGTGTAGTCTACCCCACGCTATCGCACACACTCCCAATTACTCTACCTGATTGGATATATGCAAATTGGACCAAAATTAAAAGCCACCTGCAAGGGGACCCCTCATGGGACAGTTTTGTACACACACACACACACGCAAGATTTCTTCAGTTTTACCCTTCAACTGTCCCAATAGTGTGTTTAGCAAAGCCTACTGAGAGTACGTAGGTGTATGGTTTAAAGCTACGATCATAGAGACGAGAACAAAGGAGCACATATTTCTTTCAATTCTCTGAAGTGCCCTTTGCAGCGTGTCTTAGGATATACTTTTTTTTCTCAATTGCTTTCATGATATGCTCTCGCTCCACATGTGTCTCTTTCTAATCCTACACTGTATCTATGCATCTGTCCTCTCAGTGGTCAGTGCCTTTAGTTGTGTTACAAATGACCGCAGCCCTACTGTGACCAGCAGGCACTTCTTCTCTTCTCTCCTCGCAGTTCTTTCCCTTTCATCTGCTCTCATCCATCCCAGCGTTCAGTCTCTTACAGAAAAGTCACTTTCTTCTCTCTTTTCCTCCCTTCCCGTTCCCCTTCTCTTTGCCCCCGGAGAATTGGCAGGAGCAGAAATCTCTTCTCTCTCCCGTAGGCAACCCCAGTAAATCTCTCTAAGCTCTGCCTCCCCTGCCATACCTTTAGATTGAAGGCCACCTCCAAAGGTCACTGAGCAGAACTGATCCCCTGTATTCTCTTTATCCCAAAAGGCTGGATGAGACTGGCGAAGAGGGGTGGCCTGGGGCAGGGAGGAAGAGAGGGATCGATGGATACAAAAAAGGAGGTTTGGTGTAGTGAGCAGGTAAGGTTTTGGAGGTGACGGTGTATATGGGAGCAGAGGAAGAAGGTGGGACAAGGAGTCGAGCAGAGGGGAGTTTGGGATGCTGCCTGAGGTGAGGAATGAAGCAGGGGGCACAGATGTGAAGCGCCTGAGGGAACAAAAGTAACACAATTTCAGGAAATTAAAGCAAAAGCAATTCCAAAGTTACATACAAGACTACTTTTCTAAATGTAATCTGCCCCGAAATTAGTGATTAACTGCCAGAAATTCATTCTACTGGGCTCAAAGTCCGTATTGGAGCGGAAGAAGATGATGTTGAGGAATTAATACAAAGACTGGGCGCAGGGATGCATCACAAGTGCGGCTGAGATTGCCAAATATTACTCCCTTTCCTGTTGTTTCCTTTGAATACAGCAGTATATGCAAAAGCAAACACACACACTGACACACAGGAGTGCAATAATAGACTTTCTGCTAGCCGACCAGATGCAGTATGATGCACTGAAGTGGTGTTTTATATATATAATCTGGAGATGTGTGACATGTCAGGCGCTAAATGGCTGTTTCAACCATTTTCTCGGCACAAAGCGGAGACGAAGAGAGGAGGAGGAGGAGAGGGATGAGGGCAGTAATAGATCGGTCCTATAGAAGGTGCGGAGGAGAGAAACGTCCTCTCAGAGCGAGCAGGGTGATATTTGTACCTCTTGGGAACCCTAAGCCTTTTGGATTATGTTCTGTTGTTATGGTGCTTATTATGTTTGTTGACAGCTAGATGGTTGTCAGACATCCTCCAGCCAAAAGATTGCAACTTAATATAAAGGAATTGGTGTTTGTGGGGGTGTGTGTGTTGTCGGTGCACTCTATCAAGGGTGGAGGAAATCTGTTTCTTAGGTAAAAGTAGCAAAAGAGGACTGTAGAAATACTCTGTTATAAGGGAATCCTGCCAACAAAACATGACGCAAAGTTGACTCATTTGCAATGAAATGTTAATATTATGAACATATTACGAAAAATGGTCTTCTCTATGCATCATAAAATAAACAACTCGTTTTAAAAACAATGTTTGTATGTAATGTATTCCAGTGGTTTCAAATTAGAAATGAAAACCATATGAAACCAAGGAAGAAACTGATGGGACAGGAAATATGAAGAATTGTTATTTTTACCTTAAATATATGTAATGTTCTCACTGTTGAATACTTTGTGTCTAATACAGTTATTTATGGCAGGGGGCACCAAAATACAAATTTCCACTTTCACAAGGGCTCACAAGCAAAAGGGATTGGGAAAAGTCATTTAATCTTTATCTTAATCTTAGCAATTTAATGGTACTAGATCTGCAAATAAATTAATAAAGTCAAAGAAACTAGTAATTACAGTTTTAGTCAAGTGAAAAGTACTTGAGTTTATGTGATTATAATTAACAAAAGCTTTCCTGCACATGTTCTTTTGTGTGTTGGTTTTTGTGATGTTATTAGGCATTTGATGTGTCTCTGTGTATGTGTGTGTCCTTTCTTCCAGGTACTGATTGAAGCTAACAATGTCAGTTATTGCATCCATGCTCCCATACATCTCTGTCCTGGTTGATCCACTGTCTCCTCATCTACACGCCACCTTGCCTCTGTAATGAAAGTTCCTCTGCCCATCAGTGGCTGAAAATGATTCTGGAAATATTAATAAGGGGCCCTTTTGAACCAAATTACATTCTATCAGGGCCGAGATTAAATTAGCAAACGCCAAGGTGTGTAGGAACGGAGCTAATGGAATTGGATGACAGCATCCGTCAATCAACAAACGATTGAGGTCTCCCTTCCCGACCTTGTCCCGCCCACTCTTATCAATCCCGCACACACACGGAAAATGAAGCAGGTTGTTAAATCTGCCTCCTGCATGCTACATCTTCTGATAGAGCTATAACAATGTGCATGTCGGATGTAACCTCCAACAGAGAGAGGAAAAGCAAGCGTTCAGATCAAAGTTTTTATTTTATTTAATGCGATGCCCGACCTGTGACTTCACGTTGACATGTATAAGGCTGAGGATTGTCTCTCAGATGGTGTCACTAACCACATTTTCCCCTTACAGCCTATCTCCAAAAAACAAACCTCCACACACACTGTGAGCATTACATCGCAGACACCTGCTTCAATGGGGAACATTAAATAGGGTTTGCAATACATTTGTACGGCCAGAGATGTTCAGAGACAGGTTCATCAGAGATAAAGCAAATATGCGCGCATGTGTCCGTGGAGACAGTCTGCAGTTTGCAGGATGAAGGTATATGTAGTGATAAGAATTATATCTTGTAATAGCATGAAAATGAGTTGGACTGACTGGCCCATCAGCGCAAAGGTCTCTCCTATACGTGCCGTTTGATAAATACTTTTTTATCTCTTACCGTATGTGTCTATGTGCAAGGTGGAACCCCAGTAATACTTTTTCTGGCACATTCTCTTTTATTTTCAACCCTATTTGATCTTTTTCCTCTTTCTTTTTCACACTCTCACACACACACACACACACACACACACACACACACACACACACACACACACACACACACACACACACATCCCTTTTTGTCTCCCCAGGTGTGCATTGGTCCAGGTGTATGTCTTCACGGGAGCTCATCACTGCTCTAATGAGAATGATCACCGCTCATCTGTCTTCATCCACATCCAACAGAGAGCACCTGCTACTATCTGTGTGGGTGTGTGTGGATTACTTTGTGTGTTTATGTCTATATTATAGTCACTGCATATACAGGTAATAAAGAGTACATTAGTTTTATGTATAGCCAAGGTGAACCCATGTGAGAAGTAGATGAGCTGCACCTCATCAAGGCTTAAGATTTGCAGGCTTAACACCTCTGTTAGTGACTCCTCATTTAACTCTGGCTTGTTAACATTGACTTATGAACAAGAGGCTTTGTTTGAGAGTCTTTAAAAATCCCTAATGCACTGGCACCTCTCCACAGGAGTCAAGTTGTTTTGATTTTACCCTCCGAAAGCATCCTTTGTCGTTTGCATGTGTCAGCCGAAGTGGTTTGATGTCAAATGGCTCAGATGAATGAATCAACCCACAGCGAGCGACGTCAATCACACAATCTGGAATTGATACAGACTGTGAAAAATACCCGATCAACTTTTTATAACTCAATGTGGTCCCTGAATACATTCAGCCAGGTTGGCTTTTTAGCCAACGTTAACCTAGCTAACCTTGAGCTTGTTGACTTCATTTGATTAAAGCTCTGGAAGTAGGGTTCATTATACCAGCTAAATAGGGCTGTAATAAATAATCCTTTCCGAACATTAAAAAGCTTTTAAGACAGGTTATTGTGCAATCAATATTAAAACTGTTTACTGTTTTCTTAGGCTGCATATTGTAGTGAGAATGTTGACACCGTGCAGGTATTTATATTTAATTGCAGCTGAATACATGTAATGAGCTGAGTAAGACTCTGAACTTTCAAAGAAAACATTGTTACAGAGTTACCTAGATACTAACAGTACACTATAGAACCAGACATTCATCCTTAAAAGCTGCATTGATCAATATTTGTATGTCAACATTGGATCAAATAAGGATGTGTATTGTGCTTGTGGTGACGAAACCACAGTGGATTATCACATAATTCTGAATCTGTGCAGGCATCGACCGTTCATCAATTCTTTGGGGGTTTTGGCACCCAAACAGATTTACTCCCATCATGCTCATTGTCTTGACCTTACTTTCAGACCAAATCTTAAAATGATTGTAGGATAGGATTCACTGGATTGACACAAACAAAGTGCTGATGTTCTTCTATGTCTGCTATATGTGTGAATATGCAACTGTTTGTGAACGTGTTCATCAAAACAATATTATAGGCTAATAATATTTAAATGTTTTCTGCTCCATTGGATCACCGTTGAGGATAGAGTGTGCCAGATCGAACAATTAAATACGGTTCCTAGGATGTTCAATGGCAGAGTTCATAGTTACCTCAAAAGCTACTAACTTATCAGTCCAAAATCCAAGTACCTTAGAGTAGGGTCATTAACTTGTACATGTATATGCCTTGATCTATGTTGATGCTATACAGAGTAGGATACATTTACTTTTGGAGGTGGTGCGCAGAACTCATAAAGATATATGGTCATTTTAAAACGTTTACATCGGTTTATTTATTTTTATTTCATTTCATTTTGTACACATAATAGTAATCTTCATCATAATAATACACAAGATTTGTATAGCGCTTTTCCCTAATGCTCAAAGACACAATCAAAGCATGGTCATCATGGTGAAGCAAAGAGTGAATGATGGGACATCAGGGACCATCATTGAAACACCTTCTGGAGTGTGTAGTGTAATCCCTGACAATGTCTTTTTTTAGAACTTCAAATAACTCTTATTGCAGTTTTTAAAGCAATTTGATTGTTAAGTCTGAACCCTTGCAGAGACTTAAAAAAGCCGTCAACGCTGTTGTGCATGTCTGTTAAAATATGAAGCAAAGACTGCTTGGCTCTATTGTGATGTATCATACAGTACATAATAGAGACTGCAGCAGAAACTACAGCCATTTGCGATGCAAATTAAAAAGATTTTGGACAATATAAAAGGGACAAAGTAATTGGTCATTGAAAACTGCTGCTGACAAAAATGTAATTGTTGCTACTTGCCTGGTTGTTAAAAACAAATGTATGACGGTTCTGTTTGTATACATCTTGAAGCTACGTGTTAAATATCTCTATCCTCCACCACGCTCCGTCCCTCCAGAGATATCAGATTGTTATTCTCTTTAACTTTCCTAGGCTTTGATCCTTGTGGTGTACGGCCTGACTTTGTCCTGAAGAATACTGTGTGTGTGTGTGTGTGTGTGTGTGTGTGTGTGTGTGTGTGTGTGTGTGTGTGTGTGTGTGTGTGTGTGTGTGTGTGTGTGTGTGTGTGTGTGTGTGTGTGTGTGTGTACACGTGTGTGTGTACACGTGTGTGTGTACACGTGTGTGTGTGTACGCTTTCTACCCATGAGTACTCTTTCCTTTTTCCAGGCCGGCACTTGAAAATATGTTTACTTAAAACCAATCCGAGAGAGAAAACAAAACAACAGAGATTGCATTTACCCCCCAAAGGCCGTGTCAATTGGCTATTGTCAAAGTCTAAGTAGATTTTATGTAAAACTCCCAATCCATGCTGTTAGTATTGACCAAACGACAAAATGCTTGTTCATTTTTTTCTCAATCCAATTAGTTTTCTTGTGGCTTTCTGACAGCTCGTTTATATCTGTGAGTGAGTGCCTTGTGATGAATGTGTAATTGTGCAGTTACTGTGCGCCTACCATTGTGTGGAGTATCTTGTTACCTGAGTTTGTATGGGAATGCAAACTGAATTGATTTGGATCTGAGATTAATAGGGTAACATTGTGATGGGCTATTGATTGCTTTCTATGATCAAATGAAATCAAAGCTTATGCACGCTGAACAAAGAACGGAGGGCCTGCCATTTTATTATTTGCTTTGTGCTACATTAGAACTTATTGATTAAAAAAGTACAGAGGTTATTATACGTGTATGTATTGTGTATGTATACATGAAAACACATATATATATTCAATTAGACATGTAGACTGCAGTGTGTGGATTACATTTGGAGTTTGAGGCTGCATTTACGTGCTGGTAAAAGCTTTGATTTCTCTAACCTGTGCCCCTGTAAATAACACATGGCATTACAAATAAAAACACCTGCCGTTTTAAAGTTTAGGGTTAAGATAAAATGATGATCAAAAATGTTTTGAATGATCATAAAAGGTTATCAGTGTCACTGAAGTAAAAGCTATTTACACAACTGTATTCTGGTGACTATAACACATTTTTACACCCTTAATGGTTGATTATCATTTACATACCAAAGGCCCCTGAACCTGGTGGGTTTGGAGAGATTACAAGATCTGTAAGGACTTATTCATCAGGAACTCACCTTTGTCTGTGTCTTGAATCAACACCAACAATTCACAGGTAATAGCATATCTTGGACTTGTCAGTTTCTGCTAACAGGCCGTTGATAAATCAGCTTCGACAACAGAGAATGGCAGTTTAATCTCATTCAAAAGGTTGTTTCCCCTCAGTTTGTCAACACGCCGTCTTGCTGTTAAGTCAGTTGGTCCTCCAGGTGTACAACGACGGCTTGATTCCGAGACATGAGTGGCGCTGACAGTGATGGAGGGAAAAGGTCAGATATGACACAGTGGTTATGGAGCGGGAACACAACGAGCACTTTGACATTTCTGGGCAAAATCCGTGCTCTGCATTTTAATCATCGGGTGAGAGGAAACAACTTGATCTCGAAGCTCAAACATTCCAGGTGGCAGATATAATGAGCTAACATTGAAACTCTGCATTTATTTCTCAGTAATAGAGTCTTCAAAACTAGAGCAGATGCCCCAAATGGCACACCCTGAGAAAAGTTTGTCAAGCTAAAAGACGATGTATAAGGAAAGTGTACTGCTGTGAGATTTCTCTGGGCAAAGGGAGATGTACTTTTGCCGGAAGCTAAGAGCCATCTTGATTTCACCTAAAGGTCAATATGTAAAGTATACAGTAAGGCCAATATACTTATATTGCATTTTGCTTCACTACACAATAATAATGATCCCATTGCAGAGGGGTCTTTGGATTCCTTTTCACGGTAATGACAGTTAAGTACTCCCCATACTATGGAGGAAATTATCATTTGTTTTACTTAATGCATACATTCTGCTCGCTGACAGAGGGAAGTGACCCTGAAGGCTGATGATGTTGTTCAGCCTCCAGCTGCCGGGTCAATGAGGTTGCGTTTCCCTGTCCAGCTCCGTGTCTTCCAAGTAGGGTGACATAAGCCATCCTTGGCCTCTGTCTTCCCACAGTGCCAGCTCTAGGTCCATGAGAAGCCATTAAAGAAGCAATTAGCAGCCCCAATTAAAGAATGATGAAGCAGACTGGAGAGTTTGCAGAGTGTAAAGTGACTAAAGGGCTTCTGTGCTTTAGTTATCAGTGACCGTGGGTGGTGGGATTATATCATCCACTAGAAATCCATAAAGTTGGTTATAGCGTATCCCAATGTTTGTCTCCATTTAGAGAAATCCCCCTCAGAAACAAAGTAATAAAAGTTCCTGGCTAAAAAGAACTCATACATATCTCTCCATACAAATCAGCAGCCAGCACCTTTGCAATCAGGAACAGGAGATTGCTTTGTATCACTTTAAATCAGCTGTCAAGAAAAGAAAAACCCACAGTTTTGACGTTTGGGTTTCATAACTGAGCCAGAAAGTTGGTTTGTGCATACAGGCCTCTGCCAATAGTCTTTGACGTGAACAGAATGTAGAAGATACCTGAAACCCTGAGATGAAAGCGCTGCTTATTCATCTCTTGATCTTGCTCACCTCATGCTTTTTTGCCATGTTTTTCTTCAGCAGCATATTGCACGCCAGCTAATGGTATCTTTACCGCTTCAAAGGGCCTTTCACTTGATAGGGACAGCGTGGATGGCTGTGCGGAGCCATACGCACACACTGAGCTAAAGTTTGTTATGGTAACCCTGCTCTATACCAGTGTCCTCATTAAAGACAATATCCTTAGGATCTTGTATGTATAGAGCCGAGTCGCGTACAGGACCTGACAGGGTCTGTGATGATTGTGCCTGTTTATGTGTGTGTGTGTGCGTGTGCGTGTGCGTGTGCGTGTGCGTGTGCGTGTGCGTGTGCGTGTGTGTGTGTGTGTGTGTGTGTGTGTGTGTGTGTGGGTGTGTGTGTGTGTACGTTTTTAACTTGATCACACCAGCCCCAAGGCAGTCCACTGATCCTCTCCAAGAACGATAAATACAGCCCTACTGTGATGCTAATGAAGACGGATAGAGACAGAGCAAGAGCAAGAAAAAGGAAGTGATGAAAAGATGAAAGGGGAAATATAAGCACTATTCTACAGTGCTGCAGGTTAGAATGTAATTGTTCCTCCCTTGACTATCACTATAGGGTATCTAAGGTAGAGCAAACAGACATACCCCAAGGCCAAACTCCCACTAAGTATTTGACTCTGCTTATGTAATACAATCTTAGGGTGACTGATGGAATTAGTCTGGGACTGTTTTTGTATAAGATAGCAAGTGAGAGCAGAAAAAGGAGGGATGTTGGGAGGGGCGTATTAGGGTGAGGGTTCGCTCCCTTCCTGATGAAAGGGCCAAAGACAGGAAGGCACACGTTCAAGCAAGGGCGATTGTGCCTCGCTGGCAGCCGTCCTCATTACCATCCACAGGCAGGACTGGAGTGCCCTATTAGACAACCATTACTGCTGCTGATGGGAATCTGTACTGTAACACTGACACAAACAAGATGGAGAGATCTGGGAACCGTGCCGAGGCCTCAGTGCCAGGCCCTCCAGGGAATGGGTGAGATGAGTCTCTCCGCCCCATCGCCACACTCCTCGACTGGGTCATGGTGCTTTAAGTAGCGGCCGTGTGTTAGCGTGCCATGTCTGGTTCCCCTGGAGCTACGATGTGTTCACCTAATTAAAACCTCTCTTTCCCTTTACCCTCCGGGGGACATGGGCAGAGGAATGTAGTTACAGAGATGGTGAGGTATAGAGAAAAGGGGGAATAGTCAAGCGCACCAGTGACAGAGACACAGGACAGGCACAGAGGGAAAGTACGAAGAATTAAGGTGGGAGAATTTTGCAAAGTGAATGATAAACAGTAATGCGGTGCTCTGCAGAGGAGGGGTCATGCACCCTGCGAGCTCGGCTCATTCAAAAGTTTTCTCAGTTTCTTTGCCATGGCGGAGAATCCAAAAATAATGTGGGGTGTGTAAGAAGACAACAGAGAAGCAGACATTTTTCAGATTTTGGTTGCGTATTCACAAAAAAATAGAGAACTTGTTTTTTTTTACTATTAGACCCCCAGGGCAGCATATTGATTCCAAGGTTGTGCAAACACAGAGAAAATGAGAAAAGGAAAGGAAAGGGAAATGGTGACGGAGTACATTGTGCATACAGTAGATGGTTTGAGGTGCAGAGGTGCAGGGAAGAAAGAAGAAGAAGAGTCAGACAGGTACTTGCGAATTAATACAACAGCAGTTGCCATCTAAATAATTCTGCATAAGGTTGCTGGCTTTTTATGACGTTCTGAACTACTCTGAATTATACCATATTATGTTTTGTTTATTGCTGTCAAAGGAGGTGAAAGATGATGCATCAGTCAATTGATGAAAACCACTTGTGTTGAAAAAAGTAATCTCTGTTTGGTAAAAGGAAGCTACCGACAGCAGTCATTAGCTTAGCTTTGCACGAAAACTGCGAACAGGAGGGAAACAGCTAGACCGACTCCGTCCAAAACTAACAAAATATGTTAACCAGCGCTTCTTATTTTCACTTCAATAAGTCTATTTATATCTATAAAATACCAGAAATGTTAATGTGCTGGCAGAGTTGTTTGTCAGGCTAGCTGTTTCCCGTTTCTTACAACCCAGTCTCGCGGCATTTCGTGTTATAGTCACGACATTTAATCTATTGATTCGTGTTCACCAAAACGATTTTCCCCTTTTTTTCGTGTCACACAAAACGATTTTAAAAGCAATGTATTTCTATTGGTATTTCTGCCGTCTGCGAGGAAAATAAATGGGGCTCAGAGCCTCAGAATACTGAAATCTGTATTTTTTAAATCTTTTTTTCCTTCCAATTTGTTATTCTTTTCTAAATAACACACTGTTATTTACTCATCAATAACACACAATTATCCTTGTTTTTATTCATTTGTTTAATTCTATAATCTCTGGCTTTTTTGCCGTCCGTCAGGAAGTGAATTTCAAAATAAAGTAACAGGAAACAGACGTAGGCCTATATGGGACATTTCGAGCATCATTCCGATACACACCCACTGAACTGATTACCCAAGATCCTCAGCTATGGTTTAAGCTCGGTGATTGGATGTTTTAGCCGCAATGCACGTTGGGATATGGTGTTAATGCGATATGAAATCCGAAAAACATTTTGTAGTTTAGGATGGCCGAAGACACTACACTACCCATAATCCTCAGCTATCGTTTGGGACTACAGTCCCTTTGCTTGACAAACCTCGTGATTAATCTTCAAGCTCTGGGATTGGATGTTGGAGTGGCAGTGCGCCAAGGTTACGCAGAGCGTCAAACAGCACTTTGAAATGGAACGAAACCACGGCAGACTATCCACAACTGGACTCCAACGGGACCAGCCCCCCCAGAACTACACATGCTGGATATTGTGTTTCGCAAAATGTTCTATGGGACGTCTCTACTGGGAACGTTTTCGTTTTTCCCACAATTAGAAGTTGCCAGCGTTAAACACATTGGTGTTATCAAATTTAAAACATATAATTAATAAATGGGTGAAAATTGCTTGTGTCCACAGGGCTCGACATTATAAATGGCCCGCTGGCCCGGAAGCACTATTTAGACACCCCGGTGTAGGTACCATATGTGTTCGGCCTACCAGATGTGTTCGGGGTCCGTTACGCTTACCAATGACGTCACGCATTGGCTGTACGGTAACCCAAGAGGACATTTTACACGGTCAAATTCCGAATGTATTGAAACTACAGACTCAACGTAAGAGCTTGAGCCTCTTCGGGGGATGCTAACATTTAAACATACACTTCATTCTTTACTTTGTCCGTTATTATATGTAGAAGATATTACTTTTTTCTCCGTCATGTTGTTTCCATAGAAACAACTTCAAAATAAATAAATCTAAATAGATGTGTGTTCTACACACCAAAATACGTTATTTGAACACCCCTCTCGATCGATTTACAAAGAAAAAAATTGTATGGCCCGCCCTAATACACCAACGCAGTTTTTAAAGATATACATTTTTCAACACAGAATCATTTACCAAATTACACACAATATCCAATCATTTTACGAGTCAGAAAATGCTATCTGTTCATTGCAGTTATTGTTTATTGAATTAGATTACCATGAGCTCAACATAATTATGTAGAGTACAAGTCCACAGCCAAGAAAATGTTATTTGCATATCATTTTATTTATGAATATGGAATTATGGAATTTTAACACTGGAGTTTGTTATTATTTACTATAACTTTATTATCCGAATATCCGAATATTCGTTCTTTGGAGTACTATTCGGGTTTCAATTTCGTTATTCGGATATTCGTTTTTTTTCAAATCGAATTTATTGAAATTGAAATAATAACGTAAGAGCTTGTGCCTCTTCGGGGGGTGCTAAGACTTAACCATAAACGTTATTGTTTACTTTCTCCGTCTTTATATGTAGATATTACTTTTCTCCGTTAATAATAATAATAACAACTTCCTGTCAACAGGCTAACTCTCCTTCAAAATAAAAGCATGTCCATAAATAGGAAGCCAAGCCAAATTGCAATTAAGACGTATACAACTGCAACGAAAGTAACAAACACAATGCGATATCCTTTTCAATTTCAAAGAACACAAATTGGGTTACATTAACAAATAACTATAAAACAACAATACTGTAGAATAACAAAATGAATGCCGTGAATACACCAAAATACACGTGTTGAAGCGGTTCGCTGCTGATTACTACGCCCCCCCCGCGCGGGCCGAATATTCGAATATTCGAATATTCGCTGCTGATTACTACCGAATATCCGGAGCCCGAAAAATGGTATTCGGGACAGCCCTAGATCATTCTGCTTCAGTTTGTGGGCTACAGCCAGTTTATGGTAGCAGCACGTTAACAGCTTCATCCTTTGATCAGACCCCCGGTATACCCTAGTCAGCGCCCCTAGTTACACCAATCAGCGTGCGATTACCGTACAGCCAATCACAATGCGTGACGTCATTGGTAACCGACGGACCCCGAACACATATGGTAGGGCGAACACATATGGTACTGACACCGGGCCAGCATAACGTACTTTCCACTTGCCCGCTCGGGCCACTAAAAATATTGTTTTAAAAAAAAAAAATTGTCCTATTTTGACAAGCAATTTTGTTAAATCGTTTAGTTTATTAACGCTACAACATAGCGTTTCGTGAGGCGGTTGTCGTTGTTGGGTGAAAAGCAAACTAGCTGCCGCTAGTCGATTCTTTGGACGAATGCTCTGGACCAGTGGTTATAATGGTGGGGCCAGTGGAATGTTACCCTTAATGTCTACCCCTGGTCCATAATGGGCAGCATTAACATATATCCACATGACAGCTCATTGTTTCTTTGTAATTCTACTCCACTACAATTCAGAGGTTAACCTGGTATTTTTACTCCACTACATTTATTTTAGTTACTTTGCAGATTCTGATTAATGATGTGAAATATAAACAACCCTTAAATTCAGGAAAGGTGATTGTCAAGTGCCAACAATCAGGAGAGATATTTGATAGTTGGTGCTTGAGAAGACTAAACATTTATCTGCAGATCTCTATAAAGTATATTCATTACTCGTTATTCTCTACTAATAGTTAATTAAAGACTGTATATAATGGCTATTTTGCACATCCCTTTCAAGATTTCAAGATTTTCAAAGGTTTTTATTGACATATCATATACACAACTACGGTGTAGTTATGCAATGATGAAAAACTTGGGTCGCAGGTTCCTCAACAGTGCATTACAAGACATCTATCAATATGTGTGTATACCTCCACCATTAAACTGTCATATTCTGCACATTTCTTATACTATCTACATACATAAAAGTACAATTAATATGTATAATATCAGTTAAAATAAGTGCTTCAACATAGTTAACATTGCAGGAAAGCAATATATTAGACGTTAAGTACTTTGTCAGGCTTAATATTTATCTGTTGATACCCCCAAAGCTTTTTTCTTATTTAAAAGAGACCTTAACCTCAAGTATTCTTTCATGTTTAAATAAAGGTTAATTCGTTTATCTGTTTTGCACATCCTCATATTAATATATTTGTACATCCGGCACTAAACTGTTTTATTGTAGAGATCACTTACAGTATCTTCTTGATTTTTTATATTCTATATTTCTATCATTAACCTTCTACTTTCCCCCCTATTTTGTATGTACATTTAATATTTTTTTCATCAAATATAATAGATCCATAGATGTGTCTCCCATCACCCAAAACCCCTGACTATTCTCTCAACTCAGTATTTACATTCTTTAATTCAAAGAAAATCAGAAATATCTTTAAAAACTACAAGTCGTTTTATATCAGCTGTGCACCGTTATGGTGTATATATAACCTATTTACCAATTGGATCAAATACAAAAGTCAGCCGAATTAATGTTGATACTGCAAGGAGACGTATTGTGTGAAGAGAAATTGAAGATGTTGTTTAATTGCTGATATATTTATGATCCACGTCACGTATTCAGTTTCAGTGGCAGTTCTTCCAGTTTGTCTAGAAGTCTTCTAATCAGTAATATTTAATGCAGCCGAACCGTGTATTACAATGCCGTTATGTGATGACTTTCAAAGAGAAAAGCAAGCACACTCGGATTAAAGTATTATTTTCTTTTTTTTTTTAAATGTTTTTCGGATTTCATATCGCATAAACACCATATCCCAACGTGCATTGCGGCTAAACAATACAATCACCGAGCTTCAACCATAGCTGAGGATCTTGGGTAATCAGTTCAGTGGGTGTGTATCTGTTTCCGGTTATTTTATTTTGAAATTCAGTTCCTGACGGACGGCAAAAAAGCCTGAGATTATAGAATTAAACAAATAAATAAAAACAAGGATAATTGTGTGTTATTGTTGAGTAAATAACAGTGTGTTATTTAGAAAAGAATAACAAATTAGAAGGAAAAAAAGATTAAAAAAATACAGATTTCAGTACTCTGAGGCTCTGAGCCCCATTTATTTTCCTCACTGACGGCAAAAAAAGTCCGACATTATACGATTTAAAATTCAAAACAATAATCGTGGCCTAATATTGAGTAAGAACATGTTTTTATGAACCACACAGCTTCCGGTCTTCCAAGACCCGACCGGACAAAAAGACGTGGCGCATTTTGCCATGATCGCACAGCCCTACTTCCATGCTACAATTGTAAAACTAGTAACGGTATAATCACAGTTACAGTGGGATGTTAGGGTGGAGGAACTGCAAGACGCCCTAGCTAAATATTGTCTCATCTTTGGTTAGATGAACAGTAAATTCATCAAAGTCAGTTGCAGCTAATATGCTAGCCTGGACAGCCTCTCAAGCCCCCTTACACTTTTTTAAAAAGTGACCAGCTTAGGCTACTGCTTTATTTTGTCAAGGTTATTGTGTTTACTAATAATGGTAAATAGAACTATTTTATTCACGTTTTGTAATAGTGATTTTATGTACATTAAATTGGAATCTAAATTATTTCCTGGTACATACTCTAAGTAAAGTAGTCAATTTAGGATCAAAAATATATATTTTTAAGTGAAAACCATTTCTTTAAAAAATTGTCTTGGCCTAACCTTAAAAGTATGAAAGACTTCAAAAAAGTACAACCATTATTTTAAAAAATGGCAGTTTGAATGGATTAGAAGAATACACTAGGAAGGATGCACACTTTGAGGCGGGCTTCTAAAATACTGCAATTGACCATGCAGTGCTAGAAATTCATCGAATACATCATTCGAACCGGCTAGCTTTTAATTGGAGTGTGCGCTTCATTAACCTCCCAAGGCTCTGCTGTGGATCATCTTTTGAAGGTGCATGATGTGAAGTGGTGGTTTGAAATGTGGGTTATTGTGGAGGATTTGTCTGAAACTGATTGTCCTTTGATACGTTTCATCACTTAAATATGTTCGTTGGACAACTCTTTTATTGTTTACATCAATCCTTGTGCCTTTCCTTTTAATGAAGTCTGCTTTTTCATAAAACTGGTATCAATTCTAGTTGGGCAATGGTATACAAAGAATACCACACGTTGGATTTGAATGGTTGTCCGGACAGGTTGCCATGGTGAAGGCAGTGATTAAAGCTATTAAAGCTGCAGGCGTAGGGTTAAATGGGAGCTCTGACTGCTCCTGCTGTCACAAATTAAAAAGAAAGGGGGAGAGAGAGCAAGAAAGAATATAAAAGACGAAATTCAAAGAAAAGAATGCACTGAGAAAAATAAATTGGAGGAAAAGAAATCAAGTGTGGGTGAGCAAAATGTGATTAGTTGTGCTAAAAGCAAAGCAGGATCCTACCTAGCTCTTAATTGATTTTTTTTACAGCAGATGAAATAAAAAGTTATAGCGTTCCAACAATATCCTTCCTGAGCCCAGACAGAGGGCTTTATCACACTGT
Organism: Trematomus bernacchii; assembly: GCF_902827165.1. NCBI lineage: Eukaryota > Metazoa > Chordata > Actinopteri > Perciformes > Nototheniidae > Trematomus > Trematomus bernacchii. The sequence goes on along the minus strand of NW_022988097.1, from coordinate 5,869,486 downwards.
AAAAGACAGAAGGCTCGTTTATCATCGATGTGTACCACAGGAGCTTATGGTGTAAAGGCTGAGGGAGAGAGAGTGGGAACATCTTTTTACAGTACATGTTATAATCTGGTGATTTAGCAGAGTGACATGTTAATTTAACCTCCTGCAGGCTCAGCTGTCTGTGAAACATGAATCCTAGGCAGCTTGATCAGGATAATGTCATTTTGCTGCAGGATCCTAAAGACGATCAATACAAAGAGAATCATAATGCCATCATTTTGTATAATGCTGTTGACAAACAGGCGTCCAGGTGCATGCAGAGGTACATTACATCATGACCCATTGACCCAACGCAAAGTGACTGCAAATGCGAATGTATGCTGATGATACTACTGTTTTGTCTTCTAAGGAGTACTTCAAGGTCAATAATTATTTATTTTGTTCTTGTTGTTCTACTTTGCATAGCCGTTATTATACATCTATAATAGTGCAAATAGCCTCTTTGTTAATTTCTACATGAACATGTTTATGATTTGCTGTAATGGCGGTCCAATAGATGTCAGGAGAGCTTCAGGCACTTTATCAGATCCTGCCACTCTTCCACCATGTCAGTATAACATTTACTATAATATTAAAGGTACTTAATGTTGGTTCTTCTTCAAAACAGGGCTCGAAAATGTAATGCAGCAGCTACTTTAAAGCCCATTTGGGTTTAGATGTTATTAGTGCAAATGACCAGAAAAGTGTGTGATGAAGTTACTCCCATGCAGTTAACAAGGGCCTTTGGGGGTTTTGGCCAGTTTAACAGCTTGTTATCATTGCAATGAAATCAGCTGACCATGACCAAACAATAATATTCCAATTGTACTTACACATTGATGCATCCATAATAATATTCCAATATATAACACGGCCAATAAACATTAAATTGTATTTAAAAAATCACATACAAGGCCTCAAAAAGACCCCCATATTGTACTCCAGTGGGGAATGGATGTAAAAGTTCTGACCCCTACAGCCAGCCCCCATGAAAACAAGTGAGGTATTTTGCTGCATCCATTGTATCAACCTGCACCTCTCCGTTCCACGAAACGCCAGGTGTAAAAAGACTTACGCAGTGTTTCAGTGTGTGTATGTGAGAGTAAGGGAGGGAGAGGGAGAGAGGGAGGGAGATGAGAGGTATAGGCTGCTGAGTGCAGGAGCTGTTGATTGTGTGTGAGAGCTTTGAGAAAGGGTGCAGAGAGCATCTATCTGTATCATTCACTCTAAAAGCCTGGAGAGATGGAAAGGATGGATGGGAGGACAAGTAGAAGTCAATAAAGAGATGGTTGGAATGGAGAGAGGAGATGAGAGTAGTTCTATGTGAAGATGACTTAGAGTCCTCTCAGGGAGGGAGGGAGAGAGGGAAAGATGAGCACAGAAGTGGAGGAGGGCGAGCCAGGTACCCGGGGATGAAATAAAGTGTAGGGAGGAGAGTTTGGCAGGGCAGGAAAGAGGAGTCATATGCAGTTCCAAGACAGAGGGAAGGAAACGCTACGATTGGGAGAAGAGAACAGTGATGTACAGTGAAAGCAAATCATGATGGGGAATGGAACAGCCAAAAGTGCAGTATTCTTGACACAAAACATATTCTACAGCATGAGACAGTTTCACATCCGTAAAGCCTCTTTATATGAGAGATACCATCCTCTTGGGGTAAATACATAAAGTCACCTGATTCCTCCAACATGCTTCTCTGTTGACTCTACTGAGCCTGATAGGCCGGTGTGTTTGCACAGTCCTCAGATAGCCAGAGGTTACACTTTTGAATTATACCTCGACTTGTCTTTCTCCCTCGGCCTATCACTTTGCACAGCACTGCAGAGACAGTGAGAAGTCAGACATTAGTTTCCACTATCAGGTGATTGAGAGTGAAGAGTCTCTCTCTCGCTCCTCTCACATGGTGATTCATGTTTAACGATGAATGACTAATGCTCGGTTTTTCTCCAAAGTTGGAGTCAAAGGTTTTACACATACTGTAGTACACGCTGTTACGAGGCATCCCTGGCTTGTCGGTGTAGCGTTGAATATTGGTTGTTGTAAATGTATAAGCTAGAACAAGCAGCCTCTGATTTGCCTGTTAGCTGCCATACAAGGGAAGCACGAACATATTTTAGCCACTAAGCCAAGGAAAATCACCACAAATATTATCCATCTGCTAAAACGCATTGAAGGGTTGATCCATCCAAAAAGGGCCTACAGATAGGTCAGAGGTCTGAGAGTAAATCCTCAAATTTGTGCTGTGCTAAATGGAGCATTATGCAATGTTTGGCGCCGCTAACTGAGGGCTTTTACTGAACATCTTGTCCTGTCGCTAATCCTGCCAACAGCCACCAGCCAGGGAGAGAAACCAACTCTGACCCTCAATACATGCGCACTCTCGCGCACATGTCGGAAAAGACACACGTGCAGGCCCTGTGACATGCAAACAAACACATAAAACACACTTAGTATGTATGAGCATGTTCATAAGCAGCAGACACATGCACACATGCATGAAACACACACAGAAGCTCTGCCTCTTTTGAGCATAACGGTGATTTCTTTTTCAAATAACCTTAGAACAACATGCTTAATGTGATCTGCCAGACATTCAACATTACAAATAATAATTCTACTGTTGGGAAAAGCAAATTCAAGCTCATGCAACATCTGCATTTTCAGTAATGTTTAAAAAAGAGGTGCTTTCCCTGCACCCTTTTACACATTTGCATCTTTCTGCTCTAAATTCAATCAAGCCCTGGAATGTAAATAATACAATTGTATACATGGCATGAATTTCTATTCATTAGCGTAAATCCCCGTGTTGCAACTAGCTGGGGATACTGGTGTGTTAATGGATAATAAATCTATATTTAAGGATATAGGAGAGCGGAAATCCAATTTGTGTCAGGGCTCTCCACCCGATCCCCACTTTTATCCCCATACGCGCCTGGCTGGAGGACTAATCGGCTTTGTGTAATAAAATGATGATGATGACTTTATCTGACATTTGTAAAAAGAGGAGCACCATGATTTCTGTAGGTCTATATTATCAGCCTCTATCCAGTGAATTAATCCTCTGACGGAGTGAGGCAGAGTGAAAATGTTGTTCTTGGGAGTAAACACAGGGGTTATATTGAGGTGAATGGAAGGAATGTGTTTGCAGAGGGTAGTGTGTGTCTTTCTCCCTCTCTGTGTGTATGTGCGTACATGCTCTTGTCTTCTCCGAGATCATGCCCTTACCTTCCTCACCTGCGAAGTGGAGGAGGATGATTACATACCAAGAGGTCAACCTTTTTTCTCTGCGGAGATCCCACAAGGAGCACAGATACGAAAAATGCGCTCAGATGACCTCTCCATTACCTGCGGAAAAATGAGAGATTGGAATGAGAGCGCAGCAGAAACACGGAGACAATGAGATGTAACCAGCTATCTGTGAGAATTGCCCCATAAAGCAGCATTTTCAGATGAATCTCAGCTGATTCAACTTAATGATCTGAGGAACACACATCACAGCCTCTCGCTTCATTAGCTTCAAAACACATCAAGTCTCAAAGCCATGACGTGCATTCTCTTTTGCTCCAAATCCGCCGTTTTTCTATACCGGATTTCATGGTGTAGGGTTTCTGGAGTGCTTTCACAAGGGCCAGATTCAATTAATGTGGCAGTGAGTTAAGTGGGCCCTCAGGGGTTAAGGTCTGTCATGTCAGATGGATCTGTTTGTGCGGAGAAGCAGGAATATCCCACACTCCACTTGTCTTGTGGAGGGGGTTGAGATGCCTCAGAGCCCATTTCAGCATTTCCCTCTCAAGTATGGCTCGGAGGAATTTGATCTTAGAACCTTCGAGTCTCGTATAAGGAGATTTCAGAACCTATCTTTTCCCATCGGGTTATAACTCACAACCTGCTTTGAGGCTTGCGGGTTAGAAATGCATAACCTTATTCTGTTTAAGAGCTCTTCAAATTGACATGATACCTTAAAGGCAAGGAAATGTGCTAAGTGCATAGAGAGCGACGCGGGCAATGGATTTTTCATAGATAGATCATACATATGTATATGAATTGCGTTTAATTTTTAAAGATCTTCTATGGAAATAGCTAAAATATTATGACACACTGACAGGAGGAATCCTTGTTGCTTTCATTATACTGTTTTCACAGAGACAGTGTGTGCCTCCTCTTGTAAATGAAATGGAGTGTGATGTAACAGCTAGTGAGAACAGCTATGTTATCATCTAAGACCAGGCTAATTGATGAGTGCTTGTCTGCAGGATTTCAGAGATGACTTGTTTGTGAACCCCCCTGTATGACGTGCCGATCTTCTCGCTCTCAGAGCAGCACCGTAAGCAGCCATCTGAGTAAAAAGCGTGTCACACAGCTAGACGGTGACACCAGCCAAATATCAAGGGGCAAACGCCCACACCCTTTCTTTATAGGGTGTCTGCAAGAGAGCACAGCCATCTTAGGAAGAAGAAAAACAATTGTTTCCTGCAATGTGTTTAATTTAAAGTTTTAAAACTAAATTGATCACCTGGCCCCTCAATTTAAAAAAAAGGTTCCTCCGATTCACCTGAATCTACTTCACCTGTAACAGTGATGTGGTTTTAGATAAAACAACAGCATGATCTAGGAATTAAAGAAATCCTACAATGGCATTTGGTTGTTTTTTAAAAACAAACTGCCCTTTTCTTTACCATTCATTAAGGATTTTAATCGATATTTTTATATTAACAAAAGTCTGACTCACAAGACTTAGACGGTGCTCATAAGCCTGCAAATGTCTGCCTTTTAAGATTAGATTGTCCACCAATATCCATCTTGCAAGAGCACTGCATTGGGCAAGCCTCGCCCAAAGGAAAATCATACAACCAAGAGCGTTTTCCCTACGCGTTTTTAGCTTGATGTTTTGGATTCACAGGCTACAACTTTACTATTTTATTCCATCTCACCATCTCATCAATGTGGTTTTTAGCAGATAGTTCTAAGCAAAACATTCAAGTAAATAGGCAACTGTTTACAGTGCATGTTCATCAAATCAACAGTTCATGTTGGCCAAAGAATTAATGAAGGTTTATTGAAGGTAATAGTTTTTAAAATAAATGTTTTGTTGGCAAGCTAGTCACATATCACTCAGCTTAATAAATTGAAACAAAAATATATAAAACAGAAATAACTACTAAGATACCAATAAAAAAGTATTGGCTGAGTTCCTTCCAGCCTTTTTTGCCGATAACAATAATTTCACATTATTTATAAAATTCACTCACTCACGGTAGGTAATATGTCTGCATGGTATTTTTAAGTTTTAAGTTTTATAACAACAACATCACATGAATTTCCATTGTGGCTCTCCTTAAAATAGTGAATGTGAGCTTTGGACAAGCAGCAACATTGTACTGCAGTTGCAGGGAGGGGCCCCTTCTCCTCTACTTGTCTTATTGTGGTCCCTTGGAAGCCTCCAGAGTTTGAGCCCCTGTAGATTCATGTGTCAAGTAGGCACTGGTGAAGACTAACTCATTACGTCATGTCTTGGATAGACGAATGAAGAGGATATGGAAGGATACATCCAGCCTCATTAACACTGTTAGATGTTTGAGTGATAAAGTGAGACAGGATACCCTCTCTGGTATTGTGTTTCTCTTCCATTTCTCTTTATCTGCTCCCTACTTACCATTTTATCCATGTATTTTTCCTGTCCATTTACTCTCCCCACAAGGGCGAATCAAGACAGGGCCGCTCACTTATTGAATTAACAGCAATCGGGAAGCATTAGGCAGAGGTCCCCCGCCTGATTCTCCGCTCAATACTGTGGCAAATGGGGACAACACACAGGGACAGAGGCTGTGGCTTGGTTGGTCAAGTCAAGCTAGTGAGAAAGCCAAGGGCCGGAGGAGAGCCACCAGAAAAAAAAGGTCAGGGCTGAGGCTATAACTGGACACGCAGACCCAACCCCCCCACCCCCATGGAGTGTCATGTCTGGGGTTGGCACAGTAGGAGAGCCAGGGAACGTTACGGCACTGTATGCAAGCCTTGGAGAAAGGGCACAGATCTGGACTGAAGGCTGCTGGGAACATCTTATCACAGCCTGGCTTCTTCAGGCTGACTCACAGCCTCCGAGCCCGCCTGAGGACACGGTGAGGGAGGCAGGCTTGGCATGGCATGTGCTCAGGACACGAGCACACATACAGACACGCAAACACACTGGTACGGGGCTAGGCCTCAGCTTTGGTAGAGTCTCATAAAGGCTTGTCACCATGGCAACTACTTCATCATTAGAAAACCACTGGTGGTGGCCAGTGCCCGTGCACTTTCCTCCTTTGTCTCTTTTATGCTGCCTTTGTGCCTTGAGTTTTGTATCTACATTATTACATCTAACATGGCATTTAACTAGAGACATTCTTACAAAGTAATTTATTTTTTGCCTTTTCAAATTTGAAAATGAAAAAATACCTGAAATGCAGTTCTAGTCATTCTTTTCAGTTACAAAAACATGTTTGCTTTAGCTACCCTACAATGCTTTTCATTACCAATCAAAGCAATAAAAACAGTTATGTGTTGTTTTTATTGTTTAATTTTAACTGAGTAAAACAGTATTGGGGACTTGGGATGTGTTTCACACTGGCAATACATATCAGTTAAAACAGTAGTCAAAATAAAAACGTGAGTTAAACTTCTGTTACATGAACAATTTCAACAATTTGGTCATCCAATTGTTGTCATTGTAGCAATACCTCCAGCATATTTGGGCTTTCCAACTAACAGAAATGGTGGCAGTGGGAGGTCATGTCCTTGTCAGTAGAATAGGACAATTCGGATCTGTTGGCAAAGTGTGTTGCTGTCTGTCACCAAAGTTTGATATTGTTAAATTCTGCACAAGAGGGCGTTAACACAGAAAAGGTTTGATGATTGATCCAGGAAATTGAAAGAAGAGTGTAAGCTAATTTGTGTTTAGAAAGTGCTCTATAAATAATGTTTTACTTAAAATTCACCATTTTGTAAGTAGTTTCCTAGTTTTGCACACATAGGAAATACTTCTCTGAAGCTCATAAACCCTGTAATATTCTGCGTTTTACTTACAAAGAACTGTGTCAGCAGCACTGATATAGACAAGTAAGAAAGCCATGAGGCTTTTTACTCATCTGTGCTAAATCATCAGGGACATGGCATTAGTGCTGTCATGTACATATCGCACAAATGTAATTTCATAAACCTTACTTTGTCTCCCAAGGCATGGGTGTTTCACTTAGTTGTTGGTCCTTTATCTATTTATGTATCAAATCAAAAGGGACAGTGAACCACATTTAGGGAGTGGAAAGTGTATCCTGAAGAATTTAATAAGAAAAGAGATCTTGATGGATTGCAGACCTTCTCCACATCTGAGAAATGTTCAGAATGATAAATCACAAAGGCCTTTTATACTCCCTCTTTCCTTTCTTTTTTCCTGTCTCTCTCCCATTCTCCCTTTCCCTATGCCTCCTCTCCTCATCTCATGAGCCTTGGCTTTCAATTGTAAGAGATTACAGGAGCATAGCCGGACTGTGGCCCGTCGAGGGTCTTTTATTAATATGTATATGCATATGAAACAAGCCAATTCTAAGCTGTCGGTGAGCAGCTGAACCCAGCAGTCCCATTGTGTGCATATATATGCAGGAACCAGTGTGTGTGGCGGTTATGCGTCTGCGGATATACAGTATATGTGTGTGTGTGTGTTTCCTACAGTGCCTGTGTTTATGTGTGTTCCATTTTGACCCTAACCGCTTACCGTGTCCCAGGCCACCTGAGCCACCAGTTATGTACCAGAGACCACGAGCAGTGTTTCCCACCAGGAATTTGATCGTTAGCAGGACTTCTGGCTCTCTGTCCTCAAGGTTAAACAGGACTCTGAGGGCGGGGGGTGTGTAGCGGTGGGGGCGCTAAATCTGCTAACAAGTTTGGAGCCTGGCAGTCAAGGCTATCGAGGAGCTGATATCCCGCCGGTGGAGAGAGCAGAAGGAGACTAATCCTTCATACATAATAGATAACCAAATCCTCTAAAACACAGAGACACTAGCTGCCTGCACCACAGAGGCCCTGCCACTGCTAACAGATCAGACATCAGGCATCCACCTCCTCGCCACCTTCATTAATACTCAATTACAACAGAGCTCCTCGAGCCGCACACCATTGTCTCCTCCTGAAAAGCTGGCTTTTGTGAAGAGAACAGGTTTAGCTGTACATAGAGATAATGCTGAATAATATTTCTGCCGCCGGAGTAAAGTGGAGAGGAGAAAGCCCCTCCTCGAAATAACACCGCCTCTCAATGCAACCACTTTGTCTGTCATGCTGTTGTGATCAAAACAGAAAGAAAATGAATAGATCTGAGAGAACTTGGTGTTTATGCTCGCAGCACACTGGAGTGGTTGTTTCTTAGAATGAGAATAAACAAAAGCAGCATTTCATTTAGTCAGTGGTACTATGTGCCGCAGCTGCACAACACATTCACTTCAAGGCATGAAGAAAAAGCTGCATGCTGTAAGCGTACTCTCTCTGCGATATTGTCTGCAAGTAATAAGCAATATGGGAGTTGACACATGCATAAGGGTCTTTTGATCAAGTGACAGTATGTTTTAGCACCAGTATCTTGGTGCTGCTTAACACTCATTTATAGTGATAACTTTTACAGTTATTCGTTATTCTGTTTTGCAAATGACACATTTGCTGAGTTTTTTCTTCTTCTCACCTATTTTGCATTTCAAAGAATGCATCTCTACATTTGATATTAAATATAAATTATTATCGTCAATGCTTTAAAAACATGGAAATGTTGCACATAATTATATCATATAATAGTGTTTACTTCATCAAAAGAGGAAAGGTACAAATGAAACAGTCTGTCGAATGTACGGATTTGTCTGCTACCAAAACACCTGTCTACAGTACTTTTGAAAGCCCTCAAGAGCTCTTTAATTTCACCATGGGACAAACCTGAAGGTGCTGACTTCAAATGATTTTATTTTTTTGGTTTAACACTTCAATACAAGCTGCACTGTTATATTAAAAAGTATTGACATAAAATACCCAAAGGTCTTTAAAATCCCCCTGGATGCTGTCAATCTGAAAAGTCAATTTCATTCTCTTTTAAAAGACATAATCAAGCAGGCTTAGACGCTTCGGAGTTATTACTTTCCATGTTAACATTTAAACCCTGCAATAAAAAAACATGTGTTGGAATAATTCCAGCCAGGATTTGCTTCTCAAAATTCTTGTTTGTTATTTCACTTTTACATTTTCAAAAATCTACATTCCCCTTCTCTTCGTTGAGTGCACATTCTATTGAGCCATTATAAAGTAATAAAATGCTTCCTCTCCTGGGTTTTTGGCCCTATTCTCAACATTTGTGGCTGTAAAGCACTACGCTGAGTGGAAGATGTCACTTACAATACTTCCTGTCGTAGAATTAGACACGCAGGAATAGAGTACCGCTGCTGTTGTTCCAATTAGCAAGTCCCTGCTTGACTTGAATCTCCTCACATCCTTTCTATGCAAGCCTTTACATTGCCCCATCCATCCCCATTATACCCAATTTCGTCCTCTCACTTATTTTTTTTTCTCCTTCTCTTTTTCCTTATTTCCAAAACGTTAGCCTCCTTGCTGCCTTTGAGGCTTCGAGATATACAGACAGAAATAACCGAGCAGGTAAAGTTCTCTGTGTGCCTCGGAGGATGAGAAACCGAAGAGAAGCTTTTACTTTCCCTCTCTGCATCTATCTTTCTCTTTTACTGGGCAGGGCTCCCCAGGCAGCAGAGTCCCCATGGGCCACTGGTGTGATCTGTGGGTGTTTAGCTGTTAATCTGTCAGACTAATTTTATGGACAAACACCGCAGCGATGTATAATTCCCAGTGTACGATAAGAAAGGACGTGGAGGCTATAGGCCAGCCTGGAGACTGATGAGCCACATGAGCATAATTAAGGCCAGCACCTCCCTCGGGACGAGCCAGCACGTCCTTACTCCTCTCTGTCTATCTATCTATCTATCTGTGTCCTTTATATATCCCTCTTCTCCTTGTTTTTATCTTCCTTTCCATTATATCGTGTCCCTGGTGGCACTCGATGAAATATCATTTTCTTCTATGCTTATATTACAAATAATGAGAGGGAATGAGAAAAGGAGAATGGTGCTGGATCTATTATTTGTGCAATAGTGTTTGTGAGTAGTTGTTTCATCAATGTATTATTGCTACCCACCAACCAGATGCATGTTTAATTGTTTTCTTGTTTTTTTTTTGCACAATAATGAGGATTTTCAGGGAGACACTGAGCTGGCTGAGAACAATGCTTTCTACATAATGGCTGTCAATTCCCCATTTCATTTTCAACCATTTAAGGATTAGCCTTGAGTGGAAAGGGGGAACTTAAAACTAACTATGTTTATTTCACTTTGTAGATAAAATCCATACAAATTTAACAAGCACTAAATGGGTTTTTATATTATCTTTCTATTAACATTGCTTTAGTTGTGCAAGTGACGTCAATGTAGCCAAAAGTCAATGCGGTTACACACAAGTATACTGAGTAGCAGCATTAGCTTTCAGCTTGGGTTTCTCGTTGCAACACAGTCTCACTCCCTGATCGTCCAAGAGCGACGCTTGGTCAGGGTCCTTTGGCGTACAGTTGTGACGCACCGAGTCTCCTTCAGCTTCATAAACGGACGCAAAGAGCTTTCAACTGATTGCAATGTATTCCCATCAGCGGCGGTATTTGACGCTCAGGGAAGCACCGCATCCGGCAGTTAAAGGCAATGTGAGCGTCCATTCCTATAGGAATGGACGCTCACATTGCCTTTAACTGTGTAAAATTCTCCGTTATCCAATATATTGGATAACGGAGAATTTTACACCCGGAAATAAGTATTCTCCTTACTGTCGATTGATTTGACAGTGATATCTGCATTACTCATCAACTCAAAAAACACCAGATTATCCTTGTCAATTACACAACATTGATTGGTTTAAATTGTGTGCAATGCTTTTGTGTTTTTCCCCTTCGATTCTGAGAAACAAATATTTTTTTCGGAGTTAGGATTGCCGAAGACACTACACTACCCATAATCCTCAGCTTTTGTGTTGCTTTTCAATGACTGTTTTTAAATGCCTTTTTCTTAATGTCTTTCATTTTTGTAAAGCACTTTTAATTGCCTTGTGTTGAAAGGTGCTGTATAAATAAACTTGCCTTGCCTTGCCTAAGGTCTGCTGCATGTTTTGTTGAATGTGTTATATTTGATGAAAACATTTAAATATTAAGAGTACATACAAAATAGGGGGAAAGTAGAAGGTCTGATAGAAATATAGAATAGAAAATATCAAGAAGATACTGTAAGTGATCGCTAGAATAAAACAGTTTAGTGCCGGATGTACAAAGATATTAATAGGGGCATGTGCAAAACAGACAAACTAATGAACCTTTATTAAAACATTAAATAATACTTTAGGTTAAGATATATCTCTTGTAATGCACTGTTGAGGAACCTGTGACTCAAGTGTTTCATTCATTGCATAACTACACCGTAGTTGTGTATGATATGTCAATACACCTTTGAAAATCTTGAAATCTTGAAAGAGATGTGCAAAATGGCCATTAAGTACAGTTTTTAATGAACGATTAGAGAATAACGAGTAATGAATATGCTTTATAGGGATCTGCAGATACATTTTTAGTCTTCTCAAGCACCAACTATCAAATATCTCGCCTGATTGTTGGCACTTGACAATCACCTTCACTGAATTTTACTCAGGTGTAACTAAAGTCTGATTTAAGGGTTGTATATATTTCACATCATTAATCCAAATCTGTAAAGTAACTAACACAAATGTAGTGGAGTAAAAATACTAGGTTAACCTCTGAATTGTGGTGGAGTAGAATTACAAAGTAACAATAAATTGCATGTTGTACATGCTGCTGTAACAAAAACATTTCCCAACTTGGGATCAATAAAGTACATCTTATCTTATCTTATCTTAAAATGATCGATGGCTACTGCCATATTTGCAAAATGTGCCTCTGAACCTTGACAAGTGCATGTTTCAAGGCTTATTAATTAACAACAGGAGGGGTCACCCTCCTGAGACCATAAGACCAGCTGTTAAATAAATATCTTCTGACCTGAGCTGTCATGTGGGTATATATTAATGCTGCCCATTATGGACACAAGCAATTTTCACCCATTTATAAATGATATATATTTTTTTTTTTTTATACACCAATGTGTTTCCCATCCCCTAAACCTCCAGGTATGTACACAGTTTAATACTGGCAACTTCTAATTATGATAAAATACGAAAACATATTTTAAAACTACAATTCCCAGTAGAGACGCACCATAGGACATGTCACGAAACACACATTACATTACATTACATGTCATTTGTTAGACGCTTTTATCCAAAGCGACTTACATACATTCAGTACTGTGGACAATCCCCACAGGAGCAATTTGGGGTGAAGTGTCTTGCCCAGGGACACAACGACATGCTGACTGTAGTGGGACTCGAACTTGGTACCCCCTGATTTGAAGTCCTGCACTCTATCCACTGAGCCACAGCCGCCCATATATAGCCAGCATGTGTAGTTCTGGGGGGGACTCGTTCGAATCATGTTTTGGATAGTGTGCCGCCGATGGGCTTTATTCCGTTTCAAAGAGCTGTTTGACGCTCGGCGTAACCTTGGCACACTGCCACTCCAACATCCAATCACAGAGCTTGAGGACTAATCACGGGGTTCTTCAAGCAAAGCGGACTGGTGTTGTCCCAAACAATAGCCGAGGATTATGGGTAGTGTAGTGTCTTCGGCCATCCTAAACTCCGTTAAAACTATTTGTTTCTCAGAATCGAAGGGGAAAAACACAAAAGCATTGCACACAATTTAAACCAATTACTGTTGTGTAATTAACAAGGATAAACTGATGTTTTTGAGTTGATGAGTAATGCAGATATCACTGTAAAATCAATCGACAGTAAGGAGAATACTTACTTCCGGGTGTAAAATTCTCCGTTATCCAATGGGAATGGACGCTCACTTTGCTTTTAACTGCCGCCGACATGGACAGATGCGGTGCTTCCCTGAGCGTCAAATACCGCCGCTGATGGGAATACATTGGTTTGCGTCCGTTTATGAAGCTGAAGGAGACTTGATGCGTCACAACTGCACGCCAAAGGACCCTGACCAAGCGTCGCTCTTGAAAACACTAGTCTAGAATAGTAAGATATGCTATGCAAATGACTACAACAAGAAAAGGACAATTTCAACATTATTGACTTTAGCTGGTTTGCCGGGTTAGCAATACAGCTAGCAATAACAAATGGCAGTGTTAAGGCCCGGACACGCCAAGCCAATTGTGGCCGTCGATGGGCGTCAGGCCGACGATGAGCGTCGACACGCCCTACTCAGATTGGTGTGTCCCGCACCGTCGTGTCAACGACTCAACATGTCGAATCGGTGGGCAGTTGGCCAAAGGCTGTCGGCAAAATAAATCACTCTGATTGGCTGTTCAGCTAGCGAATCAGTGCATGAGAAGCAAAACGGAAGTGAGGGACCCAAACAAACTATTAAGAAGGCAAATCTGAGATTTCATTTAACTCCAGCTCTCGACACAGGTTCGGGAAAGCCCCATGAGCTTCTCGCTGTAGAGTGAAAATGGAACGCACACGCTATTTGTTGTTTGTTTATATCATGCAGTCTGTTCTTCTTCTCTCGGTGTATCAGGCAGTCTGTCTTCCGGTTGTTGCCTCTTTTGAATGACGAATACACACTACCGCCGCCTGCTGGTAAGCATGCGCAGTTCATACGTGCTTCTTGGCCGTCGGCTGAAGTCTTTGCGGTGTGTTCCAGTGCGACACATGGCCAAGACGCAGAGACGCGAGGCGACACAACAGTCGGGGGTCCGTCTGTGTCAGTTCTTTGGTGTCAGCTTGGTGTGTCCGGGCCTTTAGCTTCATTCAAAGCTAGCTTAAAATGTCCAGCTTAAACCAAAATATCTATCGTGTCAGTGTTGGGACTCTTGTATGTCCTCAGGCTTTGCTTTGTGTATTTCCCTGGTGTCAAAATCAGGTCCATAAAAATGTAATGAAACCAACTTCCTGGCAACAAGTCGTAGTCTATCGATCACTTGTTTTTTGGTAAATTGTGAGGAGTTGAACTGCCTTCAACTCGGTTTTGAAGACACCTGCTAACAGCAGACATGTTTCAAGATGTGGTGTTTCAATAGAAAGGGGTGTTTTCAAGTCAAATTCGACTTTAATGCATCTATAGATTCCAATTCGTCCCTAATTTATTTAATAACTTCAAACAATGCTAATTTTCTCCCTAAATATTAAACATCGATTAGCCTTACTTTTAAATTAGCTTTAATTTTGGAAAATGTGACGTGTAAAAGTATGTGTGTAAAGCAAGTGTTTTGTGTGTGGGTGTGTGTTATTAGTGTACATGAAATTAGATATAGTTTTGATGTGAAACAAGCATTAAGCACAGTATGGGTACAGTCCATGCTGTTTTCCTTGTTAAATGTGACCTGTGTTAGCAGTGGGGGCTGTAGCTTTGTTAGCGACGGCATGTGACAGCTCTGGTAGTGGAAATGGTTGTTACTGCTGATCTAGCTGTGAAACACAGTGCCATGTCTCCAGGCAAGCTGGAAGATACTATGACACACACACCCCCCCCACCACACACACACACACACACACACACACACACACACACACACACACACACACACACACACACACACACACACACACACACACACACACACACACACACACACACACACACACACACACACACACACACACACACACACACACACACACACACACACACACACACACACACACACACACACACTCAATACTTAGGATGGAGAGAGGGATTTCAACAGGAATGAGATCGGAAAATAGACATTCGTCTTTTCCTCCCTCACACCTGAGAGTCCCGTAGGCTGTGTATAAGAGCACTTTTCTGTAACTCTCTCCATCAAACTCTCCTCCTCCTCTCCCTTCTCTACTTTCTCCTCTCACTGCAGGCGATTGGTTTGATCTCTGATCCCAGTAGTCCTGCCACTTCCCTCCCTTCCCCTAAACCAAGTGCTGTTGTTTTCTCGACCTACATGGATCTGCACTCTCCACACAAAACAACACAAAACAGCTCTGGTGACATAAATACACACTCAATATATACGCATCATATCGGAATCGAGAACATTCAGAGGCAAAAATAGGATTCGCTATATCTTACACTTTATCGCATACAAAGCGACTATTTCCTTTATTGTCAGGGTTGTTTTGAAAGAGTAATTCGCGTCTGAGAAACAAAGAAGGCATTAAAAGCGATACCAAGATTTGTGTTGTTTTGAAAACATCTACCAAATAGAGAATAGATACCTAGAGAAACCTCTTGGTTTCACAAAGCACGATAGCCTCCACTCTCAAAGTACACCATATTCACATGATTGAATGAGAGAGGTGCAACGTTATTACATTGATTTTTTGGAGCACTAATATATTCTCACCCAGTCAGACAATAAAACTAAAAAGATGTTTTTGGTTCATCTGAGTTCGTCTTCTTTTGTACTCGTCTAGCATTCAGAGCAGCGATGGGTGCCGGGACATCCACTGAGAAAGAAAATACCTTGTTTTAAAGACCAAACAATGCAACATTTAATTTCACTCTCCAGAATGGACCTTTGAAATAGTTCTCCAGGGACTTGTTTTCTTTGAGAATTGTCAAAAAAAAGACATGTTCCTTCCAACCATATTGCAGTCTTTTTGTCTTCTCTGCAACTGAGCTAAACACAATAATCTGTGTAAAAATGCCATTAGTCATTTGATTGAGCCCCTCCATCTTGGAAGGGAGCATAATGCTGTAACAACAGCAGCACGCTCCAAGTCTTAGTACGGGTTCTCGAGGGGCGAGAGCAGCAGTTGTTGTTGAAGAGCTCCATTCATTCTAAGCTGGCGAAAACACACCAAGGACATATGGCGGCTTGATTTAGTTAGCTTGTAAAATGATTTCAAAAATTACATTTGGATGAAGATAACAAAGTAACCAAGCAATTAAATCCAGTATGGTCAATTTGAAGCACCTGATAGCACAGATCCAGCTGTGGTAGAACATCTGGTGGAGGCTCCGCAGATTGGTAAAAGTCAAAGCAGTGGATTCAAATCTTCATTTGCAGAATCAAACACGTACACAGGTCAAATGATGTCCCTTTGTGTTTGTGCGCTTTTCTTGAAATGTGTTCATAAAATGCTGTATCAAAGCCACATTTAGAGGTTAACTAAAATAGCAGTGGCATTTGTCAGCGGTGTAGGAAAATAAAGTGTTCTCTGCCACCTGGCAAAAGAAAAGGGCGTTTGCTTTCCCTGATCCCACCAGCATGGCAACAGCAATACATACTGGCATGTAGCCCTGCTCCCTTGCCAGTATTGACTACTGAGCTGCTGTGAGATTTGATGCTGGATCCAAGTTAACCCTCAGGTCAGGCGCTTCCAAACGTTTTTTTTCTGTGTTTATTTGACCTGAATGAGTCGCCAGCCTTATCCTCAGCACATTTTTCTATCCATCAAACGGGCTACACCATCTTAAAAAAAGCCATCTCCATCATCTCTTCTTTAAACCAATATTAACTGATGCTTGTTATTGTGCAGTATAAATGTCGGATCAGGGATGAATGGAATCAATAGATACGAGAGTAAGTGAAACAAATGAGGGTAAGTAAAACAAATGGTTTTGATTTGAGCCTATAATCTGTGCGCGTGCTGAATGGGCGCTTAAGAGACAGCAACAACTATTATTAATGGTAAACAGTGAATAAAAAGACCATAATAAGGCATGCATGATTAGATAAAGAGGAAAAGGTCACAGCAGGTTGATGCATCTGTCTCATTAGCAGCTTTATTTGTGTCCCTTCGTTTACCCTTCATTAGCCTGCCTGTTTAATCCTCTTTCTTTCACTTTTTCTCGTAGTCTCTTCTTTCATTAGGCCCGCCGCTCTCCATCGCTTCCTCTCGATGTGTTGTTTCTTACTGTAATGGCTTCCCACTGAGTGTCTGTCTTTCGAAAATGTCACCCAAGTCTCCATACAGCGTAGTACTTTTGACATGAGCACTATGTGCGGCAGACAGGGCATTGGGATTAATTTGCCATATGTGTATACCTCATCACCAGACAGGGGTAGAGACTGTGACTGAGCCCTGTCTGACAGCAGAGACGGAGCCTTACTCACTGGATTCCTCACGTCTCCTGCTGCACTTGATGTCACTGGCAGCGGGTAATAAAAAGGGAGGGTTGCGATAGAGGAGGAGGAGGAGGTGTGAATGTAGCCCTGTGAGAGGGGGAGACAGAGAGGGAGGTTGGGAGAGGAAGAGATACGGGGGAATATGTCCACGATATCAGGGTGAAAATAAGTGAAAGGAGATTAAAAAAATGGAGAAGTCCGCTTTGTGGGGAGTTATTACTGTAATGCAGCTCAGTGCCAAAAGAGGTCATGTGTGTGCTGCAGATTAATTAGTTTCAGCAGACATTAATATCCTATAATCATTACTAGTTATAGCAAAGAACAGTCTGTATGTGTGAGGCTTTATTAAGCACCATTCCATAAACCTTAGGTAAAGCTTGAGATTAATGACACTGTCTCTACACTCGCCTGATTTGCAGTGCATTTATCTTTGCTCCGAGGATAGAGAAAAGGGTTTCATTAGATGCAGTGGCGAGCCGTGACTTTTATATCTAAGCCCTCTGACCCCCCCCTTTCCTCGAAAAAAAGAAAAAAGAAGAGGTTCAAGGTTCTTTATTTTGTCATACGAACATAGCTACAGTGTAGTTATGCCGATAAAAATCGTAGGTCACAGGCTTCTCCAACAGTGCAAAACAATAACACAGATAAACAGAAAAATATAGTGCAAGTAAATAGTAAATACAAAAAGAAAAAGTTGCAGATGAATGTTATGGATGTTGTTTCAACAGTTCAGGTGTTTAACAGATGTTGTTTCAGCAGGTCAGTTGTTTAGCAGTCTTATTGCCTGTGGTATGAAACTGTCTCTGAATCTGGTGGTTTTAGTCCGGATGTTGCGGTAACACCTGCCATACGGCAGCAGACAGAACAGTTAGGGGTCTTTTATAATCCGGAGGGATTTCTTCCTGAGCCGCTGGGAGTAAAGGTCCTCCATGGATGGCAGCTCCATCCTGGTGATGTTCTGTGCAGTTTTCACCACCCTCTGTAAAGCCTTACGATTGAGGGTGGTGCAGCTGCCGTACCAGGCTGTGATGCAGCCAGTCAGGATGCTCTCTATGGTGCACCTGTAGAAGGTCAGGATCCTCTCTATGGTGCACCTGTAGAAGTTGCAGAGTATCCTGGAGTCCATATTGAACCTCCTCAGCCTGCGGAGGAAGAAGAGCCGCTGTCGAGCTGTTTTTGTGATGGTGTTAGTGTGAAGAGTCCATGTCAGGTCCTCAGTGATGTGGACACCGAGGAACCTGAAGCTGCTGACTCTCTCCACCGTAGTCCCATTGATGGCGATGGGGGCGTGTCCCTCTCTCTGCTGCTTCCTGTAGTCCACAATCAGCTCCTTGGTTTTGCTGACGTTTAGATGGAGGTTGTTATCCTGGCACCAAGATGTCAGGTTTTCGACCTCCTCTCTGTACGCCGTCTCGTCGCCGTCTGTGATCTGGCCGATGACGGTCGTGTCGTCAGTAAACTTCACTAGGCCTGTCACGATAATTAATTTTGTTGGGCGATACATTTTCCTGGAAATTATTGCGATAAACGATAATATTGTCGGCACTGTTGTAAGACCATTTTAGACCACTGACATAATGATAATATATAATAATAATGCAAGTATATCCTTTCAAACATAACTTTTTATTGAACATTCAACATTGCAAATGAAATGTGAAATAATATTAAAATATATAAATGATATATAATAAAACAAATGAATTAAATTATAATAAATTAATTAAATCACACACAACCAAAACAATAAATTAAATAGACTCCGCCTGGAAAACAGAGCTCTCTCTCTCTATCTATCTATCTATATATATATATAATATAACACGGCAGGGTCCTTATATATAATATATTTATTTATTTATATATATATATATATATATATGTATATAAATAAATAAATAAATGAGCACACATTGTCTCACAAGCAAAAAAAACCTGCTTAAAACAACAGTCAAGTGTACAGTCCACTGTCCATACAACAGGCCATATCCAAATCTGTTTTTCAAAGTTTTCGAGCAAGGAACACCAACATGTTTGCATTGTCAGGCAAAAGCATCTTTGATTGTAAACTGTCGGGAAGGAGGGGGCTCTCCATCTCCAGCTGCCGTGTTTGCTCCCAGCTGGGAAAACGGAATGGGGTAGTTGTGTTTCAGGTGTAGTTTAAAATGCGTGGTATTGCCTGCTTTTGTCACTACCTTTTTTAAACAAATGCGACACACCGCCCGGCTCATTCAAGTCCGTAGGTTTGCCTCGTTGATTTGGCTTGAATCCAAAATACTGCCACACCGGAGAATCGAGATGTGTAGTTAGGTTTTGTAATCAATTCAATTTCACTTTAAATTCCCCGTGAGTAAGTCACAAGTTGTCTCCAGCTTGTCGCTGTATTATTAATTTGGCTGCTACGCTGCTGCACGTGCACGCGGAGTGTCCTGACCATAGACGGTCCCTCACAGCGCGCGTGGCCGGCAGCCACAGCGCGCCTGGCAGCCACAGCGCGCCTGGCAGCCACAGCGCGCCTGGCAGCCACAGCGCGCCTGGCAGCCACAGCGCTCCTAGCTAAAATGCTGGTCACATCGTTATGTAAACGGCAATTTAGCGAGCTCAGAAAAGTTATCGAGTCCATTTTTATTTATCATACGATAAGTCAATTTATCAATTATCGCGACAGGCCTAAACTTCACGATGGTGTTGGAGCTGTGTATGGCCACGCAGTCGTGAGTGAACAGGGAGTAGAGGAGAGGGCTGAGCCGGTTTTGAGGATCAGGGTGGAGGATGTGATGTTTCCCACCCGCACTGCCTGGGGTCTGCCCGTCAGGAAGTTCAGGATCCAGTCACAGAGGGCGCTGTTGAGCCCGAGGTCTCTGAGCTTGATGACCAGCTTGGAGGGCACAATGGTATTGAAGGCTGAACTGTAATCAATGAACAGCATTGTCACATATGTGTTCCTTTGGTCCAGGTGTGAGAGGGCAGTGTGGATGGTGAGGGCTATGGCGTCTGTGGACCTGTTTGCTCTGTAGGCAAACTGCAGGGGGTCCAGACAGTCAGGGAGGGAGGAGGTGATGAAGGGCGGCTGTGGGTCAGTGGGTAGAGTGCTGGACTTCGAATCAGGGGGTAGCAAGTTCGAGTCCCACTGCAGTCAGCATGTCGTTGTGTCCCTGGGCAAGACACTTCACCCCAAATTGTTCCTGTGGGGATTGTCCACAGTACTGAATGTATGCAAGTCGCTTTGGATAAAAGCGTCTAACAAATTACATGTAATGTAATGTGAATGATTTGACTAACCGCTCAAAGCACTTCATTATGATGGAGGTGAGTGCTACTGGGCGGTAGTTATTGAGGCTGGTGATTTTTGTCTTTTTGGGGACAGGAACGATGGTGGAGTGTTTATAACATGTGGGGACTACAGACTGCAGCAGGGACCTGTTGAAGATGTCTGTGAACACCTCTGCCAGCTGAACTGTACACACCCTGAGAACACGGCCAGGGATGCCATCAGGTCCAGGAGCCTTGTGTGGGTTAACCCTTTTAAAGGAATTACACACATCTGCCCTGTTTAAAACAAAAGGGCAGGGCTCCTGATCCTTCTGTGCCTCTACAGCCTGGCTGCTCTCAAATCATGCAAAAAAACAGTTCAGCTCATCTGGGAGAGATGCACACGCAGACACTCCCGCAGCACCCCCCGCTGCTCCTTTGTAGTCTGTCATTGTTCTTAGTCCCGCCCACATGTTCCGGGTGTTACAGCTTTTGAAGTCAAATTCCACCTTCTTTGTACTGTCTCTTTGCACTACTGATAGCTCTCCGGAGTTCATACCTAGAATTCCTGAACTCCGCCAAATCTCCAGCTCTGTGCGCGATAGTGCGCGCTTTCAGCTTGGTACTCACCTCGCTGTTTATCCAGGGCTTTTGATTTGGGAATGTTCGTACAGAAACTTTCGGTACCACGTCATCGATGCATTTCCCAATGTAGCAGATGACCGTATCCGTGTGTGTGTTGATGTTATTGTCCTCAAACACACTCCAATCCGTAGATGCAAAGCAATCCTGCAGAGCTGAATCTGACTCCACATTCCATCGCTGTACTGTCCTTGTTACCGGTCTGTCCCGTTTAAGTTTCTGCCTGTAAGCAGGCAGCAGCAGCAGTGCACAAATAACCCTCTCTGGAAAATCCTAAATTGTGGAATAGTTTGGCCATTAAAATGCTTTTTAATTAGATTTCTAGCGAGAAGTGTATATTGTACTTTTAAAATCTACGTCCAGTGGATGTGTAGGATCTATAGTTTGATAGATATTACGAAGATGATTTGAGGTCTCGCAAGGAGAACGTGTATACTACATCTTTCCGCGCGTCCATGTAAAGTTGGCGTGAAAACAGTATTTCCGGTCTCAAAGTTTTCATAATAAAACCGGAAGTATTCCCCTCACTGTCAAATGATTACACAGTGATATCTGCATTACTCATCCACTAAAACACATCAGTTTATCCTTGTTAATTACACAATATTGATTGGTTTAAATTGTGTACAATGCTTTTGTGTTTTTAATCTTCGATTCGGAGAAACAAATAGTTTTTTCGGAATTTAGACACTACAGAGTTTCCGAAGACACTACACTACCCAGAATCCTCAGCTATCGTTTGGGACTACAACATCCGCTTTGCTTTACAAACCCCGTGATTAGTCCTCAAGCTCTGTGATTGGATGTTGGAGTGGCAGTGCGACAAGGTTACGCCGAGCGTCAAACAGCTCTTTGAAATGGAATGTAACCACGGCAGACTATCCAAAACTGGACCCGAACGGGTCCAGCCCAGCCCCCCCCCCCCCCAGAACTACACATGCTGGCTATTGTGTGTTTCGCAACATGTTCTATGGCACGTCTCTACTGGGAATTGTAGTTTTAAAAGACGTTTTCGTATTTCCCATAATTAGACGTTGCCAGTATTAAACTGCAGTGTACATCCCTGGAGGTTTAGGGGACACGAAACACATTGGTGTTATCAAATTTAAAACATATAATTAATAAATGGGTGAAAATTGCTTGTGTCCATAATGGGCAGCATTAATATACCCACATGACAGCTAAGGTCAGAAGAGCTTTATTTAACAGCTGGTCTTATGTCTGTGACCCCTCCTGTTGTTAAATGCAACCCTGTCTCCTAAAAATTACGTTCCCACAGAACTAAACTGCATTCTCAATTACGTTTAGCTGGAAACGTATTTTCTCCCACGTTACGTTTGTTATGAACGTATCTCAAATACGTTTATTTTCTACATATCTTCTAGAAACATATTTTCTCCCACGTTACGTTTGTTATGAACGTATCTTAAATACGTTTATTTTCTACGTATCTTTGCCATTTATTGTCTTGCTTATAATAATGATAATAGTCATTTATAAATATCATTTTAGAGCACACATTTGAAATCGACGATCGGGCTCGATATATGGTTAAATTAAAATCAGTAGGCGAGGCTGTAATTTCGCCAGCTGTTACTCTCATGAGCGAGGCAGAAAATAATAGTTTTAACATGCCAAAAAGCTGCTGTGTTGTTTATTGCACCTCAAACATTAAAACAAATCCAGAATTACGTTTTTCTGTACTTCCTCTAAGAAGAAAGGACAGTAAAAGAAGAGCTCTGTGGCTTCAGGCTTGATCGCCGTTCAAATGACAGCGTTGGTTTCCCCAAAAGTGGGCGGGGCTGTAAAGTGACGTAGATTTTACTCTCATCTATTATTCAAAACCATTCTATTTATTCTAACGTAAATTACATGCCAGTGTTTTATCTTTTTATTTAGCAATCTGTTTTTGCACTGGGAATGTTTTCATGTGGAACCGGAAGTACGTCACTTCACTTTGTCTTCTTCGTCCCTTTTACATTCCAGACAATGCATGGCTCAGCGTAACAGACTGAACAGCGACCCCAGGTGTGTCTACATTGGAATTACATCTTCATTACTGAAGGAAAAATACTTTACCTAGTGTTTGTTAACTGGGTTTTTAATGCAGATGGCTTTTCTTAATGGTTACAATATTGCTATGAGTTACAGTATATCTGAAGCAAATTATGTTTCTGAAGATGTGTAGTCAATTCCACCCTTCAATGTAGCATACATGTGAACTCTCATTACAGGAACAATACCGGAAACAGACGTAGGAAAGATCCTCAGCTCGCTGATTGGATATGTTAGCCGCAATGCACGTTGGGAGATGGTGTTTATGCGATGTGAAATCCGAAAACATTTAAAAATAAAATAATACTTTATTCAGAGTGTGCTTGGTTTTCTCTTTGGAAGTCATCACATAACGGCATTGTAATACACGGTTCGGCTGCATTAAATATTACACATCTGCCGTAGTTCTGTATTTATAGAGCCCTGATTAGAAGACTTCTGGACAAACTTGAAGAACTGCCACCGAAACTGAATACGTGACATGGATCATAAATATATCAACAATTACACAATATCTTACATTTATTTTCACAAAATACGTCTTCTTGCAGTATCAATACTAATTCGGCTGACTTTTATATTTGATCCAATTGGTAGATAGGTTATATTTACACCATAACGGTGCACAGCTGATAGAAAAGGACTTGTAGTTTTTAAAGATATTACTGATTTTCTTTGAATATAAGAATGTAAATACTGAGTTGAGAGAATAGTCAGGGGATTTGGGTGATGGGAGACACATCTATGGAATCACAATTTCAATAGCTTACCATTAAATGACGGATATACCTTTCTGTCTGTGATGTTTTACAAATCAGATATTAATGTGTAGAAGTAAAACATGAGAAATAGTATAGCAATATCCTGTAAAATTATGTAAAAACATGAATAAAACTACACATCTTCAGATGTTATACATACATAAGTGTCCTACACTAATAATACAAAGTTATTATTAGTATGCTGTGTTTATCTTGTGTGCACCGCCTAGTGGTTAAAGCAGGTTATTTAATTATGTTTGTTGAATAATGTTATTTTTGTTGAATAATGTTATTTGATGAAAAAAATATTAAGAGTACATACTTTCATAGGGTGAAAGTAGAAGGTCAATGATAGAAATATAGAATATAAAAAATCAAGAGGATACTGTAAGTGATCTCTACAATAAAACAGTTTAGTGCCGGATGTATAAAGATATTAATATGAGGATGTGCAAAACAGACAAACTAATTAACCTTTATTAACACATTAAAGAATGCTTTAGGTTAAGGTCTTCTTTTAAATAAGAAAACAGCTTTGGGGGTATTTACAGATAAATATTAAGCCTGACAAAGTACTTAACGTCTAATATATTGCTTTCCTGCAATGTTAACTATGTTGAAGCACTTATTTTAACTTATATTATACACATTAATTATACTCTTATGTAAGTAGATAGTATAAGAAATGTGCAGAATTTGACAGTTTAATGGTGGAGGTATACACACATGTTGATAGATGTCTTGTAATGCACTGTTGGAGGAGCCTGTGACCTAAGGGGGGGGGGGGGGGGGGGTTAGGACACGTTCGATTCCTGTTTTGGATAGTGTGCCGTCGATGGGTTTCATTCCATTTCAAACTGCTGTTTGACGCTTGGTGTAAACTTCATGCACTGCCACTCCAACATCCAATCACAGAGCTTGAAGACTAATCACGGGGTTTGTCAAGCAAAGCACATGGTGTAGTCCCAAACAATAGCTGAGGATTCTGGGTAGTGTAGTGTCTTCTGCCATCCTAAACTCCGAAAAAATATTTGTTTCTCCGATTCGAAGGGGAAAAATACAAGAGTATTGTACACAATTTAAACCAATCAATGTTGTGTAATTAACAAGGATAATCTGGTGTTTTTGAGTTGGTGAGTAGTGCAGATATCACTGTAAAATCAATCGACAGTAAAGAGAATACTTACTTCCGGGTGTAAAATCCTCCGTTATCCAATGGGAATGGACGCTCACATTGCCTTTGAGACTGTGTTGAAATTACACCCTCGCCTACTGATTTTAATTTAACCATATATCGAGCCCGATCGTCGATTTCAAATGTGTGCTCTAAAATGATATTTATAAATGACTATTATCATTATTAAGCAAGACAATAAATGGCAAAGATATGTAGAAAATAACCGTATTTAAGATACGTTCATAACAAACGTAACGTGGGAGAAAATATGTTTCTAGAAGATATGTAGAAAATAAACGTATTTGAGATACGTTCATAACAAACGTAACGAGGGAGAAAATAAGTTTCTAGAAGATATGTAGAAAATAAACGTATTTGAGATACGTTCATAACAAACGTAACGTGGGAGAAAATAAGTTTCTAGCTAAACGTAATTGAGAATGCAGTTTAGTTCTGTGGGAACGTAATTTTTAGGAGACAGGGTTGGTTAAATGATAAGCCTGAAACATGCATTTGTCAAGGTTCAGAGGCAAATTTAGCAAATATGGCAGTAGCCATCGATCATCTTAAGATAAGATAAGATAAGATATACCAGAGGTGCCCAACCAGTCGATCGCGAGATGTGTCTAAAAATAGAACAACAATATTCTATTTTATCGTTAATGTCCTATAACATAATCTTCCTGTGCCAGAATAATGCACTTGAACGCATCAAAGCTTTGTGATTGGCGTGACCCCATGTGTCGGGGCGTGGCTCGACAGCTTCATACTATTGGTTGTCCGTGACAACAGGAGTGACAGTCCGCACACACACGGCAGAAGCAAAAAAGCCCAAAATATATAATTTTCACTCCGAGTGGGAGGATGATTCTTTTTTTTATCTATTCCAATACAAAGTCCATCTGTCTCATCTGCAATGCGAGCGTGGCTTTATCGAAGAAGGGTAATTTAGGAGCGGCATTTCAAAACAGTGCACAAACGCAACGAGACGGAATTCCCTCCTAATTCTGCCCTACGCTCCCAAAAGGTGAGGGACCTGAAAGGACAGCTAAATGCACAGCAGTTAATTTTCACCAGGCCCAACAACAAGAGCAAGGCTGCTACCACAGCATCTTATCGTGTCAGTCACGTTCTTACGAAACACATGAAGTATTTCAAAGACGGCGAAGTTGTGAAAGAAGCATTCCTGGAGGCTGCCGACGCGCTTTTTGGGGACAGTAAAAATAACAGTAGCATTTCAACAGGTTTTTGATATAATAAAAACTCAAGTTAGATACCGTTATTAATCAGCTGTAAGTTTTAGTTTGTTTGAACTTAATCATTATAATTATTGTACAAAATGGTATAGGAATGCAAACATTAAGATCTGTTCTGTTTAAATTGATTATAGTCTATTATCAATTCAGGTTAAGAAACTAGTGTTGCTTGCATCCTATTTTAAAAGGCATTTATTTTTATACTCTACTAAAATGCAAAAAATAAAAAGGGTTTGATTCTATTAATTTTGTCTTTTTTATTGCACTTTGGCAGCAGATTCCTGTGTAGCTTCAGATCTGAGTTGTCGTATTAGTAAGCCTAATTTATACTTTTGTAGCAACACTATTTTTATATAAGTGTCTTTTCTTTTTTTCCTGTGTCATATGTGGCAGCACTGTTCAATGTTTCTTGAAAACATTACCAGTATGTGACGTGTGAATAAACTCCAACTCTGTATCAACAACACTGTTGTGTAACTTCAGTTAAATACTTGTATGTGTGTAGATTAGAAAGAGGTAAGATAAAGGATCTGCAGTATTTTATGAAGTATTAATCGTACAAAGGTCAGTTTTATACAAGTAGAAGTCTGTATTTACCTGGTAGTAGGCTGTCAGTAATGGCTACGCCTCTCTATTTGGACTCGTAGATCTCGGCAACTTTAAAAGTAGCTCTCGGTTAAAAAAAGGTTGGGCACCCCTGAGATATACTTTATTGATCCCAAGTTGGGAAATGTTTTTGTTACAGCAGCATGTACTACTTTGTTCTACTCCACTACAATTCAGAGGTTAACCTGGTATTTTTACTCCACTTCATTTATTTTAGTTACTTTGCAGATTCTGATTAATGATGTGAAATATATACAACCCTTAAATCAGACTTTAGTTACACCTGAGTCAAATTCAGGGAAGGTGATTGTCAAGTGCCAAAATAAACTATGCAAGAACTTTGTCAGACTTAATATGTATCTGTTGATACCCCCAAAGTTTTTTTCTTATTCAAAAGAAGACCTTAACTTAAAGTATTCTTTAAATAAAGCCTTATTAGTTTGTCTGTTTTGCACATCATCCTATTCATACTGTATCTTTGGACGTCCTCCACTAGCTGTTTTATTGTAGAGATCACTACAGTATCTTCTTGATATTTTCTATTCTATATTTCTATCATTGACCTTGTACTTTCCCCCTATTTTGTATGTAGGCTACCCTTAATATTTAAATGTTTTCATCAAATATAACATATTCAACAACAAAATTCAATAACGTGCTTTAACCACTAGGCGGTGCGGGTTAAAAAACCAGTGGTCTAGTTCAGTGGTTCCCAAACGGTGTGCCGCGGCACACTGGTGTGCCGTGAGGCAAATCCGGGTGTGCCGTGGGATTTTGTGACAACCATACGTTTTTATTGCAATATACAACTACACAAAAATAATATTTTTTTTATTTACTATATCAGTACTTTGTATGCACTCATTTCATAATATAGAGGCAAACTCTATACCTAAAAACAATTCTTTAAAAGAAAATCCTCACAGAACCCCATATTTCGCTGTTAACGCAGTTGCAGGTGGGAATTATAAGACCGTAACACATCGAAGGCTGAAGGACAACATTAAAACAGAGAAACACGCAAGAGGGAAAATGGAGCGCTTTCTTGTGCGGAGCAAACCACCAACCACCAGTGCAGAGACTGCCGACAACCCACCACCGAAAGAAAAGAGGAAAAAAACTGTCAGCAGACAGTATCATGAAAGTTACCTGTCTTATGGCACTGCAGGCGAGCGGCAGATTTTCCCTACAAATAGACGAATCTACTGACATAAGTGGGGCTGCCCAACTTCTGGCAAACATCAGATATGTTGATGCTGACTCTATCAAAGAGACGTTTTTCTTCTGCAAAGAAATGGAAAGCCATACTACGGGAGAAGATGGTGAATTACATCAAATCAAGGCCCCTGAAATCTCGCCTCTTCTCCCAGCTGTGCGCCGAGATGGGAGCCGACCACCAAAGCCTGATCCTCCACACAGAGGTACGTTGGCCGTCACGGGGGAAAGTCCTATCCCGTCTTTATGAGCTTCGGGAAGAGCTTTTGGAGTTTTCACGTGAACACGCTGTCCCACATAAAGACAAGCTCGCGGATGAGAGGTGGTGCGCCAGGCTGGCTTACCTCGCAGACATATTTGGGCATCTCAACGAGTTAAACGCCAAGCTTCAGGGCAGGAATGAAAACATTTTATCATCCACAGACAAGATTCGGGGGTTTATGGGCAAACTTATCCTGTGGCGCGAGGCTTTGGAACAGGGCTCCATGGACATGTTCCCGCTGGCATCAGCTGCGCCGCAGGCAGCTAGGGAGCGCGCTGTATATGCCAAACACCTTCAGACCTTAAAAGAGAGGTTTGACCGCTATTTTCCACGTGTGGCTGACATCGAGGACTATGACTGGATCCGAGACCCATTCCACCAGGAATTCCCAACAGAAAAGCTCACTATGAAAGAGAGAGAGGAGTGCACAGAGCTCCGTGTGGACCGCACACTGAAACTCAAATTTAGTGAGCTCCCACTGGATCAGTTTTGGTTGGCTTCTGCATCGGAGTACCCAAGCATCTCCCACCACGCGATTGAGCAACTTCTTCTTTTTCCCACTACCGACCTGTGTGAGTTGGCGTTCTCTACTCTGGTTTACATGAAGAACAACAGGAGGTCACGGCTCTCTGTTGAACAGGACTTGCGAGTGGCCCTCTCCTCAGTGCCACCAAGGATTAAAAAAATCTGCGCGCCCCGACAGGCACATGTATCTCACAAATTTGTAAGTCGGCAAAATATTTACAATAGCACATGTTTCAATGCTGATTTCTGAAATGTTACATTTATAATTTGTAGTTCAGGCCCATGGACAGTGCAGCTTCCTTGCATTGACAGTTCTCTGTGCTGAATTTCTGCTGAGTCTTTGCCTCATTTTTTATTTTGTGACCTGTTTAAATGAGTGTGTTGCTGCTTTGATGAAGCCTAATTTGATAAAGTTTCAAATTAATTTCTGAAATATTTCGTTAATAAATATTTCATGAGTAATATAGTTGTCTTTTTCACATTTTATTTGGCATTAGTAAATAATTATGCACATTTACAGATATTTTACATGATATGAGTGATAACACGTGTTATAAGGGCTATTTTGCACAATAGGTGTGCCTTGAGATTTTTACTTGTCCTTTGGTGTGCCTTGGGCACAAAAAGTTTGGGAACCACTGGTCTAGTTAATAAAACATAATAATATCAAACATAATATTACTATTAACTTTATTGTGAAATTAAAACAGAACGGTAAAGAAAAATACAGTTTCAGTCTCTTGATTTGAAGCTTATGCATTGTACCATGAACGTGTATAGACCTGTAACAGTCAACTGCATGAGGAGTTGGAAAGGTAGTTTCTGAAGATGTTACAAATAACACACAGCATACAATGCCATAATAACTTTGTATTATTAATGTAGGACACTTATGTATGTATAACATCTGAAGATGTGTAGTTTTATTCATGTTTTCATATAATTGTACAGGATATTGCTATAATATTTCACATATTGTAGTTCTATAGAACATTATAGCTGATAATGTGTATATATATATATATATATATATATATATATATACACACATCATATATATTATATATTATATATCATATATATAATGTAATATATCAGATATTAATGTGTATACACTTTAATATCTGATTTGTAAAACATCACAGACAGAAAGGTATATCCATGATTTAATGGTAAGCTATTGAAATTCTGATTCCATAGATGTGTCTCCCATCACCCAAAACCCCTAACTATTCTCTCAACTCAGTATTTACATTCTTATATTCAAAGAAAATCAGTAATATCTTTAAAAACTACAAGTCCCTTTCTATCAGCTGTGCACCGTTATGGTGTAAATACAGCCTATCTACCAATTGGATCAAATATAAAAGTGAGCCGAATTAGTGTTGATGCTGCAAGGAGACGTATTGTGTGAAGAAAAATTGAAGATGTTGTTTAATTGCTGATATATTTATGATCCACGTCACGTATTCAGTTTTGGTGGCAGTTCTTCCAGTTTGTCCAAAGGTCTTCTGATCAGGGCTCTATAAATAAAGAACTACGGCAGATGTGTAATATTTGATGCAGCCGAACCGTGTATTACAATGCCGTTATGTGATGACTTCCAAAGAGAAAAGCAAGAACACTCGGAATAAAGTATATATATATATTTTTTTATGTTTTCAGATTTCATATCGCATAAACACCATATCCCAACGTGCATTGCGGCTAACACATCCAATCACCAAGCTTGAACGGTAGCTGAGGATTATGGGTAGTTCGATGTTTTAGCCTATCAAAACCTCTGAAAAAAGAAATGTGTCTCAGAATCGAAAGGGAAAAACCTATGGGAAAAACACAAAAGCATTGTACACAATTTAAACCAATTAATGTTGTGTAATTAACAAGGATAAACTGATGTTTTTAGTGGATGAGCACTGCAGATATAGCTTTAAAATCATTTGACAGTGAGGGGAATACGGTTTTATTATGAAAACTTCGAGACAGGAAATTCTGTTTTCACCCCGTGAGGGTTGACGCTAACTTTACATGGACGCTGCCGCATATACACGTTCTCCTGGCGAGACCTCAAATAATCTTCGTAATATCTATCAAACTATAGATCCTACACATCCACTGGTCATGAATTCTGAAAGTACAATATACACTTCTCGCTAGAAATCTAATCAAAAAGCATTTTAATGGCCAAACTATCCTACATTTTAGGATTTTCCAGAGAGGGTTATTTGTGAATATACGACCCTCCGTAGCGTTTGCATTCAACGGGAGCACTAGAGGTCGAAAACTTTAAAACGTGATTATAGGTCGTAATAAGCGCTTGAACAATCAACCTATTTGGTCGTAATAAGGGCTTGAACAATCGACCTATTTGGTCGTATGAGTTGGAGGACTTGTTGCAGCAGTGAGATGTGGTCTGATTTGCCGAAGGGAGGGCGAGGGAGAGCCTTATATATCCATGTCGAAAAGGGGAATAAACATGGTCCAGTATGTTTCCCCTGCGCGCCGGGCAGCTGATCTGTTGGTAGTACTTCATGTTAGCGGTGTTAAAATCCCCGGCTACAACGAACGCCGCCTCTGGCCGTGAAGTCTCGGTCTTGTCGATAATCCCAAACAGCT
This sequence comes from Trematomus bernacchii, assembly GCF_902827165.1. NCBI lineage: Eukaryota > Metazoa > Chordata > Actinopteri > Perciformes > Nototheniidae > Trematomus > Trematomus bernacchii. The sequence continues at coordinate 5,837,852 of NW_022988097.1, read as the reverse complement.
GATCGAGTGCCGTGTTGTTGTCGGCGAGCGGCGGAATACACACTGCTGTTATCACAACAGATGTGAATTCTCTCGGCAGGTGAAAAGCCCGGTATGTGATCATGAGGTGCTCTAAATGAGCGGAACAGTCCGAAAAAATAATCCTCACATTTGTGCAGCAGTAATTAGCCATTACACACACACCGCCACCTTTACTTTTCCCCGAGTTAACTGTCCTGTCCTGGTGAAAAATAGTGAATCCGTCAGGAACAATGGCGGAGTCCGGGATAGCGGGGTTGAGCCAAGTCTCAGTGAGAATGAACACATTACAGTTCTTAATGTCCCGTTGAAAAGCAATCCGACTTCTGAGTTCATCTAGCTTATTTTCAATCGATTGAACATTAGCCAGAAGAGTACTCGGAAGAGGGGGTCGGTTTTCTTGTTTCCTCAGTCTGACCAGCAGCCCGGCACGGGACCCCCGCTTTGTCTTCCTCCTGCGTCTCTCAGGTAGGACGGCAGGAGGCAGCCATGGCGAATCTCCATTGTCTGTCGGTGGGTTATTGTCCACAAAGTTTCTGATGTGAAGAAGTTCCTTTCTGCTATATTATAGCAGAGTTGGTGCGGTCGGCTTGCATGTTGCAAACCATGTTAAAAGCAAACGGCAAAAAGTAAATAAACACAAACAAAATACGAAAAAGGGCAAAGTTGGAGAGGAGCCAAAAGACAATGCGGCCATCTTTCACCGGCTGCATTATTACCATGAGTTATTACGTCACAGCGTACACTTCAGCGGAATATCAAAACAACGACCCGGGGTGCAAAACGCATCAATGACAGCGACCCTCTACCACACAAAACAACACCATTTATTAAGTCGGCACGGTGGCCTCACATTGAAAATTACTTAGGCCTACCTTTGATGATCAAATCACTTAAAAAGTCCCATGTCATGGCCATTTCTACTGATCATAATTCCATTGTTAATTGCTAAAATAGATTTATATTGTGCAATTTTCCAAACTCACATTGGTTTCTCATACAGCATCTCTGTATAGTATGTGTATTCACTCTCTGTCCTAAACGGCTTGTTGGAGCTCCCGCCCCCACCTCCCTGTGAGCCCAGTGGCCATCTGCGAGACAGCCAGACACAGCGAAACCCAGCCCGAAACCAGCACGAGCACACACACACACCCGCAGCCTGGCTGGGAGTTTGTGTGTGTGCTCACACACAGACTCACGGCCTCGCCGCGTCCCGCCGTCTCAGGGAGGAGAAATTGGCGGAGCTGTAGCTGAGAAAAGATTGAGTGTGTGTGTGTGAGGAAGTCCGCGGACATAACGTAACGGCTCCACAGATTGGTCCATTTGGGTATGGGCACGTCACTGTACCCAGGAAGAAAACAATGGAAAGAGAGACATTTTCAACGAGGCGTTCTGGGGCAGCATAGACAGGTCTTTTCTGTGTTAGAGTTTTACTCGCGACAGGGTGTACTTTGAGGGTTTGTGACTTTGCAGACCGTTTACGTACATGCATAAAAACCTTCATAACACACAAGGGGACGGGTAATGACCGGACAAGCATGACATGAGACCTTTAAACACAAAGTCCATCCTCCTGTCCTTTTGGATGAAGCACTTGATGGCGTGTCATGCAGCTGGTCCTTTGCCACTCCAATTTATCATTGTAACTCAATCTTGAAAATGACTCGGTTAATATTTTCGCAACGATGTCCTCACTATCACTGACATGAGCCATCGTGAACGAACTTATGCTAATCATAAATCTATCGATCATAAATCTATCGATTAGATTTATGATTAGAAAATTATAAAAGTAGGGTAGACATGTGGATATTATCCGGCTGAACAAAACGTGCATTTATCTAACAGGTTAGTTTTCCACAGACCTTATTTTGAGCTATTTTCCAAAATCCTATGGAGAAATCCCATTGCTTTTTTGTCGAGGGAACCCATGCGCAGCTTACTTCCGGGTTTTAGGACGCGTCACTGCACCACTCTATACCATGGATGTATAATAAGAACTGGATACAGCGTCGGAGGCGGGGTCTCGTTCTTTCCTATGAGAGCTGCTCATTGGCGCAAGAGGACAAAATTGCCCAACTTTTGAGAGAGCGAAACGTCACAGATTACCCATCATGCCTGGCTGTCAGAGCAGAAGAACCCGTATGTGCACTCACAGAGCATGCGCCCCTTAAGCCCCGCCCCCGGAGCTCCCACTCTCGGCTCAGTAGAATGAATGGAGACAAAAAATAAAACTAGATTCGGCTTTTAGTGCATTTTACAACTTTAAAGGTGTGGTAGGTAATTTTGAAGAAACCAGCTCGAGTGCGCTAGAATTTGAAAATACACAGCCAGAAAAAATGTGCCACTTCCTTACAGAGCCCCTCCTCCAACACACACGAACACGCACATGACCAATGAGGGCACGAGATAAGTTTGTGCACAGATGGAAGGCTGACAGGCAGGTAGGTAGGCCATCCAGTTATTTTAGCCGGGCCGGCTAAAATGATTGGTCGTGCTTTTTACAGCGCTACGGCTTCCACAGATGAATTTTATGTATTTATTGTCAAAGCATTTAATATATTCATTGCTATCGGGATGTTAAGAGCATTCCATGGAATATAACAAAAAGTGTTTCTGAAATAAATTGCATAGCCCACCTTTAAGGACCTAATGATTATAATAAGGGCTATAAAATAGTTCATACTGGGTAGTTTATTTAGTTTAAAAAAAATTATCCGCTAATTTACAGACGTCTCTTTCCCAATGTTAGTCAATGGGGAAAAGTCTTTCTCGGCCCAGTGACGTCACGGACTGATACATAAATTGTAGTACCGCCGTTCGGACACAACGAATATTTTCATCAGAGTCCGGCGCACTTCCTGGAGGCTTGCTCTATACATATGCATAAACTTCACAGCGGGCGGAACTTGTCATAAAGTCCGCGAAAATAAAGCCCACCCATTTAGAGGGAAGATATGATTGGTCAATTGTACTGTCATTTTGTCAGATAGTTGGAATGCTGATACAGCATTCCAACTATCTGTTATGCTACGCACAAAATTATTTATTATTCCGCCAGGTTATTTTGCACCTCTTCTTCTCCCACATTCCACATCGCAGAAACTCCGTTCAAACATCAAAACGTTTAGCTCGGTCGGGAATCGATGGCTATTACTTTTCTTATTCATAACTTTCATAATTCCAGAGATACATCCCATAATTCATCACATTTTTAACATGGAAGTCAATGGAGAAACTCTTCAGACTTGAACAATCTTCATGCAACTTCAACTGCTAACTGCTCCTTCATACTTTCACTCAGAAACCTCATTCCAATTTTTAAATGTTACACATCTTTCTGACATTATTCGTGTAACACAACTTTTAAATCTGATCCGTACTTTTAGAGATATTAAACATTATTCAGACCTTGGTAAAGAGGCCTTCTTTAGATTGTAGAGTGCGTGATGTCACAGCTAGAGTGGAGGACAGATTTAATTTTGCCTTCATATTTTCTTTTAAACCTGCCATAATTCCCAAACCCTACATTCCTGAGACATAATCTTTCATGAGAAACGTAGGAAAACATCTCGTAGCTTGAAAAATTAAGCAAAATAATTAAACAATATGCCGTTTCCATCCCTCGCCATAAAACACGATTTTATCGTAACGCCTATGAAAAGGTTCAAAAAGTGCTCAAACTTCACATGGGTGCTAAGAGTCCAGCCGTGAAGACATCTACGGGACAGTTTTGAGATTTCTTCAAATGCCGTTGCCATGGCACCACAATGCTCGCCATGAAACACGGTTTTCTCATAACTTCAGTGAAAATGCTCCAAACGGCCCAAAACTTCACAGGTTTGGTAACGATGCAGCCATCAACGCATCTAAGCGTATTATGGGATGTCATCAAATGCCGTTGGCATGGCTCTATACAGATATACAGATCATTCGCCATCAAGTTAGTTCAAAAGTTTGCAGTTCAAATATTCTGCTGCTTTTCCAAGCCTTCTTTTCTTCTCTCATCACACATTCAAGCCCCCAGTGTTCATGTATCATTTCAATCTAAATTCTTAGAGAGGGCCTAGAGGGCCCTGACGTTTCGCCACTGATTAGATGTGACTGCATTTATAATAACACAGATGCTCTTTTTACTTTCTTTTATTGCTCATTTTTTTCTTTGCATTCCCTCATTAGATCCAGTTGTCAGTTTACATTAAAACACCACGCTGCATACAGTAGATGTCCCATTAATGCAGTGTGTTTCTATAGATGAGACTTGGCCTTCTTGTTTACAGAGAGGGGAATTAATTTGCAAGGATGCAGTAAGGTTATTAGACATAGAAGAACAAAATAATGTTTTTTAGCTAACAGCTAGCATAGAGATGCGATTATCAAAATAATATTGATAGTGCCTCTTAGCTGGTCAATGACTTGCATTTTCAACAGCCATCACACCATACATTTGTATTTCGTATTGTGTAACGGTGATTGGGTATGCAGGGTTAAAGAACTACCTGTTGTTGTGTGAGCTGTGTTTGCCAAATCTGAACAAAAGAAGAAAAACGAAATAAATAAAGTAGATTCACCCTTTCATAATGCTGGACAAACACAGAGTGCATGGGGTGTATACCATGATTGAAAATTAACATATAGTAAAACCTGAGCTAATGCTATCTAGCTAACAAAAAAGTCAAAATGTAAGCTAGCTAACTAGGCTAACAAGCTAGCTTACATTTTCTGAATGGTTGATAAGGAATGTCAGACTTGTTGAAAAGGGTAATGAAGATGTGTTCAGGAGAAAGTTAAAAAGGAGACAAATGGAGTCTCGGAAAGTTCAAATGAGTAATTTAATAAAGTAGCGTTGGTTTGAATCGAACAGACAAGTCAACACACAGCTGTGTGTGTACAAGAAGAGAGAGAGCGAGAATCCCCGTGCATGGCTGTGTATATCTGATTCCTTTCTCCTCTTCTCATTGCAGTGTTAATTTCGTCAACGAAAACTATGACGAAAAATGTTCGTCAACGACCTTTTTTACATGACTAAGACGAGACGATGACGAGCTAAAAATAGATTCTTGATAACGAAAACTATGACGAAATGTATATTTAGTTTTCGTTGACGAGACGAGACGGGACTAAGGTGTTAATGGTGGACTATCGGACATTCAAAATGCAGCATATTTTCCCCCAAGTGTCCATCTTGTCTGTCAAAATGCATCTTACGTTTTTAACTTGCAATATCATTATTTCCACTCTCTTCACTCCAGAAAAGTGATCTCCCTTGTGTCTCTCTGTGGGGGGCGGGGCCTAACAGACATGCTGCAGCGGACACAGAGATCCGCCGGGGACAGAGCGTTCAGAGAGTATAGAGACACTCTACAAGGCTCGATGTGGAAAAAGCTCGTTTGCCATTAGTGTTATGGCGTAAGCGCGTTGACACAAGTAGAGTAGTCTGTCCAAACAGCTGGCCAAAAGGCGTCATATTCAATCGGAGAAATGCACAATTTTCGACTTCCTTAACCTCTTAAGGATGACGCTCCCCCCATTGGACCCCTCCCACCGTTTTTGGGAAATCTCTCTAAAAAGATCAAATTTCACTTGTTTTGCATCAATCTTGATACAGGGTACTTATTATATGTTGTACTTTGGATTCCTAAAGCTTTTAGTCAACTAACCCATCATCCAAGGGTAGTTTTTTCACTATAAGTAAAAAAGAACTTTTGGACGGACACTATAATTTACAGTTTTTTACTATGTAAAATCTGAATTTTCTTTAAAATAAAAAACATCTATATTGATTCTGACTTTTCTACATCCAACTCACAGGTTTATCATTACTTTGAGAATAAAGATTATTAATTTAACCCTTTTAAAAGGGAAGATATGGTCCTTTGTTCTGGGAATGTCATTTTCGAGCCTGAGACCTGAAAAACAGGCTCAGTGCTTAACAGGTTAACTCGTAGCTCTGTTGCGCCAATTACGAGTAACGTTATCACATCAGCTGCGCAGAGGTGGGAGAAGTACTCAGATCTTGTAGTTAAGTAAAAATACCATAGTGTATGAATACTCTGTTACAGTAAAAGTCCTGCATTCAAAATGTTCCTCAAGTAAAAGTATAAAAGTATCGACAGTAAAAGTAGTCATTGTGCAGATTGGTCCATTCCAGAATAATATATATGATATATTTTATAATGATTGATCATGAAAGTGTTATCTAAGCTGGTAAAGGTGCAGCTAGTTTCAATGACTTTGTATACTGCAGGGTAGCTTGTGAATTTACTCCAGGTGGAAATAAAGTCTGATTTAAGACTTGTTTATATTTCACATCATTAATCCAAATCTGTAAAGTAACTAAAGGTATTAAATAAATGTAGTGGAGTAAAAGTACATCATTTACCTCTGAACTGTAGTGGAGTAGAAGTACTAAGTAGCAAAACATTTAAATGTAAAGTACAAGTACCTCAACATTTTACTCAAGTACAGTACAATATAATAACATAATTATACATATTTTATTTATTTATTTCACATGTAATTAAAACAATGTTAATTTGGTTAACAATTTGGGTTTTCCTTCAAAATAAAGCTTTTCAAAATAAAACGGTGCATTTATTTAATATTCACGTATCATATTGATTTTAATTTCTTACAATAAACACATGTTTTTTATCGAGTTTGTTAACTATACAATATTTTTTTCCAAGAAAGGCTTAGGCATGACCCACCCTACTATGCCTCAGGTTGGCTTACTCTGATATATCCTCATTAATCTCAATTCTCATGCCTAAACTCAACCAACAAGGAAACAAACCCTTGCAAATCAGAGGCAAAGTGGTGTGGATAATAAAAATTGTCATATACAGTAGTTTGTGTTTAATTGAGTACCACACCACTGAGTATGACTGTGCTACATTTAGTATGTTATGATACAGGTTAAAATGTCCTCTTTTTAAACTGAAGAAATAGCTTGCACTTGATAACTGTATAGAAAATCCTCAGTATGATTTTTTCCCCCAGCTCTCTGCTGCACAAAGTTAGAGAAATAGTTTAGAATTGCTCTATATAGTTGACCCGCTGTATCCTGACCTTTCCTTGCCAGCAGGGAGGCACATGGTAATTTACTTGTAGGCAACAGTGAAACCCATCCTGCTGTCTTCTCTTGATCATGCGCTTAACTTTTGCATGCACCACACCTGCATTATTACTGCATTGTTCATGATAGCTTACCGCAGCCTCGCCCTCTTAATAAAGTAATGTCTGGAGTGGCTTTGAGAGCCTTGTCTGGGAGGGTACGCAATGGGCTGGGGAGTAATGAGCAAGTCTGGGATAAATAATGGATCACTGTCATTCATATTACAGAGGAAATTACTGTAATGGTGCTTGCCGGGTGAAAGACCTCCATCTAACACATTAACACTCAGGACAAAGACAGAGAGGAAAGGGGTACGGAGGGGAGGAAGAGGATGAGACATCAAAGTGAAGGAGGGAGGAGATCATCATCCACAAAACATATCCTGCCACTTGAGGACAGACATAAAACAAAGTGAGTCTGGCAAGGCAGGAAACGAGCACCTGACTATTTTGAGATTGAGACTGATTGAAACACCTAAAAGCTGCATTACCTGCGTAACTTATGTGAGAAGGAAGGGGAGTTTAGCTGGAGAGAGAGAGAGAGAGAGAGAGAGAGAGAGAGAGAGGAGAGAGAGAGAGAGAGAGAGAGAGAGAGAGAGAGAGAGAAGAGAGAGAGAGAGAGAAGAGAGAGTAGAGAGAGAGAGAGAGAGAGAGAGAGAGAGAGAGAGAGAGAGAGAGAGAGAGAGAGAGAGAGCAGAGAGGAGAGAGAGAGAGAGAGAGATGAGAGAGAGATAGAGAGAGAGAGAGAGAGAGACGAGCGATAGAGAGAGAGAGAGAAGAGATAGAGAGAGAGAGAGTAAGATGAATATGAGTAGATCGAGAGAGAAGAGAGAGAGCTGCATATCGAGATATACTCTCGAGAGATATGAGAGAGATGATAGATCTCGTCTCTCTCTATCTCGTCTCTCTCTTCTCTCTTCTCTCTCTCTTCTCTCTCTCTTCTCTCTCTCTTCTCTCTCTCTTCTCTCTCTCTTCTCTCTCTGTGCTCTCTCAGGGCATTAGAAAACAGAATGGTCTGAATGTGAGCCTCCAATAGTGGAGATAAATGGGATTTGAAGCACAGGCTATAAGGAGTGGCAGTCATTAGACAGTAAGTGAGCCAAGCGAGTTGTTAGGACATGAGCAGTGCTAGTCGTTAGGAAAGCATGGAGGGAGAGAGAGATAGAGCGATGGAGGGAAAGGAAGGAGGCCACTGGCTGTTTGTTCTAGGACTAAGTGCTGGATAATGAGATCAGACTGACATGACCCGGCCCCAGAGCTGAGAGACAGCTTTGCCATTACACCTCTCCCTCCATCTCTCCATCTCATTTTCTTTGTCTTACACACTTTCTCTTTCTGTCTTGATTCCTCTCTATTTGATCTAATTCTCCTTCTCAACTGCATGGGCAGCGGCAAGTGAGATCCAAATCATACAAGTGTAAACAGTAAAGCAGACTATACTTAGGATATCATGTGGATGTTACAACACATCAAATCTGTTTTTGACTGAAGCAGAAGTGTAAATAAAGATCTATTGTGTTTGTCAGAATGTAAAGGCCAAGATACAACAGACAACAGTGAGTAACAAAACTGTGCCTACACGTTATTTCATTTTGTAGGCTTTAAGAACTCAGTATACTGCTTCATTTTACGTGGTTGTCAAATGGTCCAACTGCCTCAAACCCATTTCCTCCAATTTATTTTTTCATTTTCCCCATTCTTACTGTTTATCCATCTTATGCCTCTGTGTGATGTCTACCATGATCCCATTATTGGTTTAGAATTTAAATTGAACCAAAACTAAAATGCAACAACATTCCTGGATAGACTTAAAACATCAAGACATTAAAAAAGTATGTAACGTTATTCAAGTAACAAACGTTCATTCTAAAAAAGTGATTGTTGACTTGTGGTTTAACACATTAACAGCGGTCTTTTTTGTGAAAGTTCTGCCTTTTCTTGACCTAGCAGTCCACCTCAACCTCTTTTCCTTTAAACCATTGGAATGCCTTTTCATTGTGATTTGTTGTGATACCAGGCTGGCAACAGGTATTACCCTTTTTGGAACAGGGATACACATTTGGGAACATGTATAAGGTATTACACCTTCTTACAAACTTCTTCTTTTTAAGGACCCTCTGGTCTTGAATGCAGTTGTATCTATATTACTTGACTTCTTGAAATGTGTACATCCAGGTCTTACCCAATCCTTACCCTAACCCTAACAAGCAGCAATTGCTACTATTAATAATTTAATACTGAAGTTGTTTTCTGAATATTGTGTTTGCCTCTTCCTGTCCAGGTTAGCTTCACATCTAATTGCTGAGCACCTTGCTGCCATTTTTCAGGATCTGCTGGATTTCAAGACTGCCACTCTAAGATACCAGCCATAGTGAGACTACTTCTGTGTTTCCCCCCCTGTTGAGTTCAGCTGCAATGAGGGCATTGAGGCAGAGTGTGGCAGTGGCTGTCTAAAGCCTCCTACCTCTCAGACAATAAGGCTGACAAGATACTGTTCTGCAGAGTTATGGAGCCCTGTGCTTTGTGCTGCTCTTTGTATAGAACGGACCGGATTTCAGTGGTCATGAAGTCCGCCTGCCTCTTGCCCTTCAAGCTGTATCACTCACATCCTTGAAAGGGCCTACAGATTACCTTCAGTGGAGAGGTCATCATCATACTCCCAGGTGTTTGCAAAGGCAGCATGAATGTGAAAACTGACACTCAAATGCAGTCCGTCAATCCGCAATGTTCTGGCTGCCAGCATCATCCCAGGAGCTGTGACCTGATCGGGGAGTAGGAAACCTATCCCTTCACTTATTATGGACAAGGAGATGATGGAAAAGCAAGAAGATATTACTCCTGGCAGTGCAGTCAGAAGGCATTGCACATAGAGCGATGTACTATTGGAGAGGTGAATTGTTTGGAGGGACCGAATTCCCCAGTTTTCAGTTGTTGACTGTATCCTAAAAGTAGTTTCAACTATAAATGATGTTAATGCAGCTGGATATGTAGTCACTAGTGACTTAAAAAAGGCAATATCAGAATAGAAAATAATAAATTGGATGGAATTAAATGTTTTAATCGTCTAAATATCAGGTTACTATATATGTCTCATGTTATGTTTCCATACAACTAAATAGCCTTCTCAGTAACATATTGAAACCAAATAAACCATTCAACAGAACTAGCTTATTATGGATAGTAAAAGTCGATTTTTTTTATGTTAAAGTAAGTGAATGTTTACTTGACTTGAAAGTTCTGTGCTTGTTTGACTGACCCATCCTCTTCTGTTGACTATGATTAGAAAAGTATTTGTGATACGTCCAAACCTAAGGGTTAAAATAAGCCCTTCAAATCTTAAATGACAAAGCAATGTTGTTGAACATGATTACACTTTGTAAGAGACCAGGCTGTCACAGAGAGTGACAGTTCAAATATTGGGCAGTATTTTGCTGTTTTTCCTTCTTCCTCACGGCACAGCAAAAAATACACACATGGAAAGGTGATTGGTTAGGTTATTCAATTCTGCCTAGCAACTGCTTCGAATTTGGCACACACACTACTGAAAGCACCACCTGGAGGTTAGCTGGAATTGGGTTTGTGGCTGCATTTTGGGTAAGACAAGATATATATTCCCTGCCAGAACAGACCAAAATGTACACTAAAAAAACTGACTTTTTGGTGTAGTAAAATATATTTAATTAACGGTCATACTTTTTACATGGTAATATCAAGATTCACAAAGAACTAGAATTTCTTAAGTAACATTTTAAATGTATACACCTTTTATTCATGTAATACATTTACAGTAGTAATTTTTCCAAAATTAGCTTTGTCATCCTGTCAGGTTATGGTTACAATGGATACAGAAAAGACATGGCCAGAATTTTTTTAAACATTCAAAAATATATGTACAGAAACCGAAGAGGTTACAGTGCTTGCATTATGTCAAAGACGCCAATCTATTGTGTTGTATATATATATTAGCTACTGAAATTAGCATGCTAACTGACTAGCCCTGGCAAGTCCTGCATTGTAGTACCACTTGTTACTCGAGAGGCGATAGCGAGTCACTGTAGCGCCAGTCTGCCCCAACATGAGAGGACGAAGAAGTCGAGTTGGCCAGAGGGCTTGTCCTGTGCGTTTTGAAAGTAGTTTAATGTATTAACGTTAGTGGCAGACACAAGGGGTGTTTCTCAATCGCGAGTAAAGCTGCTTCAGAGCCACTATTTCAAGCATACTACGTCATCGAGTGCCGCCGAAGTACTGTTCCAATCTCCAGTATACTTGGAAATCTACCGAGCCCGGCGTACTCCGTTTGGAGAAATATCGAGTCTGCACATGAGTAGACTTTGCGGTCTTAAAATTCCCACAATGCTTTGCGCACGGACCAATTTCCCCAAATCTGTGGCGGAAGATGTAAGGCGGGGCCTCTCATATGACGCACACCTGCACACTTGCTAGCGTGTTCCACACTTTGTTTTCCGAATGCCAGGAAGTATTCTTGACTCGCTTCTGAAGCAAGATGCTCGGCAGACATGTGCTACCAAGCAAGCGTACTCGCGATTGAGAAACACCCAAGAAAACGACTCGCACCCTCCTTGGCTCTTCCTGCCCACAGCCGGGAGACGGAGCCAGCCGGCCGGACCAGCAAAACATGTTGCTGCCGTTACACAGGTTAGACCCAGCGCTAGCGCTGTTTTCTCGTTTCTGCCATCAATAAATGAACGAAGCGTACACGGACCAAGCAATCCCAAAGGAAGCTAATTCACAGTAAACACACACGGCTAACGTAAATTAAACCGACGCCACAAGTGAAGATTAAAAGATGGCAGTGTTATTTTGTTTGAACGGTTCTCCGAGTTTCAACAGCGATGGTCTATCTATCATGTTAATTAGTTGTAGGCTTTTTTTTTCCAATAAGTGAATAACTTATGCCTGTCAGTAATTTAGAAAATGTTGGATGTGTTCCCCCTCTCCAATATAAAGTCAACTTCGTAACCTAAAAATGCGACCTGGAGCTCAACCATTCACAGTATAAAGCTGGAATGTAACTAAGTGCATTTATTCAAGTACTGTACTCAAGTATAATTTTGAGATACTTGTAGGCCCACTTTACTTGAGTATTTCCATGTTATGCTTCTTATACTTCTACTCAACTACACTTTGGAAGACATTGTTGTACTTTTTACTCCACTACATTTATTTGACAGCATTAGTTACTTTGAACCATGAGATTGGTTCAAAAATATAAATGAAATTCTAAATTATGATGTATTATTATGGATTATACGGAGCCCCTAAAGGGACATGAAAAAAAAGAGAGAAAGAGAGAAAAAAAAGTTGGGATAACGGGTTAGTATCCCGTGCGCACGAGAAAGGTGAGCTTATTAAGCAACATTCTATTAACTGGTGATATCACATTCGGGTTAGTTCATCCATTAATTTGAATATGTTTTTCTTTGTTCAGGCAGTGTGTTTAGTTTGTTAGTAGCTGCATGCAGGCTCCTGCTATTGATTAAAGAGGCTGGTGCTTGCTTCAATGTTAAACGAGTATGTTTATGGAACCCCACTGACTTGCTGACAGATGCAATTTTCAGACGTTAGTACACCCACACAAGCAGGCACCAGTGCCATTACAGGTTTTGTTGCTGCTATAAAGTTAAAGACATTGTAAATCTGTGTCAAGCAGAGAGAAATACCCACAACAGAACAAATAATTATAGTCATTTTAGAGGGATATTAATATTCTCAGTGTTTTAATATTTAGTTTACCATTAAAGAGAGTTGTCAAGATTTGGATTTGATGATATAAAGGTTGATTCTGTATGAGGCCATTGTTCAATAAGCAACAATCATTCCCTCATGACTGAAGGCATGGATATCGTTGACATGTTATTTGTGAAAAAGGAACTCATAACTCATCCAAATACCTCAGCTGTAAAGAGAAATTAGTTTGCCATCTTTTTTTTTTTAAGTAAAACGTTTTCTTTGTGTAACTACAGGTTATGTTGGAAAGGGAAAAATGGTGGCAGCTGCAGATCATTTATTCAGAAGATGATTTTCCCAGTTACTGCAGCCATTTTTGTGCAGAATTAATCCAGGTGGCCATTGTTTGTGCCAAAGTACAGAGTGGGGAGGTTTAGGACACTGAATGTCCAATAATGACTGTTTGACTGACAGTTTGAATGCAGCCATCAATGCTTGCTTGGCAGCATGTTAATTGATTTGTTTGGATGATGCAACACCTTGATATTTGTGAAGTTGCAAGCCTTTTTAAGCTCTATGTGTGATCTGGACGCTTATTTAAACATAAAAGTTAGTGAAAATCCCCCAAAAAGTCAACAACAAAAAAACGGATTAAAATGGTTTGCAGCGTGGAAAGTTGCTTGACCCTGATTCAAATAGATACAAAAATAGATTTGCAGCTCTGCTTATTTTACTGGTGTTACACATTTCGTGTACTGTATATTGCAGTTATCAACTGGAAATCACAATGGGCTAAGACTCCTTACATGTTTATTTTTCTTAACCTTACATTAAAGAAGCCGTTGGAATGTAGTTGGAAGTAAATGTACTCAGGTACTGCACGGATTTTGGCATACTTTATACTTTTTGTAGTTACAATTTACATCTGTCTGTCAGGCAGAAACCTTTACATTCTTTTTTTGGTTTATTTTACAAACATTTAACAAATTAAAAGTATTACAAAGAGCTTGTGACTATTGTAACTCAATTGGATCCGCAAACTGTTGGCAAAATGTCACAACTCCAACCAGCTTATTGATTTTGCTTGAAAGAGGCACACACAGCAGATCTGAAGGTCAATTATTTCGTCTTATGCAGTATTTCCTATAGTTTTAGAATGGCCACCCAAAGTTTCAAAATGGAACTAAAAACATTTTACAGCGAGTTACATGCTGTAGGTCAGGAATGGTGACTTCAATGGTCCTTCTGGGACCTCTGACTCTCCACGCCTCTTGGGTTGGAATGAATTGGCTTGGGGCAAAGACAGTGTCAAGACCTCTCTGCTCAGTTACTACTATGCATACTACTATGGGCTAGGAAATATATGGTTTTCACTGCAACAAACTGAACCTATGTTCTGGTTCTGTATTTTATCAATACCATTCACCCCACTACATGGTTTAAAACATATTATAGATCCAAGACTGAAAGAAGGGCGGGAATCAGAATAACACGCACAATTACATAACCACTTGCCACACAGCATCACAGACAGCACTATGGATTAATAAATTACAAGCACAATTAGGCTACCAATATTTTAGTCTGGGACATAGACTCTAACCTTAACTACTCTGGCACAGCACTCTCTCAACTACGGGATGGAGAGGTGCGGTGGCAGGTTGATTTGAATATAGCAAGGCAACAGGCGGAAACTTCAAAGTGCTGTTAAAACAGGTTTGTTGAGAGAGTCTTAGTTTAAGAACTATGTGTGTTTCCAAGACACACACACTCCCACACCGACATGACAGCAACACACTTTATAAAAATGACAAATGGACAAAATTGTACACACTTGTCACACATATCACAACTCAAAAATACTTGCACATACCAGACATGAGTGAGAGTCAGGCAGCTGTCTGTGTCGGCCTGTGATTTCCCTTGAAATGTTGGAAAAGAGTGCGCAGACTGAAGGGGGCTGTAACTAACACAGTAGGGGGTCTGCTGAAACGTTTCTCTTCTTCTCCATGAAGCCAACGGGGGGTTTTCAGGGAAAAATGCAACCATTTTCTTTTTCTAACAAGTGGTTGTGTAGAATCCCATTGGTACTTTTAACGTCAAACATTGTGGCATTTCATGTGTTATATTACACAAATAACACACATTTAATCTCAGTTAAAGGCGTGTTTAATAAATAAAAAAAACAACTGTGTAAATTGCAATGAGCAGATCAGGGTGGAAGTGTGTTGATCAGGAGACTTGTTAACCTCCTGGGATCCAATTTGCTGGAGATGTAGTGTGTATATTGTTACCTGTGTGCATAAACCCTGGAGATGTAGTGTGTATATCGTTACCTGTGTGTATAAACCCTGAGCTTGGATTGAAGGACGCGAGGCAAAGGGGAGATGGACTCCACTAACAAATCGACAAAATGCCAGAGCAAAGCGAAATGTGGTGTACGCTGCCGGATATGTGAAGATGCAGGAAAGCAAATTGAATCAAGTGGCATTCCTATTTGATGAAATGTGTGTGAGCAATTTATGAAATGAAATCTTTTGATAAAGAACCACTGCCCACTGTTGGGTTATTTTTTCAATCAAATTTTAAAACATACCTACTCAGTTTATTAAAGGACTCGCACCTACCCACACCTAAACCAGTGTTAATGAACTGAGAAAAGGGGAACATATGACTAAAGTGGGTGTGAAAAAGATAGGACTATAACAGCTCTTATACACCTGTGGACGGAGATTGTGGAAAGCGTTCTCTAAAGCTTTAGGAGCCACTTATTTTGCTGTGGAGTCACAACACTGAGTATTTCAAATGATCACCAAAGCTGTTTTATGTTCTTGGTGCGATTACCTGTTGGTTGGTCAAGGACCTGAATCTGGAGCAATTCACATATCCTCTTTACTCAGTTATTTCCAATAATTTGTTCAGTTCTAATCGAATCACAATACCTGAGATTGGATATATGCCAATATGGCTGTAATTAATTTATGTTATTCAACCAAATGTATTTGTAGTTGGCTTTACAAAGATACAGGTGTAAAAATGAAAATTGCTCTGGCAACTTACTACAAAAACGTTAACAAATAGAGAGCATAGCAATGCATTATCATCTATTCTAGATTGCCATACACAAGATAAAAAGCAACTGGCAAATTTCAAAGCGCAAATTAAAACTGTGAACTCCTTATTTAGGTTCTAGACAGAAGAAGTACTGTGATAATAATTACTTATCTACAATATCAAAAAAACCTATCAAGTAAGTAAAAAAAGGCCCCAAGTATAAACTATAAATTGTATACACATAAAGTAATTTTGATAAAGTAATAAAAGACGAAACCCGGAGGTCTGTTTTTGTTGAACAGACCTCTGGTGAGCGGTTGCTATGGTTACCACCATGCAGTAGGGAATCAGCAACAGGATGGATTATTAATAGTGCTAAAAGTAAATGTTGAATGGTTTATTGAAAGCATAAAAACCATTCAGCATGACGCTACTAACCCGACTGTTTGAAGAACCAAAAGTTGTTACTGTAATAAAACAAACAGCAGGTCATATTCGCCCGGTTAATCCCTAGAGGACCATTGGTTATACATTTACGGTGGTTACCCACTGCTTGTAGCAGCCACTCAACCTCCATGCTAAAGACGGTAGCATAGCTAACTCGTTTTCTAGCTTGCAGGGACACTCTGAAATATTACTAGTTCATATGGATTGCGATGTGGATCTGTGACGTCAGTCCCTTCTCTGATGATGGTCCCATCTGTACTTTCTGGTGTCTCGCTAGAGTTAATTACTGGTCCATAACTTGGCTTTGCAGTTCTGTGCCTGCCTGTGGGAGAGATCTTAGCGGCTCTATAGATCCTTCAGCTGACCCCGTTTTCTCATATTTTATCTAACGTCTGTCATCTTGTGTAGTAACAAACCTCCCAAAGCCCCTGCCTCAACTCATTTTCCTTATACCTTTGTCAGTTGTTGGGAGATATCTCTTTGCAGTTTATTCTTGGCCTACAGATGAACTTTGCAATACTTTTGTGACATTAGGGCTTTATTCCTCACACTCTTTTAGCCTTCGTCCTGTTTTTTCAGTTGTTGTGTTTTATATAACTGATGCTTTTTGTTTGCTTGACTTTAGTCGACAGTTTCTGATAGTCATATTTTGTTGGCAGCTTGAAACACCAGCTGGATATCTGATGGAATGATGATTGAAAGGGTGCATGTGTTTCTGGCTGGGATGTTTTTTTAATTCAGTTTGTGCTTGAGTACCTGTCATACTCTGTCAAGATACATGGATGTTTATGTCTCTCTTGTGTTATTGTGGCTCCTGAGAAACAGTGGAGCCCCTACTGGTTTGCAGCTGTTCTCTGTGGCCCTCTGATAGTTTGACTCTCCCACTGCCAATTGTCCTCCCTTTCTTCACTGCAATTCGCCAATGGTTCCCCCATCTGAAAGAGACACCATTGTCTTCACATCTGTGCTTTATGATGATCGGACTCATGCAAAACAGCGGTACAGATAACCAATTACAGAATATCTTACTTGATGGTTGTTTGGGGATTTACACTTGAGTTTGTTTTGAAAGATTTTCCACCAACTTATTATTTTGTTGATGCTTTGTGCTGCTAAACAATCAATGATCCGTATTTGGAGTCAAAAGTATTCTTGTAGAAACTAGCTGAACATAAAGTTTCAAATATCATTAAACAAAATGGGAAGTCCTGCAAACGAGCTGTATCATATTTATCTGGTATCACCATAAGAGTACTCGAGTTTCCAGTAGACGGACTCAGTAGTGCTGATTAGTCTGTGCACAACACACATAAGTATTTATGGGAAGCCACATCATTAGCTCTGCCGGCTGTATCCAGTATCAGCCGCGTATGAGTCAGGTTTCTAGGAGACGGGCTCAGTAGTCTCAAACACATATTTCTAAGAATATATAGATAGTATTTCTAATCACTTTCTGGAGCAACTAGTCTAGTCCATTAAAGGTTTTCCAGTAGTACTGAAAAATGTCAGCAAAGGGCAATGAGTCTGTACAGCTACAGTTACCCTGAGATGAAATAATATGTCATACAGACACTGCAAAGACTAAGCGACACACTGCCAATGTAACTCATACAGTGTGGAGTCACTTTGCAACGTTTGGATTAACGCTTTAATGTCTTACTACTGGCAGTATGTAGCTGACATGGAAGCATGGTAAGGAATAAGTCATGACTAAATACATGACGTTGTAAGACTTTGTGGTTACACATGACCCACTAAACACAGACAGAAAAAGAAAGCTCCCACCGATGGCAGTTACAAATGAGCACGTGAAATATGTTTATCACCTCGGTCTGTTTTTGCCTCGGTTGTCAGTAGGATTAACCTACATATTATTTTTTTTTACATCGGCCTGATTTACATAAAACTTGGTGAAAGTGTAACATGGGCCAATGAAGAACCTATTTGATTCTCAAGCAGATTGAATCATGGGGCAGATACACAAATTGTTTCTTGCTTTTAGTAACATTGCAAGATAAGGCATGGCCTCAGCCAAGGTGTGCCCTCTGGTTGATGTTCAGACTGTAATGAAAAGATCACTCTGGGTCGTAGAAAGCATTTGTCAAAGTAACTGGTGTGAGGAAGGACTCTTGAATCTTTCGTTTTGGTTTGCCCTCACCATAATAGACTTATTATGATCCGCAGGTGCCCTTGTAGAAACCATGGACCCCACATCCAATCGCAGCGTGTTCTGGGTGGAAACAGCTGAGCTCCAGACCAGGGTCACAACCTGGCAGGTGGTGTTCCACAGCTGCCTCTGAACATCATCTCTCAATTAAGCTATAACATAGATTACCAGAGGGACGGTTTTTCACCATAAAGAGTTGTATTTGCCCACTTTAAAAGTATTTAGAGCAATATGTTGTTAAAGGTACTATTCTGTATTTACAAAGTCTGGATTCATTATGTTTAGGTGCAGGGATATCTATCTTTCGATCCGGATCCATGTTACTACAGATAATGTTCAGCATGTTAACACTGAGTGTTTCAAGGGAATGATTTTCCAAAAGCAGTATATCCTAACGGACTTTGGATGGAATGTTTTGTCCGTCTTTTCTGCATGATAGCACAGAAGCCTTGGCCACTGTTGCCATTGACAGAAAACCCAGTCTGAGGCAAAATTAGAATGCAGTTTTGGGAAAGAAAATACAGCTGCAAATGTGTCTGATTTATTCAAAATCTTTCCAACATTTTAAATGTCAATTTGATCAAGCACCAAATTGTTACATTTAAAATGTTAATCCCAAATGCAACTTGTGGACTCATATCTAACTTTGCATGCATGCAGTCTTGTGCCTTGGAATTTAATGCAAATAACCTTTTCCCTACCCATCATATAACCAACAATTTAACAAAAAGAAGTAAATTACACTTCAAGATTTAGAAAATAAAGGAATTTTGACATTTACCACTTCCATTTTTACCAACATTACGAAAGATATCCATGAGAAAATAAGCTCTTATTTTTGCAATCCCTGGAGTCAGTTCTTATAATCCTCCAGTCTAGACAATAATTGTCTCTCCCAAAACACTGACAAGTAATCCTTACAATACTCCACAGGATCAGGCCTTGTTTCTCTAGTGAAGACGTGCTTTAGGTGGAGTGGAGATACTTTGTGACTCAGTCATTTGAGGGGAGGTGAAGAAACCAGAAAACAACATTTATCTAGCTTATAACCCTGTGGCCCCCTGTGCATGACAACCTGCATGCCCCTTCAGAAACAGTTGCCAACAATGGCCTCTAGCTGAGAAAACTACGTAATTTTTCCTGTGCCTCAGGTTTTACTACTTATCGAAAAACTTTTATAGTGGGCTGGTATAATAGGCACTTTTGAGGTACTCAGACTTTACTGAAATCTCCTGGTTTTAGGGTTTTAGTTCCATCACCCACAGGAAGTCTCCCCGCAAAGCACATTAAGAAAGCGCTAGTCAACAGAAAGTAATTTCCTAGCTGAGTTATTGATGGATCAAGCCAAAACCTCTCTACTTTCTACAGCAAATATTAACTGTCATCATGAAAAAACAGCTGCTACCATAATCTTCTACCACAGGAGGGGATAGGAAATGTCAAAAACAAGCAAGTTTTAAAGGATATTGGAAACTTACCAACCCAGAAAATGATATCATCCTTTGCTAAAAGCTGTCCTGGCACCTACAGGCAGCAATAAACCAGCCACCACCTAAAGTCTGACAGAACAAAAAGGGTCCGAACAGAGCTGCCATTCTCTGTCGTAGTCCTTGGGGATTATACATTTACTGGCTTTCCATTCTACAAGCATATTCATTGCAGTCACCTGGTGTTGCAGGTGTAAATCACTTACTGATTTGGTGTCAGCATCTACACGAGCAGAAACTGTAATTGAGAGCCATTGCAACTTTATAGGCGCCCTGAAACACTGTTTAAAGGTGAAGATCTTCTTTATCAGACCTGTGTCCATTAGGTGTTTGTCGGTGTCTGATTTCTATGTGCCTCGCCTTAGTGAGACAAAATGATGAATTATAATGCAGCTAGAAAGGATTTTAATAGGGGATAAATATCCATAAATTATAAATATCAGGAAGAAAACACCATGTTTTGGCTGCACTCAGAATAAAAGGGTAAGTACAAGAATGCAATGTCACCATGTCATGTTACACCAAGGTAAGGTGTTTATTTATATGCTTATTATATTATTCTATGTCTGTAATTGTTGTCGATTGCAACACATGCGCAAACATTGTCTTTGTCTCTGCTGCGTGCTGTGGTTTAAGCTTTTCTGTGAGATTAAATGTAATATATTTTATACACTATGCATGGCTCACTGTGTGATTTGAGGCTTAGCATGCTAGAAAGCTGTGTTGAAGTATTTTTTGTTATATATTTTGGCATTAAAGGTGGGGTAGGTAAGTTTGAGAAACCGGCTCGAGATACACTTTTTGTTATATTCCATGGAATGCTCTTAACATCCCGATAGCAATGAATATCTGAAGTGCTTTGACCAAAAATCCATAAAAAAAATGTCATCTGTGGAAGCCGTAATACTGTAAAAAGCACGACCAATCATTTTAGCCGGCCCGGCTAAAATGATTGGATGGCCTACCTGCCTGTCAGCCTTCCATCTGTGCACAAGCTTATCTCGTGCCCTCATTGGTCATGTGCGCGTTCGTGTGTGTTGGAGGAGGGGCTCTGTAAGGAAGTGGCAGATGTTTTCCGGCTGTGTATTTTCAAATTTTACACTTGAGTTGGTTTCTCCAAAATTACCTACCCCACCTTTAATTAAACTTCACATAAGAAATAACTTCAAATTCATTCTCAAAACTCAGTGTATATATATACACAACAGTACTGTGGTGCCATTTTATTAATGGATCGAAATGATTTAAAAAAAAATCATAATAAAAAAAGCTCAGTTTAATTTTCTTTCACACATAATTCTATTGTTTTCATTCAACAGAAGATTGTAGTTTTTCTCAGAAGCACACCCAAATACAATTTCCAGATCTTTTTTTTGTTGTGGTTTCTTCTCGCCTGACAGTGTGTGTATTGATTCAATTACCTGAAAGTCATGCCACTGTTTGTCTGTCTACCGCTCCCTCTTTTCTTCACAATGTTCTCTTTGTCCAGCTTTCCACACATATCAGTCTTCCTCTACCTCCCCGGTTGTCAGTCTCGCTCTCTGTCCATCCACGTGCGTCCAGATCCTCTTCCCCTCCTCGTATGTCGACATCTCACATTCATTACCGCGTGGCCTTGGCTCAGTCTGCTCTCTTCCCTTCTGTGGTGCTCAATTACTCTGTCTTCCTGGGGCAAGCACTGGTGTCAAGCCACTGTAATGACTTTCTGATTATCTGTCTTTATGTGATGAATGAGATGGAAATGTACCACCACGGCCAAACGGGCTGGCGCTGTGCCAAGCTGCCACACCAGAGTCAAGGCGGATGGGAGCAGGGTGGGGTAAGCAACAGAACAAATAACATTAGATTGTAATACAGATGTTGTTACCTGTATCACTGCAACTAACGGACTTGTGCTTACATTTGCTATTTGGGTTGTGGCGAAATGTTTTATTTACAAGCCATCCAGTGATTATTTGATTAAGTAGTTTGTGAGGAAGGCATCAATACAGCTTGGACGGAGTCTTTAAAAGAAATAAAGTCTTTGTAGCATCCCAGTGAGACATGGGCTTAACCTCTACCTGGGTGGACGTGCTCTGTGTGCAGATGGAGGACTCACCCCGAGTCCTGAAAACACGCCAATCAAGGACGAAATCACCACCCATTTTAGCATCTAAATCTACTGGGCTTGGTGATGTAAAGTGATTGTTGATGCTTGACTTTGACCTTCTAAAACTCTCCTATTGATCAACCCCCCCCCACCCCATCCCCACCCCCACCCCAACCTCCACCTCCCGTTCCTCCAGATGAGTGTTGATGCCTGTTCAGCCTCTAATGTGCTAGAAGTGAAAAATGAGGTTGACGTAGACACGGTTAACCATAATGCCAAGGCGGATGCCACCCGATAGCAGCCAGACACCTGAGAGAGCAGGCCTTGGTCCAGCTTGCCACTCACCCCCCCACCCCCCCTCTCCAGTTATATTATTCATCCGTCTTTCAAATGCCTTTTATGCTGCTCAATTACCCCTCCAGCGGCCCAGTGTGGACACTATAATGACATTCTGATTATCAGTCTGTAAATGAGAAATGAAATGAGTGTGTGATGCCGTGCCAGGGAAAGAAAGGAACGGCTAGAAGCTTTTCAAAAAGGGAAGCTGTGGAGGAGGGGACAGGGTGAATGGAGGACAGAGTGAGGGGGTGAGTGCAGCACTCTGGTGATCATCGACAAGACGATAAAAAGAGGAAACATTTTGTAACACACTGCAAATGTATGAAATTACACTTTAGGATTTAATTGCCCCCCATTCAAGGCTTCACTGTGCGCTCTAACAATGCAAGGAGATCCTTTATGTTTTCAAACAATCAGTCGGGTATAAAGGAGCCGTGTTGAAATTGAAAATATGTCCAATCATCTTGGAGAGCTTAAAAAGTAGATATCCTCTTCATATGCTGAATTGGGCTGACTGGAGAAATGCAATGTCCCTGCTTATAACTTTAATATCAGACTACACTGGCAGGGCTCTTCAAACATTGTGCTAAAACGGCAAAAGCCTAGAAAAAGAAAATGCCATCACCTAGAGATAAGACATTGTTGAAACAAATGTACCACTCCAACAAAGAAGACAGTGTCAAAGTTTACTCAGTCAATCTGTAAATGAGAATCAGCGCACCATACAGTAACTCAACTATGACTGCCAGTGAGTTTAATGAAAAATAAATGTTGGTTTAAGTCTGTTACAATGAAGGATCCTTTGCCAAATACCGTAGTGTTTAATACAATGTTTAAAGGGAAATGTTTTATTCATTCCCTCCGTCCTTTTTTAAACGACATTGATACCTGTCGGTTTCTGGCTCAGCCATGTAGAAAGTTGTCTGTCCGTTCGGCTTTTTACAGCTCCATGAAATGCCTTTCAGTAGCAATTACCCAAAGTTGTTCTTGTCCAGGTTATCTGGCAATAAAATGCAACTCTGGGCCATCACTGTGTTCATTAGATCTGCAATCTAACTGGCCCACTAAACTACAGTCACTCCATTCTGGAGAGTCTCTCTCATTTGAGCCCAATCAACAGAAATGCTCTGCAGCCCCAGACTGCTGTTTAATAGGATATTAACATCCTGATCAATCACCTTAATTGATATTTTTTAGGCATTAACGCTCTCAAACTCTAACAGATGTAATTGTCAGATAGGGAGTGGGTTCCCCATCGGCAGTAATTGGGCCATTATGGATGCAGGCATGACTGAGAGATTTAGAATGCCAATGACATGGGAGATGGATAGAGCAGGGCCTTTGTGGGTGGATCTGTATATCACTCATGCTTGGGCACCAGAGGATTTCCTGTTACAACGTGGGTTTAAATTAGCCGGGGATGCACTCATATGTAATTTAGACGATCCTGCTCATGTGTGCATAAATCGATATGTGAATGGCGTATACCTTTTTGTCTGTTTCGTGCCAGGGTTTCGGCCCAAAAGTTCCCAGTGTGTCAGTGGAAATGCTGCCATATGGCATCTTGTCTTGACTACATTTGCGTTGTGTGTTGTGCCATTAGAGGCAGCAGCTGAGGAGTGACTTTGGCATCTTCATTAATCCAGGCTAACTCCTGTGTGCCAGGGAGCCCAGTTGCACGAGAGCCTGCTGATGCTAGCACAATGTCACGGCTCACTCAGTCACTTCTCCTTCTTTCCGTGCACAGTGGGAGGAAAGGGACCAATTGTTTGCAAAATACCTTTCATTACTCCATTGGCTAGGAGCATTTGAAGGGAATTTGTGTGAATTATTGCCCATAGCCGAGTTTATGATGAGGAATTTCCGTAAGTGCACTTCGAAGATGCTTTTTATTGAAGCTTGGTAAAAGCAAAGCACTGCAAAAGGGCTTCGGAGGCTAAGTAGGAAAAGACACCCATGTCACGTTTTCATTCTTGTTGGATACTTTCTGCCTTTATTTCTTAAAAGTTATTAAAAGCAACCTTGTTTACTTAATTTTGTTTTTTGGGGGATCAGGATCAGATGTGAAAAAGAAGGAACTGTCTCCTATTCACACACACAAGGATATACCAGGTTAAGACTGTTTTATCCTTTCAAATACAATATTGTGTTTAGGTTATGAAACCAGTTGAATCAAATGTATTCAGCTATTGGGATTCTTCTACACCATCTAGATTCCTGAGAGGATGCACATGATTGTTACATGAAGTGCCATATGATTGGTGAGTAGCCGTGTCTATCTCTCAACACTCGAAAATAATTGAGCAACGCTTTGATCATGTAAAGCTTACATTGCAAAGCATTGCAAAGCATTGCCTGCGCCGGTGCTTTCTTCTAAGGGGTAATAAAAAGTGGAACACGCACCTTGTTTCCACAACAACAGGACACTTATTTCACTTTACCTGTCGCACTATTGCAGGTGCACAGTTTAATTGTAACAGAAAAACATATCTCCAAAGGCATATGTTGGGAGAAATAAGACTTAGTGATTGCTTGTTTTGCTATATGATGAGCCCCACGGACCCGCGGGAAGGGGCAAAAACGCAACATCTGAAAGAAACAGCGTCTGAGGGCTTCTTAACATTTAACAAACTATGAATGTGTCATACCCACCTAACGGGAAGAAACTCAGCTAACTGACTTAGCACAGAACTCACGGTATAAATACTTTATTACTTATCGGATCTGCACAAACAAGATATCAGATTAAAGCTGAGATTTGCGGCAGCTCAGACAAACCCAGACAACACACAGCGTAGCTTTACTGAGCCAAAACAGCAAATAAGTCTTACCTTGCTGTTTTTCTGATCAAAAGTTGTGTTCAATGGCATTACAAAGAGAAAAACGCTGCTGAAGGTTAATGCAATGTGTCTGTGTCACTTTGAAATTATTACTGATAATCCATCATTCAATTTTTGTCAAAAACGGAGATTTCATATTAGCTGCTATTAGAGCTATGTACAACCCAGCTTCCGGTTTTGGGAATGTATAATTTAAATTGTTTTATTATGTTCAATCTGAATTTACTTTAAAATAAAAAAGAATCTATATTGATTCTGACTTTTCTACATCCAACTCACAGGTTTATCATTGCTTGGAGAAAAAAGATGATTAATTGACCCCTTTTAGAAGTGAAGATATAGTCATTCGTTCTGGGAATGTCATTTTCGAGACCTAAAAAACAGGCTTGGGGCTTAACAGGTTAAATGAGCAAAACAGGGGGTTTCAATAAATATGACAGGCAGAAAAATGGCAGAGAGTGAAAGAAACATGTTCATAACAAAAACTTCAGGTTCTTACCAACAAGGTGCAGAAGCATTCCTCAACATATTAGGCAAGGTATTTCAACGTGACAGATATATAACATCCCATTCTGTAAGTGCTGATGGTGTTTTTAGACGCACACATCCCACCTTCTTTTACAGTCTGTGTGAAGCGGAGCAAAACAAATGTATATCATTCAATGCTGCTATACTGTAAAGTCTCTGTAGGAAAAATGTGCCTAAGTTATTAATAATTCTCTGAAGACACTCATTACCTAACTGTAACTGCATGGAGTTAATAACGCTTATATTTTGAACTCAACTGTTTTTCCAGTGAGGCTCATTTGAATAAAAAAGGGACCGGTTTTGCACCAAATGTGTAACTAATTTGAATATGTGCAAATAGCACAGGAGCACCGGGACGCCATTTGCTTGGCGTGTGAATTTGCCCCATATGTTTTTAAATATATGTGATAATTAATCCTCTCTTATCATTTCCTCTAGGCATTTACAGTACATTTTATTATCATGTCATTTGAAATTGAATCTGCTGATAACGGCCATCATGACATGGTATTTTTGACTGAACAGGAAAGCCGCTCTGAACAGTGCTATTACACCAAGGTCAATTGTATTTGTCAGAAAGTGACATTTTATCATTGTTTTTCCTTTAGGGCCTATGCATCTGTTCAACTGGCAAATGAGCTCAGAAAAGAAGCCATTGCTTTTCCAGTTTTCCTGTTGTTGTATTCAGGTCACAGTGTCTGGTAGTTAGATAGGCAGATCAAACTACTTCAGTGCCGGAGGAAACTCCACTGTCTGGAAAATCGTTCTCGCATATATGTAATCAGTTCGTGATAGACTATGTTCAAAGTATATTTTGTTCAATGTGTGTTTTATGAAAACATTCAAACCTGCATACGTCTTGCGCTTCATGCTCCCAAATCAACAACGTTAATGTTCAACTGCGCTGCAGCAACTGAGAGACAAAGAGACAAAAAATAACTACCAGGAAAGGATGAGGGTTGTCTGACTGCGGTGCTCTCACAACATTGCTGTTAGCATTTTCTGCATTTTTTTTCTATTAAACTTTGTTTAAATGTACTGTTGCCATGACATGTCTAACTTGTTATTCACTTACTGTATGATCATTTTCAATTAACCCCCAATTATTTTGGAAGGGGAAATGCGACCGTCTATTCAAGAAATGTATATGCTTTTTCGAATGTTCTCATGACAGTCTTTCGAGATTACCTAAGGACTTTAATGTGTGTTTAAACCTTAGCTCAATAGTGGAGGTAAGGTTTGGACCCGATTAATTCGCCATGAATGTTGTCCGTGATAGCTATGTGTTGATGAAGCCTACAGAGCTCACCTGGGTATTATAGAGGTTTTCACTAAGCAAACCATGATTGGTATAAATGCTGTCAGCCACGATTAAAACAGTTTGTAGTCCAGCTTTTTACATGATGTTTCCCGCCATTTCAAAACAAGCACATTCCCTGACAACCAGTTTTATTTAAAAATAAACTATATACAAGTGTGTTAACCTCAATTAATTGAACAATGACAAATGTATTACTAATGCAAACTGTGAAAATGACTCCTAGCAACAGGCAAAACCAGGGTTACCAAGACAAAAGGGGAATTGGAAGTAATGTATTCAAAAGAAGAATGGACACCAAAATTAAGCTGACGAAGAAGAAGGAAGGGGATTAACAATATAATAAAGTAAAAGAAGACATAAGACAAATATTCTACAGTCTGCTCTATGAAGCTGTACCTATATGACTTAAGGCTAATTTCTAACATCAGCATACTAACAGATAAAAGTTTAATTCTATTTCTGTATCCACTACTACTGAAAACATCAGGTCTATGTCACATCTGCTTATAATGTGAACATACCCTTATTATACGAATAACAGCTGTGTCTGAGTGTCCTATGAGAATTCAAAGCACCTTACGTGGGAAAAAAGGTCTAGTGCCTTCCCTATGACACGTTTAATAAAATGTAATCAATCTATCAGATACAGAAAAGGAGAAAGAAAAAAGAAAATCTGTTGATCATACCAAAATATTAAGTAGATCCACTAATAATCCGTGACTGATCTACACACTACAAGTTTGTTTACCATAGGTTATTAATAAAGATAGAACTGAGGCACACACTGGTTGATTGCTTAGAGAGGCGATTGCAGATGTTACCCTTATGACAAGAAAAGGAAAAATAGAGAAAACATTGAGAACAGTCAGTAAAATGTACATGTGATTTATCGTATCTTTGTTGGTGTAAACATGATAAAAGGTCTCACAGAGACTGGTGTCTTCATAATGTTTTGACACGTGCACTTCTTTGTCAGCACTGAACTCAGTGAGAGTACATCAGAGATAAGCACATTTGTCTGGCTGAGGGCATTCTTTTGCAGACGGGCTGTCTGACTTTGCACATTTGTCTTCTGCACATCAGCAGTTCATCTTGATAACAGAAAGGGCTATGTGAGCGGATTTGGTAAAATAACCTTTTGTGAATATAATTTGGAAAGCAACGTGTAGGTGCGTGGGGGGTGCAAAGAAAAAAAGAAAAAACTGGAGGATTGTATGATCAAACATTTTTATCTAAATGCCTTTTGTACAGCTGACCCGTGCCTGAAAAAAATGTCTTTCTTGACTTTCTGGACAGCAACATGCTGTACTTTCTGTGTGCTCTGTTGTTTGGGCAAGTTTTTTTTTGTGTGGTAAATGTAAAGTGCTCTCAAAGATGTGAGCAGAAATACTGTACAGATGTATCAGTGGGTGACAAAGAGAATGAAGTTGTACTCAAAGTTTTTTGTCAATGCAACCAAGATCTCTATTTTTCATGTGAATAGGACAGTGAAGTGGCTAGATGGAACATACGGCGGAAAGAGCCCGTGAGTGGGCCTCTTAGGGGCCAAATGGAACCCTCTTCAGCCAATTACAGGATGCAGTGCGATCAATCCCCATGGTAACGCAGATGAAGGGCACAACACTCTGTACCTCCTTCTGTTCCTTCTCTGTCCCCTTCTTTTCATATTGAAATATCCGTGGACGGAGATGTTTTGTACGTGGGGTTAAGAGGGAAGGAAAGGCTGGCTCGGATGGGTACTTTGTTTACCTGTTTAGAAAATAAGTTTTTAAAAGAAAAGTACTTTGCCTGTTGTCTGTGCACTGGAGGAAAGTATTTGAAGTGATACAGAAGTACATTAGCACATGCATTAAAATAGCATTGATTGTTTGAACATCCTGCCATAAAAGTCCCGCCTGGAAAATAGATGGCTTTTTAAAACCCAAAAATATGTGAGACTAACTCCTGTGGGCAGTTGGAATGGGTCACTAGCTATGTGTCATTAATTGTTATGGCTATTTTGACGAATCGACATAGAAAAGCTGTATGGAAATGTTAAACGTTCGATAAAGCTTCATCAATTGGTCAAAAAGTTCTCTCCATTATTTTGTTGATGTGTAAGATGGCTGAAGCGTCTTTGTTTTGTTTCATGTTTGCAATGTGTACTTCTTCTACGCTCATACGGCCCCAAACCAGTTGATGAAAGTGCGCCTGATTCTGAAATTGTTCAAGCAATGCTTCAGAAGTTTGCTTAAAATTTGCTTGACAATTGAATGGAAATGCCTCTATTGTGCAACATTCAACATGGCGTCTTTATAAGGTTTGGGAATTCTATATTGACTTCAAATTCTATGGATGTAAGAACTAAAGTACAATTTTGAGGTACTTGAGACGTTTTTATTTGATACAACTTATACATTTTTTAAGGCAATATTGTCCTTATAGTAAAGCAAAACTGCTTGGAAATGTGTTGTTGCTAAATCGGAGAATACACAATGGTAGTTTTTCTAACTGCAAAACTCCAGTTTTCTAACCTTTATACATTTGAGTCTTTTATCAGGGCTTTTTTCTAGGTAAAATGCAAAAAATCACACAAGGAATTATGAGCCTCGCATGTATTCATCATACGCCATTAGCACAGATTCTCCTTTCTGCTCATGTCTGTCACAGCAGGGTGAGACATACTCAAGCCTTTATCAAAATAATGACAAACCTTTCTCTATAATCGCTTTTGTGCGTACAACTACGTTTTTGAGGAAGTCAATTAAGGACTGGCCATTTGTGCGTCTATGTGCATGTATGTGCTTTCCAACGCTACTAGATGACCACACAACACTACACAAAGCAATTACACCCCCAGCTTCCCCTCAGCTGAATTCAGCTGCAAATGTGGACCTTTAAGAGAGCCTGGGGTGATCCGGCAATTGGAGCACACGACGGAAATGGGGTGAGACGGATGAAAAACAGGAGAGGAAAGAGATAGGTGTGTGTGAGTGAAAATGCTCAATCTGGAAGAGTGGTGATGTGCTATAATAGCTGCAGAGCACAGCAATCTTGTAGAGTTGAATAGTGTTGAAAGTGCTTAGATAGAAAGGTAAAAACAGAGCTTAGTCTGAGCCGCATGCTATTGTAAAGCAGAGGTCACGCGCTGAAGGACGGGTGCATTAGACTGCTCATGGCTTCCTTTTGTGAGAGCCGGTGGGGAGCTTGTATGCTTTACGTTTTTCAATATTTTGCCTTCCTGTATTTGCGCTCTTCAGTGGGATCAGGATGGGTTGGCGACCTCGGGTCACCTTCATCAAAGAAGACTGTGGCGAAGTTGTACCAAACATCCCAAAGGCAGTTGCAACACAGATTTTGGTGTGTGAGGACACAACGATGAAAGAACAGAAGGTGCAACATTCAAATGTCAGATCAAAGCTTGCAGGAGGGCAGAGGATGAAAAGATGGTGGCCTTGATCTCTGAGACAGCCGAGCCAAAACACATGCAAACACATGAACACTGCAACAGGAAGCCAAAAGGACATTTTACCTTCTTACTGTTCAGCCAGATCAGGGATGGGCAACTTGGATGGTGGTGGGGGCCACATAATGTATGTACTGGCCAACAGGGGGCCGCAGATTCACTTGGAACACACACACACACAAATTAGTAGTAGTGGTGGCTAAAGTTGCTTACTTTCATTACAGCAGCGGTCTGCAAACATACTAAACATTGTGGTTTACCCATGAATTCAGTGCAAAGATATTCTTTCTCACACTTTTCTTGGAAAACACGATTTTCCTCAGATACCTTTCAAATCATAAATCTAATTGATAGATTTACTGTATGATCGATAGATTCATGATTCGAAAATTATAAAAGTAGGGTAGACATGTGGATATTATCCGGTTGAACAAAACGTTCATTTATCTAACAGGTTCGTTTTCCACAGACCTTATTTCGAGCTATTTTCCAAAACCCTATGGAGAAATCCCATTGCTTTTTTGTCGAGGGAAACCATGCGCAGCTTACTTCCGGGTTTTAGGACGCGTCACTGCACCACTCTATAGTAATATATTTTCATCTGATTTCAAATAAACAACACCATTTGCCCATCCCTGATACAGATGGTTTGACTCAGGATCGTCAAATTAAAGGATTTCTTTTGGGCGTAATTTAAAAGATGTGGGAAGACTTGGTAGTGCAGCCCGTCATCTTTACTTCAAGTCAAGTCAATCTTTTTCATGTAGTCTATCATTATAACTTTGCCTTGAAAGTTATCATTTTCAATATCTCCATAGTTCTCTTTCGCCAAACTTTTGGCATTTATTGCTGATGTGTTTTTTGATCCAACATCCCAGAGGTCCAACTTTGTTTGACTGTATGCCTTCTCTTGAAAGTCACATTTGTATCCTCTTCTTCTGTAGATCATGCTTTTTCTTCATTTACTTTGGCCATAGTGACAGTTTTCCCAGAATAAAAAGGTAATGCTCCCTGTACACACTAAGTCAGCTAAAGGGTGAGTCTGTTGGTTAGCTCTGCTTACCTTGCCTTGCAACCAACCTTTGCAGGGTGATAGGTAAAGCTTAATTGAAAAGAAACTAGAAAATAACACTAGTTAAAAAAACACATGTTACAACATACAAGAAAATAAATTACAGAGCAGTTTAAAAATAATATAATTATTGATTTACTTAAAGACAGCGGCAAACAATGCCTTTGTTTGGTGTATGAATATTGCTCTGTAGAAGGCTGCTGGCAGATTCAAATATGAAACAGCTAGATTTTGTTAGGATGTGTTACTGCTTAAAGTGCACTAACATTTGGCCAAGTCCACCAACAAATGGTGAGTCCCACTGGATTCATTCAACCAAAAACACATCGCTTCTTGAGGTGTCAGAAGCAGGGCCACTGCTAGGAACTATGGGCCAGCTTTAAAAACGCTAACTCTGCATCCTGAAAGAATAGAGTATAATCCCTGTATGTTAACTTCCACTTGATGCCTCATATCAAGAGTAGCTGAAAGGAAAGATAAAACAGATAAAGATGACATCTGAGAATCCATAATGTCCCATAACAGGTATTCAGTCTGCCGGTATTGAAGCGGATCCCAGGAGAAAGACAAATGCCCCACCGGTTGCTCCTCGGAGATAATGAGCGTCTGAGTGCTGAGTGAGATGTTTGCAGGGCCAGAGGGCTGGCATTGGAGTTGCTTCACTGGCTCTGTATGGAGAGGGCCTGGGCTCGGCTCTAAATTAGTGAGCCCTCTCGATCAATGTGGGCTGTAATTAGCTGCTATTGATCCCAGACACAGATCAGCTACTACTGTAGGCCACAGCCAAGCACCTCTCAACGTCCATCACGCTACACTCCCCCAGCACAGCCTGAGATGCATCTGAGTTGCAAACAAATAATATCAGCCAGCACACTCAGCTCCTGGTAAGTGCACTAAAGACATTGTTCGACATTTCTGGACGCACTTACGTACTCCATTAGTGCGCAGCCCAATGCATCTTTTTGCTTCAGTGTTTTATCTTGCGTTCCATTAAATCATATAGATAACATTATGGGCTTGCATAACATGAAGAAGAAAAATGGACCAAATCTCTGGCTATTATGCCGATGCATCACACATAAATCAGTGGTGATTATGCGCCAAGAGTGTGGACAACACCCGAGATGATGGTAATGCAATCTGGCATTTTGAAAAAGAGATCCAATCTTCTCTGAAATAATCACAATCAAGACTTTTTAAATATCTCATCAAAGTGAACAAAGTGGTTTTCACTAATGCTAATGATCAGGGCTCA
The DNA here is from genome assembly GCF_902827165.1 of Trematomus bernacchii. Taxonomy (NCBI): domain Eukaryota; kingdom Metazoa; phylum Chordata; class Actinopteri; order Perciformes; family Nototheniidae; genus Trematomus; species Trematomus bernacchii. The sequence continues at coordinate 5,804,986 of NW_022988097.1, read as the reverse complement.
TTAGTAAAGCAATAGGTGTTTTTCTCATGTGCTCCAAAGAAGCCTTACGTGGCAGTCCTGAAGTGATTAGAAACAACTAGACTTTATTCTTTACACTCCTTTAAAAAACCTTCGATACTTGTAGGTTTCCTTTTTTTCCACTTCTTGCTTGAATTTGTAATAATAATGAAATATACGGCCTGTAATTATAATGGGCCAGCCTGCCAGAGATATGAAACTGATTTCAAAGCTTGAATTATTTAGCTATATCTATTGGAAATGCAATTCAAACAAAGGCAAAAGAACTCTCAGAAGTGGTCAAAATTACGCTCCTCACATTCTCATTGCTCTAGAAGGGCCTCGTGCTTTCACGCCTAATAGACTTGAAATCTCTCCCAGCGTAAGTTGGAAATGGCCATGCTCAAATCGTTATGTTTCCGAGAGCATGCTTCAGAGAACAATAATGGCGCATTAAAGATTCAAACCTGTCCATTCTGTTAGGAGACAGTTTATGAACAGCATCCTCAATCTCACAGGGACATTCATCCTTGCGAGGTGTATAATTAACAGCGTTGACCTTTTGTTACAAACAATTTCTCTATTTAGAAATGCTGCCAAGGAGAGCTGATCATAGCCCATGGGAGGAAGTTAAGTCAGGGCCCAGTAGGAAAGCAGTGGGATAGCGATAATGTCTAATGTTCTCAGTCATCTGAGTCATAAGATATGTAGAAATACTAAGTCAAAAGCAGCTGTGTTTGTTTGTTCTTGAGGGCTTTTTAACTTAGAGGCTTTATCATCTCTACTGATAGCTGGAATGATCCCATTTAGTAGCATTGTTTTGTTTAAAAGCATGCCAGACGTTAGCCAACTTCACTGGTGAACATGAATAATTGTCTTCCTCTCTATCCAGTCCCGTCCTCAAACTCATTGGACTACTGGAATATCCAATTTCATCCAGCCCAAATGTCCTTTCTTTGCAGTCTGGCTTGGTTAGATTCAATATCGCAGTGATGTGTGCAATTCCAGGCCCAAATGAATCTCCCAGCCTTAGCCCATCTCAGAGAAGATGTTCCCAAAGATTGAAGCACGGGAAAACCAGGTGGAAGAGTAGTGGTGCAAAGTGAGTGCGAACAATTTGCTTTCTCGGATATATAAAGAAGAAACTTGAATCAGCAAGAAAAAAACAAGGATAAAAGTGATTTTCTCAGGCTTTGTAGAATGTTTGATTTTTAAAAAAGATTTAAAAAAGGACTTTGTCTGGACTGCACCTGCTGACAAGCACAGCCACAACTCTGTGTAAAACAAGAGAGAGTTTGCCTAAACTTTAACAAGAACTTGTATAAGAAAATTGTACGCAAACACCTTACAACAAATATTTGTAATGGCCTGATCTCCAAAACAAATCCAACGCCCCAGGATCCATATCTCACAAAGCTTTCAAAATGACGCTCCTCACATACGCCCATTCACCAGTAACCATAAGTTATTTATTTTAAGCCATTTTGATTTATGACATCATATCAGAGGACTCAAATTACTGTACCAGCAATTAAATCAATGATATGTGCATGATCCAAACAACATGGGACTCTTAAAAACATTGCTCCATAGCGATATTTGTGGCTGAAAACTCCAGAGGGGCTCTTTAACTGCTTACACACCTCACAGTCTTATGAATAAATGTAATACATTTGGGTGAAAACGTTTTTATATTGCCCTATGGACAACTAAATATTATTAACACGGGCAGTGCATAACCAGAACAGCAACACCATTCAGCAGAAGAGGGATAGTGGAATTTGTTCATATTACAGCAGTAAAACTAAACATGCAAAGCTTGCATATTAGCAATGGAAAAATATTAAAACCTCCTTCCTCTACACCAGGGATGGGCAAATGGCGGAACGGGGGCCACATGAGGCCCCCACCTCCTCTTTTTGCGGCCCTCAGATCAATTTAGAAAACAACGTAATAATTATTTTTACTTGTAGTACTGATACTACGTGATTTCGTTCGGCAGCCAAATACCGCAAAATAATCTGTGACGCGTTTGTGTTTATTGTGCACTCACAAGAAACACCGGCTGTTGTTATGCCTGCTGTGACGTTAAGTTACTCCGTTCTCCGCTTGTAATTATGCCGTTACAAGCTTCAAAGTTGTATTTCTCATCTGAATTTGGCGAAACGAGTTTAATATTCTGAAAGCCAAGACTTTGTTTATTTGAAATCAGATGAAAACAAACTGTCACGGACCCTGCCGTGTTACCTATGATTACTATAGAGTGGTGCAGTGACACGTCCTAAAACCCGGAAGTAAGCTGCGCATGGTTTCACAAAAAAGCAATGGGATTTCTCCATAGGGTTTTGGAAAATAGCTCAAAATAAGGTCTGTGGAAAACGAACCTGTTAGATCAATGCACGTTTTGTTCAACCGGATAATATCCACATGTCTACCCTACTTTTATAATTTAGAATCATAAATCTATCGATCATAAATCTATCGATTATAAATCTATAGATTAGATTTATGATTCGAAAGGTTTTTTTACACACTTCACTAGATGTCACATAAAATAATGAATACCACATTTTTGTTCAATGGGGTTTCTCATGCATCTGAAAAATCTGGGTGAATACAACAATTGACACAATTTGTGGGATACAATTTGGTAGAATCTAAATTTCTGGCTAGCTGTTATTCTATCATGAAGACCAATCTTAATTATTGCATGTTTTAATGAGTTTGCCTACTCAATCTTATGTGTGGTAAATGATTGTAAAGGAAAACTAGGCTTCATTACAATCATTGAATTGCTTCACATTTTAAACACGCCTATTCCTGACTGTATATAACATTTGTAATTAAGAACCACCAGACCTTAGTTATTATTTTTATTTATTTACTATCCTCTTTAGTGTAAGAAGTGTCACAGAGATGGAAAACATTGCCTCTTTTAGTGTTTGCAACCCATTGCATAGATGTCAGTCCTAATGAAGATAATGTGTTCTTTTTTCATTCATTAAAGGGTGTCGGCCTATATAGAAAATGCAAAGTAATTGTAAGTAGCCCGTCTAATGAGGAAGCTAATTTGCTAATACCGCATTTGTCAACTTGCAAAGATTACTCTGCACTCTGCGAGAAACAACCTCAGCTGAGCGCACAAACACACACACACACACACATTCAGCCCGTGATGCAAGATTTGAAGGTGAAGCTGTATATAGCATATATATCCTGATCATCACTTGACATAAATCTAAAAGTCACCTTTCAAACAAAGTCTTGCCTCCAAGTGTCTGCGAGCAAGGAGGTCCAATTTACCTGCGGCCAAGTCATTGAATTTCACACCAAAATTATAAATACTTGTTAAATGGTCATGTTCATTAAGGACACAAACAAATACGCCTTTACAAAAGGGCACAATTAAAGTGGCAGGTGCTCAAGCACTGACTGCTAAGAATGGTGGTTGGTTTCACTTCTATCTAGTACATTTTCATTAGGTGATATCACCAATAAAAACTAATAATCTGATACACCGTTGACATTGTCATATTGTCGGAATTAAATTGAACAAATGTACTGACGGTGAAGAGAGATGTTTGGGTTGATCACAGTAGGCAATAGCCCCCTCGGACAGATGAATTAGCCACATACGGTTTCTAAATCACTAGTTTCAAATTGGTTCCCACAGCGTTGATAAAAAATGTTTTATCGTTTTTGTCCAACCTCCACAGGATAGATATGAAAGTTCTGTGAAGTAATTAAACTCAGCTGGCATTACCTTGCAATCTATTCCTTGCATTGTAATCAGAAATAATAATGTTATACATATCTGAAACACTTTAAATTGTAAGTGGAATTTTCACAAAACAGGATATTGGCATCACTTTTTAACCCCTGGTCAGTCGTGTTGTTGCTCAGAAGTTTTTAAGTGCTGTCTGGAGAGTTAAAAGTATTTAAAGAAATATAACAAAAATAACATCTGAAATATATATATCAACCATAGCTTTAAGGAAACCACTGCTTTGTTGCTACCATGATTTGTAAGTTACAGTATATAAAGAGTTATTGTGTTATGTTTGAAAGTGTCAGACTTTCTTTTTGCATCTATTCATGACACTTTGGAGAACACATAGTAATGTCATTCAAATGGCCCTGCCTGGGTGACTGTGTTTGAGATTCTAGCTGTGTTGCGTCCAGCAGTGTCCACCTCAGTCAGTGCTCAGCCTCGGAGATGTGTCAGTGGCTCCGATGCGGCTTGTCAGGCATGCTTTAGCTCCTGGCCAGCCTGGTCCACCCAGCCCCAACACTCCACACACCCCTGGGATCACTCGCAGACAGCCATCACAACTTCGGTCTCTTTTTGTCTCTCATCCTTTCATCACCCGTCTCCTTGTCCCTCAAGTCTTGCCATTGGAGTGTGAACATCAGGATTAAGTAAATGACAGGAGGAATCCGCAAAGTTGACTAAGCAAATGTCCTTTGGGCCTGTCTGTTATCCTGATATGTGGAGTTGGAAAATGAAATACTTTTTTTAGGTTCGCTTTGAAAAAGTTGGACACGTAGGGAGTTATTTTTCTTCAATCTCCCCATTAGTTTGATCAATTACAATCAATACCCCCATCAATTGTGTTACAGCACTTTAATGGGTCTTTGTTACAGCATGAGGCCAATCAGGAAGCTCCTTCATGTAGAGACCAGGAAATAGGAACACGCTAGACTGACTCACATCACTTAATGTCATTACCACCGGAGGGGAAGCTGTCAAAATGAAGATGAGCCTCACCACATTACACCTTCATCGCTCAATGTGCTCCCATGAGTAAGGTATGCACTCCAAAATAAAAGGCAGCCGCTCTCCACACACTCCCAGCATTCCACTTTCAGCTCACTCATTTCAGGAAAAGTCAGAATCCCCAATGCAGAAGATTAACTGCATTGGCCTCTGTTACTTGAAATCAACCCTCAGAGCTGTAAGACTCCCTGCATTCATAAAACTATGCAGTAAATATTTGCTCAGCTGCATTGCCATGCCGAGTGCTTGAGTCCCAAGGGAAGGTTATTAGGCGGTCATTACTTTAGTTTCTATCGAGTACAATTGTTGACAGCATGCTAAACCCTGCCATGTGGTACTTCCTTTGCCAGAACAGTATTTCAGTCATTGGAACAATAATGAATTGCAGTAGCAGAAACAATGCAAGGATAAGAGTTTATTTGTTAGCACTCAACATGCGTTATGGCAGGTTACTGCAATGGGAGAAGCGGTCATGTATGGAAAGGGCATATGAATGTTCTCTTTCTTATACCAAACTGGTTTGTTCCTTCAACAAAATAAAAAAACAAAAACATTTGGGCCATTTGTCCCTTTATCACACATTGCTACTGCAATCTTAGGATAAGCAGTACATGGACGCCTCATTACGCGTGCTCTCAATTTAACTCTACTTATTTTGTTCTCATATGCGCATAAACAAAAAAGGGTAAACAATGTTATTTGTTAAACATCTGTCTCTTTAGCACAAGATGGCACCACTGTTGACTTTTAATGTAATTAAGATTTAAAGAATACTCTGGCGATTACCTGTCTAATGGGGCGTTTATCAGCCCTCATTCTCCAAGCTGTCTGTCTTACTGGCTGGCTCGCGGAGAGGCAGGCGGATGCATATGTAATTGCTGCCAATAGAAGAGACGGAGAAGCAGCTAAAGCAGGACAGTTGTCTTTCACAAGGCCTGAGGACTCGGGATTTTGACTCTCTGCTTCCCCCATGAAGTCGATCAAAGTTATTGGAGGAGAAAGGGCAGATATTTCCAAGGTAGGAGAAGGTGTCGATCACCTCACCCACCAACGAGCCGGGGTCCCGCTACCTGTTCCTGTCACTCGAGCATGATCGGTGAAGGGAGGGTGCCGCGAGGAGTGGAAGCGTAACCACATGGAACAATCCATATTCAGTGATTGACTGATGTGTGTGTGTGGGGGGGGGGGGGGGGGGGGGGGGTATCTCTTCTATCCCCAGTGACACCTGAAAGACACCCTGCAGTGTTGCCCTGACAACAGTTATGAACCTGCTTGCCCCACCTCCCCATGTGTGGGAGGTCAGGGTTGAGTGACATCTTGTCTTTTCTGTCTCTGTGCTCCAGTGGGTGTTTCAGACTGATTATGGCACAACGGGAAGTGTTTGGAGTTTCATTTTAGTGGTGGAATTATAGCAGTATTGTTCACAAATGTTTGCAAAGAGTTGTGAAAGTGTATCTCAGATTTGTGAGAGTGTAAAAGGATCTCCAAATGCGCATTGATTTGTATAAAACTCCAGGCTCACACTGCCAGGCTGACCCTTGCAAACTTTCTTGCTCTTGGCGTGAAAAATGTGTTCTCGGGTATGTCTGGGACTCTCACGCTGCCCAAACAAATCTTAAGCCAAATGAGAGGAAGTCTCAAAACAACTCCTCCATAAAAAAATATGGTTTACAGGTTATAGGCCATTTCCTGCAAACAGAACCAAATGTAAACATCAGGCTTTTTTCCACATTTCAGCACCATATATTTGTCCCTAGACAACCATTACTAAATATAATGTTCATAACAAAATACAGCTCTTAATGCGATTAAGACATAGCCTGTAGCAGCTTGGATTAATGAGCCTTACCAATAATGTCTCCTTATGCCACTGAATGTAAGCTAGGTTTTGTAAAATGTAAATGCTTCCTGAAGTTATGTTTGTTGCTTAAAGCTGTTTGTTCTTTTGAGTTCATTAAATACCTATCATAAAGTAATTAATATTATGTTTTTTCCTTGCAGGCACTTAAGGTAGATAACATACATTTGTTTAACGACACAAGATAACAATTACAAACCAACAGAAAAAAAGTACAGATAAGGATTGTGCATTTAAATAAGATCATTTTGTAAAATAATTTCTACATCAACATACATACTGCATTGAACAGAATAATTAAAAGCTTAGGTTGGACTGTACACATTTTATTTTTTTTTATCTTTAGAGGCTTGTTTTGGGGTTTTTGAAGAATGCTTTATATTTTATTTGTCATTCATAATAACGCTGAAATTCAAATTTCAAAATGTTGAATGAAGATAAGAATGTTTATGTCTTTCTGTCGGTCAAAATCACAATATGCAACTTCTTCTAACAAATGTTCTGCAAAATCTAACTGTCATATTGATATAGCATATGAAATTTGTAAAAAATAGATATTACGGCACATGGTGTGGTGCCCAACTAGCATGCATGTGCAGATTGCTGATGAAATGAACAACAGTGTAAACACTCACACATCTTGGTACAGTTGCACATCTAAATACACATTTCAATTTTCCTGTTCATATTCACAATTGAACTGTTATACCCCTGACGTGCAATAACACTGCATGTTAATATAAAACCGTGCAATATACACGCATTTGCAATATACCCTCGTGCAATTCACCCTTTATTTTTTCTCTCAATTTATTCACGATAGGCAAACAGTACCAGCTACATTGTTTAATTTGATATGGTCACATTATAAATATACATATACTACTACTACTACTTTTGTTACCATGGTGTACTTATCTGCTTTTAGTTTTTTATTTGTATTATTATTATTACATTACATTTCATTTAGCTGACGCTTTTATCCAAAGTGACTTACAATGACCAATTACAGGGACATTCTCCCTGGAGTAACTAAGGGCTAAGTGCCTTACTCAAGGGCACACTAGTGGTGGTGTTCCTGGCGGGATTTGAACTCACAACCTTCCGATCTTCAGCCCACCTCACTATCCATTAGACCACCACTATCCCTGTTTTTTTTATTATATGCATACTTAGTTATTTAAAAAGGTGTAATAAGTAAGTCTAATAAGTAAGTCTATTCTCTTCACTTTATCTGCACTATACTTGTACTGTTTTATAGTTAATGTCCCTGTTGCAGGACAAATTAAGGAATTGTGATTCTGAATTCTCCAGTATACAAATTGGGACACATTTACACATTTTATTGGAACAATTATACCCCAATAGATCAACAGAGAGATGATGTGAAATTGGCTAGCTCTGAAGTTTTGGTGTGAGGTGGGTTGTAGATGTTAAGGGGGGTTTTAAAACAGTTAGGATGGTTGTTAAGTTAATGGAAAAGAGCAGGGGAGGTGAAGGAGAGATAAGATATGACTAAACAGATTGAATTGTTTTCTTTCAGTGTAGTAGAACCAGCTAACCCACTGTTTCATATTCTACTGCTGGAGAACACAACTCGTTTAAAATTGTTGAAATGGATGGTTGGACATTGATGGTAGCATCAATGTTGTATCTTCAAATCAAACAGCCCTAAATCCACCCTAAAATAATCTTTACAATGTTAAACATGCCATGTAGAATGCACTCATAGCTGTAGCTTATCGATTGATTGTTTTTGCGCTTATATTTCATGCAAACGAGCATTTTTAACCTCAATTATAGTAAAGATGATGTTCAATAAACCACTGTAAGCTGATGGATGTAATTTAGCTTGAGATGTCCATGGTTGTTATTTTACACATTTGCAGTTTTATTAATCTGTATAAATATTAAAATGTCTTGTACATGATGGATTATCCAACATTCTCATTTCCATTGTACTCAATGGCTTTCCAAGGAATATAGCAATGGTTTGGGGAATCATAACAAAGTCCATCTGCTCAAATGAAACCTGCAATACAGAAACTGCAGCTAGCCTGTAATGGCATAGTCCAAGTTGTAAAATGTCAAAGTAACAGCTATAATAGACTGTATTCAAAGTGTATGTCTAATCTGTAATGACTCAGGATGTATACACCTAAATTGGACACAGCTATCACTCAAAGAAATATAAAACGTGTTCGCTACAAGCCCAGAAGGCTATTTTTATACAACACACAGCCATACCTTTGAAAACACACACATTGCAATATTCACATCTTACACTAACTAGTACAGGTCTGTGACATTTAACTGTTTTGTCATACAGCATTAAACAATATAACACATTTTAAAAGCTTTATATGCACAGGAAGGGCCCAAATAAAAACACTGCACAAGATAGGCTAATCAAACATTGAACAAGGTGACCTGCCTGCAAGACGTTTCTCAGGTAATATAATCACCTCTGCCTTCAAGACTATGATTTGGAAAAAAAAACACATCTGCACCGTTCATCGACAGCTCACCGTCGGAACGTACCAAGTTGCCAACGGTGGCAGAATATCAATGTTTCTAAAGTATTACAGCATTTTTTATAACGATATCAAAATACTTTCTAAAACCACTTTGAAATAAAACTCGGTTCGACATGAGCTGACATTGATATTGTGTACCAACTACTAACCTGTAAATGCAGATAGCGAGCAGGAGGGGAGAATGTAGTTCGTCATGCTTTTGAGGAGTGGGCGGAAGCTTCCTCCTGAGACAACCCGGGTCGAAACTGCCCCCATGTCAAAAGTTCCACCTTGCTGCTAACATTTAACATGTCACTTCACAATGCATATTACAAGTCAAATGACGTGATTGTAACCTACATTATTAGGGATGATGTTAAGCCCTGGATATCATGAAATTGACTGTAAATTCAATATAATAAAAACAAAAGGGAACAGGCCTATAGTTTATAACCCAATAAGTGTAGATACACTTACATCTTCTTTCTCTTTGTTAGCTAGCAGCACAGACTAGGCTAGCAATGTATCCTCTGTTCAGTTAGCTGCTTCCTTGGCTATAGGATATGAGTTGCTGCATGCCAAACCATTCTGTAAAAGCTGTAAGTGGTGGACTCGTATATGCCTACTATGACTCACAGTTCACCATTTAGTTTACATCAAAAAGCTGCTGTCAACAAACAGCATTCCCTCAAGAGAAACCTCATCCCTTTTTGTTGGAGTTTTGCAATGATGCCTATAGAGTGGCGAAGTCCCTCCCCTTCCGGTGGACCTCCATGGGACCTTATTTCGAAAAAGTTATGTATTGAAGTCAATGGAGAGAGAAAGATTATCTTTCGATCCCGTTTGAATTGTGCCACGAATTACACATATGATGTTTGTCAATTTAAAAGATAATTTTGCAAGTCAAAAAAAAAAAAATGTGTCGTAAAACTGTGAAGTAACACATTTGTTTGTGTGAAACGCTCAATGAACTACATCTCTGGTCTCGCACAACAACACACACGTCACCAAGATGGCCGTCACTACTGTCTTGTCAACAAAACGATTGACTACCCTCACTATCACCACAATGAAACACGTCCTGAAGAAAGTCATGCAAAGCTGCCTGCCTGCCTTCCTTTGATTCTCTCTGAACTGCCTGGTCTTTGTAATGTTTAATGTCGACCATTTGTGCAGATAGCATGAAGTAGAGAAGATCGCTAGCGTTAGCGTTAGCATTTCTCCCCCGGGCTTAAATTGTGTATTATAGAATGTTCACACCGGTGTGACAGTACTCTTCAAAGGGTTCACGAAATATGACTACTACTCCTACTGTTTAACATTTTGGGTTACTTAATGTTACTTCATGTTAAGGCTAATAAAAATGACAAGGCTGTAATGCTAACTAACGTGCTAGCTACTAGCTAGCTTGATCCAGACACTCCTGGTCCTTTCATCAGACGGGAAGCGAAAGAACGAGCAAGACCCATTGCTGGTATGATAACAACCTGGTACTAAGCACACAGGCATCTTGTTAAAGTTATCTTATCTTAGCCAGCGCCATATAGATAGATTCTATCTATATGGCGCTGATCTTAGCTATCTCTCTCCTGGAGGAAAACAATTGTGACATCACTTACGCGACTCTGGGATTTGTAGTCTTTCTAGTTGCGTATTTTTCATAGTCTTATATTTCAACAGTTTTACGACAAACTGTGACTTTTTTAACATGGAAATTATTTTTTAAGATTGACAAACATCATATGTGTAATTCATGGCACAATTCAAACGGGATCGAAAGATACGTTTTCTGTCTCCATTGACTTCAATACATTATTTTTCCGAAATAAGGTCCCATGGACCAGAAGTAGATGGGCGTGACTTAGCCACTCTATTCACTTTTTGTCTAAACTTTGTGACCAACAAGAGGACTTTTAAAAAGCAACACCCATAGGAACGGGAGAGCAGCAAGCTAAATGTAAGTGTTTACATAAAGTCGCTTATATGTTTGAACATTAGCTTGTACAATGATGTTTGCTTGTTTGGTTGCTGACATAGCTTGGTTAGTTTGCTGATCTTTCAGGCTGTCATTGTTTTTAACTGTCTTTTCTGGGGGATAAGTATTGTTTGGTTGTAACAGTATTGTACATTTGATGGAATAAAATAAAGCATACTCCTTAAAAGTAATGCTAAAATATTAGCCCAACAAACCTGCTATTGTCGCATAGTACCTTAGCCATGAAACATTGTTAATATTTCAAAACACTGTAATGTAAAATAATGCAGGCCCTAAGTAGCTTGATTTATATCCGAGATTGGGGGATAATAGTGTGTTACATTACCTTGGAGTAAATTGCCAGGAATTGTAAGTGCTCTCCGTGTGATGAGATGATTAATGTTTTGTGAGTAATAACTCAATGTAGAGTAAAATTGAATGTCCCGTAATCATCAAATCAAATTTTACGAAAGAAAAAGCAGAGTCTCATAATAGAAATAAGATTGCATAAAATTCATACAAAATGACAGGGTTACAGCACCACCTTTTTCTTCTCAAAGACATACTGATATTTAAATGAAGTAGTTTAATAAAAACTGCATTCACATCTTATTTGCTATCAGTTTTTCATATGTGAAATATTAAAAATGTGTATTATATTTTTTAATGTAATTATATTCTCTAAATATAAAAGAGACATGAGTTCTTCAATATAAAACTTCATAATTATTCCTTATAATTCAAACTATAATCTTAATATGCAGTAGGCTACTTATAATTATCAATTATTGAACGTGATATTTAGAACACTGCGGCTCATAGCTACGATTAATGTATACAAAAAAACAAAAAAGCTATCTAAGAATGCAGATGGTTGTTGAAACTCTATCCACTACCAGTGTTTATTGATCAGAACCAGCCTGCCTGGCTTGTCAATAGCTAATTTAATTACATGAAAAATAAAAATGAATCAATCAATTAAGGGCTATAATCTGACAACCACTAACCTGATGTGCCGCGGACCCCACTTAAATTAATCAACCACCACCCACTGATCAATCCATGAGGAGAAAGCTGCCTTTTCTGCACTTCAGCAAACAGAGATACAAACACACGTCCATTAAACACAGCATGGCTTAAATCACTGGGAATATAGCTCAAAAACTTATTTTTTTTATTGTTTATCTTGGCTGTTGTCTAGAGCTATTTAAAAAAACAAAAAACATGAATATAGTTCATATCTCATTCAGTGTCTTGCTCTTATTTGTTTTGCTATACCCACATATGTAGTGTGCTCTTAAACCGTCTGTCTTCAGATTTGTTGTAATTTAGCACTTCCATATAGGCTGGCTTTTATAAACAAAAACAAATTAAATGTGCGACTGGAGTTTATTTAAAAATGCTCCTAGCATTAGTGGTACACAGGTAAAGAAATATGTACACCTTTGCCACATGTCATGGTATTATTATAAAGTAATTCAGTCAAGATTCAACAATTGATTTTATTATGGTTGGAATAAATAAATTACATATTTATTCCAAGTTTGCACTCTTGTTGAAAGAAGACATCGGGTTGAGTATAGTCATCGTATTTTGATTCCTCACAATAAAAGTCAAAAGGATGCATTTGTATGAACATATACCCCCCGTGCCGCTCCCTTAATTGGGAGCAGAGTGTAGCTACTAGCTCAAAAGCACATGTTTCTGAGTTGTATTCTAAGCAGCACCGAAGTTAACACTACCAAACACTCCACTGTCATTCTGCAGTTCATTTTAATACTTGGCTCTCCTCTTTTTGCTGCAGGCCTCTGCTAATAGGGACCTTGCCTGAGGCGCTTCACCTCACACCCGGTGTATTGCTGTATCAACACTGGACCATGATATGCATAACATTAATTTGGCTGTACCCTAACAGAAATATCTGCTGGTCCGAAGAATAACAGATATTCTTTTTGTATTTTGTTGAAAACAAATAAGAGAGAGGTGATTGAGTGTGTTGTCCTCTGTAGGCCATGCAGAGGACATTATCAGTCGCAGCATGCTGGGTCTGAACTCCTCCAACAGTCTGACCTAGTTACCAGATCACTCTCACACACAAAGACACACACAGCTCTCTGACGGGTATTGCAGGGGGGTAAGTAAAGTGTCATTCCCTCAGCAGTGTCGTGGTTCAGTGTAAGGCAGGATAGCGACAGTTCAAGGAGAGTAAAGGAAAGGAGGAAACATTGGCTCAGAGGACTCTTTTCAATGTGTTTTTACTCAGCGTGTGTTTGTGTGATGCACATGCTGGCTGACTTCCCTCTTTTCTCAGTGGCAGAGCTGCGCCGTAGCACACATAGCTCACTGTTCCTCCCAGTTTAGCCTCCACTAAATCAGCTGGCGCTTACACTCGCTCTTCCCTCTCCCTCTCTGTCAGCTTTCCTACAGTATCCGTCTCTCCTTTTCTCTCCCGACCTTTCTTTTCCATTGTAGCTTGCTTATGAGTTTTCTTTCTTCCTGTTTTTTCCAATTTAGGTTTTAATATCGAATCTGTCCTTGCCCAGTTGTTTTATTTTTCCTTTTTAATTGTTACACTGAAATTAAATGCAATTTTAATCCAGTCAAGCAAATGTGAGTATGTGTGGCCTACGGCTCTTTACCAGTCATGTCTAGTGGCTAGTGGTAAATTCTTATCAAAATGTGTATTATAAAGCAGCCGGAGCCTATCTTTCTTTGGGCCCATAGAAGAAATATGATCACTATATCCAACCCCCGACAGGGAGTGTGTATTTACCACATAGCACTTTGAATATGTTTGTGTGTTGCACCATAGGTAACTGAAATAGCAGGACGTTTTTTGTACAGCGTGTGGGTGGTGGAAGTGCGCACACTCCTCAAAGATGGTCCGAAGGATATATTGTTAGAGCAATCTTCCCACATGCTGTCAGACACGAGTCTGTAGTGTGTAATAGGAATAAATCACATGTTTATGGGTTTGTCACTATGCATACGGAGGGTCCATACCCTGGAGGCTAGAAGCCGCTCAAACTTACATCCATGCTGAGTGTCTGGGAGAGGGGGTGTAGGTAAGCAACACACTCGTAGCCCAAGGCGTGAAAACCTGCATTTAATTTTCAGTGTTTCTCATCTCATCGACACCTTAAACATAGCTGGGTGTTATCATCCAGAGCAAGTTGTCTAGTTCTAGGGTGTATTGTGAAATTGCTAAGTGCAGGGGCTCGTGCCATGGAAGGAGCAGGCGCTGGAGGTGGAGGCAGAGGCCTGCAGCAGGGGCACAGAGCCATCATCTTTGGCCAGGGCTTATGTCAGGGCTGTGGCAGTGACCGCCATGCCACGCAGCCCCGGGGATATATAGTGTAGCGGGCGGCTCTCACTCCTGTCTGCTCCCCTGTCTGCTCCCCTGTCCTCCATGTTGTGAGACACACTGCTGCCCTGGAGCTGGGAGCAATGGCACAGAGCCTAGCTGGCCTACCTGCGTCTGCCCTTATCCCATCAGCCAGGATGTGGCAGCTCCATGTGTGAAGAGACAAAAAGTGTGTGTGTGTCTGTGGCTTGAGCGAAAATCCGAGACAAAGCATTTAGCCGCATGAAGACTTGCACTTTAGTTTTTTGGGAAAATCCAATGGGGATTCATTTATTTTGAGGGCCCAACCTATTATTGCGCCGAGTGTACTCTTGAAGAAAACCATAATATTACAAATGAGAATGTCTGAAGAATCCATGGGGACGGTTCAAACTGCCATTTTGTTATTCAGAAGCAATTCTTTCAAGTGGGAGACAGGCAGGCCAGTCCGTTTCACAAAAGACATGTTATCCATCAGCCAATTGATTTGCAAGAGACTTGGAAGAGAGAGCCCTCCCTTTTCTCACTGCAGCTGCATCATACCGCTTGGATATGCCAATATTTCCAACCGTGCTGTCTTATCAATATCTTAATTTTCAACGGCAGGCAATACAATTATGATAGCCCTATTCTCTTCGTTGTCGATTGCCTTTCATTGTTGTAATTTTGCTTTATCATTCACTTATCCGGAAACTGTTACAGTAAAACCTTTCTCTACTAAGTCCTGCTGTTACTTGTGTGCTGTGTGTTGTGATTTACGACCCTAATATGTCACAGGATTTGCAGAAGCATCTGCCCTAGAATAATGTGGTAAAAGGAACGAAATGTATTTTTTCTAATCTTTTATTATTTTCAACAAATTTCATATAAAAGCCAACATTATTTTAGTCTTTGTGTCAATACCATCTAACATCGTTATTCCCAACATGCGTTCCTGCTTATGAAGTACATCAAATATGCGTCTTTGAGTTTCCTGAAAAGCGCTATATAAGTCCCATGTATTATTATTATTATTATATATGGTTTCGTATTTTTTTACAATTTCAATATTTTCCTAAAACAGCTGGGCACTGTGGTTTTAAGCAAATGTGACTGAAACTTGGGAAAATCGTTGTTTTGGACTATTTTTGGCTTCGGATTTGGTGCTATAATGAGTATTTACAGCAGCAGGCTTGTGTATGTGGGACACTCAAAATAATCTACAGTGCTCACATTCGTGTTAATTAACAAACGTGGCACAGTGCACCAGTGTGGCTTATTAATGTGTTTTTAATATTTTTGGGGATTGCAAGGGGGTTAATATAAAATAATTACACATTGAGAGTTTTAGTAGGAAAACATTTATTGTTGGTTTTTCATGGGCTTTAACACCAGGAAAAAACTCTAAAATCTGAAAGACTTACAGTCTCCTAAGTGTGTTCCTCAGAGGCACATAGCCAAGGGTGAGTTTTTTAGAAGTATTGACTTAAGTCATACATTTCCCCCGACTAAATTATCCCATTTTAAGATCTGAGCAAATGAACATCCAATATTGGCAGATTGTAGGTAGATTTCCCAGTGGAAATGTACTTCAAGGTGTATACTTTATACTAATATGACACTGCAGGCGCCACTCTCCTGCCTCCGTCTCTTTGGTAAACAATCCGACACAGCAGAAATGCGTAATGGAAGCAATATTTTTTTAAGAATGGTAAAAGTTATAAAGATCTGTAAAGCAGTGACTTCATTATCCTGGAAGCAAAATTGAAATGAGTCTCCTGACACATGCACTGAGATGTAGTGGTAACAGCCAAAAGGTGTAAATTCAATCACATTGCAATATGCTTCATGAGCTTCTCCCTGATTATGTACCTCCCCCTTTCCCCCTCTTCCTGTGCAGAGAGCAGAGGGAGGTCTTCTTAATACGAGAGTTTAGGATTTAATTTGACTAAAGTGGTCAGATTTATGCATTTTGAATAATTAACATCAGTTTGCATTACAGTACCTCTGCTCTGAATTCCTCATGCTCTCACTCGCGCACTTTCTGAAACACATTCAAGCTAGTGCACACACAGAGGCACACATATACACATGAGCATGATCGCAGACACTAATGTAGGGCTAATGCTAATTTGAAAAGTGCTTTATCATCCTTTGATAAAATAATACAGAAGCACAAAATGTGGGTACTTCATATAAAGTAAGTATGAAAGGGAAAAGAGAGTTTTATTATTATTAGATGAACAAAAAGAAAAGGGGTTTTAACTTATAACATATTATTTATTGATGATCAAATCAAGAAGGCAAAAAACAACGCAAGAAATAACAGGGAAACACTTATTTCAAAAATGTACAGATTCCCTAAAACAATAGGCATCTAACCAGGATCTAACCAAATGGTCCTAGTTTCTTCCTTTACTCACAATGCATGAGTACACAAGGAATTCGCAAAACCAAAAAAAATAAAATATAAGCATTAAAAGCACCAACGTTCACATTTTTTAAAGGAAGCATAATAATAATAAAACAATAAGATGAAAAAACAAACAAACAATAAAACACCCAGAACCTGCCTGTCATATTTAAATTGGGTGTCCTACCCCAGACGAACCAATACATGACCTTTGAAAAATGTGTACTGCTTGTTTAGCGGAAGGCTATTCCATATTATGGCCCCTGCTAAATAAAGTTAGACAATTTATTTTAATAGTGTAATAACTTACATCTGCAGATGCATAAAATCTGCTCTTTATATGAAATAAAATGTCGGTAAATACGCAGAAACACACACATACTTCCTGTTGCCCCCTAGCTGCACAATCCCCGAGAATAAGTCCTCAAGTGGCCTAATACTGATACACCCTGCCACATACGGTCTCTTTATTTCCAGTGTCCTGAATACATTCATGACCCCAGCCACTCACCCCGGAGTACCCACTTATCTTCCACGTTACCCGGAGTCACCCCTCAGTCTTCCGCCTCAGGCCTGTAGCCCCCTCCTTTGTCCCAGATCCCTCTCAGCAGGATGCAGCATTCTCCCTAACAACCATGGGGTCCATTTGGGCTTGCTCCAGTTACCACAACAAAATCTGTGACGCAGACATTTCTCGGACGCAGACAAACTATTTGTTTTCTACAGACACGCGTGTTCACCCACATGCGCATACAGGTACATCTGCACAGAAGCAGCGTTACTGTTTGCACAGGTCGACCTACAAGACCAGCAAGAGGCACTGTGCTGATATTGTCCTGTTGGCATTTCAGTCAACTAAAAGGCCTGCTAATGCTTTCTGCTCCGTCTCCCATTTATTTAATGCTCCAAGGCACAGGAACGCTGCTTAAAGAAATGCCCTCTGGTGAAACCCAGCACACGTCAATGCACACAAATATGAATTTCTTTCCTCCTCTGTCTTCTCTTTCATAAACAGACATACTGACCTAAACACAGAAAGAGAAGTAATCGTTCAACACACCCAAGCATTTTCTAGCTGCAAAGAGGCCTCGTGGTGTGACCTCGAAGAAATCCGCTGCTATGTCCCATTGACAGTGCAGGCCCACACACAGATACGCAGAAATAAACATGTGAAAGTCGGAGTGCCCCTTGACTCTCGCCTCAATGAAAGGAAAAAAGAACTCAAAGACTTCCTATATTTATGTCCCCTTTTCCCTCAACCTCTCCATTTGTCATCTGTTGAATCCCTCGCTTCATCTCATTTCTATCGATCTGCTATCTAAGGTGCAAGTGTCAGAATGGAAAGCCGCATAGAGGCAATGGGCACACACAGCATTCAACTGGCTAATTCAAAGCAATGAAAATGTGTTAGGAAATGTTGTGTTAGGAAAGGGATCAACGACAGGCGTGTGATCACACACACACACACACACACACACACACACACACACACACACACACACACACACACACACACACACACACACAAACAGCCTGCTGCAGATATCCAAGGTTGTGGTGGCTGCTGTACAGAGCGGAGCCCCTTTTGATGGTGCTGTCCAAGGTCCTGACCAGCTGATGTAGCACAGGAGCTGTCCGCGGTCCTGAAACACGCGCTGGCTTCTTCCTGTTGTGTTGTAGAGTGCCGCAGAAGGCCTGTTTCAGACTAAAAATAGTCCCTTGTAATGAATTGAAGGTGCGTTGGCCTTTTTAACAGCCAAATGAAGAAAAATAATCGATATTTTCCCCATGCATTTTTTATCTATATCCCTCTGTGCACAGTACCTTTAAACTTTACTTGCTAGTTTAGTTTTGCCGCAGCAAGAAGCAAAGTTATCGCGGATATAGATATATAGGAAGGGCAGGAAGATTCTATACAGTTGGGGCAGGGACAGAATTTCCATGGTGCAGCCTGAGTCATAACGCTGGTGGCAGACCTACCGTTTAATGTGATTTCTGCGACTTCTTCGTACTTAGAAATGTGGGACACAGTTCAAACGAAGAGCTCAGACAGAATATATATCGGGGGAGCTTGGTGTGTGTGTGTGTGTGTGTGTGTGGGGCTGTGTGTATGAGAAAGAGTGCAGGCTGGCTGATGAAGTTTGTGTGTGCACGGAAGCGGTGTGTTTGTACGCGCCGGTGTGCATGCTTGCACGCGCTCACACTAAGTTGGGCGTAACGATGGATTCAAAGGGAGCCTTTGAAGTATTTTGATGTTCCCTGGCTGCTCTCTTGCCAGTTTCCTAAATAGGTCAGAGACTCTGCTCTCTGCCTTCTGCACTGTGCTAGCTGTGCTGCAGCCTGCTAGAAAGAGTCAGAAAGGCCAGGCAGAAGGAAAACAATCTACTTCACTTTACATCGCCTCACTTGAACTAAAAATCCAGCTGCGTTACACTTTATTTTAATTGTTAGTTGTTTGTTTTGATGCACAACAGGTGCAACCACAGGGACATGTAATCATTTTGTCTGAAAAACAGATAATAAAGACACAGCAATTTGGATAGAGTTAGAGCAGACCAGACATAGAATAAGAGAGAGAGGTATGCGATTGCTGCTGTGGTCCTGCAGGCCATCTGTCCATGGTGCTGTGAGAGTTCTGGCTTCGTGCTGCTAGCTCCATGTAGGCCAGTCATTTGCATCTTCCAGCCTGCTGATTAATATGGTATCTGGAGGAGGCCTTTTTCTCAGACACATCAACCCAGTCATGCCCATTTCCTTGCATGCGTGTGTGGCTCTTAATTTTGTACTTGGAGGAGGTCTTGTTCCAACCTCTACAGGTGCCAGGGTGAAGCCATCGCAGAGCCAGACTCGCATTTGATTGCCAACCCCTAGAAGCAAAAAAGATATCAGGGTGGTCTAAACTTAGAAAAACATAGCTGTCCGTTTGTCCTCTTTTCGCCATAATTGGCATATGAGTGCACACATGCAGGCGACTTCTTCTCACCATTCCCAGGGACCCTGTTAGCACCTCCTCTCCTCCTCCTTGCAATGGGGAGGAATACATCAGAGTGAGTGAAGTGCTTGTTTTAGTTGCCAGTGGTGGCACGTCCAAACCTTCCGGAGGGGATGGTGGTGGTAGTGGTGGGTGGGGGGGGGGGGGGGCTATGATTTATTGTCGAGTGGCACAAAGTGAACAAATTCTGCCATGGGAACAGGGAAGACACCCCCACAGAATGCAATGTGCCTTCTGTTGGGCTGGACTGTGTTAGCAAATAAGGCCGAACCCATCGCCTCCCCGCTCCAACACACACTTTCTTGCGGCGGAAATTCTACTGGGGACAAGCCAGGGGAGATCAGAATAGAAAGCGTGTGAAGGAGGGAAGTATTTCTCTGTTACCGATAGCCAGATCCCACTTTCACTCCGCACCACTCTCAGTGTCACACAACCCTAAAAGAAAAAAATGCCCCCAAGCGGAACCTCCTCTGATCCTCCCCTCTATCCTTCATTGGGTCCCCCCCCCCCCCCCCCAGCAGGAGGTTTGGACTCAACCAGAAACCCTCGGCCTCCCTCTGGGCTTGTGTGATC
The DNA here is from genome assembly GCF_902827165.1 of Trematomus bernacchii. Lineage (NCBI taxonomy): Eukaryota > Metazoa > Chordata > Actinopteri > Perciformes > Nototheniidae > Trematomus > Trematomus bernacchii. Next base: position 5,784,563 of record NW_022988097.1, on the reverse strand, counting down.
CCCTCCATGTCCCCGCCGTGGATAAAAGTAGTCTTACATCCTCACAGATGTTAGGCCAATTTTCCAACACTAAAGGCCCCACGCAGATGCGCAGGTTTGTGTCAAAGGCACACACACACACACACACACACACACACACCGCATCCACACACTCTTGCAAACACGCATACACAGAACGTATGTGTGTCACTGCTGCATATCAAATACTTTATGCATCCCCGAGGACACTAACATGCACTCTGCCGCTTTCAAAGACTCACTTTTTACCATACCTTTTTTTTGTTATGCACCAAGTTTCTGCTAAAATAACCACGATATGAAATGGAAATAACTCAAAAACAAGACAGATGCCCTATCATATTTGAAGTATTGCCACCTGCTTTGTTTTGAAAAATGAGCAGCTATATTTGAAGCATGAGCGTCGGGTCTGCTTCTCGCCGCTGTTTATCTTAGTTGACTTCCCATGGGGGATTGTAATGCCTGTGTCAGTGGACACACTAATAGAGATGTGTGAGGTTAAGACTATTGTATACATCAACGCCAAGGATCTGCGCTCCACTATTATAGGCCTGTCACCTTACTCCAGGGATTATACAGGTTTTAAATGGAAGAACAGCTTCTTACAATACAATACTGAGGGGATTTAATCTAGACAAACAACACCTTCATATGAGGTATTACAGCAGACTGTCATCCGTGGATCTCACCTCTGGAAGAACAGGATATAGGCGCGTTCGCTGAAGGCCTGCCACAGACCACATTGGAGAGGATTAGTCGGAGTCAATCTACCTGGGAAATGTTAATGTGTTGAACCACATGAAACTCCCTGAGCCTGAAATAAGAGTTATGTATTGGCAGGGTTGAGAAGGTTACTTTTCAAATGTCATCTGTATCAGAATAGAGATGTACTGCTAAAGACAGCATGGGTAATAGCACATTTGTGTGACTTTTAAACTGCTATTCCTTTCTCAGCTATAATTCTAAAGGCATGCTAGCGGCATGGCTCAAGGGATGGTGATGTCAGTAGGTCTACCGCTTTGATCAAGACTGAAATTACCCACTGGATGGATTGCCATTAAAGTTGTACATATACCCATTTGGCCAAGAAGATGAATCTACAAGACTTTCCATATAGCGCCAGCGGTGGTTTTTACATATCCAGTAATGGATCTTCATACCTACCGGATGGATTTGCTCACAATTGGGTGCCGATGTTCATAGCTCCCTGAGGATGTATCCTAATGACTTTTTGTGATCCCCGAAATTTCCTTTTGCACATGGTTTTAAGTTAAATGTCTATAAGAATTGATTGCTTTGAACATACACATCGATGTTCAAAGTCGTAACTTCAGTGGCTTAATCAGGTCAACATGCAAATGTTTCCAATACTTTGGTTTATAATTAAATAACTGCAGAGATAATGACATTCCTATCAGCCTAAGCTTCTTTGTTTTGTGCTAGCTAGCAAGCATTAGCATGCTAAAATAGGATTGGATTATAAATGTGCAGTGCTAACACAAATAAGTTAGGGTTGCCATTGTTAGTTAGTTAGTAAGCTAGGCAGGAAGATGTAATCAGTTAGCTCAAAGCACAAAGCCATTAGCATGGCTGTAGACTCTTATTTGTTGTTGTTGTTGTTGTTGTTGTTGTGACAAAGACTCAAGTAATTTTTTCAGGACCTGTAACAAATACATTATTCCCCATAGACAAAAAAAAGGCATTTTGTTTTCCCTTGCCATAAGATGAAAGATAACTTATCTGAAAAAGGTTTAATATAAATGAGATGGACCGTTAGATAATCTAGGGGCTCAACACTTTCACTTTCACTTTTCACATACATTTCAGACTTTTTTTTCATTGATCAATACATCATTACTACATTTTGAAAAATTAGACCTTAGAATTTGTCATATTGATGTACAGAAATAAACATTGAAAATGAATGTATTCACTCAAAACAAAGTCAAATATTGAGCCATTACAGTTTGATAAACAAACTGGAGTAGAAGACGACAGCCTTCACGTGAGTAGCAAGAAATGGTGCAAGACCAACTTGCGAAACCAATGTCGCCAACCAAACGTCGAGCTGTTAGGCCTAGGAACGGCGGACGGGCAGTCATCCCGACCGTCGATAACCGAGGCCTGGCAGAGCTTCAACTCAACCCGAGTTGGACCTCTGACGTTACACGAAAGAGAGAGAGAGGATAAACAACAAAGAGGTTCCTTTCATGTAAAATAGTTGACTGGCACGAAGCAATTTCAGACAACTTGAGTGGCTGTACAGAGTTGAAGTGCAGTTCCTTTAACCCTGAAAAAAGGGAATTGTATTTGTTTGCCAGTGTGTGTGTGTGCCTTGAACTTGAATGTGGGCCTGTGCAAGTTGCTGGGACAGACGCTTGCTTCTTGGTCAGTTTCTGAAATAGCTTTCTGACCTTTCTGTGAAGTTGTTATCCTCTGTGTGCTATCAGCCATATCCTCCTTCCCTAAATGTATCACTGTAACTTATGCTCCCTTCTTTACACCAGCATATGGCTGACGTTATGCATTATTAATGTTAAATAATGATTACAATCTCAATCTAACCATCCTACCCCCTACGTTCATTTCCTCTCTCTGTCCTTCTGCCTCTCTGTTTGAATTTATTCATAGGGTGAAACAGCAAATTAACCAAATTCCAAATGGCTATGGCAAAGGCCTCAGAGCAGAGTAACAAGTGGAGGGAGGAAACACACCAAACACAGCAGTCTTCATTTACATTTTCATTTCATTTTCCTATGGCCTGTAGCGCTGTGTACAGAATCAATTTTTCTAACTCCATTTCCAATATATTACCGAGAGACAGTGGGGAAGAGAGGGTAAGTATTGATTGGAGTGTTCATTGTGTCTTCTTACAGATTGCACACTTCACAAGAGCACGATGAAATTGCTGTTTGTTTCCATTTTTGTGTCTTTATTTTATCTCAAAGATTAATGGTGGTTTTCTGATATGGCTGAGATGTGACTGTCACCATTCTTATATCTTACCAACACATCTTGTCTTGTTTCATATTGATCGACAGAGGCAACCTGTCTTGCAGTACTCTACCTCAAGCAGTTATTAAGCGTGCAACATACAGTTGAAGCCTAGCGTTATGTGAAAAGGCATGTCTCTAGCTAACTACTTTATTGTGTGCGGTTACAGGTTAGAAAAATACCTGTTCATCCACTAGTGAGAGCTAAGCAGAGAAAGATGTGGCTCTATTCGGATTTTCTTTCTGTTTTGTTTTTTCCACAAATATAAAAATGAATATTCAAAAGTATTCCTTGGTGTTTTCTGATATAGAAAACTTATGACAAGTCCCTTGAGCCTCCTTAGCAACGGTTTGTGCTCCTGAGCAGCAGTATGTTAGCGAAAATTAACAACCTCTGGAATGTCCAAATTGACCAATCAGAATGGAGTATTCTACTTGGACTTGTAATAAGAGTTTATAACATTTTCATCCAAAAAACATGGTAACCTATTCAAAGGCAGAGTAGGGCAGAACATGCCCGTGCTGCTATTCTGCAAACATATTTAACCATATGACTTTTGGAAAAATGTCAATGGGAAAGTTAATATTAGCTCATACATACAGTACAGCTTATTTTAGTCCAGAATGAAAAACACTAGTTTTACTAACATTATTTGCAATTAAATCGATCGTATTTCTACCCCCCTTAATCGCAGCAATGCAGAATGTCAAAAAGGTGCACTTATAAGGGTTCTGTTTGATGTATTTAAATATATATGTTGTGGCAAGCAGGATTAATATGTAGAGGATGTAGACACAGGACACTGTTGTGACCGAAACAGCCCTTTATGAGCTCCAACACTTCCACGTAAATGTTTGAATAAAAAGTCACTTAACTTTACCCTCTAGCAACCTTCAAGGCAAACCCAGCAACGCTCAGTCCAACTTGCTGGGGTCATCTAAGAAGAAGGAGAACAAAAGTAAACACTGTTATAGGAGGATATACTGTTCATATAAAATATGTATTGATGCACTAAATTATTCAAATGACTTGCCCTACTTGTGTTTACATAACTTACATTGTTTTTTGTAAGTTTTCACTCAAAGTCTGACATAAAAATACAATTCTATATTCCAGCTGTGGACTTGAGTTTTCCTCAGCCATCAGTGGCCGCGATGTAATTCCCCGTTCACTGTGTGTGGGGTGGAAAGCTGTCAACTGAAATCCTGACACTCATTCACACCTTCGGTAGGGAGCGGCAGGCGAATCTGCCTTCGGGACAAGTCCTCCATATACTCGGAGTATCTATTGAGATTCCAATGATTTTCAGTGAGGAACAGATACTCCTAATGGAGGTGCATATAAGGCAGCCAGCTGTCTGTTAGTGCAGCTCTGTGATTGATGGGAGGAGACATGCACCATTTACTGGCCAAGCTGGAACTAGAGGGAATCTCCATCTTCTCCTTCAAAGCGGTCACAAGACGCCTTTACAGAAAAGAATTGGCCTATTTCCATGGAGGGAAGATCACTTAATTCGACTGCGGTCACATACAAACAAGCACTCACTTTGGTTATTTACACACACGTACAAATATACCTGTGAGAACACATGGAGTTGAAATGAGAATAGGCTCAGGGTCACACATATGCTGAAGAACACAAATGGGTTTCACCTGCACATTTCACAACCACTAGCTGTATGATACAGAAGTAGCCGCAAGCACATTCACACATAAGAAATGATTTTCTGGTGTTCCATCTGTCAGTTTACAGCTCTTTAAATAAATGTGTTGGAGATGTCAGTCAGTCAAAAGTTGCTTATAAGCCAACCATATTAGTATTCACAGTTTACTTTTTATATTTTAATAGTAGACAGAAGTCATTTTGGAGTCTGGACACATTTTTGTTGTATCAGGCTAAAATGATTGAGCTTAAATGAATACCAAATGGCAACCTGTAAAGTGCAGCCATGCCGTGCCTTTAACCTGCATTCTTTAAATGGCCAGCACTGATTGCAAGTCAGATTGATTTGGAGTGTATGAGAAAATGGCCTTTCTTCTCACTTGATTTATAACACCCAAAGGCATTGTAAACATGAGGTCATGGTCTCAATTGCTAGCTTCAAGTCTTCTCCAATACAAAATGATATTCATTTTGTAAATGATGGTCCTATTTAGAGAAACATATACAATAAAGCAGTGTATTCTTGCAGTCAGGGTCATCTTGTGATTGACAACTAGCTACCAAGGTGTTGTCAGGTTTGGGTGTTGTCAGTCTGGTTGTCCAAACTAGCTTTTACATTTATTTTCAGATCATGAAAGTAAATATTAACATTTTGGTTAGCCTAAAATGTATTTGTATGTCTATTGTGAGGTTTTTATTAAGCTCCACTCGCTCGAGTCTCTACTGGTCCCAACAAAACAAGGTTGACATCAGAGTGAATATACATTCTATGATTAATACGTGTACATGCTACTGTTGTACTAAAATGCAATTGATTGTTAATGCTCATCAGTCGCTGATCAATTCAGATAACCTATTACAAACCTTTGAGTCAAAAGGATAGTTAATATACTCAGACTTCTAAGCCTCTCTTGCCTCAACCACTGGCATAACTCACAGTGTGGCAGTTAATTGAATCACCATCTTGTTCTCTAATATGTCTGCTGTCCTGTGTTCGACCAGAGTAAGTTTTTCTCCGTGATTGGCACACAGCATGCTGTCATCCACCCATTCATCAATCTCTAGTGAAAACAATGGGCTGTTTGGCACCAGCCCTGCCATTCTTGCCAGTCCAGAGGGACGCAAGAGCCAAAGACAGATGCCGACTCATGTCTGCTAATTTGATTTTTGGTCTGTTCCTGTCGCAGCTACATGGACTGCACATTAATTGAGATCATGCAAATAAGACAGGGCTTAATTTACTTAATTATGTTTATTTGTTCATCCCTCTCTGTTAGTTCAATAGGATGGATGTGTCAGCTTTGCTTCCAATTCATACGCATCCCTTTACGAGTGTGTTTTTCATTTGTAGGGTTTGATATTGATTTTGCTTTTATTTTGCTGTAGTTGCTCCATGAAACTGACTTAAAACAATATATTTGGCACATGTCCCATTTCTGTAGCAAAGAACAGAGATAAAGTAAGAAGAGTGGATGTTAAAACACAGAGCGACAGTAATTTAACTTTGATAGACATTGTTTACTATCATTGGTCCTCTTGGCTGGACATTTAACGTGACAGAACAGTATAATATAAGAGCAGGGATAATGCTTCCCCACAGCAATCTGTATAAACGGCATATTGGTTCCACTTGCACTGTCACACCGAATATATTATTAGATTCTTAATTGCTTTAAACTGGCCTGCTTCCTGACATTCTAATATAACCATCCAACTCACAATAGAGGTTATTCACAAAGGGTATATATGTTGTTACTAATGTTGTACTTGTTAATGAGTGAATTCATGGTACAAATGTAATGACATTTCGGGTTGCCTTGCTGTTAGCCAGTGGGAACTTTATATCCCCTGGATAAAGCTGAATTAATGATATTTGATTTGCTCTTTGCTCACTGCGGCTGGGTGCAGAGCACTGCGGGATAAATGCCAGTTATGTTACGTTTCTATGGTTAGCTCTGCTAGCTTGTGCCGCTACACTGCTCCTAGTACTAGGATGGGAAAAAAGCAGAAAACAAATTTCACTGTGTGTGTGTGTGCTGTGTGCATGAGCATGTGTGACCAATAAAGAGGGTTTCATCCTTCCATTCATCCGGTACATACAACTGTTATCTGATTGGTTGCCCGTCGAAAGATCAGCAGTAATAAGGTCAAAGGTGAAATTATTAGAACTTGGAATGAAGCGCTGTGCTACAATTTCGAGCTGTGCGGGACGCCGAGTGTAGCGCTACATGCTAGTCGGGCGGCACCACTTGATGGAAACCCAACAGCAATGCCAGCTCAGAGCCGTTTTACCGCATATCATGTGACGATTTAAGGTTGCAAAGCATTCTGGCCAAGGTCTCATTGTAGAATTGAACCAACACTTTACAAAAAAGACCGCTATTTTGCAGCTATAAATACAGATTTGTTTTGTCCAATTCACCAAACATATTGCGCTAGAGATAATACAGCTCAATCACTCCCATAAAGTTTTGCAGCTGAGTGCAATTTGTCCCTATTTTCTTGCGTCTGAGTTCAATTATTCGTGTTGCAAAGTAGATGTGCTTGAGGCAAATGCGTCTGTTGTGAGGTGTGAGAGTCAGCCTGAGCCAGAGGTCTTGTCAGGAAGGGCTTGCCAAAGTGCCACTTTAATCTAAACCTCCTGAAGGCAATTAAAAGAGAAGAAAGGCAAAAAAGTAAGCCCAGGATTTGGGAGCGGAATGAGTGGGAAGAAATAATGTGTTGATTCATTTTTATAATTTTTTCTTGTTTTTTGTAACAAGTAGGGGAGCTATATTCATTTGTTTCCCAAGACACAACTGTCATCCTGTCACTGTAACCAACAAGTAATTGGTTTGAGTGGACCCCTTTATAAAGGACTTTACCTTCCACCAACTCTCTGAAGACCGTTATTATTTCACTATAACTTTATTCAGCTATTAGCGCTAATCTTTAAGCATTGGACTGTATTTGCAATAAGGCATGTTTAGCAAAGAAATATGGACAAGAGCACTGAAATGCTATTTGCTTGTCAGCGAGTTAGGAGTTTACTTGTCCTTTTGTGGGCACTATAATAAGAACGTTTATTTCATTTATATTTGCAAAGGTTTAGCAAAAAAGCCACACAGTTATTTTTCAGTTAAGGCGTTATCTTGAAACCTTAGAGACTTTCCTCTATGTTGCGGTAGATCTGCACAAAAAAAATGGAGGCGGAGCTAATGCCTGATCAGAATTCTACCGGAGATAAAGTTAAATTCTGCTGTGATAAAACGCCATCCTGTTCTAAACCACATCAAAGATTATTTCTGAAACAGTATGGAGCTCAAATGCTTTTTCTTTTGCGGGTTTATCACAAGGTGAGTTCCTTTTTTTATTTCCTGCTTTTTAAACACATGTGCTCTACAGTACAGGTTAGCTCTGAGTGTTAGTGATGCTTGCTAATGTAAACAAAGACGAGATTACGTCCAAAACACGTCAGGCATTGTTTCTGATAGCAACTTTCTGTGGGTCCGCCGCTGATTTGACGTCAGATCGGCAGCAAATCTGTATCCGCTCCTTGTACCCCCGTTTTTAAAAGATTTGGGTACGGAGGAAAAGAGAAAGGGTTTTATTTTCTGACGCTGCGTGAGTTCCCCGACGCACCGGGGACACATATTTATGTATAAAAGACATCTAAAAGTGCATTTTGCATGATAGGTCCCCTTTAAGTTTCCTCGTGGTAATTTAGGTCTCATCTGGTTTTGAGTTTGAAGGTGTTTAAACCCCACACCTTTCCCGCAAAAATACTTCTTCTGTACTGCGTGCCAACCCACAGTCTCACGGCATTTCGTGTTGTAGTCACGAAATTAATCTATTGATTCGTGTTCACCAACACGATTTTGCCATTTTTGTCGTGTCACACAGAACGATTTTAAAAGCAATATAAATAATAACAAATTAGAAGGAAAAAAAGATTTAAAAAAATACAGATTTCAGTTTTCTGACACAGAACGATTTTAGAAGCAATGTATTTATATTGGTAGTATGTTTCGTGCCTGCACCAAATAATAACAAATTAGAAGGAAAAAAAGATTTTAAAAAATACAGATTTCAGTATTCTGAGGTTCTGAGCCCCATTTATTTTCCTTGCGGACGGCAAAAAAACTCAGACATTATACAATTTAAAATAAAAGGGATAGGGTTAGGCTTAGGTTAAGATATTGAGTAAGAAAATGTTTTTATGAACCACACAGCTTCTGGTATTCCAAGACCCGACCGAACAAAAAGACGTGGTGCAGGCACGAAACATACTACCAATAGAAATACATTGCTTTTAAAATCGTCCTGTGTGACACGAAAAAAATGCGAAAATCGTGTTGGTGAACACAAATCAATAGATTAAATTAATTTCGTGACTATTACACGAAATTTCGTGAGACTGGGTTGGCCAACCAACATACAAAACTGTCAAAGTGATTCATGGGTGTAATTGTAATTAGTTGAAGTTTGTCCCTACAATCCCTAACCCTGCATTAATTAAATCTTCTGTTTTCTGAGATGTCTTTAAGCTATGTTCTCTTGTAGGCAGCATGTCTTGTGGAGTTATTGCTGTTGTTCTGAAATCTCACCCTGGCAGTGTGAGAATAGTGTTTTACCCCGTTTGTTACAGTATGTGCCTGGGAATGGTAATACTGCTGACAAAAGTGTCAAAATATATTATACATTTCTCCAGGAAATACATATCATACCTGAATACATTATCACAAAGCAATCTGGCTGTGAGTCAGTGTGTGCATATTTATGCTGATGTACAGATTTAGGAGCTGCACAGTATCTGTGTCTGAGAGGCACCTGTGGCTGACTGCTATCTATTCCAAACATAATGACATGAAATAGCAGCAGCTGAACTCTGATCCGGGAGAAAGTTGAGAAATATCAAAAGCAATATCGCACAGATGTTTACGGTTTCCCCTTCGGAAACATGTGTTTATGGCCCCCCTTCACTTCAGCGTACCTCAACAAGACCTCTTTATCTCAGACAGACATCCTCCCTCTCAGGGGGCTCAAAGAAGCTCCCTCTGTGTGTCAAATGTATTGGAAAATTACAGCAGATTTGGTTATCTGCAACTGGTGGTACAGTAAATAGCATCAGTCACATCAACAGTATTGTCACACACTTATGATTTTTATTCAAACGCAGGTTAGCCATTGTCATTTGGCAGCAATTATGCAGCCTGTCATCTGGCCAAGTATGTAGAATAAACACATCATTTCCCTCCTATAGAGCCAGCGTGTGGCGAACGCCCCCCTCCTCCCTTTGCCTCTTCCATTTTTTTCCCCTTGAGTGCATCTGATCAAATTAATTGAAAAGAAAATCAAGTAGCATCCTAAGGCAGTGTTATTGTTATTATTATAATTAGCAATCATGGCATGGCCCACTGTCTCTGTGGCCTGTTAGCTCACGGGCTAAAGCCTCTAATGAGGTAGCAGTCATGTGGTGTCAACTCCTTCAATGTGAAAGAGCAGTGTAGACGAAGTGGAATGGGGCTCATCATATATGAGTGGGTCCACATTTGTGTGTGTGTGTTCATGGAAATTGGCATATCATGTGCAGAGCTCAAAAAGGGCTCGTGACAGCATTCAGATGTGGTCAAGAAGTAGGACACCAAGGACCAAGAGCATGTTAGTGAGTTAATGCCTGTTTTGAGCACCCATACAACACTAATAGCATTGGCCAGCAATGCTTCACAACAACACCTGTAAACAGGAGTTAGCAACAATTACTGTCTGCTCCTGTGAAATAATGAACTGTGTTACTACTGGAGAGAATTATAATTGTCTAGATCATCACATAATAACAAGGATTTATATCGTTCAGCTTATTTTATGCTTTGGGGCTTGGAACAAGAAAATATGTTAACACTTTCTTGATACAATCCAGGATAAGCAACAGTCTAGTTAATGCTCCATTTTATTTGCACATTCCTTTCGAAATATGCATCACATATTTTTCTCACAACTCATTAAAACAAATAAGAGCTTGTTGTTTGTTTGTTCTCGCATTGCATCATGGAAATAAGAGCTCGAGCTGTTTGCACTACACACAGAAAAGTATTTTATTTAGATTTAGATTTACTGCAATTTCGTACTCTTTAACAATATGTATGGTAGCTGTACCGTGGATTTGAACCGCCGACCTGATGTTATCACACTGCAAAGCGTTTACAGCACCAACTGCTCTGCACAGTATGTGTCCTTTAGCAGCAACACATCTTCTTGTAAAATACAGAGCTATAATGGCAGTAAAATAAGTACCGGTACATCTTGCTAATTAAGTGTTAAATGTGCAATCTGTTCTTCTAAACATAAAAGTATTCCCCTAGTTAAAAGCCCAAACAACGGATTGCTACTTGCCATAACTTCCATATGGACTGACAGGTCTTTTTATTACATGGACTAACACTAGACAACAACTACCTGTAAATCTAAGAAATGTGTGTTTAATGCTTTAACACCATTAGGAAACTAAGTGGAACAATAGCCCTACAAATGCAGTGCTACTAACTACAGAGAAAGTGAAGTTCAAAAAAGAGTGTAAAGATATCTGGCTTGCCAGAAGACTCTGTGAAAGAGATACAATTATTATTATATTCCTTCATAACATATCCTTTTTTTAATTGCAGATGTTCCACACTGTCTTTGTATAACCTTCTGGGTGTCATGATCCCGGTTTTCTAACTTATTCCTTTTTCATTTTGTAAGAAACCTCACCTTGTGTCATGTCTAGTTTTACTTTACTCTGCCTTTGAGTGTTTTCCCGCCTTTTTTGATTGCTTGCACTGTTCAGTATAGTCACCTATAGCAGTAGTTTGGCTACTTTATTTTACCTTAATCATCTTTTTATAAAACCTCTGCCTCATAAAGGTATGCGGACGAAATATCAAACATGTTGCTTTATTTCAAGCTAGCCAAAGCGTTCAAACCGGTAGCATTGAGTTTTTAGTTCTCTGTGAGAGACAGTGCAAATAGTTTGACAGAATATTCTAGAGCTCACAGGTGATCATAAAGCAGTGCCTGCTGTCTGGCTTAACTTTTTATTTTTTGGCGTAGTTTATGTAGCATTATAGCCTTTTTTTTGCCTCGGTGTTGTTGGTGAGTAACATCTTGTAATCTCAACATTTTGAACAACCTTAAATAATCAATTTTGGGAGAAACATACTTAAGCAAATGACTGTGTAATTGCCAGAGGAGAAATTAAAACAATCTTTCACAAACTCCTCCTGCAAAATGAGTTCTTAAAGTGATGGGTTATGCTGAGTCATACCATATAACTAGCTATAAAATTAAGAAAAAGAGCAAGCTTGAATTTCCATGTGTGACTGGTCCTCCCAGCTGAGATCTCAAGCTGAGGTAAAGCAGGAGGCCGGCTGTTTCGGCTCGTGTTGAGACTGAGCGCTAAGATTCATGGGAGCATGCAGCTGTCAGAGGCCTTGATTGGTGGAGGGCTTTATCAGTCACACGACCAAAACAGAGCCCATGTGGTGGGTTTCGAATGAAGGCTGCTGCCATACCGAAGTGTTTAGCTCCTCTGAGCCATCAGCTGGGAAATTGCTGAGTAAAAAATGAGCGTGTGTGTTTGTGTGCACACACATGCACACCGTGTAGTAGGGGGGAGACTCAATTAAAAACCAGCTGTGCCCTATTCCTCTGAAAGCCCTCCAGCGTTCTACACCCCCTTCCACTCATGTCTTACCCCAGTACCCCTCCTTCTCCACTACCCCCCTACCAAAAAAAACCCCGCTGCTCTGTAAGCTGCCTGTAAGCTTCTAGACTCATGCCGATGGATCTAATGCTTCCCCTTGAAAACACACATGTGAAGATGAACACACACGTATCGCCTACCCCTCAAACATACTGTAAATGCTCATTTGCCCCCCGCTGCTTGATGTAATTTCGTCAGGCTGGTGTGCCAAAGCAAGCCAGCAATCGTCTTCCTCTAGCACTGTCTCCTGCTCCCTGATGTACCTGTTACTGCCTCACATCAGCCAGCTCCCACTGCAGCGGGGGCACTTACAGCTCCGAGGGAGAGATGAGAGAAGCGAGGAATGAGCCGAGCAGGAAGACAAAGTCAAAGCTTCATTTACTAAAGAGACAAACAATCAGACGGACGAAGAAAAACAGACTGAAAGAAATGCCTGAAAGCCTGTTAATATGGTCTTAAATAACCAGCTGCATTTGGGCGAAGCAGAGGTTAGTGTGGGCACAAATTGGCTTAAGATACCGTCTGCCTATTACTCTGGATATTACTGCTGCTTTTTGCCTGTCTTGGTTGACTAAAAGCAAGTACACATTAGGTTTCCTTTCATTATTTTTTATACTTTTTTGAATAGCTATAATTCATGTATTGTATTGCCGCTATAGAGGAAAAGGTACTGTTAATATAGCTTAATAAGGGAGTATCCAGAGGGCAGTGGTAGTGCTTATCTAGCTAATCAGTGGTAATTCTATAAATTCAGGTCCTTTAATTAGCTAATTTGCATTTTGAGAATTAATGGAATTGATTATATAATTAAGAGTATAATGCATCTTCTTCTCCGTGTTCGCAAGGCACACATACACCTCCAGATACACAGTGTAGGGAGGGTTAACCCTTGAGGGTACGGGTATGATGTTGATAGATGTATGGGAGAGAACTCATTGCACAAGGTTAAACGGAACTCCTGACACTGTACAGTCTGTAACGGTGGAGATAGGGCTGGGAACGCAAACTCTCGCTGTGAGGCTCCAGGACCCCTGATCATTGGCTATAAGCATTAGGCTTTGATAGGTTATAATGGCTTGTGCTAATATTGGCTCGTGATAGAGAAAGGTCAGCGAACTCATCTACACGTTGAAAATCTGACAACTCGCCTCGGGATTATTTTTTCCTCATTTGAGCGAGTCTCGAGCAACACAATTCATCCGAGGGTCAGATTTTATGATGATCCATCCATCAGATGGCGGTTTCTAATTATGGCACAAGGTGAAGGGACAGGCCGGAGAGCCTGGATATGTAAGAAATTGAACTTATTAGCCCTAGATTATTATCAGAGCTTGCGTTTTAAAGAAGAGAATATAATTTGTTGAAGATAAAGTGAATTGCCAGTGGTACTTTAGACACAACTAGAGGCCATGGTGTGCCTTAATGTGGTAAAAAAGAGGGTGGAGGATTGCCATGGCTGATCCTGCATTATGGCAGGAAGAGGCACATGGGCAGCCTGTAGACAGAATATGGCGGCTGTCTGCTCCAGGGTCGATTTTTAAACCGATGAGCAATGTGCTGGTCAGCCACCCGTAGCAGCAGCTTCTGGGCGATCTAATCTGGGTTTGTTCACTGGCCAGTCTCCACATCTATGCTCTGTTGCTAAGTGTTGGCATGTTATAGGACATTGTAGGTCTAATCTCTAGGTGTGTCCGTACGTAAGGACTTAAGTGCAGACGGATGGAAAGGAAGAATTTAATTCTGCTGACATCATTACTCTCCAGTCCCCACTAACACCCTGAGAATTGAGGAGGGTCAATGCAGGGCACCAAATGTCTTAATGTTTTATTTTAGCAAATTATTCTTGGTCTGTGGAATAACACTTTTGTGAATGGTAAAACTAACTATGGAAACATTTTTGACAAGCTCATGTTCTAAGGAGCTACACTCAACTCATTATCTTTAGAAAAAGCCAACTCCACAATGGACAGAGTGGGGCAACTTTAAAGCTCCGGACAAGCTGCACGTGCATTATTAAGCATGGGTGCCATGGGCCCAAGTCAAAGCTGAGTTTTTTTAGGTTATCACGTGGGGACTTGAAAATGGTTCAGTACGCCATTGTACCCTCATCTGCATTTTTTCATCTCATACCGCACCTGTGTATTTCCCACCAGAGATCTGATAAATCCCTCATCTTCCTTTCATCCCTGCTCTGGATTTAACTATGCCATCTGGAATTTCCAATCGCATCGAGGCTTCGAGAATGTACTTACCCGATAAGCTCTAAGCCGTATTTGTCTTAATCAATATATCCTTGGTGGACATGAAAGAGTTAAAAAATAAATAAAGACAGAAGTGGGAGGTTTATGTCCCCCGCCGATCCCCAGTTATGCATAAAAATGCCTCGGAAATGAAATCTTTATCAAAAGAGCCACAAGGTTCTCCTTACAAGGTGTTTTCAAATAAGCGGGTGTTATTATCATACCTCCATTGGGAAATATGCATTTACAGCTTGGAGAGTGAGAGGCAATAGGGTAACTGTTAACAATGTTTTCCCTAGTTATGGTGCATAATTGCATGCTTCTGTTATTGCGCCTTTCTATTGCTGCTGCTAATACAGAGAAAGCCCATTAGGCAGTGTGCTAATGTGAACAGTAGCCTGCAGTGCAGTGGGTGCACTGTTTAAAAAGAGATGCATGAGGACCACTGTAATGAGCACTAGGCCGCAGAAGGAGGGTACTATAACACCCAAAGCAGGCACGATCAAGCGCTGGAAAATACAACGAGTCAACTTTGCCTGTCTGGCTGTAAATATAAGTAGCACTGTTGCTGTAGCCAATTGGGCCTAATGGAGCTGACTTTTTATTCTTTTAATACAGTACATACAAATTATCATAGAATGACACAATGTCACAGTTATAAAGGTTGGCTTTATAGATTTTGTAAATGTTTTAATCAAAAGTATGCTTTTACATGTATAATAAAATAAAAATGTACAATGAAATTAACCCAAATACTGCAGTTATTTTAGTTAGGACAAGCCATTATATATTGCATTTTGAGATGTTTCATTGCTACTGATCCTGCATGTCGTCCTGCAGTAATGCAGCTGTAAAATACTGTGGATTACTCTCCACATGCACTCATAATGACCATTGACTTTGCTCTGGCCGTGAACGCGCGCTCCGCAAGCCTCGGTCATTGCTCTACTGTGAGTGGATGGTCGCTCCCTGGATGCTGCTGCGCGCAGCCTGAGCCCATCGGCCGACGCTCACGTTCAGAGCATGCCCGCTTGCCCGCCGCGTCTCAGCTCTGAAGAGAAGCAACGAAAGACGTGCCGTTTGCTCACAGCTGCCCTTCGTGGCTCCTTCTTTTCCAGTCAGCACCGTCCCCTATAACGACCGTCACCGTGGAATGGATTGCTCCGTTTGATCGGAGAGATGTTGTTCTGGAGGCTTATAGCTTTTCCTCTCCATCAGCTCACCCCCCGTGCTCTTATCTCACGCTGCGTGCAATAGCGTCTTGTCAGGACAGACAGTGCAGAGAAAGTATGCAATAAACAAATGACAAGTAGCTCAGGGCTGTTCGATTGGAGCGAAGGGAAAAGTTCAAGTTGAAGAAGGAGGATTATGCACTGAGTGCCCAGCGTAACTGAAAGGGAAAAAAAGGTAGGTGACATTTCTAAAATATTCCTATGGAAACGATGCTTACGCGCTGCTGTTGTTTACACACCATCTCTGTCACCAACACATGTGTGTACGCAATCAGTTATTGTTGCACGAAGGGGAGGGCAGCACAGAGCGGTGACATTGAGGTGCCTTTTGTCGTAATAACATTTGTGAACCTCATGTGAGCCATGCACTTGACTGGCATTGGGCACATGGGGTTTCCTTCGCGTGTCCGCAGTGCAGTTTGTGTGTCATTTTGTCCATCTGCACGCCTTACAGTCCCCGAGCAGGATGACCTTATGAATCGCTATGGAGTTTGAGGTTTGCAAGGCAATGTCATGTGTCAAAATCCCATTTATTGTCAGTGCAGTGCTCCCTTGCTTATAAGGGTCAAGGTGGCACGTTAGACCTGTCGCGAGGAGCGGGAGGAGCTCCGGATAACCTCTAGGTTCCTGATGCGTTTATGGCTACCGCAACATCTTATGGCTCTCCGTACATGCGTGATAAAGTGAGTTTGCTCTTCGCTAAAAATTATGCTTTTTCGTCATCGTGACAAATATGGAGTTACTGGTGGGTTTTAATTGGCTGCTTGACCTGTCATAATCTCTCGCCTCCTCTCCCCAAACTGCCACAGCTCTGCGTCGCCGCGTGCCATCCACAGCTATTCCTAGTCTCTTCTCATTTCCTGAGTTTCTCTTGTATTCTGTACAGCACTTTTATATTTTTTCTTCAATCATTAATATTTCACCAACTTGCTCACACACACCTTGGATTAGAAATAATGCATGGTGTTATGCTTTGTGGAGTATTAAATCAAATGTCCAGGCAGTGTGTGTGTGTTGGTGTGTGTGTTGAATTTTAATATCCTTGCTCTGCTGCCATGCTCTGTGTTTTGTGGTGACACAGAGAGGTTGAATGCCCAGCTGGGTCCCCTGGAGCTGCAGAGAGCAACGGCCATAACACTGCAGGAAGCCTCTCACTCAGGAACTATATTCTGAGTGTGACTGTTAGTTTAGGATTTAATGCCACATGCTTGCAATAAGTTTAAGGCTGCATTAGAAAAAAACTTTTGGAGTCGGATTTGTGTCAAGTAGAGTGTCAAGGGATGATGCCCACACACCAGCTGTACAATCCAGAGCCTGGCAGCCGCCTGCACCTTATGACATGAAAACACACACAGATGCCACGCAGATCTGGATGATGAGACGCCCTGCTGAGATTCACACTTAAATCTAACCGCTACCCTCTTCCTCTCCGCGGCCCCTTCTATATCTCCTCCTCCACCTTTAGCTCTCTTCAAGGCGAGTCTGTGATCTCTTACCCTCTTTGATCACTCTCCCACTTTCCAACCCTCCATCTTGAGCGTTGTGACAGGGGCATATGCATAAAAAAAAGAAAGAAAGCAAAGACTTTCAGTTTGTCGTGCGATTGTTACAGACACACATTTACATACATGCAAGTGCACATTGTGTACTTAAGCGACCTACTAGCCTGCCAACTACCATCATTATGACCAGTGTTTTTGTGTGTGTGAGTATGTGTAGCCAGCCACAGCTTTAAGTGCTAATAGGAGCTCACGCAGGACAGAAGCAGGCCGTGTCAACCACAATCTCCAGACGAGCCCTCAGGGTGTCCCATTTGGCGGGGATACACACACAAAGACACACACACTAACACGAAAACAGGCCTGAGAGGTTTAGCCTTCACTCAAGGGGTCTGAGGATGGGTTGTCCGAGTTCATGTCCTTCTTGGACCTTCACAACTATTCAACAAGATTAACTCCTGGGCTGTTACCCATAGAGTTATATAATGCTGATTGACTTAAATAAACACACATTTGTATGTGCGTGCTGGATATTTTGTGAATTCAAAACATGATGAAGGAGAGAATGCATTTTTGTTAATGTATCTCCTCCTTCTCCCTCTCTCTCTCTCTTCCTGTATGTGGGTTACGTATTAATACATTTTACTGCAACACCTGTGAGGTTTGGAAAGAGCAGAATCAATCTTCATTAGACTGAAATGAGGCAGGCCCTGTTGAATAAATGACCATCATTGAGCGTGTGTGTGTGTGTGTGTGTGTGTTTGTTTGTGAGCATTAGTGTGTTGAACCCTGTAGGCCCGCTCAGACCCAGCTGACAGATGACTGCAGTGATTTCCAGGGTTCAGCAGATTAGAGGATTAAAGACTGAAGGATTCACACAATAACCCTAATGCATAGGCACACGCATACAAACACAAGCATCCAAAAATACAATCGCCGCCGGTGTGAGGGCTGTTCAGGGGTCAGTGGTACCCAGTGGAGCCCCTCTGTTGCTTTTCGCCCTGCGTCGTGCAGATACCGCTATCCACAATCACACATGCTAACAGACGGAAAATGGCATTAGAAAACCTCAATGGTCCAATCTCACTAATGCCATTTTCACGCTACAGGCGTTACCCGTATTGGTACTGAGCGCCAACTTAATACATTTTGTCCTTCCCAACCAATCCAGAACCCACTCGATGTTAGATAATGAACCCGCATAGAGGGCTGAATGTTTGTGACCAGGGCAATGAAATGTAGTTGACAATTTGGAGCCAAAAATCCCTTTCAACCACGAAATGGGCATCATTGTTTTCATTGTTTTAAAAGCTGTCAGTGATAAATACATTGCAGTATGTTTACTGATGTCATGACAAAAAGGCTGCTTATATATCTCTAAGGTATAATTAGACGAGAGGCTGTTGAGTGCCTGTCATTCGTATTCTTTGATTGATTTCATGACTGTTTTGGAAACAACGTTTTCTGCACAATTGTTTTTCTTTTCTTATTTTGTTTCCTTTACCTGAGCATTTTAACAAGATATGAAGCACTGTTGCCACTGACGGTGCAACCATAGCAACATTAGAAAAACACCTTTAATCCATCAGATTTAGTTTTAGGGACTACGTTTTGTTTGTTTTTTGTCCATGAAGATTCTAGAGAGGATAACACATTCAGTTATCCCCAGCAGATCTGCACACCTGCAGCTTTAAAGCTGCTATTGTTTTTGTTTTTTTGTTATTAAGCCATTTTAGAGTTAAGGGCATGATTGTTATTTTATCAGGTAAAATCTTTTTTGAAATATAACATACACTGCTGTTGTACGGTACATTAGACCTTAACATCTTATCATTTGGGACATAACAGGATAGGTTGTAATGGAAGCAGAAACCACCTCTTGTCACTACTGATTAACTAAGAACACTGACCTTTACAGAGAGAAGAGGAGGGTGAAAACGATGGTCTTGGTGACAGAAAACGGAGAAGGGGTGACATTGTGTATACTCCTGCTGTAATTGTCAGCCCATGCCAGTAAATAGAAAAATACTAGCTTAGCTCTATTATAGGCTGCTCTCTCTAACCCCTCTCAGCGATTTCATGGCTTTTTCGAGCCAGAAATACAATCAACACACTGTCATAAATCCACATCCAGAAAATAAAACTACTGCAGGAATGGTTCCATTCCTATTAGGCAGCCATGGTTTGGCCTCCTGCAGAGCAGCTTGGGGGTGCATGAGGTACAACAGTGTCATGGGAGACACAAACACACATTTCTACTGCATTCTACAAGTTTTGCACTGCTTACCGTCCGCCTACGTATTTCCCTCTCTCGTTCTCAATTTAATTCATTCCTGCTTTATCTTCCTCTCTGTTTCATATTTCAATATTTCAACTTTGGACATTAATTGTGCTCCTTCGGGGAGCTTGCCTAGACATACATACTGGCACGCTGTGGTTTTTCACGAGGTTTAAATTACAAAGACTGGCTGATGAAGTAGCAAATTGCATTAATTGCCGTAATTGATTAATTGGTGGGTAGATGGTAGGAAACCACAGAGTGTAAAATGATCCACTAAAGTTTTCTGAGGAATGTTGGCTTGGATTTGTACAATAGTGAGTCTACAAAGAACTGTAACATGTTTTTTAAGTGATTACAAGTTATTGTTCACAAGCAACATATCACTTTTTTATTCAGACAATACTTTGAGTAAAAGTGTTCTTCTATGATTCATTATTCTGCTGTAGAACAAACATCCCCAATTATTATAAATCTAATTTGACTTTCCTTACAGTTGGTATAAATGGATGCCTCTCTGAAATCTCGTGTTTTTGGGTGAGAAGAGAGATGGTAACTATGTGGCAGCCTGTGGGTTGCGCATGATTTAATCAAGGTAAACACTGGATCATAGCGTGTAATGCACTGCTGCTGAAATAGAGCCCTGGATGTCTCTTTATTGGAACAATGACTCGCAAAATTGCCGCCAAGACGCATATTAGATGTAGAATTAGCCAGTGAGGCAATTTTGAACACATAACAGTAGTCTAATATTTTTCTGGAGCCAGAACTCAGCAGACTGATTATTAGCAGTGCATATTATTTGGTTATCTGCAGTTTCTCTGAGACTAACATGAGATCTGAACACTCTTGGCCCCTCCATACTCATTGTGACCTTTATGGCCTTTAGTTATCTTTCAAGGAGCTGCAGTGCTAACATAATGGCTGTGTGTGTGCATGTGTGTTCGTACGAGTCTGGCGTGTCACACCCGGCATTCGCTGTGCTTTAGAGAAAGTGACGCTTGTAGCGAGCAGCCTTCATCTTGGATTATCATGCTCGTGGATCCTGTGGGTTTTTTTGTTGGGAGAGATGACAGAGCGGGAAGATATTCACTACATCTGTCTGACAGCTGACCGACTGGTTTTAACTCATCCTCCTCACATGCTCCTGGCGCTTTCTCTGAGCTTCCTGGTTGCCTTTAAGTTGAGCGGAAATAAAGTCACTAACTCATGTGCCCATGCACTCTGGGATAATGTCTAGTACCAAGATTTTTGCAAAGACCACATGCTGTTAGGCCATCCGTCACTGGTTTTCAGGGGATGATTGAAAAAGACTGCGATGGCTTAGAAAAAGATTAGTTGATGAATTGAAAATTAATATGCAAGTGTTTCGATAAGCGATCCAATCATCTCTCAAGCTAACCTGTCAAAAAATTCTCTGGTGTCACAAATGAGCAGATATGAACGTTTAAAAAAAAATCATATGATTGTTAACTGACTGGTTTGAGACAACAATTGACATAAGGTAATTTGGGACTTTTTCATTATATATGTTGTCACTATTTTTTGCTTATTATTAGAAATTATTTATCGATTATCAAGAAAAATGTCATAAAGACTTTTTCTTAGTTGTAGCATTATTGGCAGAATGATTGCCATTTTCGACAAGTAAGATGCTCATCATCCGCCAGTTAAAAGGAAATCTGCTAGGGTGCACACCATGTAAAGGTTGATCTCATTGTAAAGTAACTTTACTCCCATATAAGATGCAAAAGCAAGCAAATTGCCCAGTGAATAAAACAGGATTTCTTGGCTGATATTGCAGAGCGCGGTTAAATAAAAAGTAACAACAAAGAGCCTTCGTCTGTCGACCCTGCAGTGCAGGGTTTGTGTTTTAAACTATTTCCCATCAGTGAGGAGAGGCGAGTAGTCTCCAATACAAATTAGAAATTCTCCTGCCTTTTCTCTCTGTCTCTGTTGTGAAAAATGCAGTGGAAAGTGGAGTTGTCCTCTGCTGCCCTTATAAGGTGTGGCTGGTTGAGTCATGCTCAAAGACACTAGTGACGATTCAATGCTGGAGCCTTCAGAAGCCGTCAAGCCCTGACCCTTCACTCCTTCAGAGCCAGACAGGACGTGTAGTAGAGCAAATCACTGATGATGCTTGAGGATCCTTTGTGCCAGTGAACCTGCTTTATAACCTCTGCCTTTCTTACTTTTGAATACACTTCAACTGAGGTTGCATGAGCCTTCCGCTAGAACACTAACTAGTCGAGGACATAGCAAAGGGACACATCCAACCACACACTAGCAATTCCAGGTACTGTGGTTTCTCCATTTACTGCACTCTAACCCCCCCACTCCTGATTTGTTGCATCATTTGATTCTGTGCCTTTCACAGCCAATGGAATAACCACAAACTCTCTGTGGCAGCCAATGAATTCAGGGAATTGAGTGTACCTTTATCCCCTGTATTGCTTATTCCCTCTCTCTCTGTCTCTCTTTCTAAGCAGACATGCCTAGTTACAGTCTAAAATGGCCTTGTGAAGGAGAACGTGAGTTAAGATGGCATCCCCAGAGACTTTTCAGAGAAGTAATTTAATAAACTGGGATATTTTCCCACTCCACAAGGGAAAGGGAATAGGCCCAGAAAAGTAATGAAACTCGGCTGTTGAATTTTTAATATTACAAAATCAATTTCCTGTACTTGAACATAACCAAGGAAGGCTCTCTTCTTTAACCTGAGTTGCAAAATGCACAGTGTAGCATTGACTGCCGGATGGCTTCCTTTTCCCAATGAAATCAGAGTGGGGAGTGTCTAAAGGTTTCAGACAAACATTTGTTAAACAGCTCTTCTTGGCTCCATCCGTCCCTTGTACAATAAGCTTTATAACTGGTGATCCTAACCACAGCTTTCTCCCATGATTTAAAACATGACCAAACTGTTAGGATACGGCTGCCTTGATCAATCAATGAGGATATTACATTTTCGCCCTCCACCTTTATCAGAACAAATCTTATGGATTCCCAGAAATCCTTAGAATAAGGTTTATGATTCATGTTTAACTTTGAATACCAATTGTCTTTGTTAATTTAATGGAACAAGTCAGAAAGGAAAGATGAGGTGATCAGGGTGGCAGATAGATATGTAGCTCATCTGCCTTCAAGAAAATTAACAATTGGTTATTGATCTAACCACATTAGCAAATACATTATTATCTCACCATTGCCATATGATGAAATTGTTTACAATATTAAAAAACATGTTGGCAATAATTTAAAGTTTTCAAAATCGTCCAATATCGATGTTCTATCTTTTAATGTAGTTCATTATTTTCAATACTCAAAGGTTAAGTTAACATGCCAAGATGCTTTTTTACTCCAATCTATTTCAGAATGATTGTTTTTTGGTTTAAAACATCAATTATAGCTACCATTTTGGTTTTGCATTTTTGTTGGGTGAATGGTTTTGTCATTAACAGTCTTCCATATATTTGACTGATCAATCAATTGGACCCTTGTATTGGACAATACGCTCGGATTCCTGCCTTTCACGCTTCTGTCAGGGCTGTTGGCTGTTTGTTTACTGCAGATATGCAATGACTCTCCTTTACCCTCACTCCACCGCTACGTGTGGCTGAGAGGAAGAGAGAGAAAGAGAGAGAGAGAGGGAGAGGGGTCAGGTGATGATTTATGACCGCGATGCTGCATTCCAGCACAGAATGATTAATCTCTTCTGGGAACACTTCACGAGTACAAGTTTAACCTACCTCGGCCTTGCACACGCATGCACTCACACACACACACACACACACACCGGTGTGCACACAATAACAGAAACACGCGTAGGCCCAGGCGCGCTCTGCATGCCTGACAAGCAGGACATAAACGCAGGGGCAGGGTGCATGTGGTGCTTTTTTATGCAATTCATGTGCAACTATTCCGCCATGTACACATTCTCATAACCTCACCCTTACATAAACCCATCCCCTCCTCTCCTCTCTGCCTCCCTTGTTCCTTCTCTTCTTCTGTCTCTCTCCTCACTGACCTCAGTGGCGCAATGTCTCACATTCACCCCTCTCCTCTTTCGCCTCGTCCATTCATCACAAACACTCACAGATGCTCACACTCACACAGAGAGAAAGGGAGTGGGGGGGAGAGAGTGTGTGAGGGCCTGTGTATAAGGCCATTTGGCTTCACTACTAGGGAGCATAAGGCTATAGGATTAGTGCTGCTAGGTGCTAAAAGCTCCTATGTCTTAATAGGCACAGAGAAAGGCAGTGAGATACACTTGTGTGTCTGTGTGTGTGCACATAAATGTGCACACACACATAAATGTGCACACACAGGTGCTCTGCGCAGGTACAAATACTCTTTGGCAGTCCTGAGCTGTACTGGCACATTGAGAGGATAAGTGTAAATACCACAGGATGCATCTGAAGCTCTATTACTTGAGCACACTTCAACGAATCGTTGCACAGTTAAACTCATTGAAAACACAGAGGGTGGCTGAACACATCCTTATTGTAATGAAGTCATTTATTGTAATGGAGAGCATTTACACTCAACTGTAGCTTAGATTCCTACGCTTTTTGTCATTATGGCTTCCCTGTATGTTTTTATCGAGACGGCTCTCTCTTTCTTAGTATCTCTCTCTATCTCTCTAGTGACCAGTTTTATCCTGGGAACACAGTGACCTTCTCTTTTGTGAGAGAGTTGTTTCTTTTTATAGGAATGTTATTTGCCAACAACATTTTTAGAAACAAACTTGCGGTTGCAATTAAATGTTTCTAGTGATGTCTTTAGGCATATAGAGAAAGTTCATATGTGAGATCTGTGCAAAGGAAAAACAACAGAAAAAGGCAGTAACCGCTGAATGGCAACGTGATTGATAACAAGTTAAGTTCTTGTTGAATGTGTCAAAAGCAATCAAGTTAATTTGAGAGACAGGCTTACTATAAGCCTTGCTACTGCAAAGCATGGAATCATGTTAAAACATCTACATCTCTAGATTGCTCAGTGTTTATACGGAGCCTTATGTAGGCTGGCTCTGTTGTAATCAAATACCTTGCATTGTAAATACCCATTAAGACAAATGGGTGTATATTTATTATACAATAACGATGGAATCCTTAAGCTTTCAATCCTGGTTTACTAGGTAACGCCCAGTCTTACTAGTGGTGTAACACTACAGGAAATAAAAAGGCAACAAGTCAGAAATAAATAGTGGCAACTGCAATCATAGCCGACTGTTTATCTGAATAAATCAACACTGTTTCCTATAAAAAAACTAAACTGAATTCTCAATCACCAAAAAGGGAATTACATTTTCTCCCGTGTTGCATGTGGTGAATTTGGTTGGGAATTCCAACTTAATAAAGTGCAACAAAATGTTAAGTTAAGGCAATCCAAGTACTTTTTTAGGTTGTAGGTAAAACCTTGTGGTTTGGCTCAAGATATGAAAGTTTAAGTAATTTAAGTCTATGTTGACTGTTTTTTGCAGGTGAAACGAACACCGGTCCCTTAAATGAAAGTCACATTTTTTATAGGGTCATCCACAGCTTTTACCATTTATGGATTTCCACAGACACTGATTAAAAACATGCTTAAAAAAAACATGTTTTCCTGGCGGGATTATGTTTCCCTCAAAATGATATTCAGGAAAAACATTGTTTTTGCCTCTAATATGTCTTCATAATATTAGAACTTCATTTCATAACCTTATGCAAAACCAATCCCTGATGCCAGATCACAGAGAGTGATTAATGCACTTAAAGCCATAGCAGCATTCCCACACAGAGCAAACCCCCGCTCCATACATCAACCCCTACTGCTGCTAACTGCCATTAAATGGCCAGCAGCTAGACTAGATTGCAACCTATTTCATTAACTAATGGTTATCCTTCTCATTATGTCTACAGTATGAGGCATTTAAACATACATTTAATAATCTCGTATAATGGCACCAGTGGTACTTTGCATGTTTCTGCTTCATTCATTCTCTTCCAACTGAGGACGTTTGTGTTATCCCTTCCCCATAGTAGATTACCATACTTTTATTTACACATGGCTAATGGCACAGAAATAGCAAAGAAGGATGAATTCCACTTAGAAAGTTCCTAAAGAAATATCTAACTCAAACATAGAGCGCTAATGTGCATGTAGCTCCTTTTCTTTGAGTCTTAATCTACCACCTACTCAATTCATATCATAGGTGGTGTCAGTTATCAAATGTGAGGAGTGGAGAGAGCCAAAGAGTACTGTATGACAGACAGAATGGGAGAGAGAGTAATGTAATCCTTTGTGAAAGTGCTTTCATATCACCCAACCCCACTCAATCTCCTCAGCAGCTACAGAATAGATGAATGTCCTGCATGATTCTAATCTCATCACACACATTACACACACATGCAGACACACTTGCACATAGAAAATGACTTGTCTGCACCATTCATATTTCATGTTTACAAAGAATAATAACAATGTGAGTGGACGTTGTGATGTGGTTCGCCCTCTGAGACATTTGTGTGCAAAAGTGGCTTTTCCTTCATGTAAGTACGCAGTGTGTGAATGTGTAGGTGTTATTTTTATAATGCCCGGTCAGAACATCCCTACTTAAAGCTAATTCCTTAAGTATTTTCTAATTGCGACCGGCTGTTGTGTCGCCTTAAGATTCTTTATTTGTTTGTCCTGAAGGGCATAAGCCATAAGGTGTGAGGTGACACCCTGGCAAATACGGGCATTTCACATCAGTGGGTTTGTGTGTTTGTGTCGGAGTGTGTCTAAGCAGATCGGTTTAGACACCAGATGTTTTCAAGTCCACTCCAGTGTGTTCATTACGCTGCTTTTACTCAACATTGATTTAAGAATCTGTGTGTAATTGACGAGTGAGAGCTGGATGGGTTCTTGGAACGATGTGCTTGGGTTTATATTGTAAAGTTTGAGTTGTTTCTTTTGAAGCATTGGATTTTCACATTGACAGATAGTTTGATTATTCCTATTATTATAGCCACATAAGACACTAGGGATGCACCAATCCAAATACCAGTATCGGGTATTGGTCTGATACTATCCTCATGTACTCGTACTTGTTATCGCAAATCTACTCCGCGCCCGATACCGCTTTACTGCAACGTGGCGTAAAGCTCTCGTCAGTTGAGCAGGTATGCGGAGGAAGAGCAAAGTCTGCAGTTTGAGAACATTTTAGGACAAGAGATGATGACAAAAGTTGAGCAGGCTGTAAACTATGTAAGGGATAATGTGAAGCGAGGCGGTCATTATTGAAAAAAGGAACATCCGACGCGAAGCCGCAATCTAAAGATTTGACTCCCAATAATAATTGAAATTATTTTATTGACTTGAATATGATTGTATTGCTTCCGCTAACAAAACCGATCTGTTCCACGGCGCACCAACGTCTGGAACTGTGGCAACAATAACTTAATTTAAAAGGAACGGCAGCACTTATCGAGGTTTTCTGTAACTGTCCAAGTCTGTTCACAGTTTCTTTTCCACTAACAAGTCCTTAAACAATGCCAGAGCCCATATGGTTTTATTAAGTACTCAGTATTGGTACTCGGTATCGGCAATTACTCACATGTACTTACATGTACTTACATGTACTTGTACTTGGTCTGAAAAATAGTGGTATCGGTGCATCCCTATAACACACCATACCGGATAATGTGTGTTTAAGAAGACTTAAGTGAACCATGATCCTTAGCGACACCAATTGGACTAGAACAAGAACTAACTAGATGAAACTTGGTTTATGGTGCTCAAAGCCCCAAATGAAAAACTCAGCAACAACGTCCCTTTCAAGAAATCCTGACCCTGTTACTCAAGATAATCCACAGACCTTGTTGTGAGCAGTTTTGATTCGGAACTATTTTCTTTCCTACACAACTATTCTGGCATACTCTATCACTGCCCAGAAGGAAAGATGCACTACTGATTACAGGCTTGAAATAGTGTGGGATATAGACTTAGCTTAACGTTAGCTAGCTCAGGTGCGCTCTGTAAAACCTCTTGTCCATAAGTTTATGATACAGTGATACTGTTGGTGGGTAGAAAGAAAAAGAGATCTTACATAAATCTGCTCATGGCAACGCGTGTAAGTTATCTTGAGCAACCTTGTCATGATTTCTGGAAAGAGACATTGTTGATGAGCCTTTCAAAAGTATTTTTTCTGCTATGAGCACCACCATCTATATTCATTATATGCGAGAGAAGGTAGACATCTCTATAGCCGGTATCTCAAACACTACAGAACTCTCACCAAAATAAACCAGACTGATAAATAGCACCACAGGTAGTATGAAAATGTCTATAACATATGTATCTAACCATCCCTTTATCAGAAGTCAGACAAAGGTGCTATATTTGACCTATGTATGCAAGATAAAGAGCTTTCTATGTAAATACATTAGTATATTATAATGCATAAAGTGACTGATGAAGCAATCTTTCACAGCAGTCTGAAAGATTATGATTTGTGATGATGTTATTTGACTTGCCAGATATGTTAATTGGTGCTTAATAAACAATTATTGGTCCTGCTGCTATACCTGCATGACGGATTGGACAGCTTTTCTATTTCTCAACTCATTTAGATTCTGCTGAAAACTGGGACACCTATAATATAATCGACATCTCCTTTATTTTTTGATAAATGAAGTTTCATGACAGAGTAAAATATGTTGAAACTCTTTGCAATGGCAAAGAAAAATGACATTTCATATGTTTATACTAGTGTTATCTTAATGTAACTAAACAGAGTGTGCTGGCTTGTTTTTTACAACAGGTCTGCTGAATTTAGGGAAAAGAGCACATCTATTTTCTGTCAATAGTGTTAAATCACGATTTTGTGTTTGACCATCATGCATCTTTCGAGCAAAACTAAACCCTGACTATAATACCAAACAGCCTTGATTGCAGCAGAAATGTTCAAATGAGAAAAAAAAAAAAATACTCACCACCTTCCTTTCATAAGCTGTAACAGCCGAGCACAACTCTGTGAATAGACTCTAAATTGGAAATTTCCCCGAAAACTCAAATCACTTCATCTGGTGTAAGGTCAGCGTGTGATATGTAAAAAAGGCTTTAGTCCAATTTTTGGTATTAAAATTTGGATTTTGCCTTTTACCACTCAGACTCATCTTAGAGCAAACACTGGCATCCTGCTGTGGATTTAGTCTCATGGATTTTCATGGATTTTGTTTGTAAAGTCGCACCGACATAATCAGTTAAACTGCCTCTATGTTTGTTATGTCTGCCGGTATTTCATTTTCCTCAACGTTTTGTGTTTTACCCATGAAGCTAAATCCAGTGAGTGTTTGAGGCAGAATGGGAAATGGAGTGATTCAGTCAGAAGTACAGGAGCACAGATGGTGGGATCTTGTGGAGGCATTGGACATAGGAGATCAAAAGTATTTAAAATTAGTAAAATCATGTCACAACACAAAAGCTTCGATATTTGTACAAAAAAACAAATTTCCGATTACATTATTAATATGCCTTGCTTGTCTTTATCATCACTTCCTGGAAAATTGTTCCACATTTGTACATAAATTATGTTATTCACATGTTCTGATATGATTAGTAGCCATCAGGCTGCACAACAAGGGGTCAACAATGTGACACAATTACTGGACATAAATACACACTGTTTCCACACATTCATGTAAATATATCTAATATGTAATATGTATACATGACCCAATATGTATATATGTTCATTTTCATTTCAATTCATTTCTTACTTCATAGTTTTTCATCATTTGTATTTTTATCTTTGATTTTATCTTTGATTTGATTAATCTGTGTGAATCTGTGCTGTCCTGTTTTTCATCCTAACCCTGTTGCTGTTTGAACTACTGAATTTCCCCACGGGGATTAATGAAAGTCCATCCTATCCTATCTTATTTCATCTTAGCATATTGAGGTGCTGTCGCTTAGATGATGTCAAAATCTGTTAACGTCAAACAAAACATACAACAATAATAATAATATATATATATCATTTTATTTCTTGTTTCTTCTAACTCATAATAATAATTATAACAAAGTAAAAAAAATAATAATACAAAAGAAAACAATAACAATAATTCTCAATTAGTCTCTGTCATGTTCAACAGGGGCAAGAAGAAGCTTAAAAAAACGTTTCTGGTCCTACCCCCTCTAGCATACATTTCCCTTATAAATAAAATATTAGGTCATCGTCATCAGCGATATGTTTGTCTTGTTAATTTTTTTTTTTTTTTTTTTTTACAAAACAATCAGGAAGAAATTACTTTTATATTTACAAGAAATAACAAATGGGATTTTACAGGTCCTGTTCATAACCATTAATGATTTGGTTCCTAAATAATACTTTCAGTTTAGATAAACTTGTACAATATTTCAGTGCATCAGTACAGTTATTCCACAGACTAATACCTTTTGATGAGATGCAATGAAGTTTGCGATCGAGTCTGACAAAATATTTTATTTCCTGTCATGCCCAAATCTGTGACTGAAGTTGTGAGGGTAAAGCTTTGAAATCCGGTGTAGTGATACAAATTTCACATTTTCATTGTTGTTATTGTCTCTTGAGTTCTTGAATCTGCTTCGATATTTGTGGCATTAAACACAAACACATGAATGCGGGTCTGTCAGAGTTGTTGTTGCTGACGAGTTAAACCCTAGATTATGGGGTTGTGTCTTTAAATTCCATCTCTCACAAAAACACGGCCATAAAATACGAATGCAAAACAATAACCGTAAAAAAATAAGAAAGATTCAGCAAAACATAATAATTTGACTGCTTTCAAGGCGCGTTTGTGTTCCACAGTGAGGATTACGGTGGGGCTTTTAAACTGTTAGATTCCTGCTGCTTTTTAATATCTTGTGTGATCTATTTGTGTCCTAAGCTGCTAATAGCTAGAGGGAATCAAGGGAACACAGCATGGGGTAGTGCTCGCATAATGGTTGCTTATTTGATGTTTCTCCCCCAAAAAGAGATGGAATTGGGAATGTGTCTTTCCCTTTTCCCGTATTTGTCTCGTTTGTCTCTGCTTTACTGGAAAACAGAAGCTTGTTTGTTGCAGTAACACACTAAAAACCCAGCCTAGCAGTTATTTGGAGGCATGTGCTGTGCTGCTGTTTCCAGCTGAAGCTACGATATAACTTCAAGTATATGGTGAGGGATGAAATGCAGTGTGGGATGCAATTTCCAGACCCGGCACTCATCATCGGCAAGAGGATATCACATCGGTAGAGCTGAAGTTGAGGAACACAAGCCCAGTAGGCGAGAGATGTATTTTTGAGAGTAGTGAAACCGTATTCTCTATTTCACAGTCTCAGCACTGGCATGTCTGTGATAACAATGTGCCCTAAACCCAACTGACGTTTTTATTCAACCTGTGTGCCCCCACAGTTTCCTGACGATAATATATAAGAAAAAGTAATTGCTACCAATGTAGGTGCACACATTCCCCTTCCTTTTCCTTCTTTCTTGCAGCAGATTAAAGCAGAGCCGAAGTTGAGACAAATGAGAGAGAGAGCTATTTAAAAAATGTTTTTCTGACAACTCGGAACAATCTAGTACGTTTTCAGGACAATCAGCCTGCTAATACTTCATTAAATAGTAAAACGCCTAAACGAGATAATGGCTGTTTCGTGGGGGGGGAAGAGGGGTGCGAAATGGATTTGTTTCCTCCCGCAGTTCGCTGTGACAAGAGAATAAAACTGCGCTGAGCTTTTACAACATTGATCATCTATAGGGACCATACATTTCTCCATAACAAATACCGAAAGCTGTAATGTTGGGCGATGTTGCATAAATGTTTTAGAATTGCTCCGCTTGTTATGGGATGGATCAAGCCCCAGTGGACCAATTTACCCGGGCGTTATAATGGCATGTCTAATGCTCCAGTCTACATGAAAATAAACAAGTCTGTAAAAAGGAATATTAACTGCACTGTATTATTGCTTATTCCCAAAAGAAACAAATGTATCCCTTTTTATGACATTATAAAGGAAGGCGGTAACCATTTTTACGGCATAAACAAAACTAGTGAGCCGTGTTTTATCACCTTAAGTTCCAGCAGTGAGGAAGGGATTGTTTAATCCAATTGGCTACACCTGCTCTGAATGTGAGTGCAGATTTGAGATTCAGGAGGGAGATGGTGTGTGTGATCGCTGCGTAGCTGTGAAGTGTGGCTGACTCCCGGATCCAGCAGGTTAAGGAGGGCTTTGGCTCGGCGCCACTGACCCATCTGCTCTGTTTGCCAGGGTTTCAGCCTCATCCCCGGAATACTGCTGGAGGCTCATCCCTTGACTCAATTCAGACCTTTGTATGAAATTGGAATGGTCATTGACCCAATATACCTCCTAGGTTTTGTTTGAGTAAATCTGTGTTTGTTTGTAATCCGGTGACAGATGTTGTTCTCGCCTCATATCGACACACACAGATATACGGTACAGAATAAAGACGGATAATTCAAATAATTGTCCCCGTATTTTTCGAAAATGCTATAAAGCTGATCCTTTTCAATCTGTTGCTGGTGACTTTAGCTCCCCATCCAAATATTGAATCTACTCTGCTTCCATGCCCATCTTATCCCAGAGCTCAAGCCTGATGTGACCTCATGCACACACTGTGAGAGCCAAAGAGGATCAGCGCTCAGATCCACTCAGATTACCACCTTCTTTGACGCTCTCTCTCCCTCTCTCTCTCTCCCTCCCTCTCTCTCCCTTCCCTCCCTCTCTGACGCTCCTTTCCAACCCTGCGACAAATGGCTACTACACTTAAAAGTAACATTTGGACAAGGACAAACAGTAAAACAGACAGACAGACACACACACACACACACACACACACACACACACACACACACACATACACATACACACACACACACACACACACACACACACACACACACACACACACACACAGGCAGACACCGCTGCAGGGCTGGGGAACATTTTAGGGGCGGGTTAATGTCAGCTGACCAAGGCCTTGGTGGCTCCCAGTCATCCGTGGCTGCCAGCTTCACTAACATCAGCTCCACTTCCACAAGAATGGGACAAAGGCGGCCTGCTTTATTTTTGTTATTTTTTTTTTGCTGCAGCTTTTACTAGGGCGACTCGTCTGTGTGTGTGAGAGAGTAAATCAGAGAGAGAGAGAGAGAGATAGAGAGAGAGAGAGAGAGAGAGAGAGAGAGAGAGAGAGAGAGAGAGAGAGAGAGAGAGAGAGAGAGAGAGAGAGAGAGAGAGATAGAAAGGGGAGGAGGAGCGTAGTGAGCATCAATGGGACTTTGTGTCTTTTTCATGACTTGAGGGGAAACACCAGCAGGTACAGTAGAAGCAAAAGACTTCAAAGATGACTCAAACCTGGTGCTGTTGTGTAAGATACATTGCACAACAGTTTTTATTGTTCAGTATTTATCACTGTATACATTAAGTGACTCTTTTAGTAGCACAAGATTCACTTAAAGGGACATTGCAGTGACTCACTGCAAACCAACGTTTGTTAACAAGTCTTGTGCAGTACTCTCCCGTATTTGACAACAAATGTATGTCAGTTGAGACAACGTCAACCTCTGTGTTTGGAGTAAGAAATAAGTGATCATATCACACCTCTGCTGCCCTCCTTATCACTGCTAGCAGCTAATAGCATAGCACACCTGAATCATGATCAAACTGTTGTTGATAGCGTTTTCGAGATGACTAATGTGTTGTAGCCACCAGGTTTTGACAAAGAATGATGCATAACATAAATAATATATATATTTCTTGGATTTCGCTTTAACAACTTTGATATAATTAAATATAAATGATTAAATATGTATATAAGATGTTCAGGAGGAGTTCAATGTTATATAATGATGATAAACACAACTACCATTGTAGGATGTACTGTCAATATATAAATAATATATATATAAATCTTAATTGTTGGTCAATGTTCATCTTACTGTTATTCTGTTCTTTCAAACTATTAAGACAAATTGTATTTTGATGCTTAAAAATCAATGATAAAGCTGTGAATAGATTATGTATTCAAATATACAAATCATACAGAAATAAAGACAAACCTTTAATCCTGTCAGTATCCTTTTAATTGAGTTGAAATATACAAAAGTCTATGAGCTTATCCAGGATCAGTTACAGTTGGCAGTTAGTTTCATCAATATCATTCTAACTATCCAGCTTCTGATCCCAGAACAACAGCATACAGCGCTAACTCAACCAACCCTATTGTGCTGATTTTGGGAAGGGGGCAGTCCGTTACTAAAACTCAGACACATTATTGGTTGGAAACAGATTTGTTTCTGTGTTGGGATTGGTTTATCGGTACATTGTCAAGAATGATCGAATATACAGTCTATACGTATGTGTTATATATACATCTTGCTCTGGATGTCACCCCGTCAGTGTGCCTCAGTATTCGTCCTTGGCAAATGCTTCTCTCTCCTCTCCATGTCTACCCTCCAGGTATTCCTGCTGTCACTGCAGCAGACCTTTCTTCTATAACATCATAGCACCATCCTACACAAATATGCATAAATACATTCACACTTATCTCAAAACAGCACCCTTTCTCTGACAGAAGATACTCAACAATTTCAGTAGCATCCCGAGCAGCTTTGTAGTTTATCCGAATTCGACCATTCAGTTGAACTGTGATGCTTCAAAAACCTGTGTTAGACACATGTCTAAATATGCACTGAACTGGCCATTGTTACTTAAATCCCAGCCAACCCCCCCCCCCCCCCCACACACACACACACACACACACACACACACACACACACACACACACACACACACACACACACACACACACACACACACACACACACACACACACACACACACACACACACACACACACACACACACACACACACACATATACACAGTAGGGCAGCCAGCCTCTTGACACCGTTCCATTTAGCCCACACTCCTGTTAGAGGATTCAGCTTATAACCCACATAGCCATAGCGTGAAACAATTATTTTCAAGAAGAAACAGGGGGATCGGGGGGGAAAAGAGAGAAAGCATAACCTTGAGACAGGGTAACATTGTTTTTAACATCAACCAAAACCGCTGCGCTGAGAGTGATGTGGCAAAAAAAACAAGGAAATCTTCAGAGTTTGTAAATGAGTCTCTCAACTGAAGTTGCATTACAGCACACACTCATTACTATTCAAGGCCTTTCCCCTCGCTCTCTGCAGGCCGGGCTTGAAAAGAAAACTGGAAAAAAAAAAGTAAACAGTCCCAATGTGTCAGAAATCGAAGTGCTCTCCCAATAGAACACAATTACCTGAAGAGACCGGGGACATTAACACACTGCACGTCTATATTTTCTATCTAACATATAATTTGCTTATAGGTTATACAACGCAACAAGACAGGGGCTATTGATTGAAAATTAGCAGCAAAGAGCGGCGTCCCTCTGCTTGTTGCTTATTAAACTGATAGAACAAATGATTGACTGGAAAACACAAAAGAGATTACATGATGGCGCTCCGTGTAGGTTTTGTTACTGGCCACTATTTTTCTCCTGCATTCGGAAGACGTGCCAATTAGGTGAAGTGTATTCTCTAAACTCCCCCATGGATTTAATATGAGATGGTCTGTCTATGCATTGGACTATAAAATAGTCAGTGTCTGTGGCTTTCCACACTGGGTAGAATAACTGAAGATTTCCGGCATCTGCCAAGAAACGGACAGTGTACAAGTTATTTGTATGGACTTGTTTATTCGTAGCTGTTGTTTTATATTTGTATTTATTTCAGATGATTAAAATAATGGGTGTCTAAAAATATCAATATCATACCCTCAGAATCAAAGGATCAACATCCTACAGTATGTCACTTTAGAAGTCTATAATCTGACATATTGTCCA
The DNA here is from genome assembly GCF_902827165.1 of Trematomus bernacchii. Lineage (NCBI taxonomy): Eukaryota > Metazoa > Chordata > Actinopteri > Perciformes > Nototheniidae > Trematomus > Trematomus bernacchii. The sequence goes on along the minus strand of NW_022988097.1, from coordinate 5,749,046 downwards.
TACTGCAGTGCCGTATGTGCTGCTACAATAGGAGAAAGTGGCTGTAATGATCCATTTCTCATGACTGAAAATGTTATGTTTTGCTCATACAGAATAAGGCTAATGTTATAAACACCAATATTGGCGTTTCTGGCTTTACATCTTATCCAGTTGAATATTACCAGCCCAGGCAAGTTCTGGAGTATGTCAAAAGGTTTCCTGGGAAATATAGGAAATCACTAACTGGTGCAGAGATACTAGATTAAGGCTCTATGAGATAATATGGATGGAACAGAGAATGCAAATACAATAGCCTGTTGAATGCTGAACATCATAGTTTGTTAAGGTACCTGAGAAACTAATTGTGTCCTTTTTAATGAAGTCGTTTCTAGCGATTTTGTCTTCCATATCCACACTCTGTTTACCGCCCCATCCCTTGGTAAGAAACATACATGTGGTTCACAGTATGGGAAATATAAGCCAAGTTCATCCTCAATGCATGAGCTGGATTAGCTATTTTTGCTGCTATGGAAAGCTTCTGTAATCCTCAACTGGAGTCCTGTGTGATTATTAAGTGATGTGAGAAGCAGAAAACACAAAGAAGCAGTGAGTACAGCCACATTCGTAATGGCCCACTTTAGTTAAAACAACAATTGTATTGACTTTTATACATAGTTTGATGTTTTATGTTTTTATTTGTCTGAAAAAAATGTAGGTTTTAAGAACTCCATCATGAGCTTGGGCACTTTTGTGATTAGTCAAGTATAAACAAACCTAGACTAAGGAGCCATTAAGATTCCCAATTTGTTGTTGGTTTATCCAAATAACAGCTATTGAGAAATCTCTTGTTGTTTAGTGTCGTTATTATTAATCAAAAGCCTTTTTATTAAATCTGGGAGTAACAGCGGCTTTCAATCCTGTGTTATGAACTTTAATGGTCGGCTTAATCCTCTGCTTGCGTTTGGATCACAGAAAGTCATTTTAATATGTGAGAGAGAGTCAGTTTGAATGTCTTCTCAGTGTGAGAGGCGTTTGCAAATATTTGGTACCCAGAATTGGCACATTGAGAGAAAGATACACACTGGAAAAAAAACTGTTTGTCAGTGTGATCAAGCTTAAAGAGCATAGAAATGTGTTGTATATCTCAGTAACATTAAATATGTGTTAAGCTTATTATGCTACAATCAAGGTTAAAGTATAGAAAAACACTTTCTCATGTTTTATTTATTAATAGTCCAACAACTTGTCTAAGATGCTTAATCAGGCAGCGGTGATGAGATTGAGATGAGTATGTTTGCTCAATTATGATTGGTGCGTGAAAATAGGTTTCATCCATTTCTTTTCCAATTGACCCCCACCCACTTTAAACCAGTGAGACGAGCTCATACAAAACTTAAAATGCAGTGAAACGCTCAATTAAAAAAACGAAATCTGTTCAAACTGTGTTGATGTCGGCCCACATTACTGCTGGTAAGAAGCTTATTGAGGAAATAGGTTTTCCGGGCCTTTAACAGAATAGAAAAGGAACAAAAGTCCTGGTTAGATATTAGGTGTCTGATTTGGGAAAGATATTATCTGAAGATTAGTTTCAATTCAGATTTTAATAAGGCAGTAGATAGAACTAAAGATCGTAGCGGTGGTACAAAATTACCATGGTAATCATTTCAGAGGCTTTGTGTGGAAGTGACTCGGAGATAAAAGGGCATTGATTCCTAGGCAAAAATCTACTTTTCAGCTCCGTGTGTAAAGATGAATTTGTATGTGTGTGTGTGTGCTTGTGTCTTGGGGGCGAGATTCCTCTGCGGTTGACTGTGGTTGAGTGGAGAGAGCTCATTTGAGAAGACGCGATTTGAGGAGCGATCAGGGAATTCCTCCAACATCATGCTCCTATAAATCATCTCTTTAATCAGCCTGAAACTCCCTCTCAGCGCACAGCTGACAAACACACATACACAGCATTTCAATGCGGTGAAAAAAAGAAGAAATACAGAAGAAGAAGAAGCCCGCTGCAGGCTGACAGAGCATGACGGCGTCACACAGCGCCGGTAAACGAAGAGCCAGGCAAAAGATAAAGGTGGAGTGAGTGAATGAAGGGGAACGTAAGCGAGACGGAATAGAAGAGACATAGTTCACCCACGTTGGCAGAGTCGGTGCTGAGCTGAGCCATGCCAGGTTGATAATTGGATCGGAGAGTCTTCGGGGGAAGGAGGAAGATGAGGAGACTAGATTGCTCCAATCCCTGTCTCCTGAGCCAGGGAGCCATCTTCAGTATGGGATATTACACACCTATTTAGCCCATATAATTCAACATAGAGCCTAAACAAGACCCCAACCTCATCATCATCATCCAAGCACTAACCTAGCGGCTTTTCTATATTTAAATGTGATGTTACAGGTCCTTTGCCTTAAGGTGTTTTAATCTGATATACATAGAAATGAAATATCTGCACACTATAGGCGAATCTATATTAATAACATCACTCTCGCTGATGTTCAGCCTGAATGAGACGGAGGGAGATAGAAAGAGATGGAGTTGTCCGATATTTGTATTACAGTAATACCTCGATGTAATGGATGTCTGCTTTTGGAATAAGGCGCTTCTCAGTTCCAATTGAGATTGTGTTGCGTTGGAGGGATGAGGTGCGCCCCCTCATAAATCCTCCCCGAGATGAGATTGGGGTTCAGAACGAGGGAATGAGCGGACAGTAAGAAAGACGGAATGATGCCCACAAATCCAGCTGAGGATTTAGCTGTGTGTGTGTGTAAGGGTGGTGTATCCCACATATAGGCTGTGTTAATCCTCCAGTCAGGCCTGGTGGTGTCTGCTCGCCACACACACTTACCCACACACACTTGCCCTCACACACACACACATAGGATCAGCTAATGTTTCCCAGCTCTTTGGAGGGCGACGTTATTTGTTCTCTCTCGCTTGTCCCTCTAGCTGTATTACTCACCCTTTTTTTTTTCTGTCGGCACACACATGGTGCAATACAATGACACTCTCTGGCCCTATTTCCTGGATGGAGATGGACACAAAGAGTAGAAGACAGAGAGGATGAGACAAGTGTAGCCAGGGGGAGGAGGAAACAGCTGGAGGAGGAAAAAGGTCACACAGCCAGTGGCTCTGCTATAAACGAAAACAGCTTTGGTTGGATTCTTAGAATGAGTTGAATGAACTAGTATTGGAAAAGTGGTGAGGAGAGGAGACGAGAGAGCAAGAGATGGCAGGGCAGCGTCGAAGAAGGAAAGCTCAGATTTGCTGCAGGAGGCGAAGGCATTCATCCTGAGCCGAGGCCCATGATTTTATTGGTTTCTTCGGGGGCATGCGGGAGAGGTGAAGGGTCAGGTTGCCCATGTGTAAACAGCAGATGCGAAAAGCCGCCTGCACACGCCACCACCCCGGGGCTCCCATCTGCCACTCGCTTTAGCCCTGTAAGCTGCAGTGCTGTAGAGACATTGACAGTGACAGCTACCGCCAGCCTTTAGGATTCAGGTGCGATTAGAACAAGTGTTGCTTCCATTAGCTTTAACACACTAGTCAGCAGCACGGCGAGCAGGCCCGAGCATGCTCCCGCTCATTAGTGGCTGTGGACTCTGCGCTGGCAGGGTCTTAATTGTTTTTCTCTTTAAGTGAGCAACTTCATCAATAATCATTAAAAGGTGCTCAAGCAGGTGGGGCTCTTCTTAACTTACTCAAAAGCAGCACGCACACACACACACACACACACACACACACACACACACACACACACACACACACACACACACACACACACACACACACACACACACACAGTGGAAACAAGCCACGCATGACTCATACAGGGCTCGATTCTACGTTTGCTTATTTTTTTGAAGCGTTTTTCAATTTATTTTTTGGAGACCTCGATTGAAGTCCTGATTAGCTGACTCAATAGCAGTGTTGAATACAACTGAATGTAGCCCATTAATCAGCAGTCATACTAAAAGAGTGATTCAACTAGATGGAGGCTACATCAAATAAAACCATTTTTTTGTATAAAACAGGTAGAAATGTCTTCAAAATGGCGAAATATTGATGTTTTTTACCACAGTATTGACCAAGGCGTTTTGGCTTCGTCAGCTGTATTGCCTGTGTGTTGCAGATAATCTTTCTTACTGTCGGTGACATTTCAGCATACATTTGGGAGCATGCTGTGTTCTGTAAAGGTTGTCATAGCTCCAGCAAAGTCTCCCCCCTTTCCCCTCCCTCCATCTCCCTCCTTTTCCATCTCTTCCTTTCCATTATCTACTGCTCTGTCTCGCTCCGTCAATCATTTTGTTTGCATCTCTTCCGCCTTCATTTCTCAGTTTGATTTGTCCCTGTCTCTGGCTTTTCTGTCTCTCATAACATATCATTATTAAACACTCCCACACTGCTCTTCTCAGGAACATGTAATACACAGACTCATGACATGTGTCCTCTCACAGTAATGACAGTGTTTCCATCATGTGTACGTGCATTTCCTGTTGTCTAGTCCTTCTTTGCCACTTGTGTCCCTTTATTCTAATGTATTTGCAAACGTATACCCTGTCTGCTGCTCCTTCTGACTCCCTCTCCCCCCACCCAGCCATCTGTCTCCCTCCGTTAGGGGTGATGCAGCTTTTGGTCCTTTCCTCGTGTCGCCCCCCCACCCCAGTTCTGTCATCTGTTGCTGATAGTTGTGCGTATTAGTGGAATCGGGGCCCCGAGGCGACCTATTTGTATGGGCCGTGTGCTCTCAGAGCCTTCAGAGCTGACAGAAAAGCTTTACGGCGAAACACATTGTGTGTTCGGTTCCACGCTTACACACAAATCACTCTTGTTCATTTACTTTTCCTGTCCTGGGGAGATGTCGCTGCGCTCGGGGGGGGCGGGGAGTTTGCCTGCTTTCCCTTTGGCAAGGCCTGAGTCCTCTGTTTGTGTGTGTGTGTGTTTGTATGTGTGTGTACTAAAGCCAGCAAGTGAGCATGTTAAGTATAGCTGTGGGGAATGAATGCTTTTGGTCCCTGTAGGCATGCGTGAGTTGCAAACAGAGAGGAGAGCAGAGCTGATCCAGTGAGTAAATGGAGTTAGGACATCAATGGTAAACATAAGAATTAGAGAGCTGTAACCAAAGAGCCATATGTTAGCGACGAGAAAATAAACACGAGAAAACAAGATATTATTAGTACCCTAATAGAACACTGTGTTAATTTGAACTATAAGAACATTCAACAATTTTAATATCAAGGCAGCATCGGCGTAATAACCTGGGATTTGAGGATAATTCAGTGACATGTTTAATTATTACATTCGTGGTGACTTTTTCATAATTAGAAATAAGGTCATTTTTCACAATCTCATGTCATCGTGTCATCTTTTCATGAGGAATGTATTGTACCCAGATCTCGCTGGTATTTTGTAATTGAGGGAAAGACAAAAGAAGCTGGCCTTTTCAACATCCCGCCCCCTACTGTCCCCCCCCCCCCCCAATCAGGCTGCCCCCGCCTCCTTGGCATTTCTGTCATGGTGGTTGAGTGACAGTGGATAGATGCGGATCTGGAGTAGCAATTAAACCGAGGTCTGCTGCTGTTAAACATGGGGCGTCTAAGGGTGACAATGCTTATTGACAAAAATCTACGAAAATGTCAACTGCCCCTTTCCATTCCCAATTTGCTGTAATTTTCCAATTTTGGCCAGCTATTTAGATAATTTGGGGCTGCAAAGTTGAAGGAAAAGACTGAAAAAGACTGGCATTTTGGCAGACAGATTAAGAAAGAAGTTTGGAGATTGTTTTTTTTTCCTGTATTCCATTGCTCCTTCCTTGTGGCAATATCCTTTCCACTTTTCCCCCTTCTTTTAGAAATAGAGAAAAAGCCACAAAAAGCCTGGGGACAAACAACACGTGATTAATTTGTCTATCTTCGTGATCACAGATTTGCATGACCAAAGCTAAGGAGAGGTATATTTGGAGATTAACAACCAACATAACTTGGCTACATCCCTAGCGACTAATGAAAAAAAGGGGGCTGTTGCAATAAAACACCAACTACTGATCAAAGTGGAGTGCTGAGGCAACACTTCTGCTGCACCAAAAGTTGCCCTGTGAGGATTGTAAAGAGTTCACAGGCAATTGTGTTTGCTTAATATCCCCTGAAACACACATGAACATTTAGGACACAGGCGTGTTGGCGTGTACGCTTGCAGGCACTCAAACAAGCACACACAGCACATTTACACACAGGTATAGTACACACAGCCACATGTATATTTGCGCAGAAAAATAGCAAATTGATGCTTAGATATTCAGTGGAAAATTATCATTTAATTTGCTATGAAATCAGCTTTTAACACCGTTCAACGTGAACGGTACATCAATGGCAGCAGGGTTAAGCCTGTGTTTTTATGCTGCTAACTCTCTGAGCCATCGTGATTAAATGAGTAGAGTAACGCACTGAGGAGAAGAGGAAGTGGAGAAAAGAAAATGGAGAAAAAGAGCACTTATTGGTGTGATCCTTTGGAGATGGTCTTAATTAGCATAATGAGGAAGAGATTAAAAGGGAACTATACATTCTGCCTGTTGCCATGGAAATGAAAAATATGTTGAAGTGATGGCAGTAAAAGTTGGGCTACATGTTGTCACTCTGCACCCCTTGCATATTTGTTTAAAAGAGTGAGGAGATTAACAAATTACACTTTGAAAAATTACTGAATTTAATAATCAGCCTTGATCATGGCAACTCACATAATTACAGGTAATATCAGTTCCCTCAAAAATAGAGAAATGAACAGGAACCTTTGAGCTTTAATTCATTTGACCCCCAAAACAAGGGCAACAAATTCAAAGACAAATTCTAAATTTAGCTTAGCCATGGTTCCCATAATTAAAGTTATATTACCAAACAATGAATAACCATGCTGTGCAGCTATCAACATCTCTCTTATCATTTTAATAGTACAAGTTAATTAATTACAATATACATTTTGAGAAACTGGAGTGTCATCCCCTTGTCTTTGTTTTTATTACATTTCTTTCTCTAAACATCGTATCAGGTATATGACTTCATTCAGTAATTAACAGCCAAGGTTGCTCTCCATTTATGCCAATTTATCTTCAATTAAATACTTATTTTCCATTTTCATACTGTACGTTTTGTGACTTGTTTACGAGAATGACATGTACTGTTTATCGTATTTCACACAAAAAGACAAACAGTCACAATTAATTTTAAAGTAAAAGAGAACAATACAAAATAATTGCCGCATGCTAACATCCTCACAGCAACAATATGCTACGATTAGGGATGTCCCGATCACCTTTTTTTGCTCCCGATCCGATTCCGATCATTTGATTTTGACAATCTGCCGATACCGATTTTTCCCAATCCGATCTTTATGCAATGCATTAAGAGAAAAAAAAGGTAACAGATAACGGCTGGTCATCCAACGCGATGAATTCAGCTATCTTGGCTGTTATTTTTTTGGCCTTTTCACTGTTCTGGGGCAGTTTCTCTTTCCTTTTAAAAGTCTCTGAAAGTGTTGGTTGTTTCAGTGCCGTTACCTGAGTGGCCGCTGTGTACTTGTCGTGTTGTTGTTGGTGTTTGTATTAGATTGGTCGTGTTGAACGTAGCTCTGTTCTTTCCACCACGCGGAACCTCCGCCTTGCAAACATTGCATCTGGCTGTTACACTGCCTTCGCTTTCAATTTTATAATACTTCCAAACTCCTGACATTTTCTCTGTCCCGACTCCAGAGGCACCAGCTGAACGTAGCCTCTCGTTAGCTTACTGCTACTGTTAGACACTGCGCCCTGCCCACTCTGTTGCCAGATTTGAGAAAAATAAGTAACCAGGTCTATGAAAACAAGCCCAAAAGAAGCAACACATACATGATGTTGTGTAATTTTAAACCAAAACTAAGGCCTCAGGATGACTTTAAGACGTGAACATGGTCATTTTTGTTTTGTAACATTAAATAAAATTATAAAAATATTTTATATATAAAAAAAAAAAAAAAAATATTAAAAAAATCCCGATCCCCGATTTTTTTCTCCCGATTCCGATCTTTTGAAAATCACGTGATCGGCTCCGATCCCCGATCACGTGATCGGATCGGGACATCTCTAGCTACGATACTACTGGTTAGCAGGCTAAAGGTCCCATGACATGCTTTTCCGGTTATTACCCGTCCCCTTGTGTGTTATGAAGGTTTTTCTGCATGTAAACGGTCTGCAAAGTCACAAACCCTCAAAGTACACCCTGTAGCGAGTAAAACTCCAACAAGCCGTTTAGGACAGAGAGTGAATACACATACATTACTATACAGAGATGCTGTATGAGAAACCAATGTGAGTTTGGAACATTGAACAATGTAAATCTATTCTAGTAGACCTCAACAATGGAATTATGATCAGTAGAAATGGCCATGACATGGAACCTTTTAATGTTCACAACGTTCACATGTGTATTTGTCTGCTCATTTGCAAATAACAAAATAATCTAAAACAAAGGGGATAAATGAGTGTGATGATGCCATTTGTTTTACTGTACCGATAATTGTCTTGGGACCCCTTAGACTCATTCTGTGTCCCCTTCTGTGGTCTTAAACCTCAGGTTGAAAACCACTGCTTTACACCACCTAAAGACAAGGAAAAAGTCAAAATGTTAGTTCCAACAACTCATGTACAAGGCGTGCTAATCACAAGCAGCTACAAATCTCTCGACGCACACCAGTCACAGAGACAACTAGACAACATCTCCAAACCTGTTTATTACAGAATCCAATTGATATCACTGTCTCTGTGTTTTAAAAGAACGTATTATCTTTCCTTTTTCGCTGCCCCCAATGATCTATTACAAGACCAGGCCCAGTAAAGTCTGCCAATTGCCACATGTGAAGGGAGTAACTTTACATCTCTTCCAAAGGGAAAACAAATTAAAGGTAACTAGAGAAAAGACAGCCATTCATATCAAACAGAAGTCACTGAATACAAAGAAAAATGGGGGTTGAATGGAAATTAGCTGTTTGTCACAAAGAACTGTTGCATGACAAAAAAGCCTGTCCTTGGAAGAAAGAGACAAAGTCATATGGCAGGTTCTTTTTCCAAGTGCCGGTGTGTTGCCAGAACTATTGAAGAGTGGGGATGAATGAGAAGCACAATGAGTGAAAGTTATCTCATCTTCTTTCTCTCGCAGTTTGTAAACTCGATAAACCGGAGGCTCAGCACAGACGCCGGTATAAATTCTGTTTTTTCTCTTCTCTGTGCCCTTGTTGCTTTATCTCGTTCTTCTTCACTGCTACCCTTTATCATCTCCATTACCAGAAACGTGAGGTAAGGAGAGTGGGGAGGTTTATGAAAAGCAGCAATATACAGATCAGGGAAGTAAGGGTTTATTAAACTAGAGGAAATGCACTCATTAATTGACTAATAATACTCTTGGCTTGATTTGAGCTTGGATGTGTGTGGCTGCATATGCACGCCAACCCCAGGGTGTCCTTACACAAGTTTAACAGTGAGGTGCAACTTGTTTGCAGGCCCCGACATGAACCTTCGTCAACTCCTAATGTTTTGAACTTGCAGGCACACAAGCGCACAGACACACACTCTCTGCTGCGGCCACTCATTTGCATGACAAAGGCTTAGTTAATTATTTAGGGGGCCTTATTTGATCAATACAGGAGAGCTGTATCCGACTGCAGGGACAATCTGAGCCACTGTATTCTATATGCCTTCATTATTCATGAGGAACCACAGAGAGGGACCAGGCGGGTGGGAGGAAGGGAGAAAAGAGAAGGAGCAAGAGATAGGGAGCAACAACAAAGGCAGCTGGGTCTTATTTCATGTGTATTAAAAGTTTTCCTTTTTTGGTGCTGATGAATATTTTACGGGGTTTGAAACTTAGATGAGACCTTTCTGTCTGTAGAGGTGAGAGCTGAGGGGAAGGGTTAGGTGGCGACACCGCTGCTGTGGCAACAGTGGTTTGTCTCGGGGTGAGGGGTCACAGGCCCGAACACACAGGATGTGTTTGTGTGAAGTCGTCTTTGACACACATCATTAAAGGTCCCATGACATGCTTTTCCGGTTATTACCCGTGTTCCCCTTGTGTGTTATGTAGCTTTTTCTGCATGTAAGCGTTCTGCAAAGTCACAAACCCTCAAAGTACACCCTGTAGCGAGTAAAACTCTAACACAGAAAAGACCTGTCTATGCTGCCCCAGAACGCCTCGTTGGAGATCTTTCTTTTTCTTCCTGGGTACAGTGACGTGACCATAACCAAATGGACCCATTGGTCCAAATGGACCAATCCGTGGAGCTCCTCACACACACACACTCTCTCAGCGGCGAAACTGTGATGCTTGGGGGGGGTTGCTAGTGGAGCCTCGCAGCGGCGAAACTGTGGCGCGCTTACACTGTAGGTGCGCCGCGTTTGGGAGTGCGGGTGCTGCAGCCCCCTCAGCAACCCCCCCTTCCCGCGTCCATTCGCGATGTCTCGCTGTCTCGCAGACCCCACGCAGCAACCAGGAAATGACACCAGCGGTAACCCAGCTCACACTGTCCGCTCCTCACAGCAGCGAGCCGCGCAACGTCCCGCCAACACGGCACCCAGACCCCACGCAGCATTCTCATCTGTTTGTCCTTACTGGTGTCATTTTCTGGTTGCTAATGCCATTCGTAACACATAATCACTGATGTTCCGCTGTAACGGTGGTGGACTCATCAGAACAGAGTGGGCGAGCTGACCAATCAGAGCACACTGGGCTCACAGGGAGGGGGGGGGCAGGAGCTCCAACAAGCCGTTTAGGACAGAGAGTGAATACACATACTATACAGAGATGCTGTATGAGAAACCAATGTGAGTTTGGAAAATTGCACAATATAAATCTATTCTAGTAGACCTCAACAATGGAATTATGATCAGTAGAAATGGCCATGTCATGGGACCTTTAATTATTGTTTCTCATACTCACTTTCCCGCACATATTGTGACACGTGCAATGTTACAAACACGTGTCTTAGAGTTTTCATTAGCATGCATGGACAAAGCTGGGTGCATGCATCCATGCTCAGTGTGCGGTGCTTGTTTGCATGCATGTGTAATGGATTAGTCACAGGTACATGTCTCCTCTCCAGCACAGCCAGGGGGCGCTTATCTAAAAATAGTCCTAATCCCACAGGAGTGTGTGTTCTGCCTTCTATCCTCTCCCCCCCTCTGGCATCACCAGGAGGGGTTGGAGGTGGAGGGCTGCTGGGCAAAGGCTTCAGACGCCATAAGAAAATTATTTCACCTGCATGTACACACACACACAAGCACGCAGGGGGATACATACCTTGTTTTTTCTATATTAATACACACAGGATATGCAGAAAAATTGATATACAAACTGTGCAGAATACTGAGGTAAACATCATCCCACTACAAAAACACATAATTGTTCCCTCGTTGAAAATCCATCCACTTTTATTGACTTATTCTCCACTGCAACACGCAGCTCATTTGGATCTTGCTTCATCAGGGAATTTTTTTATGCAGCCCTGATGCGGATCAGCCTTTTGAAGAGTAGGCGAGTTATGTCTCTATGTAGAGTAGAAAAAAGTAGAAAGAGAACAGTGAAGCCAGAGGCCCACAAGCATCTTCCGCGGGAAACCACTGTAGATTAAAGTAAAGCAGAAAAGTTTTAGTTTCCTTTTTTTCTTTTTTTTGTATCCATATCCTTTTTTTTTCACCCTATTTTGTTGAACTTCGGTTCACTGAAACAGCTGTTTTTCAGATTTCGAAAAAATGCATTATACACTGATGAAAAACGTTTTTTAATCAGAGGTCGATGCCAGGTAAGGGTGCTTGTTAGGGTCATTTTCAGACTGGAGTACCAGATGGTGGTGGTTAGATGAGATGCATTGTGGGACTGGGAAGGATGTTCAGTGAGGACCTATGTGCGATATTTAAAAGATCGGTATTTTTTGGAGATAACGCCTTTTTCTCACCCCTTGACTTCTACATCTGCAGGAAATGTTACCCATCTGCCAGAACGGTGTGTGTGTGTGTGTGTGTGTGTGTGTGTGTGTGTGTGTGTGTGTGTGTGTGTGTGTGTGTGTGTGTGTGTGTGTGTGTGTGTGTGTGTGTGTGTGTGTGTGTGTGTGTGTGTGTGTGTGTGTGTGTGTGGTGTGTGTGTGTGTGTGCGGGTGTGTGCGGGTGTGCGTGTGTGCTTACGTGCACATTTGACCAAACATTCATAATTGGGCCCGGTAGCTCTTTAGACTTTGACTCTGTGCTGTCGTCATGCCAACCGACCACTTTACTTTTGTACCGTTCCCATTTTGTGTCGAGATGGCAACTGCATGCAGATGCCTGACACGAAACGTCAGAATGTACCAATCATTAGTCCACAGGATGCATCCTTACAGCTTGTGTCCTTTTTTTGGCGCGCTGATTCTTTTGTGTCCTTTGGTTAACTCTGCTGCTTTGTCACGGTGGCTTGAAACCCACCTCGCGTAGGTTACCCAGTCCTGGTAATTGTGTCAGTAGCACATGTTGTTTCTGGCGCTTGTGTCTGTGCGGCACCTCTTTCCTTTTGAGTGTGTGCAAGGTGCAAGTATGTTAGTGTGCTAGTCTCATTAAAGGATTATTCCCCTTCCTGGAAACGACTACCAAACGTCTGATTGGACTGAGACGGGCTGATCCCTCCTATCACAACACCTGCTGTGGTGTCACCAGGAATAACCACAGATCAAGGCCTGGGGGAAAAAAAGGAAAAGGTGAAGAAGATGATAATAATAATAATAATAAATAATAATATATTTGGTGCTCAAAGTCGCTTTACAGAGATAGTGAAAAGAAAAGTACAACAAATAAATATAGTTGAAGTCAAATCAAAATCAAGCAATATAACAACAATCACACATTAAAAGCCAGATTGAAGAGGTGAGTTTTTGTGAGTTAGGAAGGAGAAACTAGGAGTAGCGGTTAGCTTATGAATTATACAAAAATACTATTAGACAAAGAGAATGACAGAGGAAAGGCTGGGATAAGGAGAACTTCCTCAGTCACACTCGATGTGTCAAAGACATATTCTCTGTCTCTTGAAACCGACCGTTTCTGAGTCAGACCCTCTCTGTTCTTAAATAAGTTCCTCCTCGTCTCCGTCTGCCTCTCTCCGTCTACTACACTTGTGCCAATTAAACAAACCACCAAATAATGATGTAATTTGATCAAAGCATTATATGTAATGCATGTTGGTCTGTGTAGCATGTGACCACCTAATTGGATAAAACAGCTTTTGTATTAGTCCTTCAAACTAAATCTGAAGATTAAGACATGGCATGCTGTTTCACCATATATAACAATAGCACATATTTAATTACAGGGACCCAAAAAGGCCTTTGAAAATTAAGTATATTATTCTCTTTAAAGCGAAGACTCTTGAAATTATGACATGATGCAATGGACAATTACTTGGAGCCATTGCACTAAAATCCATCCAATGAACAGATTTTCTGTGGGCAGCCGAACCACCGCCCAATCAGAATCGTGATCAGGTTACTTTGGCTGAAGTGTTGCGTTTGGAGTGCGACTCAATCAGCCCCATTAACGGATTAACAGGCTGCATGTAAATGTTGCCCCAGTGGCTTGGTCTCTCTCTTGCGCTCATAATTGTTAACTATGAAGTTCACATCAAAACTAATAGCCGGTCTGATGCCATATCTCCTGCGCTTCTGTTGCCATTGGCAACCCATAGAGTCTGTGTAGAGAGTCTGTCTGTCGCCACGTTTCAATGTGAGAGAAGATAGACACAGCAAAAGAGCAAGAATACAAGAAAAAGGAATCAAAAAGAAATATAGTGTCTTCTGATTTCTTGGGGAGAAGAAAGGGACACAGGTTTGGTCTTGACAGATGTAAATGTCAGCTGGATAGTTGGCTCTGAATGGTGGTTGAATGGAGGATACCTATGTGTGTGTTTCCTTTTTTTCTTAAAATCTGTGAGGCTGCGGGGGCTGAGACACAGCAGAGATGAGCATCCTTGAGGAAAGCCTCGTCCTTCATTGGCCAGTTTTTTTTACACCATATGCCTCCGCTATGCGTTTAACCTGAACTCGTTTGCTCATTCCAGTGAACGCACATTTTCAGAAGGTGAAGTAAAGGAGAGGAGGCTCTTGCAGCTCATCACCGAGCTCCAGCTACTGTCTGCTGCCTTGTCTGCTCAAAGAGCTCCGGCGCCCCGCTGGGAAAGATGAGAGGCTTGATTACAGTCAAATTAGCAAATGAGCAGGTTAATTACAGAACCAAATTCCTGAAGAAGAACTGTCATTTCTCTGAGAGATGCAACCACTCCTGCTCAAAGAGCCTAAAGGAAAAGGGAGGGGGGGGGGGAAGCAGAGGACGAATGAGTTTATCTCCCTTTTCTTTTTTAAGAAAACTCCCCGGTTTCTGCCCGTTTTAGCTCAGAAGCTCACTGTTTGAGGTTAAGGGGAAATGGTTGCATCAATGAGTTATTATTTTGTTTCAGAGGACACTTTTTCCCCTTTGCATTTTCTCTTCCTCTTTCTCCTTCTTCCTTCCCCTCACTCAGGAGAGCGCATCAAACCCCTCTCCAGCGTTCTACCCACTCTCCTGCTCACTGGCTTTCATCCTTCACTTCACAGGAGCCTTTGGGAGGCTTCAGATTTCTTATTTGCTACAACCACGTAGAAAAGGAATTTCTGAGACATGGCCTAAAGTTTGCAAGGACGTTACGTTTCACACAGATTGTGAAAAATGTGAAGTGGAGAAAAAGGTAGATTTTTCTTTTTTTAGGCTGACCTTGGTTGGCTCAGGCCACCGTTTCTTAGATTGTTCATGTCACAAGCCAGCGATAAATGCACCTCACTGAACGCTCTGCTTTGCCCAATGGATTATGGGTAGTTTTATGGCTGCAGAGATAGAGTGTGTGTGTGAGAGAGAGAGAGAGAGAGAGAGAGAGAGAGAGAGAGAGAGAGAGAGAGAGAGATGGATGGATTTTGTGGGCAGATGTGTATGAAGTCTGGAGCAAATGGAGTGAGAAGCTGAGCAGCTGGCAGAGGACAAGGAGTAGGCTAGTGAAAAAGATGGGAGATTCACACACACACACACACACACACACACACACACACACACACACACACACACACACACACACACACACACACACACACACACACACAAGCACACACAAGCACACAAGCAGCAATGATTCAGGCTAGTGATACACACACATGCAGTGACATGACTCACAACTGTTTCCCTTCACCAGACGCCGTCATTTGTGTGTCATCTCCGAGACAACCTACTGCAACACCACTAACTTAATTTCTCCTCCCGGGTGTCATCGTCTGTCATCAATTCAGAAAATTAGAGTTTCGCTCCGGAGAGTGTTTCCAGGGAATTTGTATCAGATGCAGTCATATCTCTTAATGGAGTTGAAGTTGTGGAAGTTGGCAGTTGGCTTCTTTATAGATTTTACGGGTGCTGTTGCCGGAGGGATACTCATAGATGTGTCGGAGGTCTACGCTCAGAGAAAGGACTGTTTGGTCACCGAGGGCAGTGGGAAGGCATCTATATTTCATCTGCCATTCATATTTGACCGGGGGGGGGGCGGGGGGGGGGGGGGGAGAAGATGGCGGTAGACACTGATTCTTTCAGTGCACAACTTTCTTTACAGAGGTATATATCAGCGCAGGTTATCACTTTTAAATTACATCATCAGCCCCCCTTCGGCCTTTGCTCTTTTTTTCCCCATTCCCCCTACATCTCTCCTCCTCTCCGTTTTTCCTCCTCCCACTTAGACAACACTATTGGATTTTTAGTCCATTCCAAATGAATTGAGCCGCGGCGCTCATGTCGAAACGAGCCCAGTCGATTGCCTAAATGTAACTGTGCATAGTTATCGGGACTGCAGCGCAAGCCATTTGCGGGAAGCCTAAACATTATAAACAAATAAAGCAGCCGTATTGCCTCAAGGCCCTTGGTTAGGAATGCACTGCAGTGTCTGGTGAATGGGCAGCCAGCGTGAAATCCAATATAGGCCTGTGTGTGTGGAGGAGGAGGGAGCGCACTCCACTCCAATCTCCATCAATACAGCACTATACAAGACTGGTGCGGCTGCTGCCACCTGAAATACAACCACTATTATTTTGACCACTCCACGCCACATCTGATACAACAACTACCACCACTACTAGTACTACTACTGCTGTGTCTCAGAGAAATTGGGCTGTTCTGCAAGAGTTCTGTGGTCACAGGAGTCCCCTGCGGAGCTCTCATCAATCTCACCAGTTAGTCAGAGCAAGGAGCTCAGGTGGTTCTTAAGAAATGTCTTCAGATCTCAGTTGGATCTTAAAAATGCTCTCTGACAGTGATTTCAAACAGTTCACCCACTCCTACAGGGTTGTATTTTAAAGCACAGCTTTGGCCTTGCTTTAGTGGCAGCCTACGAAATATCTTTCATAAATAGGGTTTTATAAAGTGCCGGTGTAGGCGTATAGGACAAAAAGGCAATTCTTCCCAGTGTTTATTTTGCATAGCGTGATGGCTGTTGCAATCACAATGGCCAACACACAATGAGTTATCGCTGGTGTATTTTAACTGGCAGCTAAAGCATTTATGAAGAGCTCAAAATTATGATGTTGGACACTGCAGTCTGAGAACAAACATAAATGAGAGAGATGGGCAGGCAGTTTTCCCGCCTATCTCCCCCACAAACTGTGTACCAGACTATGCTATCTCTTATCACTGTGTCCTAATGGTTAAGTGTGTTACAGGAGCTGTGAGGGATAAATCACCAGGGGTCTGAGTGCTGTGAGACATGCACACCCTGAGGACTCCTTTCTCCTCTCTGATTTGCGGGAAAAACCACCAGTTTCCATAGAAACCACTTTATCGCCCGCAGTTATTGTGACTTTGACCCAGAGCAAGGGCCAGGACTCATTGGTGGTGACCTCACACGATTTGTCGCAGGGGGGCCTGAGCGGCGTGCTTCAGTTTCTGTGGGATATATCCTCCATGAGACCACACACTGAGGCACGGACACACACACATCTCCAGCCTCGTTGTGTGATTTCCTCGAGCACTCTGGTGTTACTTTGTCTTTGTGGCACAGAGTTAAAGGGTAATAGGTGCCTTTCCTGATGTTTGACCTCTGGTTAGCCTGTAGCATCTGTTTCTCTTGGTGCGGTTGGCAAATATTAAACGGTCCCTTATTGTAAAAGGTAAGATTTCCATTTATTTGTGTTATAAAGTAGGTCTAAATCAGGGGTCACCAACCTTTTTTAGGGTGAGGCTATACTTTTAAAAAATAAAACAAGTCGGGGGCTACTTTTACTCCTCTTTTTCTTTCTTTTTTGCAGTGTATATATTTAGCACATTTTAACATTATGATATGCTGACCTTTAACCTTTGTGTGCTGTTTGGGTCTGTGGGACCCGTTTTCAGTGTTTACTAAAAGAACATGCATGCAATTTAATTATTTTAACCTGCTTTATTTGGGGGTGGACGGGCCTCACCTCCTCTAGGGGGGGTCCTCACCTCCTCTAGGGGGGTCCGGGGTCATGTTAAGTGAAATGCATCAATCTGGAGCACTTTGAGCACAACATGAATTGATGGAAACAGCTCTCAACACTCAGATGAAAGGGAGCTGTAGACTTTTCAATAATCCAAACATCTTTAGAATATGATCACAACCAATAACAAATCATTTAAACTGGTTTATTCTTATCTTATGTTACCTAGTTAGCATTCTTTCTTTCTATTTATGCTTATTTTACTAATCACTCCCCTTTCAAACTGTTTTTTGTTTTTTTTACTGTCCTATACACATTGGAATGATTTCTTACTTTATCTATATTAAATAGATAAAGGTGTGCTCTCCCTAGCTCTCTCTCTCTCTCCCTCCCTCCCTCCCTCCCCCCAGCTCTCTCCCTCCCTAGCTCTCTCGCTCTCTCTCTCTCTCTCTCTGTCTCGCTCGCTCACAGAGGCTGTGAGCTCCTCCATGGCGATCGACGGCTTGCGTTAAAAAATAATAATAAACATATTTGTAAAGTGGGGGGACACAAACGGGATTTCGAAAAGAGTGGGGGACATTTCCCCCCGGTCCCAGGTGGAAATTACGCCATGCGTGTGTGTGCGTCAAGTGCAATAAATATATATGCAAGTTGCAACACACAGAGTAAAACTCTGCCCCCCATGTGTTGTATAGGCTGGCATGATAGGCTGTTCAATGGGGCTGATGTGTTGTGTAGATTCTGCCAGAAGGAAAATCAGCGGGGAGGTGCCACATTGCTTTTCTTCCAGACTGCAACGCTGGTCCCGCAAATCAAGCAAGAACGTGATTGGTCGATATTCATTGTGGGGGTGGGGGGAGGAGGGGTGTTAGATAGATATAGAGTTGTAGTAAGTAGATAGAGTTCGCTATGATTTAGGTTTCGTTTATGCATAGGGTAGATTCTTTTAATTACATTTCCTTTTTTGTTTTGTGTATTTTATACATTTTGGATTTGCTTGGCGAGCTATTTTTAGAATATGTCCCGCGGGCGACTCACGTTGCCCCTGCGGGCGACCAAGTGCCTGCGGGCACCATGTTTGCTACCCCTGGTCTAAATGCTACATAACATTGTAAAAATATCAAAGCGCTTAAAGAGAAATGCACCCTGTGCCTTTAAACGGGCTGTCAGTACTTCTGAAAATTGTAATGTCACAACTATACAAAATATATATAGATATGTAGAACTGCATCTACAGTACATTACAATCATTCCCCGGCTGCAATTATGGTGTACAGACGCTGAGATGGACCAATCAGAGACATGCGCTTAAACGGAGTGTTTCAGACATGGGATTTATACAGGTATATTTGGAGGGACTGTATGAAAAAATTAAAGCATGTAAACATGTTCTTCTAGGAACTCAAAATAAAAGTATCAAGCTGAAAATGAAGATGATATGTCTAGTTTAACACAGTTACAGTCCTAATCTCTTAGATAACCTCTGAAATAACTCATCACTGCATGTAGAACCCATTTCACCACCCAGGTCATATATTCTTATTTTCAATTTGACAATTTCTATCAGAAAACAAATCTGCCCATTGGATGCAAGATCAGCGGCCAGAAGACGTATTGCAACAGAGATCATGTAATATGTCTAAATATATATTACCCCATTGGGTAGATTTGTAGTTCCCTCATTTGTAATGAATTTAGATTTTTTTTATTGTTTGAAGGACTGACTAATGAAAGACAATTATCTTTGGATGAATAGTTTTTTAAGTCTTTCTAATTGCTTTTCATAAAATGCATGTTATTTTCTGTACTCTAAGGTACAGCCCAGAAACTTGTATAAAGCTCCTCGCTGTGTTTTATTCTAACCCTGTGTGGTGAGCATTTAATTTAACTCCAACTGCTAAATTAATCAATTCTCTCTATTGGGTACCCATTATGAATATGGCTGGTTTTTTAAAGTATTTTTTATGAGACGTCTTTGGCTTTTTGTCCAGCTTTACTGCAAAGTGGCCCCCAAAAAAACCTAGCTGCCATTCTCTCGTCTCCCCCTCTTACCCCTCATTTCTTTCCTTCTGTGTGCATCCTCCCTAATGAAGGTAAATCTAGCATGCTAAATGAGACCAGTCAGCTATGTCATTGGTGGTCATATTGGCCCCCGAAGGGCGGAAACACCACTCCGAGACGATGCGTAAATGGCATTAGAATAATTCACAGTACAGCAGGCACAGACAAATGCAGACCATTCGGCTATCTTTTGTACCTCTGAAATATGGAAAACAAGTAAAGACAGTGGCCCCCACATGTGGGCTGCAGAGAACAGATAGAGTAACAGAGTCAAAATGCGTGTGTGAAAGTGCAACTGTAGCCGCAGTGGAGATTGGGTACGGTACCACGGATCAAGAGTGGAGAGACGTGCTCTACAGGATACCAGCCTGTCAACTGCAGCGCTCTCAGCCTCAAAGTTCTCAGCTTCAGGATTTCGTATAGAATCTAATGGCTTTGGAGTGTGAGTGCACACAGTAACACAAGTGGAAAAGCGCCGTAATACAGGGCCCTACATGACAATCCAAAAAGCACACGCACTTATCGAAACGCACACACACATGTGAGCACAGCACAGTGTGTCAAATCTCCTACTGAAGTCCAATATATCCCTCACAAACCCATTAAAGGTGCTTCATACAACAGCCTCTTACAGAGTACAGAGAGGGGAGTGAGAGCAGCACAGACTCAGAGAGAATCACAGAGAGTATGTGAGCCATGTATTTGTCGGGTGTTTAGAGTTAAAGCACATTCTGGCAGGTACATTCGTATTTATTACGATATTTTAGATATTAAAACATATACACGTTTTTGCTTATTAAGCTGCAATGTACAATTTGAGCAGAGATGAAATATGATGAAGAGGTCCTTTGTGCCACTTGTAGAGGATTATAAGTATTAACATGTTTTATCACCGCTAGGCTCATCTTATCTAACTGAAACTGAACTGGTGCCAATACTACCTGGCAGAGGAGCAGCCACCTCCGCACATTTTTAAGTGATATGACAAGAGAGAGGTGAAAATGTTTTAATAGGACGGGAAGCTCAGACCTACCGGACACACATGTATCGATGTAATTGTGACTGTTGTGAATGGAAATATAACACCGGTACACTGAAAAAACTAAAACGTTGACTTGAATTAAGTGTATTATGTCAACACATTTCACACAACTGTATTAGGTTAGTTGAAAGCTACAATATTAAGTTTAAATAGGTTCAACTTAATATTAATGCTTTCAACTAGCCTAATACTGTTGTGTGAAATGTGTTGACATACAGTAATGCACTTAATTAAAGTCAATGTTTCAGTTTTATTCGGTGTGACTGTGGGTCCTTAAAAAGGTTCTATAATGAAACGTCTGAAATGTAAACCTAAGGGGGCTAAGTTTATTTAAAAAAAGATTGTGTTGGTCTTAGTATTAACCTGGGGCTATGGGGCTTTTTTTCACTTTTTTAACTGTGTCTCAGGGCTTCTTAACATTTAACAACCTATTAATGTGTCATACCCACTTAACGGGAAGAAACCCAGCTACCTGACGATATGAACCATTTTTACCGTCTGAATTAGCACTAAGCAAAAGAGTGCTAACGCACTTAGCACAACTCAAGGTAGAAATATTTTATACTTCATCGGATCTGCACAAACAAGATATCATATGAAAAATGTGCAACCAAAACTCAGGGCAGCAAAGCCAGCAAAGACAACACACAACTTCACTTTACGTGGCCAAAATGGCAAATACGTCTTACCTTTGCTGTTTTCTGATCAAAAGTTGTGTTCAATGGCATTAAAACGCATATAAACGCTGCTGAAGGTTAATCCAATGTCTCTGTGTCACTTTGAAATGATTACTGATAATCCATCATAACATTTATGTCAATTAGAGTAGTTTTCATATATAGCTGCTATGAGAGCTACGAGAGTGTATGAGAGCTTCCGGTTTTGGGCATGCTGGCTGTGCATCACTCATTCACCAATGGTAATGTTTAGATGGATTTAGGAACTTCCCCTCGATTCTATTGGCTCTAACGGTTCAAAAGTGGTGTCAATCATCAACATCGACCGATGGGTTCCAGAGATATGGCAAATCCACCCAAATGACCCCAGAAGTGGGTTTTTTTTTTCTAAACCTCTCTAAAAAGTTGCATCAATCTTGATACAGGGTACTTATTATATGTTATTGTTTGGATTCCTAAAGCTTTTAGTCTACTATCCCATCATTCAAGGGTGGTTTTCACTATAAGTAATGTGGTGTTTTGGACGGACACTATAATTTACATTTTTTTACTATGTTCAATCTGAATTTACTTTAAAATAAAAGCATCTATATTGATTCTGACTTTTCTACATCCAACTCACAGGTTTATCATTGCTTTGAGAAAAAAGATTATGAATGTACCCCTTGGTGAAGATATGGTCATTTGTTCTGGGCATGTCATTTTCGAGCCTGAGACCTGAAAAACAGGCTTAACAGGTTAATGGTGTACTGTAGCGTGAACTGCAAGCAAAGGATTTTAAGATTTTTTATTTATTTTTGTCCTTAAAAAAGTCTTTACAAGTCTTAAAATTAACTCAAAATCCTGCAGAAATGTTAACCTATTAAGTGGAACACTGGAATGAAATCCAACACTGCAGATAGATTGGATTCATGTTGTGCCCACAATCTTTGCTTTTGCTTTGTTGAAAAGATGACAACAGTACATTTCGCGGTTGTTAGTGTAGTTGTTCACTTCTAGTATTTGATTTACTTGTATTGTCAAAATATTGTCAAGAACTTTCATTGACATTTTCTGATAATAGTTTATTTCCATCTCAACATTGGCATGACAACATTATCTTTTAATTGTGAGCATGTTAGCTTGCTCATTAGCATTAATCTCAAGCACTGTGCCTGCAGCCTCACAGGTTTTCTAGAGTGGCTGTGAACTATTTATTTTAGCATTTAATGTGTGTTTCTTTCATGTCCTTGCCTAACCATTGTGCAGAATAGGACTTTAAAAAAAAAAACTAAGACAAAACAGCACTACATCCTGGAGACATCCATTTTCTACCTGTTGCTACCCATGTTTATCCTTTTACTGCACAAATGTTAAGTGCTCAGGGCCTGCTATTTTTACACTTTAACTGCTTTCACTTAGACCCATGTAGGCTTCATGGTTAAATGTCATGTTTAAGGTTGGTTTTCTTAATTTGCAAGACATTTTTCAGTCAGCTACTTTGTCTCGGTTATGCTTACTTAAATTGCATTTTCAATCAGCTTAACGTTTTATAACGATCAATTTTAAGATTTGTTCTCGAACATAAAGGGGATAAAAACAAACCTGCACTAGCCTCTTTTTTTGTATCTACTTGGGTTGACGTCAGACACCTGTACATGTCTGGCAATCTTTTCTCTTCCCCTAATTTGACATTTGAGCCAGAGAAAATGACTTTTCTCTGGCATTTATTCTCTGCTCCAGGGTTGCATAGCCCTATAGCAACTGTCATTTACACGTTTGAATGTGTGTGTTAGTGCTACACATTTCTGTTAAGTTAAACAATAGCTGCCTTTCCTCTAAAGAGACAGCATATCTGTAAAAATTGCCACAGTGTCCCTCAGCACTTTGCCTCTGCATAAAAGTTATGGCACATGCACACACACACCCAGGCGATGCATGTTGTACAGTAAAAGCCAGCCAAAGCCCTCAGTGTGTCACCTCTGTCATAGTGTTAATTAGACAGTGTCACCGTCTGTCCCCAGTGACATTTATTGCACATTTGAATATTTTACCCAGACAGATGGTAAGAATGTCAAGGCGTGACACTGAGTTATTAAGCCCTAGCCCTTTCCCTCGGCGACAGAATGCAGGGCTTGTCAGCACTCGATTGTTTTAATAACTCGCTGGCAGTACCGCAGCAAAGTTTGCCCTGACTCTTTGAGCTACAGCTAGTTTCCTAGGGCATAGGTGAAAAAGCCCACACATTCACACATGCCCATTTTAGCGAACGCATATCAGCAGGCGCCCGATTCCTCTGAATGAGGATGAGCAGGAATTCCCTCGCTGAATAAAAGAAAAGATAGCATCGCTCCGTGACCCCCCCTCCTGACATTATCCATCTGTAGAATGTCATGCTGTTCTATATTGCACATGACCTTCACCTGCACTAACGCTCCTGTCAGATGCACAGCCCAGCATGGATGTGCTCCATACCCTTACAATATGATGCCACGGTGTCACACTATGGTCAGATCCTGACTCTCACACACAATGAGTTATTTCATTGCATTGCCAACATGTGGCCTTTTCATATTGTGGCAAACAAATAGAGGAGGTGAAATGGAACACACATGTATCCCCAGTAGCAGTGTAGCCACACGCTATCAAAGCTCAACCTGAAAGTGAGGTGCTTTCAACCTGCAATCTTTCATCCGGTGAAACAATTGTCTAGATGTCTATGAGAAAATGACTCTACTTGCAACTTAATTAACAACCTCGCCAAACTATATTTTAATACGTTTATGGTCTCCGCCTGTCTCCATCAGTCTTTATAGTTTGAGTGTTGTTCGTGTTTTTTATTAACTTAATTAACATTAGTTGATAAAAAAGTTATTTCTAACGTAGGTGCCCTCAATACGATTGTTTAGTGTTTAGGTCATACTTTGCTCCACCTTCTGGTCCTTTCTGGTTCCAAAAAAAAGCAATATGGTGACAGCCAAAATATCAAGCTTGAGCTTTAAAGAACACGAAGTAACAAACCAAATTGAAATGTTTGGACTCTTTAAACACTTAAGACACTTTTTATATCCATCTATCTTCTAAACCCAAGTGTTTGGATAACATTTTACATTGATGCAGCCTACCACAAAGGCAATACATTTGTATTTTCATTAAAGAATATTAATTAAATTTGACCTAAGCTATTCTACAAAATTGTTGACAACTGCAAACTGCATAAACGTAACTAAAATCTCAAAGAAAATGTAAGCTGTTTATCCCTCACAGGTAAAATAACACTAACACTGGCAAATCATTAAGATATCAGAGGATTTATTTGGCCTAGCTGGCATTCTGCATACTCATAGCAACAAGGGCAGGGAAACCTGCTAAAGTGAAGTTTTGCTGGCAGGTGTTGGGTTGGATCATCATCAGCTGATGATCAAACAATGGCAGATTGTGTGACAGAAGCTGTGGCAACAATCCCTGTCGCTGAAGACTTCTACTACAGCAAGAGCGTTTATACTAGTGCACTAGGTAAAAGTCTGAGAGGAGAACATGTTAGACTACATATCAGGCTATATGTAGATCTCATTCAGGCCACAATTTGCAAGAGCCAGTGCTGGCAAAGATGAGTCTTGATGTTTCCAATAATGTTATCAGACACAGACGGGAACTAAAAGGAAAATGTAAGGCTTTGCCATTAAATGACAAACCTGAAAAAGATGTAAAAGGAGCCAGAAAGTGAACTGATCCCTACTTTCTTAGTGACTTCATTTGCTAAACGAACTAGATGTTACTTACTTGTTAGCATTAACATTGAGTATATGCTCAGCAGTTAATTTGTCATTGTCCACATTAGGGAGAAAGGAATGAAAATGTGATTCTAATTGTGTGAAGGAGAATAACAAGGAGAGAATTAAATAAGGTCCTAGTATGCCACCGGCAGCTGCAGCATCTGTCTAAAGTGGGCCCAGGGTGTTGTAAAGAAACTTAACTGAGCTGTAAATTTGGAAAATATTCTCCTGGTGTCATAGAGTGGATATGAATTCCCTTGAATGCAGATAAATACTTGACAAATATTGATTTGTTTGTGCTTTATTTTGTGTTTATACTGTAACAGGGTTGTGGCCCCAAAGTGGAATGTTGGCATCCACCGCTTCTGCGTAAAAGAAAGTATCCTCCTCTGTTGCTTTTGCAGCCGTGTCTATAATATAAGCCAAGTTTGTTTAGTTATTCCAGTTATATCCTCCCCGCTGTCGCCCCGTGTCTCATTCCCACAGCTCATTCTCATCTTGTCCGTCATTTCTCCCATGAGTTTTTGAGCTATGTGTAATTACCCGGTTTGTTTGCACCTTGGCTCTAACTGGCTGTCTTGTCGCAGCCAGCTTGTGTTCACAGGAAGCATGTGTGAATGCGAGGGTTCACACACACCGATCGGTCTTTAGCAAATAAGGGTGTGACGGGCGAGAGCATGCAACAGTGCAGGCATGTTCCTGTGCACATGTGTGCGTCACCCCGAGCGACACTCTGGCAGACACTGAGAGACAGAGAGAGGGACCTTGTTGTCTCTAATCCCTTTGTTTTGAGTCAGATTAGAGCTTTGCGAGGCGTTTGCGAGGCCTGCAGAATGTGGATTTAAGGATTAGTCTAATAAACAGAGGCTCTGTGGCACTCTGCAGCCCAGTGTGGAGATTACACAGGCACCGAGTGCAAGGAAGAGAGAGGGGTGGATTGTTTCCCCTCCCTTCATTTCCATCCTGACAAGTGACAGGATGAGAGGAGAAGAAACTGGGAGGTGGGTGAGGTGTGTTCACAGTTCCTGATCAGGGCGGCGACTTGCATCCATCTCGTTCCCTGCAGGGACCAGAACTCTGAGGCACACACGCAGACCTTGGTGTGTCACTTTTATCCCGTACTCTTGAACGGCCTCAACAATAATTCATAATTAGTGCATTCAGCCTGGCTGATCACAGGGGACGTCCCCTCGTTCTCCTTCCTACTCTGCAAAGGAGAACAACTCTTCAGTGAGAGGGAAACTAAGTCCACTTAAGATCTACATTGCCACTGAACATTTTTTAATGAATACAATATTATGTTGACTGCTAAATGTGTTTATTGGCTTCATTGTATTTCAGTTCATATTAAAACAAACCAAATAGAGATAGGTTTAATTACAGAGGATATGTCTTGTTTTATTTCTTAAGTGACCTTATTGTTGTGAGGCGGTGCGGGGAAAACACAGCCTCATCTGTTAAGTCTACCACTGACTTCTGCTGTGTTTGCTTGCTAATGAGGGGCTCACAAATATGAGATATGACTGTTTTGTTCACACAAACACTGCATTCAGAAGCGGTAATGTTGCGACTATAGAGCTGCAACAACAAATGACTAATCAACTTAAATTAGTGTCACCAAATGGAATTTGACGGAAAATAAATCTGCAACTATTTTGATAAAAAGATAATCATTGAAGTAATTTTTCTGAAATAAATATATCAAAATGTGGCCTTCAGAGTCTTTCAATATAGAGATTGCCTGATTTTGTACGTGAATATTCTTGGGATTTTGGCTTTGAGAATGTTGGAGGACAATTTTTTTTGTTGCTTCTTACACTGTAAATATAAGATATGACCATTTGGTGCACAACACAACAACTGCGTTCAGAAGTAGTGTATTGTTGCGACTAGCTTCAACAAAAATGAATTGGCATCAACTGAAAATCTGAAGGATATGAAGGAAAGAAATCTGCAACTTTTTGATAGTAAAACCATTTTTCAAGTAATTTTTAAATGAAAAGATATATATGAAATATCTGAAAATGTGGCCTTCAGCCTCCTTGAATATGGAAATGTCCTGATTTTATCTGTTTTAAATCATATTAAAGGGAAATTATCTGGGTTTTGGAATGAAGAGACATTTAAAGCCATCACGTTTGACTTTGAGAATCTGGGATGGAACATTTTTGCCTAATTTCTCACAATGTGTGGAGTGCACAACTAATGGAATAATCTACATAATAATATGGAGGTTTATCAAAAACAACAATATTTCTTAGTTGCTGCCCTGTGGTGCTATTATCAAATCTGTTAGCACAAAAAATGACTTTTGTGCATCAATATCACCGCAAAGTCACCGACCAAGAAGGCATGCCATCTCATACTAAAATGCAAACAGTGACACAGCTACTAAATACCACGACCCATCACACCTAATAAGCCAGAGTTTTTTTCTTCTGTTTGGCTGAAAGAGGTGTCGGAGGTAATGAGGCGAGGTGTGTGGGAGAGGGAGTGATGAAATGTTTCCTGTCCTGCACGCCCCTCAGATGTTGGCTCACAGATCATCTTGGACCCAGAAAGGGCCGCACTTTCCAGCTGAACTGGAGCCATGTAAGCATCCCACAGACACCCTTTAGCCTTGTGTGTGTACGCGTGTGTGTGAGTATGTTTATTTCTGTGTGCGTGCGTGCACTTTCAATGCCACCTGAGATCGAAGACATGATTAATGACTCTTCGCGGAGAGGAGCCTCACACTCAGAGCCCCGGTCCAAAGCTTCGAACAAGGCGGGGAGAATGATAGAGGTCATGGATGTGGATACATACACGAATATTTATATATGCTAATACATGTGACACACGCACATTTCCATCTCTGAACAGGAAGTAATCAGGATGCCCAGCCCTTCCCCTGACAGTAAAGCTCCCATGAGCCGTCTCTCATTGTTCACACATTGGTACAGCTCATTGATATCCATACAGCAGAATTGAAAGTATATCGTGCATAATGAGATATTTGACCAAAAAGCTGTTATTGCCACACAGTCTTAAAAGTAATTACATTGATTTAGAATGCACACTCAAAAAAGGTTTCACTGGTGAATAGAAGTAATTATTTGTCAGGGTAATAAGGATGTACACTTAAAGATATGATGTCAAGTATTAGCCGCTCTTAAGGGGAAGCTAAACATGTAATTGGATGCTTTGATGAAGTGTGTAATATGAGTGCCTCGAGTGAGATGCTGCTCCTGAAATCAAGACAAACGCAGGTTTTATTTTAATTTTTTACATGTAATTGAGTACCAGTCTTAAGCGACAAATGTGTTTGTCCCCCTTTATTTTCTCACGCGACATCTGTGTCTACGTCTGCGCTTTTGTTTCTCTCCGTCACTCCCCTCTTTGTCTTTGTGAGCAAACTGTGTAAACAACTTAATTTGAGCAGCGGCAGAGAAAACAGAAAGAAAATTGAGAGCAAAAGACTTCAGAGCCACAATTTTGTCTTTTGTGATAACGTGGCCTTGTGTTTTCAATAGCCTGTCTTTTGCTATTCGAATTCCTTTCAAATTAAAAAAAAAGAAAAGGCAAGAGCGAGGCGAGAGAGAGAGAAAAGACACCAAATGGAGAACTTCATCTCCCGTTGACAAAGAGTGTTGGAAGAGTGGATGCATTTTCTGACGGAAAGGCTTCATGCTGGGTTTTATCATGCTTTTAGCCAGCAGTCTTGTTGGCTGATTGTTGCTTTTGGTTCGGTTACAATTTAATTAAATGAGCCAGATAATTACTGCTTTAAAGGCTCTTCTAATCTAACCATAAGAAAAGATCAGATAGAAATGCAAACGCAAAACCTATTTGTGTATTCAACTTGATCAGGTCTATGAAGATAGATGCATATGTACATACAGGTAAAGGTTTAATTAAAGTGCATAGCAATTAAACAGTCAATCCATTTAGATATTGGACTATTTATTATTAATTATTTTTTTGTGTAGGGCATTTTTCAAGCAACATTTTCTAAATGTAAACTTCCCTTGTCTTATGTTTGGTGAAAACACAACTTTTGGGGGGGTTAAGACTTTGACTGGAACAAAAAAGACATTTAAGTCACCTTAGAATAGGATAATAGGAAATGCTCTACCCATTATCTTCTGATGTTTAAAGGATCTAAAGAACAAATCTGCAGATAAATGATAATGATGCACATAGAGCTGAATACTTACAAAAAAAGCTTTAAACTGTGCCAGCCCTGTCAGAATATTTGTATATTAATACATGTCAAAGAATAGGATAGTGCGTAGCTTATACAGAGTAAACGTGGCCTTGTTGAGCCCCGTCCTGCAATTGGAGTCATCTGGACAGGAAGCCTCCTACAGTGTGATGCCCTAAACAGCATCTACTCCGGCACTCACACACCGCCTCCCCGCTAATTTGTTTGATAAATGAGATGGCGTGATGGAATCTTTGAAGCTAATTGTCTTTGGGTTATAGCCAATGCGCATGTAACCATTGCAAATGCAGTGAAATAATATGCACAGTCGAGCCGGGTCGATTGCGATCAGCATGTTCCCAGAGCCGGCTGTCTCTGCAGCGCTTTCTGAAGGCACATTTGAGGCATGATGCAAGAAAACACATATCACCTGAGGCAATTTCAAAACCATAAATGCGCTAATGCACCTACTGCTGAAACACTCCAGAGACGGTTGACAGTATATCTTTTACTTTTAAGTTAGTCTATACAGAGGACAGACTGAATAAGTCACCTCAACTAGAGTTTGACAGGCTTTTTCAGGAAAAAAGTACATTGCAATTGTTGCTTTTGTGACGGAATGGACCTCATGAAGCAACATTCTCTTACATTTTTGTTCCGAGAAAGAATAAGGGAAGTTAACGCAACGTTTGCCCCACAATTCATTCAAATCTGCTCTTACCAAGGTGAAAAGACTGATGAATCCCACCTGATCATAAATTGGAGGCATATGGCTGATTATTTATTATTAGCAATCATAATGACCCCTAAACACACAAAGGGCAGTCAATGTGCCGTGTGCAAAAATTGGAGAGATGCCATAAAAAGAAAAGCCATAAGAAAAGGAACTTCAGCTGTAGTGAAGACAAGATATTGATAAATAAACTTTAACATGTCATTTTACTTAATGTAAGTACTGGTGTTAATGGTGAACTAAAAATCAACTACTTTAAAAGCAGTATTTCAAGTCCAATCCAATCAATTAATCTCAAACATCAAACATCAATGAAGGGGAATTCATCTTGTTTGATGCTCGCTAATCCATTGATGTCATTAGTTTCCTATTAACTGGGTGTGATTTCTAGTTACAGTGGAATTGCATTGTGTCATTTTCCATATTTTTCTTCCCAAGCTCTTATTTGCAGTCGTAAGGTCATTATCTGTACCAAACTTCACCTCTGTAATTTCGAAAATGAATTATCCACCCTCCCTGTCGTCTTCCAATTACATTTCTCATTCAGGCTGGATTTCATGGTCACTTCACGGTCGCACACATGTGTCTATTTTCTCCTTCGTCTAACCACCCTTTGTGGACTGTCGTGGAAGCCACAGGTTCATGTGGGTGCCAAGTCCTGTGTGGTGTTTTTTTTAATGAATATGCATGTATCTGTGTTACTGACTGGTAGCATACCATGAGATCATGAGTCATAATGATATAAATCATTATACCTCTGATAAATGAGATAATCTACCACAGTGCGACGACTATGGGGGGTCAGGCAGCTGCCACCGGAGTAATTAACAAAAAAGTGAAGTGTGTGTGTGTATAGTGTGCTTCTGCGACCTTGAAGACAACTCTTGCATGGGTGGAAGGTGATTTATATGTGTTCTAGATTCCTAATTGACCCCTTGGCTTTCTTCACTTTCGACACCTATCTCTCATTCTTTTTTTTCTCCTTCTACTCAACTTTAAACCCGCACACTATTACTCAAGTCCTTCTACTGTCATTTCCATACACACCTGTTGACTATTTTTCACAATAAAAGGGCAATATTATAAGTATATATTTATATAGTTCAATATTATCAGCCTTGTAAGGTTGTTGGTTATCATCATTACTTTTTCATCTGTGCACTAAATACAGTGCTGGAGCCAGGAGCAATTGCTAGGTTAGCACAAAGACTAGAATAAGTTGTCTTGGCAACAATTTATTTTAGGAAATACCACACAATCCTGATGCCTCCTAGATCCTGCCACTGTTCCACTAAGTAGTGTAACTCAAATATCTAACTCAGCAAGAAGCCAGGCTACCTGCTTCCCCATGCTAACTCTTGCAATGCTATCCTCTTTATGTTAAACTAGACTAATAAGCAGGTCTGTGTTTAAACCACAAAGAGTTGTATCAAGTGCTGCCTAAAATGGATCGTGTGAGCTTGTGGTCACAACATACAAGTCTTGTGAACAATATATATAGCACAGCTGCCAGGCAATGGCTACATGGACGCCAAGTTGATGTCTAGAAGCTACAGAGGCTACCCGTTAGTTAGGCTGTATCAAGCTAGCTGTATGCCAAATGATAAAGGTAAAAAATAATTATGTTGGAAATATCCACATTTTCCTCAGAAATATTTCAAAAATATTCATATAAATCCCAAATCTAGACAACTTAATTTACACAATATTCACATAACATCCACCAAAAATGTACGTCAACAGCTTACGACATTTTGGAAAATTTCAGAAAAGAGCCAAAATCTTCTCCTGAACACAATAAAAACACAACCTATTTTGAAGGCAGTTTATCTGAACTGTTATCATAACACTCACCTCTATTCTATGCACTAAACATAAAGTGCACACACTCGCGCAAACTCACAAAGCCCTTCCATTAGCATAATGCCAGTCAGAATGTCCTAAAAATGTTCAGAGCCAGTGGGCCTCTATATTTCCTCGCCCTCCATTCAAGGTACAAACACATTAAGTTTGAACTGCTAATAGCCTGTGTGATGGATGCCGGTGCATAATGAGCTCTTTATGAGAGTTAATACCTACTGTTAATCAATGGACATAGCGGGGCACTTTTCAATACTACCTTCTAAGCATTTTAAAATGGGCCCTCATTGAATAGATTGATTCACATTTAGTTTCCTCCTCTCTCCTATGTTTTTCCTGTCTCATTCTAACTCCGTCCCAGCATGCAATTAGTTACATCACATATTCTGAATCAAATGGGGCCCATTCTTTATAAATGCCCCGCTCTGACATCAATAAACACTGTGTCGAGACTGAGAGATATTTTGATGAAAATGCAATGCTACGCTGTAATGCGGTGGGTGGACCAGACTTTCCTCGGCCCGAAGCGATAGAAACATGGGTGACCTATTTATTACCATAAATATCCCATACAGGCAGCTGCTGGAAGCATTCCTGTCAATTACTACTGGTTGTTGTATTGTTGTACTTTGATCTTTAGCTGCTAATGTAATGCGTTGCTCAAGGCCGCCGCGCTAGTATCATGCTGTATTAGCATCATAATCATGTATAATCTGCATCCACAAGTATAACATTTGAATGGATTAGAATTGGGCGGGATGTGATGCAACAGCAGTGGACAGATGAGGCATATGTGTGTAGCTGTGTACAAGGAGTGTAACAAGCTGAGTCAGGACCGGGTAATGCTTTTATCTCAGCACAGGTACCTCCACCTGTAATGTACACGTGCTATTGAACGTGTTTGTTTCTGTGTTGTGTGTGTTTGGGTGTATGTGCGTCTGGCTGTGTTTGATTATCCCTTACAGCCTCTAAGGGAGCGGGATTCATTCTCACTCTGATAATGAGGGAGAGACTAGCAATGCCCTCAAGTCATTTCTCTACTTCTTCCATCCTTCCTGTTGCATCCGGCTGCTTTTCCTTCTTAGTTTCCTGCTCTTTACCTTTTTCCAGCGTTGATAATCTGCCATTATTCTTCCCATCATTCCATCCTTCTTTCCTCTCGGATTTCCTCCCACTTTCTCCATTCTCTGCTTTTTCTTGTCATCATCTTTGCCCACTTTTGTGTGTCTGTAGTCATGCGTGGCTGACATCCGTTTAAGATGACTGGATGGCGTTTGTGTCGTAGATTTCAAATGTATGCTGACCATTTTTCCTCAGCCCGGTCGATGGTCGACTATCTCGGTGGACCACAGCACTGGCAGCTCTGTTTCTCCCCACAATAGCCTTACTTAACCCGCATCAATACTCCGATGTGATGTATATTTGCCTGGTTGCTCAAATGTCCACTCGCTGCGCTCCCTCTTACCTAACTTTCTCTGTGGATTCTCCGGGGAGTGCAAAGCAAGAGTGAGTCACAGCAGTGCATCCATTAATTTTGTACCAACCTCTTTGCTTTCTTTTCCACTCTCTCCCTCTCTCTATCTCTGTTTTCCAGGTGACTGAAGTGGAGATTGACATTACGGAGGCCCGCTAGGAGGCCCCTCCATCTCCCCCACCACCTCCTCCTCTTCCTTCACTTCCATCTCTTCTCCTTGCATCCCTACCCTCAATCCCCCACCCAACTAAACCTCGACATGGATCTGAAGGATCGGAGGAACCGCTCCCTGACCAGGGGTCGCTGCTCCAAAGACTCCCAGTACAACACCTCGTCGCTGGACACAGATGAGTGCCGTGTGCCTACCCAGAAGTCCTACAGCTCCAGCGAGACGCTCAAGGCCTTCGACCATGAGCAGAGGCTGCACTATGGCGGCTGTGTGACTGATCTTGTCCACCACGAGGCTGATGAGTACTCCAGGCAAGGTGAGTTTGAGGAGCAAAGCATTCCCTTCAAATGCTTTATTACACTGTGATTGTGGGCTTGATCCATACTGTGCTGGACTGGTGACATTAAACAGGAAATCAAGTTAATCTTATGACTAAGTTCAAACATGTTGGAAAATATGCTTAGGTTTCTTGCTAGGAGTGAGATGAAAAAGGTGATTTAACTGCACGTCTGTACGCTTACTATACAGCCAAATTCATTAGCTGGTTAGCTTAATTTAGCCCTAACCCTAACCTACATGTTATATCTTGTAAGTTTAATTCATACAACATTTTAAGTCGATGTATGGGTTCTGTGCAGATGTTGTTTTGAAAATGTTGTATGGATTAGAAACGGGCAATATAACAGCTGATTTTTTCTTTTTTAATGAAATGCCAGGCTAGCTGTTTCCCCCTTGCTTCCTGTCTGTGTGTTAAGCTAGCAGTTCTAGCTAAGCTAACAATGTGCTTTTGTTAGCATCATATTTATACTACACACAAGAGGGGTATCAATCTTTTAATTTCCCTGTTATTAAGAAACCCAATAAAAAGATTTTGCCAAAAATTAGGTATGGAAAATATGTTTTTTTAATTTTAAATATCTTATTTCAGTTTCCAGGTTTATAAATAAACATTTCGATGTGACAGATAATGAAAGCTGCCAATTGCAACTAAAAAGAAAAACTAAAAACTCAAGGAAGACAATTTCCTTTACCAATTTACCAATTATCTCAGCAGCTCCAGTAGGTAAGTCTTGTTTCTGTCCAGCACGTATGATGAAGCCGAGCATAGCTCAACACTTGTAGCCCTTCCAACCCTGTTCATTGATTCCTAAACATCTGCATTCACACATTCACCAGCCATATTGTATATTGCACATGTATAGCTTTTTCAGGTGTATACTGTATACTTTTAAATTCGGTGTGTTTCGAAGCCTCGGTGTCGAACTGTTAATGTAATCATTTGTTGTAAATGCTGCACTTTGCAGCAAAGGACCAATACAGACCTTTAGCACTGGAAAGCCTGTCATAATGAACTTCTGTATCCCCTGGGGAGCAAGTTAGCCAATAGGCCGATAGGTCAACTCTAAAGGGGTGGGTCTGTTCTCATAGGCATGTCTTTAAACTGCTTGTGTGTGTGTGCACACGTGGATATTGCAGAGGGACATGAAACAGGCATTATTGATCCCTGGCTGGTGAAAGGAGTCCGACTCAATGGGATTGATCTGGGCTAAGCTCTGTTTTCTCTGCATGGACACAGACAAGGGAAGAGAGCTCAGGGCCATACAACACACTAATACAGAAGAGAGCGGAATAATTGTAAAGTTAGCTCAAAAGAGAATAAATGTGTTTCTGAGGGTCCTTGAAGAGATTTTCTAAATAGGACGTCTTCATTTACCTTGAAG
This sequence comes from Trematomus bernacchii, assembly GCF_902827165.1. NCBI lineage: Eukaryota > Metazoa > Chordata > Actinopteri > Perciformes > Nototheniidae > Trematomus > Trematomus bernacchii. The sequence continues at coordinate 5,713,901 of NW_022988097.1, read as the reverse complement.
CAACTGTCAAGATAAATGTCGGACTGTGCGTGGTTTGAACAAAAATGAGAGAAATGTATCAATCTGACAGAAGTTTAAAGAAGAAAATGTTTAATGGCACACAGAAGAGCATATGTATTCTCTGTGGAGTCAATGGTAACGATAGAAAAATGGAGGATTGATTGGTGGAACGCACAGTAGACTAGAAGTCAGTGGTGTGAGTTGTCCAGACACACTCCGCTGCTGCACTGAGCTGACCTCACACCAGGAGATAGCTGGTCGATACCACAGTCCTCCCAGCCTATCAACTCCCTCAGAGAGCCCAGAGTCACAGATGCATCGTGGGAAGTGTGGCCACAGGAGACCAACAGTGTTGCAGCACCATATGGACTGTGACACCACGGGAGGAGGGAGAAAGAGAAGGACTTAGAGTGAGAAAGACAGAGGGAGAGAAGCAGCAGAGTTTTCTTCATCTTTCAACCAGATATTTTTGTAACTAGTGCATGAGAGAGTGAGCGATGGAAACAATGTGTTATTAGTTTGAGCAGCTTGTAGTTTACAGGCAAGATGGTACACAGAAAGTTGCTTTTCTTTGACAGAGAACTGAGTTTTCATAAGGTGCTTGTGGTTTTATCAAATATTCATCTCTTTCAAGGGGATGTTTGATATTTTAATTGACCTGCAATATTAGATATTGATGATTGGGCCACACCATATATGAATAATATGATTAACTTTGATTAAATTATAATGATGTTGTTTCGGTTAGGTGAGCATGAATCGTGTTGAGAATTTCTGAGGTCATTCCAAAGCTTTTGTTGTTGCTTTAGTGGTTATTTTTTAACACAAATGCAGGTTCTGTGTTGTGTAAATGCATATTGACTGGCCTAATGTCAGTCATAAGAGACAAAAGGGAGTGAGTCATACAAAGGCACAACTTCTGCAAACATGTCAACTCATTCTACTGTTGCTGAGTTTCTTTTGTAGCAGCTTTGCGTCTTACCTACAGCTTAGTTCACAATCCAGTGACATTTATCTTGATGATTGTCAATGTTGCTTCATTATCCTGTGCAAGCAAAACACTGCTCAGGCACAAATGCCGGCACCGTGTACATTTTTGCAAGTACATTTCTTTGGGCTGTTTTGGTAATTCTGAAAGATCATTTGCATTGAGTTATGCGGTGCAAATTATAAAGAGTATTGCAGCAGATGTCCTAAGGATGTGCCCCGAGCCAAATCGAGGATTATGGGATGTAATTCTTGGATAACACTCTAAGAACACAAACACTTTGCTTTAATTATCAAACAAATGTTCAGGTTTATAATAGTCATACAGCAGTATCAACATAATGGCTTTTTTCTCACTATATTTTCTAAATGTGAACATCAGTTCTGCTGCAGCTAACTGCAGTTGTAGCCTCCTCCAAAGATATCATTGCTTTTAAAATTACTTATTTACTGCACATCATTATGCATGAAAATCTTTACTGGAATTTCAGTGTTTCCTGAAGCGTAAATTCATCTTAAAAAGGAGCATCATTTCCCTTTGGAATCATATTTGGAGTGTGTCTGAGTTCTTTTTGGGATGCTGTATATTTGTGTTTTGCTACTCCATGCCTCCAGGGCATGAAATATTTTCTCCGGACTTACCTTCGAATCCATTAAGAAACTGTTTGCTCGCTTTAAAAGGAGGTGAGGAAGAGATGATGTTTATTGACCTTTATTTAAGGCCTGCCTAAAGTTATATTACTGATAATCTATTCCTCCTACATCCAACATATCTTCCTGCTCCAACAACTTTGAATTTGTTGGCCAAATTGTTGCCCAATTTTCAGAAAAGGAAAGTTGCATCTTTTTAGAAATGATTGTGCGATATGTTCCTAATGATATAAAGGCCTAGCATTATGCTCACTGTGCATCTGTGCAAGGGGTTTACGTACAGTGTAGTGTTAAAGTTCATAGTATTCCGGAAGTTAAAGGGGCCCTATTATCCTTTTTGGGGTTTTCCCTTTTGCATCGATTGGTCTACGTTGTTTACTTCCTTAACACAATGACATCATTATGAAACACTTGCGCTTGTATTTGCTAGCACTCCAACACATTGTACGTGATAGCCTTAGGGGCGGGACATCGCTAAGCAGTTGAGCAATCACAACAGATTCGGCCAGCTAACCAATCAGAGCAGACTGGGCTCTGGTTTCAGACAGAGGGTGAAAAGAGGTGCTGCAGCACAGGCAGTATGAGAACAAAAAAAGAGCTTTTTGAACATTGAATCATGTAATCATGTCACAGTAGAGACACAAATTACAAATATGAACCTGAAAATGAGCATCATAGGGCCCCTTTAACAATTTGACTGAGTAATACATGTTCCACACTCCTGTGTCACCATCCACAACTCAAATGTATGAATTGATAAAAAAAAGTCTGTTGTATTACCCATATACAGCTACAGTATTGGACAAATCTGAGCTCAGTAGGTGGATTCTCCACACATAGCTTGCAAGATACCTAGCCCAATTCATTAGAAATAGCTACAGAAAGTGTATGACATCAACACAGTAGATTCATGTATGGATGAAAAACATGAACTGCTAGGTTTAGGGTTTACCGCAGTTAGCGCGTTTACTGAAACAAATGTATCAAGATAACCGCTTGAAAAAAATGAAACAAAATAACCTTTACCACTCGACATCTCCCCTACTGTAAATACAAGACAAAATGTAATCTGCTCCCATTTAAGTTCCCTGAGAGCATCCATTTTATATTACCTTTACCTACCAACCAATAATCAGCTTTAAATGAATAGAAATGTCAGGTTGAGTTCATGAGGTGAAAGTTATTGAAGTACTCTCATAAAAGAACCATTTGAAAATCAATAACTCGTCCCATGTAACCATGGATTATAAAATAAATATTGTCCCTGAGTGAACAATGAATCACGAACCTGAACATTCTTGATGAGTTACATGCCTCCTTTGACAACAGCACATATTTATCACTCGTTCACAACCTGTACAATATAATTCAAGTCTCATTTAGTATGCTCACTACTTCCAAAACATTTGTATTATATCTATGTAAAAGGCTTTTAAATACATGTGAGACTTGCACAGAATAGTAGCGTGCCTGCTGCTGTATGTGGAAGTCTTTTTAAATAGTAAGGTTTTAGCTTAAAGAGTATGGTTTGATATAGTTTCACTGTTGTATAAAGACCAAGTTCACTTAAATTCATCAACACCTTTCTCCTTTGTTTGATTTTTTCGAGGCACGTTAGAAAAATGTTGTTGACAAGAAACCGAGGTTACATTGATACAGGATTCCTGAGATATGAGATCTTTCTAAATGACTAATTCAACGACATACTGTATATACAAATGTATATGAATGGTCCTTTTGTGGTTCAGATTCCTTAAAAAGCCTTTGGCGTTGATAGGAAACTGCCGTTGTATTGTAAAAATATACTTCTATAATGTTAAAGTCCCCATTCGTTCACATTTTTTATAAATTCTAATAATAACTGAACATTTCTAGTGAACCCTTTTCTCTTTGGTTTATTTTCAGTGTTTCAACATTTGAACATTAGCTGTCCCAAACGGCTCCTTGCAGATTTTGATGAAGCGGGTTTGCTTGTGTACTCCAACAGACACCCCGCTTTGATTGGATCTAAACTGCACTGTTTCCCCATTACACAGTTATTACCTAGTCTGCTCGGATAAGCACAGCCAAAAAACACATTCTGTCCTCACCATAGCATGCCGCAGTCTAGAGAGCTCATTACAAGTGTGCACTATTTAACACCATAAAGTCTTCCAAAAACATCAGAGATCGCAAAAATGTAAACGAGTACAAACGTCATTCACATAGACTTATCAAGGACTGCATGTTGGCTTTATTTTAAATATAAAAATATCTGTTTCTCAGTTTTCAGTGGGTTTGTTTGAAGTGTTTTTAAATATGTATGTACCCAGGGTTGTAAGGGTAACTTTAAAAGTGTATTCTGATTCAATTACTAGATCCATGTATCAAAACATACTAGCAATGTATATTGATTACTTTCCGTCACATTTGGATTAGCTCAATATCAAATGCAGAGTCAATGAATACAAATAAAACTATTAAGTGTATTATGTAAGATAACAGAACAATGTAACCTTAAGAACAAAGACAGCAAGATATTATGTATCAAAAATATGTTTATAACCTGCCTTTCAATAAGCATATTCAGGCAGTAGCCTATCAGCACAACACATGGGCACATACCACAGTTTGAAAAAGCCAAGATCAAATCTGAGCTCACAGAAAATGCTTCGTTTCAGTTTTCACCAAACTCTTTTACGAGCATATGGGTTCATCTACTAAATTAATAAAGAACAGATGAACCAAAGAAAGTGAAAACCATAAAGCAAATGCAGGCTCCCATTCAAAGTATTAGCCTACAGAACAATACAGTTTACAAAGAAGAAGTCAAATCTGCCAACACAATATGCTCTTCTCTTTTTTGCACATTGTAATATTGCTGGTAATACCACATTTTGTTAATGTATCGGTAATCTGATTACAACTGTTTTATGTAACAGGAATACAGTTACAAAAGTGTCCTAAATTGGGTTCATTAAAGTACATCTTATCTTATCTTATCATTTGGTATCCTGATTACGTGATACTGTTAAATGTAGGCAAGGCAAGTTTATTTATATTGCACCTTTAAACACAAGGCAATTCAAAGTGCTTTGCAAAAATAAAAGACAATAAGAGCATTAAGAAATAGTGCAGTGGAAACACGTTATTATTCTTATTATATTTAAACATGTCACTCCCAGACTTAGGGAGTACATTTAATGCAGTACTCCCTAAGTCTGCATAGACCTGTGACTTCACCACATACTGTAAACTCTTTTTATGCCACTTTTCGCTCCTGCTCCATACTATCTTTATTTTGTTACCTCTCTGTTCTTTTCCACCCATACTGTGAAACTCCTTTCCTTCCTCCTGGTCCTTCTCTGCGGCTCCCATTCAGCACATCCCAGGGGTGTGTCCTCCCCGCAGGTCCACCTCCAGACAGCAGGCATTATCACAGCCACTGCAGTCTCTAGAAAGCTTTGGCCTTTCCTTTTTAGAAGGATCTCAATGAGCCCCACTCCATTCTCCTCCGCTGCCTTGCCCCCAGGGATGGAAACCACACCGAGAATCCGGCACACACCACCTGCCTGCTTCACTGCCTGGACAACACTCCACCTCATCTACTGACCCTCCTCACTCTGAAAACTTCCCATCCATCACATGTTTTATTTCCTCTTCTGCTCTACTGTCACACCTTTCTCACCTGCTGTCTCTGAATCTTTGTTTTTTTGGTATCACCCTTGCTGTTCCTGTATTGTTGCTTTAGTTATCATATCACACATTTGATAAGCACTTTACGAGCTCCATAGGTTTGACCCCTCATCCTGACAGAGTAAATGTGCAAGTATTGGCTATTACAATCAGACTGAGCCGATTGAATCCCATACGAGTCAATGGAAAACATATAAAAGGCCATGCTAATGTTAATCTGCATTCCCTTCTCTCCTTCCGATTCGAAGTGACAAATTACTACCCCAGCCAATGATTGCTTTGTCCAAAAACTCTGCAAAACTCACACGTGTATGATTGCCTCCACTGCCTCTATTCAAGACCTAATTGTTAAGGAAAATGTACTACTGGGTGGTGAGGAGGAGGCATATTTCGTTCCTCTTTACTCTCATTCTTGAAGGAGAGACTACTTCCAAGTATTTGCAAGAACAGCAGCAGCCTCCCATAATGTGCCCTCTTCAGTGAGATTCAGGGACGAGTCCTCTAGAGGCAGCAGCTTCCTACTGTGTGTGACGTGTTTGCAAAATCTTTCATGGCGGGAGGAGAGGAACCGGCATTGCAAAGAAATAAATGGGATTTCTGGAGTTGACCACTTCAAATCACTACTCAGCAACAGTGAACAATGCAACTACCTTTGCAGACCTAATTTAATGAATGAAGAAAAATCTCGACAATGCACCGGTCAATTATACGATTATCTTAGACTGGTAGAAAGAAACATCTCAAATACTCATATAGATGTTCATTTAATTACTTGGGTCAATGTGGGTTCATTTACTTGTCTTATTTGGTCATTAAACTGTATTTGTCTTTGATTCAACAAAAGTTAGCAGTAAATAATGCCTAATTTGCCAATTTAAACATAACATTTGAGTAAACTTATAATACAAAAAGGAATTTTCCTGACATAACTAATGTAGTGTACCAACTGAGGTTTCATTGTGTTGTCATAATGTTAACCCTTTTCACCTTTTCTGTAAAATGTATGGAACATTGAATTCATTAGCACTTATATACACCAACTTTTTCAGTTTCATTGCCTTCTATAGTCTGAGTGGTTTGTTTATCCCAATGTATATAACATTTTATTTATTTAAAAAAAAACAATTTTGGGGAGATTTTAAAAATGTCCTTACGAAATCAAAATTGTTTCAAAATTAAACAAAAATATTGTCACAACATATCATAGATACTTATTTCATACTATAAATGAATGCAAATTAGAACATATTTAATAAGATGATATCTCATTTGAACAATTGAACATTGAATCCCCAATACAAATAAACCTGATAGTTGTATTCAAATGCAAACAGCTGGAATTGTTTGCCTGTATAGGAAGCCAGTGAGGGGTCTGTCCTTTAGACACCGCTTAGTCAGAACTCTTGCACATTAGTGAATGGGTGACTGAGAGGGATAGTGTGAACCACCCACATGTCACACCTTCTTTGCACGCAGCTAATGGTGCCACCATGCGTCACAGAAGACCCACAAGTGTGTCTGCGGCGCAAAAGAGTGCAATGCATAGGGATTTGGTCATTATATGCAAAAATCCACATAAATGAGATGAAAGAAAACCTGAGACGTGTTCAGCTTCAATACATTATGTGTACATTTCTCTGTGTGTGTCCAATGCATTCCACTGGGTTTCAGCTGAGTCAACCTGGACTGCGGATGATCAAAGTGAGAACAAAGCAGCTGCATGCTATTAAAAATAAATAGTGAGATTAAATGCAACCCTTCCCTTCTTCCTCGTATACCTCCTTTATCTTCTCCCTGGCATTCTGTGCCTCTGCCAGCTGCTGACACTCAGAAGCGTCCCGTAGCTGCAGCAACAGAGCCGAGGAGCCGCTGAAGAATATCCCTGGGCCGAATCCACTCGGCTCCTCCGATCCTCAACGCACTCCCACTCACACATCCCCATGATGCCTCCTTAATGGACAGGAAACTGCTCTTGTGGGTTTGAATGTGCTGCCCCTACGCATGCTGGGACGTCTTTAAAGGGGAACTCAACTCCAAGTGACATCTGGTTCAAAGCTTGATACTTGTGCTTAAACACTATTTCAAGAAGGGCCTAGTTGAAATACTCACTTTATCCTTCCCCGCATCACGGATGTGTCCTTAAGAACTTGTAAATGAGCAAGAGTGATCAATAGTCGTTTTGGGACTTCGCAGAATGACTGGCACTAAGTAAAGGTCTGTCAGATTCTGATGAGCCCTTTGGATTCACTCTGTAACATTATCCAAAATAAACGCGAGTACACCTCAGCTCAGTTTGTCAAATCCTGTCTACTATGAAAGTGTGGCTAATATCTCTGGCACAGGTGAATGCACACACGTTTGAACACCGGGTAACAAATGAGACAAATAATAGGAAGAGGCCAGGGAAATGCATGGTGAAGGTGCCAGCTATTTAGCACCGATGCTGGCTCTCGTTTGCTCAGGAAACACATGTACGCGCGCCATACACACAAATATCGGCCAGCAAACAAGACAATTAATTGACAGAGTCCAGGGAAATGCATGCTGACATCTGCAATTTTCTCAAAATAAAAATCATTTCTCAAACGATGTTGTGTGGGTTTAGTGCGAGTTGAGTTAATCTATGTTTACAATGTAATGACCCTCTTTGACTCTGCTTTGGCAGCTTTTGATAAATGAGGCAGATTGTAAATGTCAGTGTTATCAAGTGTTTTTTTTCCCCGTTCCCAGCCGAGTCACTTGCATGGTAGACTGTAATTAAACATGTTCCCCTGCCACTAATTTAAATATGTGTGTGTGTTTGTGTGTACGTGTCAGTATTACACACGTATACTGTATGATTTAATGCTGGTTCTGTCCTTGTTTTGGTGACAAAAATGCAAATAAACTACTATAGCATTACCATGCAGATAAGGACACATGACGGATGAGGCAATAGATTCAGGGAAAAGTGAAATATTAGACAACAGAGGGAAGAATTTCAAACATATGTAAATTATAAATATGCCCTTGCCTAGTTCCGTTTGTGAACTCAGCACTCCATATAATAATCTGTGATGTAGTCTCATATTGTCATAACTTCTCTAGCCTAATAATCAGCAGCCTATCCGTCTTTTGTCTATAGGTAACTATAATATGTTTGTCCCTTTGTGTGCTGCACAACTTTGCCTTTCTTCCTCAATGTGCTAGCTATTAGCTAGCTCCTAGATAGCTCAAAGTAACTCCAGGTGAGCCGCTAATGAATTAGCCCTGAGGTTTGCTTTAGAAATGCTATGTGACGAAATATTTACACATACAAGTCCTAAGGTAGCAACCGTGGCTAGCTTATAGCGTGAACCCCTACCACTGGCCTTAAGACAACATGTGTCAAATAAATCAATTTTAAGCAGTTTTCCTGCAAAGCGTGTGCTGGTGTGAAACAGAAGTTGTTGTTCCCATGCTTACAGTTTGATAAACGTTGCACATTTAGTTAAATTAGTGTTTTAAATGTTGACCAGAATACTGATGTGTTCTATGTAGCAATCCAGCAATTTAGGGACACATTTTCACGTGATCATTTGTTTTGTAGCACAGCATAGCTTTTCATATATACAACATCAATTATTTGATCAATTGAATTTGTTGACGCGTTTATGTTCTGCTTCAGGCCCAGATATTCTGGTGTGCCCAGGTCAGATCGTGGGTGTAGCAGCGGGTCTAGAAACGTACAGAAATGAAGAAAAAGCATTTGTGCGCACATTGCTTGAACATAATGCTTTGGTAACCCCTTAACCTGCACACAGGGATATATAGAGATAGTGAATCCCATAATATACCTCATTCCCCTTGATAATAAATATCATACAGGAACATGTTAGACAGACTGACAGACTGTTCAACCTTAACCTATTATTCAACCTATACATATTCATTGATGTATTTATGTCTGTATACATAGAATGGTATAAACGGTATCTCATCACCTATTCTGCACTGCTTGGTTATTTTAGCCTTGACGTGTTCAACATATGCATTTAGCATTCCTTAAAAGCCTTTCATTTCAAAAGTAATTATTTCTTCATTGCTGATGGCAGCAGCTTGGTCGTCTTCGGCCTCCTATTCGTGTATGAGATGTGTTTCAGTGCTTCAGTGACAAGACCTCCTCCAGAGTGCATGGTGTGTTGTGTCATGTCCTGTCATGTCCTGTCCAAGCCAGACTGCTGTCCTCTGGGCAGAAGGAGAACTAGCCCAGGGTTGGATGACATTTGTCACACGTATTCTGGTCCCCTCATTAGGAGGTGCAATGGCCCCCGTGGCTCAGGCGGGAGCCGAGAGAACGGATGTCATCTGGGGGTTGTGGGAAGTGTATGACCATGATGCTCCTATTTGGGAATATCTGTTAGGTCGTTACTGCGCCGCTAATGGCGTTTCAGTGGGACATGAATGTGTGTATGCACGTGATGGAGATGGATTTCTGATCATCAACACCAAGCCTTGAATGTCAGCTTGCCCTGTCATCCTGCCATGACATGTCGGTATCAAACTGCTACTGCCACTCACTGTGTACTGCAAAGGAGAACTGTGTGGGGAAACAAAAGGGAAAACAAAAGTCATAACAGCATTGTTTAATGAAACGCTAAATAAATTAACATCCACATTGAAATTAGACCACACAATTCTTGACATGCCCATTAAGATGAATGAGTGTGTCAGTGTTTGAAGCGCTTTGTTTACGTATTAGAGCAAAACGCACTTGTTTACTTTCCAGATGTCAAGATAAAATCTTGACAGCGTCGTCTGCTGGAAAGCACTTTGTGTTTTTTAATCCTCGTAAATAAAAGGCGGCGAATAATCTCCTTTTTGAGGGATGAGGAAGTTTATCTGATGGCCATAAGAGTGATGACTGAGATAAGATAAATTAAAGACTTCTACAGTTCTATTGTAAAACGCTTTAATTCTTAAAACAAGTGGCAACAGGTTGAATAGAGAGCAAGTTGTAGGGGTTGGAAGAAAAAGGCTAATATATAATGTCATCATTATTGATATTGGGATTGTTGTTGTTATTTGGAATAGCCTAGAGTCAATCTATGTTATTTTCTTGGAGACAGGGGCAGGTAAGATTATCTTCCTTTCCCTGCTCCTTTTCGGGTATGCTGTGTTTCCAAAGAGATGATTTGTAAATAATTGTAATACATTGAGTTTTTTGGAACGGAACAAAAACAAAAACGAAATCTGTTTTTGACCATACGTATTAAAGGCATTGGATAGTACATTGATATTTAAAATCAACAAAAATCCAAGAGTATTTTCAATAACAACATTTTTCTGTCTGCTGTTTAGTGTCAGGTGGAGAGTGTAAAGAAAGTTAATTCTAGCTTTTCTTTCCTGAAAACACCTTTTGGTTGCGTCTAGAAATGAAGTTGATAAAAGTGGTGAAATTGGACCAAAATATATCATTTTGTGAAACAATACAATTCATTAAAACCAGATGTGCTCTATGCATATCCTGCACGTAATCCATGTGCTGCAGAACCCTCTGATACAAACATAGGAACATGAACACACTGACATTTCTACGTGTAATTAAGAGTTCCACTTATAGTTGAGACTAAAGCATTTGTGTGTTAAACCAACTGTCACAGCAAAGATGTCGATCTCATTATCAACATTTGTAGAGGTTTTTGCTCATTAACAACCTCACTTCTGATGTGTGCACGAGCTTCATTTCCTACACTACATCACCTCATCACCATGGAAACCCTGAGTTGTGAAGATGTTTATTGGTATTCTCCGCCGCCGCCGAACAGTGTGTTTGTGTATGTGTGAAAGTAATAAGAGAGTGTGTAATTACAGCTGCACAACAATCACGTAAACTCCATTCTCACTCTCACAGCTGGCAGTGACCTTGGATCTTGACCTTTGTACAGACTGTATTAAAGTCAATGTCAAAGGACTCAGAGCTTTTATAAGATCCTGTATGATGGCTTATCATTTATAGGTACAAGCCCGACTATTATACTGTTTTTCATCAATATATTATAAGTCCCAGATATATACAAAACATGTCTCTGAAGGGTTAGGCTGAAACACCAAACAGATCATTGCAGCATCCCATAAACCCCTCTGTTTCAGCCCTGTTTCAAAAGTGCTGATTCTCTGTCTGTTACTTTAGATGAAAATAAGGAGCCACTACCCACGCCCTCTGAGAGATATCTGGTTAAAAAGAACACAATGGGGCTCTAGGAGGAGATTAAGGCCCCGGCTCCATGAGGACAAATACGGCAAAACGCATCGGAGTAACGCAAATGCAACCGCAAAAAACCTTCCGCCCACACGCAATATACACCGGATTGTGTCAAGCTCCACGAGACGGCTCCGTTTACATCCAAACGCTGGAAAAGCTGCAGTACATATGCCGAACCTGTACGTGGCGCTGTAACTTCCTCCACAAAAGCAGCAACTTCCTCCACAAAAGCAGCGAAGAAGAATGGTTGTCATGGCTGCACTTCTGTGTATTCTCCGCGGTGGGGGCCGACAGAACCGGGCAGAGTTTTTCGCCGGTCAGCGTGTGTTAAAGTTTAAATCTTCCGGACAAAATTATAAAAGTGCCGGTCAAAGGTCTTCATTGTTATTTATTGAGCTTTAAAACAAATGAATAACGACGATATAATGATATATAATCATCAAATACACTGAGCCTGTCTCTTTTTCCTCTTTTCTCACAGCGTCAGCGTCTGTCTCATGCAGCAGCTGATCCTGTAATGAGTGACCCGACAGTAAAAATGAACATATTTATAACTAGTTTAGTTTGAGAGGTAATTAAAATAGCTAAGGGTGATGATCTGACTTGAAGTGTGTGTTTTGCTCCCACTGCATCACAGCGGCAGGAGCTGCGTGTCTCCGTCCTGTCAGATTAGACTTCACTCGCGTTTATGTCCATATCGAGATAAAGATAAATAATCTGAATTCAAGGAGGAGCTCCTGTAGATGTTGCACAAAGAACTGTAGCATGGTCAGTAGCGACTGGAGCACGATAGCAACCCTGCGGGGGAGAGGCGGGGCTATGAAAACGAATGACCGTATAGGCCACTCCACGGCCCCGTTGGACCCCCCAGAGCGCTCCGTTCCCAGATCTATCCACCTTTGGACCCGTTGTCGTTTGCGGGGTCTGTTTCTACGTTTCCCTTACGGCGTCGTCGAGCTTAGAGGGCTATACGCATGAGAAATATGCGGATTCAACCCGTTTTCGTCCTCGTGGAGCCGGGGCCTCAGGTGATAAGGTGGGGGGGGGGGGGTTTCCTTGGTTGGTGATTGGCTAATGGTTACACAAGCCAAAACATCCTTATGACATCTTAAAGTGGCCAAAATCTGATCATCCCATTTTCAGACAGGTTTTTATATAAATGGATCAGGAATTTAATACCATTTTATAATCTCCCTTTTTTTTTTGTCGTCGGCCTGCCTCACTCCCTATTTTACACACCCTATTTTTTCCCCTTTTATCAACTTCAGAGGAATTACATTTCCCTCTTACTACACATCGTGGCAGCCTGTGAGAACTAAACGTCGGATGGTTCTCTGTTGCTTCGATTCCAAACAAATTCAATGACCACTGTCATCCAAAATTCATGGATTCACTCACTATTGTCCCCGCACTGTCTGCAGGCTATTTTGAATGTGTTTATTTAAATGTATCTCCTTCTGATTTCTTTACTATCTTTATAAAAAGAAAAAACACTTTGGAAGAGATGATTTACATAAACATGGGCAGAGGTAGACAAGTGTTTTATAGAGGATGAATAGTGGCCGTGTGTGTGTGTGTGTGTGTGTGTGTGTGTGTGTGTGTGTGTGTGTGTGTGTGTGTGTGTGTGTGTGTGTGTGTGTGTGTGTGTGTGTGTGTGTGTGTGTGATGAGATGACTGAGAGGAGGGCCATCTGTACAGTATACTCAGATGTCTTTCTGTTATTTGACTAAGTATATATTTGCAGTACATGTCCTTTAAACGATGTATGTAATTTAATTGTTGTATTTCAGCAAGATACGATGAGGCATATAACACGTAATCGTTCCCAACTGGGAAATCTACATGTGGTAACGAGTTGTGGAAACAACTAGAAAGCAATTTGAGTCAAATACATTACCTAAATTAAATAAACAGTGGTACAAATTGAAATATTTAGGTAGATTTCGATTTTGAGAATCTGTTCCACTATGCCTGTGTGTGAAGACAGCTAGGAAATAGTGTTGCAATAGTTAGGTCAATAAATGAGTGGAGCTAATTAAAAAAAACAGTAGTATTCCCTGAAGTCTTCACTTTTACAACCCAGCTCTTGTTCTCTGTCCTATATTTTTAGTAGCCCACTGAGCAACTCAATGATGACTTCTTAAAATGCATTTTGTCTTGTGCTTAGCTTCTAGGTTGAGAGACAGTGACAGATTATGGACAGTCAAGACATGCTACAGGTGGGATTTGAGAGCAGGAACATTTCACCGCCCTTAAAATTGGGTCTATAGGAAAATAACCTGAGTAGACATTTCCATTTGTATCAGCAACAAATTATTCAATAGGACTATTGTTGAAATCATGCTCTGTGGTGAAGTTTTGCAGCAAGGACCAAACAAGTAGTGGAGAATGTCAGAAAAACAGATATATCAGATGATATATGATGTGTGTCACACTCAATAGAGTGTGACACACATCATGGCACTGATATTTGCTGTCAACATTGAAACTAAAAAACAATCGCCATTTTTCTTTTGAACTAGTAAAATGACCCTCACAAACATCTCAGTGTCTGTTCATAATTTATTTCAATAGATCATCAAAAACTACCATATTGTCTCTACTCTGTCATGTCAATCATTTGCCACCTCACCTGTCTCTCTCTTTCTCCTATATCTGTTGAAACAAATCTTCACTTAGGCTCTCCGTTATTAGGAAAGAATATATATGTGTATGTTATTGCCATGGTAATTCACAGAAAAGAAAACACAAAAGAGACATTCTTTTTTTCTTCGGGATACTAAAGTGCAGTGCAGATGAGTTCTGAATTGGATGCAAATGAAAATGGAAAATATTAAGAAATTACATTTTTTTTTTTACTACTATTAGCCAACCTTTTTAGCAAGTTCTTCGCTGTGGCAAAGAAAATAATAAGGCTTTTTGCTATTATTAACAGTAATTTCAGCCTTCTCCTGGGATTGCTGTGTTAGCCTGCCGTGCACAGTTGCGTTTCCTTCCTGATTGTGATGCATCCTCCACCCAGGAGCAAATCAGTTCACTAGTTCAGCACTTCAGGAAGAATCAGAAATTGTTCGGAACTGCCGCTCGCTCAAAAGATCAAAATGGCATGTCCGAGGGTGGCCTGCAGTGTAAACTATTGGATATGGAAAAAGCCACGTAATTGCTGCCGTTGTAGCCCACACGGTTCCGCCTGTTTTATGTCCTACACAGAATTACTCAGTGGGGTGAGGGAAAGTCAACCCGCATAATGCAGAGTCCTGCTGCCTATACTTTGCCTGTCAAACCGCTAACAAGCACAAATGATTTTTTAATGATAGGCCCCTCTATCCCACAAAGCTGTCTACTCACAAACACTAGAGCCTGTACACACACAACCGGCAACGTTGTACACAATCTCTCCCACACACATCCGTAATGAGTTTTATCAAGGGAAGTACATGTGGTTTAATGGATCACTGCAAATGCCAATCCCACTCGCACTATTGTGTTGGAGTTCCAACAAGATGCTTCCTTTTCCCCTGTGTCACTTCTCAGAGAAACATCGCATGAGAACTCCAAATGATGATGCATAGCAGGGGCAGGAAGCTAGAGTCGCATTGTTTGGGCCGCATGGTTTCTATTGTTTTATGCTCATTGGAGAAAAACACTATCGCAGCAATGTTTACGTCAAAGTGGCAAAGCAGGAAGTCAGGTGAAACTGTTGAAAAGTCAGCAAAATGACCATATCTTTAAAAACCATTGGCCAGTAAGACCATTTAAGAAACTAACCAAGATGCTGAAAAAGAAGACAGATTTGTATTGAGTCCATCTGGTTTGCAAAATGTTGGACTTCAACACAGGAAACCCGTTCCTACTTAACCGAAGGTAACGTGCGTTGCCTGCGACGGTCCGTGTCGAAGACCAAGTGTTTTATTTTTGTATCCATGACAAAGAATCTAACCTAAATTTAGCAAAGTGCTGTAGTAATGGTAATCTGTAGTACTGTAGTCAAACCTAAACTATGATTTGTGTGGCTTAAGCGAACAAAACCTAACCATAGCGTTGTATTATCATAGCATGTAATTCTTTCTAGCTCCTATCTGTTAAAGTTAAAGAGGGTACAGACAATTCTTTTTTTCCTATTTGTCAATCTCGAGGCCACAGACGAACGTTTGATGTTGTTGTTTCATTTGGAGGGCTTGTGAGGTGACGGTCTTAAACTCAGTGCTTTTAACTCATTTGCTAGTTCTGTTTCTGTTCAAGTATTTCATTTCCTTTGTAGTCATTCAAATGTTATTAAGGATACACTGATTGAGTTCTATATGGTTCATCTCATATATTCTGTTTCCATGCAGGCTGGAAAATAGCCTTGCATTCTATCCTGTAGTTACTTACAGCAAACATACCCTTTGCACTCCTTCCCTCACATACTTGCCTTCATGCGGTTTTTCTGCCTTTGCTGCCATTCTCTCCGGTTCAAGGAAGCATCCCCTATCATGCTGCTACTGTATGTCTCTATAGAAGTCTAACGCAGATCTACACACATCTTCCTATCTCGAAAAGCCATGCCCCATTTCAATTGAATTAGATTAATCACAAACAGCACTGATTGAGGCCTTTCTTGTACATCTTGTATTTGATTCCACGTACCCTGAAACGCCCTTATCGCATCTTTCTTTTCACATCTGTTTTGTTCCTCTCCATATTAAACATTATGTCTTCTACTCTATTAGTACATGTCAAACGTACATGTCAGAATGTACACAATGAACAAACGCAGATGCGCTCAGCTGGAAGCAGCTGTGGAAGCCGCTCAGGGCTCAACACACACATTAATGCGCAGTGTAAGCTTAAGAATGGCAGCGGTGGTGTATCAACAGAAAGGTATTGATCTGATTAGAATGAAGCCCCATATTTTGCCCCCACATCTGTCATACTATCATATAACAAACATGCGATTGGTTTTCTATGTGTGGAATAACTGAGATAGATTTTTATGTCTTCTTAAACCCAACACCCTAATCCATCTTTCTTGAGTAGATTGCTCCGGCATAAGGCTGTGTCTGTATTGCTCAGGGTGATAAGGAGTGATTGGATTTTGCATATGGAATCACTGGTTATGGCAGGTTAATTGTACAGAGTGGTCGCCTTTGGGACGTAACATTAGACATTTGTGGCAAGCACACACACATACACACACACACACACACACACATTCACTAACGCACACTTTGATGTTGCTTCCATGTAGTGTTTGTTTAGATTAGAAGATGTGTTTGTGTTCCCGTTATTGTCGCTCTAGTTGAATGGGATGATTTGCATAAAACATCATTTGTGGAGTAGACTCTTTTCTAGCGAGCAGTTCTTTTTACAGCTTGATTTCTTCGCTGATGTTAAAGAAGCCATGTGCTCTGCTCTCTCAGGCCTCCTGGAGTTCTCTCCCGTCCTCCTACGATACTTCATCTCAGGTATGGGTTCATCACTAGCGTTAGATCCTGTCCATATAGTGCTGTGGTGTACATTTCTAACTCGTTGTCCAATTCCCCTGACTGTAAAGTAAAGAAACTTCCTTTTGTGATCTTTTATGATAAGTGGGAGGAAAAGACAAAGAAGCACAGAAGAAGAGGATGGGTAATATTCCCTCATGTCTCGCGGTGCTCTGGTGCCTCCATAGCTAGTTTGATGCTTGGCGAGCTGTAGCCCGTAGAAGCTGAATCCACCTGTGGAGTTATTGGCTTTCTAGTCCAGTCCATCTGTTTGTCTGAGTAGAAGTATAGAGCCTGTCAACACCCCCCTGTTTCTTTTTAGGCCCTCTCTCTCTCTCTCCTCATTACTTTCAGCAACTCTGGACTTTTCCAAAAGAGGCCGTGAAGAGGAGCAGTGAAGATCCAGCAGACGATTTTCATCTGTTTAATTCCTCTCAGTCTGATTGCGTCCGTACGCCTGATGAGTCACAGTTAACCCAGTCACACAGCTGTGTGATTCCCAGCGCAGAGTGCAGTCACAATGCCATCCTCTCCTCACTCGCCTCTTCCTTTCCCCTCCCTCGCAAACCGCTAATGAAGTGAATCACAACTGTTTTCCCCCCCGATCCCTTTACCCCAACAGCTGATGGTGAGCGATTGCATCCACAATACTCTTTTAATTAGTATCGAGAATAAATTGGTTGAGCATGCCTTTTTCCTTAATTGCTTTTTCCTCAGCTTGGATTTAATTGGGCTGCAGCACTGTTTATTGATCTCCTTTGATGTGCTTTAATTTGGATAATTTTATATATTTATTTTGGAAGTGACGAGTGGGTTTGTCTTGAGGGGGAGAGTGTTAGGCAGCGGGGCCGGTATTGCAGCAGACTGCAGTATATTCAGAGAGCCCAGGGTCCGGCGTGTGATGGCAACTAGGTGGGGAGATGATCAAACCCAGAAGGCAGCAAAGCAGCTCCACTACAGTCTCAAAGGCCTCAAGTGAACAGCTCTTTGATCTCACATCAACACCTCATGAATGCCAATGCGGAGCAGTAAAGTGAGGCAGGCAGGTCCTCTAAGCCAGCTTTAACAGGCCTGCAGGCCGCTACATATTCCTTCCAGTAGCTAGTTTGTAGTTTGTGCCTGATTCACGCTGCGTCATCTCTCCCCCTCCTGCCTGGCACAACAAAGACTAATTTTCAGCCTCCGCCTCCGTAGTTTCATAATTAGTTTGCTTCTCTGCGTGTGATTGTGGGTTTGTTTGCTAGAGACACGCTTATGAGTGTTTGTTTGTCTCCATTTACTCCCTTTTACTTATATCAATCCCCACACCCGCCCAATGTAACTCCGCTTTCTCCCTCGCAGGGGGGAACTTCACCCTGGCTGAGCTTGGGGTCTGCGAGCCGACTCCCCCTCCGCACCCCAACGCCGTTCCCTACTGTCCTGACCTGGCCCTCCTCCAGAGGGGGTACTCGCTGAGCGCTGGCTCTGATGCTGACTCGGACCCCGAGGGGCCGCTGTCTCCAGAGCGAGCCATCCAGCTGTGGGCCGGACAAGGACGGGTTAAGTCCCGTCGCAGCTCGGGAGTGTCCAGTCGCGAGAACTCTGCGCTCACCCTCACAGACTCTGAGAATGACAACAAGTCTGACGACGAGTCAGGTAGGACTCTTGAAAGATGTGTTCAATTACAAGATCATTGGTTTGAGGAAAAGGGAGGGTGCTAGACTCAACAAACTGACAACAAATCAGGGAGAGGATGGACTGATTGAGAATGATTGTCAATTTCTAAAGAGATCCTAAAGGTTTGTCGATATTGTCGAAATCTTCAGACCACCTCTAAAACAGACAGCCTTTATATAAATTGTGAGTGAGAAGGATTTATTGATTGAGTCTGTTTCTGATCTGAAGAACAGTTGTTGGACCCCCCCCCCTCCCCCCCCCCCTCTCCAGAGACCCATCCTTATTTTCATCAATAGCACTTAGACAAAGCCCTTTAACTCTACCATCTTCTCCCACTTATCTCCCAAGATCTCGCAACTGATCTGTCAATTCAAATATTTTCGATTCTTTTGGATTCTTTTGTGATCCAACACAAGATAAGAGATGCCCTCAAAGAGAAGATGTCTTTGAATCTCAAAGTGAGTGTGAGATCGGATGTCCCCAGGGGGAAACTTCTTCCTCTGGCAACTTTGTTTCCTGGCAGCTTTCCCCATTTCCGTGTTAATCCCAACGCAGTGTTAAACCTGCGCAGGTCTTCGCCGAGGTGTCAATGGAGGATAATGGGTTAATGTGTTAGGGTTAGATGGAAGGAAAAGAAACAGTGTAATTCATTGAATTCTCGACAGAAACACATATCAGCCGTAGATCAACCTCCATTGGACTGAGGGCCTCGGAATCAGAAACAACTTCTGTGGACTGATCAAACTTCTCAACACCTATTAAACACATCAAGGAACACCTTCCCCGAGACGCGCCTCTCATCCCACCATCCGATAATTGCTTTGTGGTTAATTACCAAGCTAATCTGGAAACCGCAGATATCATCCTAAGACACCGCTCTCGCTCTCTCTGTCTCAGGGCCAGCAGAACGCCATTGAGCGCTCCTTTGCCAGCAATTCCAGACCTTACGAAATTAGCTTTTTAATCCTGTGCTATATTGCGATTATCGTTTGCCTGCAGTATGTCACCGAGGGTTGATTGTTGGGAAGATCAAACGTTTTTCCCAAAAAGGACACTTTTTCAATGATATTTCATCATGTATACGCCTGTGCTCCGACAGGATCTAAACATCTACTTGTGTGTTGATTCATATGGCAGAACGTGTCAAATCAAAGTCAATTCGATGGAATGCAACACTTCAAAAGTGTGCCTTCTCTATCGAGGCCTTCAGAGGGAACCACCGGCACTTTTGGGCTCGTCTCATAGTTTCACAGACCGGAGATTTAGATCAGGCGTCTGTATCGCTGTCTCTGCCAGCGTGACGAGATCTGAGGCAGCACGTCAGCCGGATGAAAGCACCAGGTGTGTGTGTGTGTGTCTGATCAAGTCAATTTGTTAGTTATTTAGTTGCTCTGAATGAGGAAATGTCACCCTTCGCTCCGGCAAAAAAGAACATCTGATACTGCAGGCACGTCATACCTCAAAGCACCCGGAAGCCAGGAAGATTTCACTCCCACCAGACCTAACCAGCCGAGTGCCCCGAGCAGTGCGGCGGCTGCATTTGCAAAGGCGCGCATATGTTTGTAACAGAGTCTATCATTGTCTTTCTATATGCTACTCTGTCTCTCCACGGGTGTGAGAGTGAGCCTCAACCCTGCACGTGTGTGTGTGTGCGTGAGTGTGAAATAGGAGCAACGGGAGTGTCAAAACAGCAGGAAGAGGATCTGAGAGTCTAATAATAGAGATTGACAGAGGCAGAAAGAGAAACAACATCATAAACACATGCTAACAAATCAAAAAGACTGTGACGTGCTAAAACACCAAATAGCAGCACTCTCATCTCACCGTGTCTCTAACAAGCTTCTGAAGTCTCACCTCCACTTGCTTCTCCTCCTCCACCTCCTCTTCTTCATCTCCCTCCTCTCCCGCCTTTTCGTCTTCATCTTTCAAGCTCCTTCTTCTGTCTTCTCTTGGATCACGCTGCGCCTCTCAACGTCTCTCGTTATGCTTCTGTCAGTGCATCTTGCCGGCGTGACTGACAGGTGTCAGTTTGTGGGTCTAGGGTTCCCCTTCAGGGCAGGAGCATACACGAGAACAAAGGTGCACGTGTGCCCTATTGCAGATTGCATTACCAAAATAGAAAGCCCTGAGACACGGTGACAGCTATCCAAAACCTCAGGGAAAGTATTATTTGAGAGCTTGTTTCTGTGTCAACAGGGCAACTGGCTGCAGAGTAATTGCTCGGTACATTTCCTCATTCCTTTTCCTTTCCTTACATTTCATTAAAATAATTAATGAACTACAAATGAAGTTGAAGTTGAGCTACAAATTAGAAAGATTTAATTTCTCATATTTCAGGTTGCCTAAGTACACGTTCTATTTTAAAGTGTTTGTTTTCGCAGTACTTGAAAAGCCTGAAAAATCTAACAACCTGAGTCGATAACAAATTAAAGGGTGTTAACCTGTGGATAGATAGCAGTCGTCAGTTACAGAGTCTGATGCCTTCGCTAGTCTCAACACAATTAGCACTACATACACACCTAATGTAGACAAATCACAAGACTGGTAAAGAGAACTTTGAATATTGCTGTGTTTTAAGTGATTGTTCTTCATTGATACAGTACATACAGGGCCAGGCTATTATGTACGTTTGTGAGCCTGCAATGGACAGAGGGAGATAAATATAGTTTCAACCTGCTTTTTCCTAAATTAGGAAAGGCACGTTTTGTAAATGAGTGCTAATACAATATGAAAATCTAATTACAATATTATTCCAGTGATTACAAATGAAAGGCGCATAGACATGCCTGCAAACACACATCATGATTTTTAAAACACTCAGAGAACAGCAGACATGCGTTGGCACCTGACTAAAATGTGAAGTTACTTATCTAGCAATGTGTTTCAAATGTGTAGCTGTCTTCCCGGGAAGCCCTCTGGCACCTGTTAAATCAGTTTCTAAACTAAAACTCTGTAATTATTTTTCATTTGTTTTTTCATTTACTGCTGAATTCCAATTACCTACAAGTATGTAAAACCCGTTAAATGAGTTTCCTAAATGCAACTCAGGGATTTTTCCCCTACATCCAGCTTTATTGTCAAGTATTGAATAAAGACACTTTCCTTTTATTGCCCCTTCCAGACACTATTAAAATAAAGAGAGTAGAACGTGGACTTGGCACAGCCAATCCGAGTTTCGTCTGCGCAAGCAGCACAGTGAGACAAACAAATATGGGCATAGAGAGCGGCATTGAGAGATTTCATTTTGGCAAAGTGGAGGAAGAGATTTACTGTCACACTGTGCACCGCCTCGTAAAACGTCCGTCTGGAAACACGGGCAGGAGAATAGGAGCGCTTGTAAATTCTCACAGCAGTGCGTGATGACTGCATCCAAACTGCATTGATCAGGAGGGAGAATGATTAAAACATGCATTAGATGAAATAAGATCAGGCTTTGACATTGATTTAAACCTGAAGCCCGGGGCAGGCTTTATGGCCACAATCCATAGTCCAGTGCTTTACACATGCTTATGTGTGTGTGGCCCCATATGCCTCTGTGTCTCATGAAGAGAGCTGTCTGTTAAGGAAACAGGCAGAATCTAATTCAACTTCAACATTGTTTCCCCCGTCAATAAATCTCCTTCATACGGCCGACTTTATGAACGCGGACACTGGCCCGCTCCCTCCACAGCCCAGGCCCCGCCCAGTCACACATGCATTCTGAGTAGCTGCGATATCCCTCTCCGTCTTCCTCCTCCCGCTCAATCTCTCCATCTGGTCGACTGGATAATAAATCATAGGCTCGTATTGTGACGCGTGTGACAGGATGTATTAATCTCCTAATTAGAGAATGAAAAGGTGGCGCTAAATTTAGTCTGGCCTTTCTGCCTAACCCTGCTGCCAGTCCAGGCATGCTCAATTGCCTGGTTTCCATCACTTCTTTATTGGAGGGTTTTCCGCACCGTTAGAAGCTGGTTTATTATGTTGGTTAAACTTTATGTTAATTTGATATTTTTTTGACAAAGCTGAAAAACTTTTAAACGCCACTTAAAACATCTGCAGTCACAATTTTTGTGTTTTTTTTTTTGGGTAGCTGGAGATGTAATTATGCTTTATAAAAGCCGCATTGGGCAAAGTGATTCCTGATTAACTAATCAAATCTGCTAGCACAGGTGGCAGAGTGCCTGCACCCGCGCTGTCCTCTTTATTCTATTTTAATGTACCAAACCAATCCCACCATAAATCAAAAGCGAATCAACCAAGTCAGCCGAGGTGTTGCTACTTTAGGGAGTTTTTCGGAGCGGAGCACGCAGAGGACTGTCTTGCAATCAAGGTAAATTAAGATAATGTTTAATCATGATCATTTTTGAATTGTGAGTAAAAAGCTCTATACTTTTGTGAATACTATAATTATATGTCACGCAGATGATTGTAAGAGCTTTTTTTTTCTGCCACTCTCAGTGCTGGTAACTTGGCCAATGCAGCTCCTGTCGATCAAATTCAAGCAACACTTATAGAGTTGGACTGGTGGGGTCCCCCAAGACCACCGCTGTCCCCTCAGGGTCTCTGAGAGTGTGTGTGTGAGTAAGAAACTGAGAGTGAGAGCTTGTGTGCGCGTGTGTGTTAGCAGGGTTGGGGGCATTAGCCTCTGATTGAGTTTTCAGAGAGCAACGTGGGGTGCGAAAGGCTCGACAATGGTCTAACAGAATTAGTAGCTTGTGATGAATGGTGTGTGAGAGCAGCACTGACAGCTCGCTTTCACAAACACACGCCACTGTGAGTGCGAGTAAATGTGTGTGTGCGTGGCTGCATGCTTCACCCACTGGTTCAAGGACTTTTTGTCCATGCAGTGAAAGCTATGCACTCAGGATGGAGCAAAATTGCAACACACGCTTACACACACACATCTTTAAGTGTCCGTCTTTGGGTTAGGCCCATTGTTTGAAAAACGCCCACAGACAAGATCAATAAAGATTGGTGTTTCAACATACATTTTCACACACTTGCCAATGAAACAAAACATGAACCCCTCATTGCGGACTAAATAAAGACATTGTTGGACGAAATGGACACACAAACAGACAGACACACACAGGAAGATGTCTGCACACACACACACACACACAAACAGAGATGCATAAGAGCAGTGTTTAATAAAAGCCTGGGATATTGATCACAGTAGATGGATGCTAACTCACATTAAAGGGAGGGAGCCTGGAGTGATGGAGAGAAGAGAAGAAGAAGAGGGAAACACAAACAGTGAATAAGCACAAAGGGAGAGATGAAGGGGGGGATTTTCACATAAAAATGACAACGAGGGCTTTGGAAAAAATATGTTTGTGTGCGTTCTCAGTGTAAGAAGGCAGCCGTTGCTTCTGCAGTGAAGGCCCTCCTATACTAACGGTGTTATTATCAGGTAGATGAGAGGAGCAGGAGAGTTTGGAATATCATTGGCGTCGGATTTGTAACTTGCTGACGACCATTCTGCCGCCCTAATAGGGAATTTAGTTAGCCGTAATGGCCTCTCATGCTGTCTTCAGACCTGCCAGAGAAAGAGAGGCGAAAGGGAGAGAGGGAGGGAGAGAAGGCGCACTGAGAGCAAATTGAGAATTCTCCAGCCAATTATGAGTGATCATATTTTCCTCTGCATGCAGCTGAAACTACTTTTGTAGTTTAATGGTCAGCGTTTTGCTTCCTAATGAAGGCCGGGGGTATCAGATTGAGGGAAAGAACGAGGTAAAAAGGTGCATGATGGGAAGTCAGGAGGCCGGATTCACTTTATTTCTGTGTGTCTTAACCATACATCACATCTACTTTGTATTTGTTTTACGTTTGATTGTGCTTTTCTTTTCCAGTTGTACTCATGCTTTCTCTCTTGATTTTGTATTTATGTTTGTTTTTCTCCTGTTTTTTTCTTTCTTTTCTCTCAATTCCCCCTCCTTCAGCTTACCTAGATGATGAGGAGGATGAGGATCCATTTGGGGACTATGTAATCAGTAAGTCACATCTGACTCTAGCCTCTCTTAGATTACTCGGCCCCACCTTAGGCTTTTGCGTGATTGTGTTTGATGTGCTTTTGTGCCCTTTGCTCCATTTGTCTGTGCGTGATTTACTGTTTTGTCTATAAGTTGATGTTTTTCTTTTATGAAAGAGGCTGTTGCACACAGTGTACTAGCTTCTAACCAGTCTCCAGCTGACAGTACAAAATGATCCCCGAGTCAACTCAAAGGCTTGCTCTTTTCTCCAAAATTGCGCATATTACCGTAATTGTTGTAATGAAACATTACATTTTCTGCTGCCCATTGTTAAGGTCCCATGTCATGGCCATTTCTACTGATCATATTTCCATTGTTGAGGTCTACTAGAATAGATTTAAATTGTGCAATTTTCCAAACTCACATTGGTTTCTCATACAGCATCTCTGTATAGTATGTGTATTCACTCTCTGTCCTAAACGGCTTGTTGGAGCTCCTGCCCCCCCCTCCCTGTGAGCCCAGTGTGCTCTGATTGGTCGGGACGTTGCGAGGCTCGTTGCTGCTCGCCGCTGCTGTGAGCTGCTGCGAGGAGCGGACAGGTTTCCGGGTCGGCGATACAGAGAGAACAAGCCAAACTCATCCTGAGCACACACAAACACTCACAGCCGAAGTAAAAACAATAAGTGTGGCTTGATATTGAGTAAGAAAAAGGTTTATAACGCTGTGAGAATGGGTCTGCGGAGAGTATTTCTCCGCGATCCCAACTCGTCTATTACCAACGCTCAGGGAGCTCTATGCAAGTCAATGGGGACTCCCTGTTAGTTAGCCAAGGGATCCTGGTGTGTGAGGTGCTCCGCGGATTGGTCCATTTGGGCCAATCCGGTCATTTGTTGTTGATTTGGGTATTGACACGTCACAGAACCCAGGAAGAAAACAATGGAAAATGAGAAATCTCCAACGAGGCGTTCTGGGGCAGCATAGACAGGTATTTTCTGTGTTAGAGTTTTACTCGCTACAGGGTGTACTTTGAGGGTTTGTGACTTTGCAGACCGTTTACAGGCATACAAACCTTCATAACACACAAGGGGACGGGTAATAACCAGAAAAGCATGACATGGGACCTTTAAAACTTGTCAGGATTTTGACGTTAGGTTGAGAAAAAAGGACGGTAAAATGATTGCTTTCTGTACATTTCTCTTGTGTTTCCATCTGATACAAGCCAACCATTGTTCTGTTTCATATGCCTCATCTGCATTTAGGAGCTCCTTTCATTAGGATCTCCTGTTCATTAGCACTAGTCCAACTGGTTAATCTCTTTGCACTTGATCAGAGAAAATTTCCCAGAGGGTGCGTTCTTTCTTTCCCTCAGTCCTCCACTACCGGAAGCTCAGCCGTATTTACTCGTGTCTCGGAGATTGTTTGTCTCTATGAGCGGGAATTAGTGTTAATGTTTGCGTTATTGGGCTGTGGAGTTTTCATCTGTTTTCATTAGTGGAATGAGAAGAGCGAGTGAGAGGGAGTGTGTGGTAGAGTAGAAGCAAAAATAATCCTATGTTTGTTTGTGTGTGTGTGTGTGTGTGTGTGTGTGTGTGTGTGTGTGTGTGTGTGTGTGTGTGTGTGTGTGTGTGTGTGTGTGTGTGTGTGTGTGTGTGTGCGTGCGTGCGTGCGTGCGTGCGTGCGTGCGTGCGTGCGTGCGTGCGTGCGTGCGTGCGTGCGTAAGCAGGTGAAGGTTATTTTGAATGCCTCTGTGTGTGATAGAGTTGGTTGTACACATTATGAACACCTTGGGTGTCAGGTCAAGCCCCTGAAGTGAATATAAAAGAAGTAAGACACCGATGTGCGTGGCAGTAAAGAGCTGAGGAGATAAGGGAGCCCAGGTGTTAGGATCCTTTAAAGGTTAATCTTATATTTAACACCTTTGAATAAAAAGAAAGAGGTTGCTTCAGGTTATGAGCAGTTACAGGGACACATGTACAGTTAATGAACTCACACATACATATATATTAGGGCTGGGCAAGTTAACACCTTATTGTCTCGCATTTTATTTTTATTATTCATATTTTTATTTTGAAAGTCCGTTGCTCACTGTCTTTGAATACACATACAGACAAACCATGGGTCACAGGAGGGGTGGGATGTTGATCAGTATTGACTTAGGATGGGCGTCATCACGCGCCTCAACCAATGAGAGCATTTGGAGAAAGGTACGGAACTCTTACATGGACATTTTAAATCTCCTCCAGACGAGTTGATAGAACCAGAGTTATTTGTAACCACTCCAAAGTTAAATGTTCTTATCACTGGACTCTGAGGGTAACTTGTTTTTCTCTAACAAACTAGATAAAAAGTTAATGCCCTGGACCTATTGAATTTTGCGCATAACAATGCAATTAATCGCAGAAAATCATGCGATTAATCGCGATTAAAATGTGTAATTGTTGCCCATCACTCATATAAATATATATATAGAAGCCGTATTTTTTCGGACCTACACATAACGAGTATATATAATTAACTTAATTGCACTTTTGAGAGAAATTGATAGTAATATAAATTCGACATTGCTCTCCTGGTTAAATTAAATTACTTGTATGAGGCAAGGTTATCACAGCTGATATTTACTGATGTTAATTTCCCTCTATGCTTTATATTATTACTTTCTGTCTGTGGTTACACGTCAGAAATATACTATTTGCTGTGCTCCGTCTCCTTGGTTTCTGGTGAGTAAATATTCACGGCTTACTTTTGAAATGAAAGTCTTGAAATATATTGTATTTGCCTTACGGCATATATACAGTATACAATAACATTCTAAGCGCTACAATATTCTGATGCATTTCCTTCAATATACAGTGAAGTCATTTTAGTGAAAGCTTTTGGATAAAAGGTGCCATTCAATTTAGAAATGTAATTCACCTAAGATGTGTCATGGATGATAAAGCACCCAGTTCTTCACTGATACTGATAAGATACAGAACTATCAATAGCCAAAGCCTGACAACTAGACTAATAAAAAGCTCGTATTCTTCTACCAGTACCACTTCTGCAATTATTAAAGCTGTATTTCATTTTCTGGTACAATTGAACTTTCGAGCTCTTCAGCAGCATTCCATTTCCTACAAGAGTTGTCCTGGCTGACACCACAGGCTTTCTACATGTATTTCTAAGTTTATATTCCCAAATTGAAATAAGGAACATTGAGTTCTTTCAGGAAAGTAAGGTGTAAGGCATTCAAGATGAAATATTGTTGTCATTTGTATTTCTTGTTTAAATACAGTAAATGGGCCGAATCATGCTAATTGTCAGGGTCATATTTGTGCCTCTACTGTAATTGTTTACATGCTTTAATGTACAAAAAGCTCTTTATTGTTCTCATACTGCCTGTGCTGCAGCACCTCTTTTCACCCTCTGTCTGAAACCCGAGCCAAGTCTTCTCTGATTGGTTAGTTGTTATTGGTCAACTGCGTGGAGATGTCCCGCCTCTTAGGCTATCAGGTACAATGTGTTGGAGCGCTAGTCAAAAGAAGTGTGAGTGCTACATAAGGATGTCACTATGTTAGGGAAGTAAAGAAAGGAGTCCAATGGAGGAGAGACTCCCTTTGGAGGGAACTTTGGGATTTTAGCCTTTGCGGACCATTAACATGCACAAAAACCTTTATAACACAATACAGGAAAGGGAAAACCCCCAAAAGCCTAACAGGGCCCCTTAAGATTAAAGGTGGGGTAGGTAATTTTGGAGAAACCAGCTCGAGTGCGCTAGAATTTGAAAATACACTACCGGAAAAAATCTGCCACTTCCTTACAGAGCCCCTCCTCCAACACACACAAACGCGCACATGGCCAATGAGGGCACGAGATAAGTTTGTGCACAGATGGAAGGCTGACAGGCAGGTAGGCCATCCAGTTATTTTAGCCGGGCCGGCTAAAATGATTGGTCTTGCTTTTTACAGTACTACGGCTTCCACAGATGACATTTTGTTATGGATTTTTTGTCAAAGCATTTAATATATTCATTGCTATCGGGATGTTAAGAGCATTCCATGGAATATAACAAAAAGTGTTTCTGAAATAAATTACATACCCCACCTTAAAGCACACATACATATCTGTATCTAAAATAACCAGCTAACCTTTATCAAATTTCTCTGCAAATGACAGCGTTTGCCAAAGTGCCGCATTTGATGCAACAATTACTGAGCTATCAAACAGGTCAAACATTCAAACGGAAATCAAAGTCACATGTCGCCTTTACAAAGAATGATTTACAACCCACTAGTGACTGTAGAGGACATCAGGCTACACCATCATTAATCTTCTGAACTGGCAGACAGGCAGTAGTGCTGGTGCTTGGTACACATTAGTGCAAAGAACAGCCATTACTGGTACATCAACTGACCATTATCTATTCATATATTGGTTCGGCCATCAAATGTTTTGACTAATTGAATACTACCCCACTCTTGTATGTTTGCTTCATGTTTACTGTTTGATTGTGAGACCTTTTAAGGGATAAGTAACGGATGGTGATACAGCTTTCTTCATGTGATTGATTTTAGCATTAATATTATAGTAAGCTTTATTAAGACCATCTAAGGATGGCAATGTTGATTTGTTGGTTGGTCCACAACTTTGTTCCGACCAGAAAATATCTCAAGAACTTTTGTTGGTTTGTAGGTTTGATTTGCCATGAGAATTGGGACAGATATCCATGCTGCTCAGATAGTGGATCCCAATGACTTTGTTGACTATTCTTTTAGTGCCAAGAGGTCGAAGTTTATATGTGAAAAGTCTGTTGGTCATACATGAGTCAAATGATATAGAGGTCTATGAGAAAATTAACCATCTTTCACTTAATTAATTGCCTCTGGATTTTTTTTTGCAATGAGATAATGGTCTCAAACGCTAGTGTAACAGCTTTTTTGACACATCACAATGTAAATAGATTAAAATATAGTCCCATCTAAAGTAAAATAGACATAAAGCAGGATATGTTTTAGGGTGGGTCTACCTTGTGATTGACGGATATTTCCGTCTTAGAACTTCAAACCTCTCACAGTGCATTTTCCGTTCATGAAAGTTCATTGTACATCTAGGTTGACTTTAAATGTCTTGTTAATTATTTGGTTGTAAAATGCCGCAACCTCTCTTCTGGTTGCAAAAAATTCAAATGTCAATCACCAAGCACTAATTTGTTGATAGGCAAAACACCACATTGAGGCTTCAAAACCATAGTCCACTAACCAATGGGGGACAAAATGGTGACTTTGTCCCATTCTTGTATACAGTCTATGGGAAAGGCTCTTGCTCTTATTTAAAAAATAAGGTAGTACAAGTGACAATACAAAATTGATTCAAAAAGGTGTTCTAACACTTTGGAGTCTTAAGTTTGAATTATACCTCAAAGCTGGCAGGTTGTAAAACATGAAGTGAAATCAAATTATCTTAAAGCAATACATTATGTATTCAAAAAAGCTTTATAGTGTGTTTCTAGTGCTTTTACTCTGCTCTGAATAGAGAACATCGTGAGAAATCTGCGACGGGAACAAAGCCTCAGCAATGCAGAGTAGATAAAACTGATGAATGCCACCAGGTTGAAATGATTTCAGGTATGTTAACGCTATGAAGTGAATTCATTAAATATTATGGGTGGAAAAAGTCAGTGCGTGGGTAGGTTTAATAACCAATTCAGGGGTATCTGAAATTCCTTGAATATCATGATGATTAGAAATATAGATCTGAGATTTTGTTTGCCATTCTTCCGTTTGTGGTATCAAGGTTGTATCAACTGATTAACAATGCGTAAAAGCCAGTAAAGGAGCCGAGAAATGTACTGTAAGTGTAAGTCTATCAATCAGATATTTATAAATGAATCACTGAGTGTTAACTGCTTCGCCCCTGCAGTTTACTGTAGTTGGCATGTCCCTTATTACTAACTCAAACTGTCCAGTACAAAATGTCTCCAATTAATGCAATGAGGCATTTTGGATTTAAACATGTTCCTGAATGTGTGTGATTTAGCCAGAATGAACATATGGGACAAGCAGATACAAATTATAATCGGATGGTATCAAACAGTGCCGAAGAAAACGAGTTATCTGACTCAAAAAGCTATTAAAGGGTACATTTAAAGGGAAAATCTACAGTTCAAGTGGTTAGTGCAAGTCTGAATGCATCACTGCAAACATTTCGGCTGGAGATTTATTGGATCTGCCAGATCGCCCGCGGTGGAAAGATGCTGAGGTATGTGAAGACATAAAGTTTGCAATCCATGGTTTGCATGACAACAAAGCACAAGTACGACAGGGGTAACAGTCTGGAGACTGCTGACAGATCACAAACTGAATTTATTGTTTGGAAGTTAGCAGCCATACTGTTCGGAAGAAAAATCCTGCGGGACAAGTAGTAAAAAAAGTCCCAACGGTAGAGGGCAATTTTTACGAGAGCAAATGAGAGTGAATAGTGAAGGGAAGCTGTGGGAGACCAGATATCATTCAGAGGTTGTTATGTGCATTTTTTTGAAGGAACTCTTCCAGCAGCTGTCACTTTATTGTTCCAGCGCACAAATAAAAAAGAAATGAGAATCAGTATCATGATTAACAGAATGGAATCAACTGTGTAGTTAATAAACCTTCATGGTCGCTTTTTTCACACTTTCTTAAAATAGAACCAATCCAGCACATGTTCATCAAAAAAAAAAAAAAAAAAACTGAGCTACCCTTTGCTGCCCTGTCTGCTTCTCCACTGTCTCTCCATCAACATATAGCAGCTGTGCTTGGCGTTCGGCGCTTCCTCCTCCAGCAGAGTGATTATGACAGGCTGATTGGTGTTTTGTTTTCTTGGGGATGAGAAGATCAATGTGGGGCTGATAGCGAGGCCCGGGCCTGGAGCGAAGAGGAAGGATAAGAGAGAATAGGGATGAGGCCTTGTCTCTTTCCAGTAGGATCAACAGATTTTAGGGTGGAGGAGAGGATCGGGTTAAAAGCACATGATTGAACATGGGATGGAGCTGGGAATTTGGGGGTGGGATTTGAGCGGATTTTAAAGGAGGATGGAAAGTGATGGACAAAGAAACAGTTGAGCTCAGGAGGAAGAGCGATTGAGAGGAAGATCCAGGTTTAACAGTACAGTAGAATAGATGGTTGGGGATTAACATTCTGTGACTGTCTGTGAGCACTGGGATAATCTGTGGGGTCCCGCTGAGCACTGCAGGGGGGGCCCACCACTGCCACGGGGGTGGAGGCCTACCGCCAGGCCTGTCATTGCACACTGTATGTGTATGAGTGTGTGTGCTCATGTGTGTGACAATCAGTCTAGGTGTGGCAGGTGAAATGAGGAGCTGATTCGAGACCGCCCGCCATGCGGCTTGATGGGTGACGAGAGGCGGGCGTGGCCCCGGTTATTTTCTCCAGTGTGACGATGGCCCTTTATCCAGGGTCAGTTTATCTCCACTCTTTGCTTTTCCACTATGAATCACAAGGGGGGGAAATCTGAAATCCAGCATATTAAGTGCATACTTTTTTTCTTCCGTACGCAATGAGGAGTAATCAGTGGATAGCTTCGTGCAGAGTGTTAATCCATATTGATTCTTGCTTCATGCTGGCTCATCGAATGGAGCAAAGCACCGCGGGGCACCACACAGCATGGCTAGAAATTGCGTGGCATTACCTTGCAAGTCTCTGCTGGCCAGTGTTTGTTTATGTGTGAAGAAATCAAAACAACTGCGATTGGTCATCGCCTTCTGCATGCTATACTCTTAAAGTCGGGGGTTGCAAAAGAAAAGAAAACACTCTGGATCCTTCACTTGCACTCGTGCAATTTAGTGGCATATTTAGTTAACTCCTTTGTACTTGGCTCTGTACAGTATATGCCCATGCCTTTCAAGTATGGTCACCAAGCTCAAGTCAGGACATCATCATGTTTTTTTCCCCACAAAATCCTCCTGCCAGAGCCCCATCATTATAAAACTCTTTCCAAAGGCATCCACAAACTCCTTATGCCAGGTAAACTGATCTTAATCGGGAAATATTGCTGACATTTTTATGAAAAAAGTTGCCACCGGTGTTTATCTATAAAGCCTCCTATTATGTCATTAGCCTGAGTTTGAGACCCCCTCATGTTATGCATTTATTGCATTGCTATCATTTGCATTCAGGGAGCTAACCCCTTTGTTCAGCCACTTCCAAGCCAAGAAACAGGCCTTGTTTAGCAGAGGAGGGGGGGGAACGCTAGCACTGATGTCAATATCTCTGTTAAAACCCTTTCTTCTCCACTCAATACTTGCTTTAATAGGTTGGCTTTGTTTTGCGAGGAGTCAAATGGAAGGAAAGAGAATAGATGAGTAAATCTATATTAGAGTCTCTAACCTCTGATTGTGCAACTCCTCTTGTTTTGCCACTTAATGCTCGAAGCTGGCTAATCATCAGACAAGTATCCGACTTTATCTCCCATCTCCATAAGCGGGCATGGGGACAGCCTGGCATCTTAGCTGGTCCCAAATCTCCCTTTCTGAACCCTTTCCACGGCTAAGCCAAGTATCAGTTGTACAGACAGTGGGGCTCAAGCCCAGGGAACAAAGGAGTACGACTTCTTGGATCTTGATCAGCTGTTTTGGTTCTGCCATTTTCCTACTGTGTTGACTGTGAGAACATCCACATGAGAAGTTTATATTGGTCATCATTCGTCTCTCCATCCAGATTATAACACTAAAAGCTTCGTCGACTTCATGCAAACGTGTACTTGTCCAACCAGTTCCAATCAATAGTACACCCAGGTCACCTTTACTCTGAATCAATGGGTCAGACTAGACCACCCCAGCCTCTGGTCAAAGTGATCCCTTTGCAAAGTCATAACTATCTATTTTGAGGCAGGCAGCAGCGAGTCACTAAAATCAATAACAATACAAACAATGCATAAACTGATTCCTGAGATCAGTTACAGGGCCATTCAAAGCAATTATAATAGATTTGTATCAACTAGAGACAATGGCCATTCCATTCAGGCCACCAGGCAAAATGCACCATCGGCTTTGTTGATACATCCCTAAGTGGTACCGAAATGCTCGGAATTGAATGTCAGTGAACTATGGCTTGACACATTCACATAATAAGCTATCAATTTCAAGTAAAAGTTACCAAAAGGCAGTCGGAGGTGATTCAAAATACAGAAAAATGCTTATTTTGCTCTTGCCTGCCATTTCAGCAACATTTTTGCAGGATAAGAGCACCACTATATTGCTGCCCTTGGATGGTTGACTGCCGCAATCCTGTTCAAACCTCCACTCATATTATATGAATACTTAAGTAAAAAATGTAGGGAGATATTTAGGCTAACGGTATGAGGAAAAAATATTATAGTATAATATTTAAGAATGAACTTAAATCGAGTCAACATCTCGGCCAGGTTCAGGACTGCGCATTTGACTTATGAAATGGACACTAGAAGGACACCTCAAGGGCGTAGACTCCCGCCAAGGCTTTTCCATAAGTGAAAAGCGATGGTTCTATCAGCCGGTGATTTGGGCTAGCTCGAAAATGTAATGGATTCTTCTTTGGACCATGCTACACCCTTTCACCCAAGTGCATTGACATCAAGGCCAAAAGATTCCTAAAGACAAATAGGATAACAATCAGAAACATAGAAATCAAACAGAAATCATAACCTCCTCAAAGGAGAACAGCTGGAACTTGAGCATCTCTCTCAGTTGTGATGATATTGACACTGGGTCCTTCTGCCACTGTCATCAAATAACTTTTCACTGGACACCCCAGCAATGGACTATATCAAAACCATCCAGCCAGATCAATATGAATATGCTCCAGTCACCTCTAGGTGTAATTAATGCCACCTGGCCCTCTGAACCTATTCAAAATGAATTCACCAATCACACATCTGTATTGCCTTCCTGTTACTATCCAAAGACAGAGGAGAAATGTCATTGCTTATTATAAAACGGACAAGTCAAATCAAGCAATCTGATTGGTTCTTAGCCGTGATATACTGAGCGTATACCACGGGTAGAATTGTAAGTTACTTTTCACAACAAGTCAGTATCCCTCCACGTCTGAGAAAAACAGTATACAGTTGGGCAGAAAAGCAAACTGCTTGCAGTTTGCTTTTCAAACTGGAACAAGAAAGCAGCGGAGAAGTAACGGGGCAGAAACCCTCCTTTTTACGCAGCGGTCCAGACATAGACATCAAACGGCAAAACATATTCAGTGTGCAGTTCCTTTGGCATTAGGGCAGGGATATTTAGATACTTTCCAAGGTTTGACATAATGAATTGTGCTACTTTTAAAGCAAGCAACGATGTTTTCAAATCTGTAATCAAAAAGGTCCGCAAAAACATTTAAGATTAACTTCGACCTCCGGGGGGGTCTTACTATGGAGGAGTGGATTGAGGAGTGCGAGTGCCTATCTCCAGAACAAAAAGCACCTAAACGACGACATGTAGAGCTACGTGAAGAGCAGGTAGTAGACCAACTGGAAAAGTATCACCATTCAAAAGCTTTCTGATGCGGGTCTTGAAACAAAGCAGAGAAATTATGACCGTTAGTGGCCACAGGTGCGAAAGCTCTCTCCAGAGCTACTGGAAGCCGAATCTCGGGGACCGGAGAAAGTGGAGCAATATTCTCGCCACGCCAAGCAACAGCCTAGAACAACCTCAGCCTATACAAGTAACCACGTAAGCCATGCTACTGATGCTGGACAGTTTTTCAGTGGGTGCACAATAAACGGCAACATACACATTAATGTAAATAAATAGCCAAATAATGGATCAACGCTCTCTGTCTAATATGTTCGCTAGCTGTTGTTAGTGTTGTTGCATAGCAACCACCTCGCACTATGTTTCGTGCAGAAGGCAACGGAGGGACTATTTTATTTTGAACATCATTATTTACTAATAACAACTATTTAAATTAGAGTGTGTATTTTTCTTTCATATTGCCACACTTGGTAACCGTTTTATAAAAGCAATAGCTCACTTCAGGCCGTGGTATATGCTCATTATATCACAGCTAAGGGGGTTGTCGACCCTCCGCTTCGCGTCGGGCCGAACCACGCCCCTTAACTGTGATATAATGGCCATATACCACGGCCTGTCGTGAGCTATTGCTTAAGTACAACACTGAGG
The DNA here is from genome assembly GCF_902827165.1 of Trematomus bernacchii. Lineage (NCBI taxonomy): Eukaryota > Metazoa > Chordata > Actinopteri > Perciformes > Nototheniidae > Trematomus > Trematomus bernacchii. The sequence goes on along the minus strand of NW_022988097.1, from coordinate 5,678,159 downwards.
AAAAGAACAGTGGGACATTTCCAAGAAAAGAAAACTTCTCACAGCATGTCTTTATTTATTCAGTGTACTCCAATCTTCAGTCTCAAGTCCTTTTGTATCTTGTCACAAGTCTACATATTGATTCAGTGCTTTTGATTCTAAGCCCCATCTCTTTCTTCTTCCAACTCTCAAGCCTTTCGGGGGTGTGCGGCATTGTTAATTTCCCCATCAATCTAGCCAACCTGAGGTGCTCGGATCACTTCAGTAAAAGCACTTATTTGTCTGCTGCCACAGGACATTTCCAGCGCCTGGCTACTGTTTGCTTTTTAACCGTTTTATATTTTCTCTCTAAAATAACTACCTCCCATTCGATCTTCAACTCATCATTTTTGCAGACTGTGTGTGTTTGCTTGGTGGAGAGGCAGAAAAGCTATATCTGGCCCTTTCAGAAATAAAATGTCAGGAATCGTTCAAAAGGAAGATCTGTGTGTCTTTGCTCTGTAGATTCACCTGATCTTTCAGCCTTTTGCTCTGCCAATATATCAGTAGGTTTTCTCATGTGTGTGTGCGCTCATGCTTCCTCAATCACAGTTTTTGTTTTGTTTGTTCATGCCTTAGTTTGCGTAGGCCTGTGTGTCTGCCAGTGTGAGTCAAAGACAAGAGTTTGACTTTTTTAACAGATTTCATTCCTGGCTTTCTTCTCCATTCTCTCTTTCAATGCTTTTGTTCCCTCGTCTTTTAGTTCTTCACACAACTGCTGGGTCTTTTCAGTTAGCTTCCCACCTAACTAAAGCAAAAGAGCATCCCATGGTCTTCTTAGGCCTAATATTAGAAGGAAATGTATCTTTTATCTTTCCTTCACATATATATATTCTATGCCTCTTTTTCTTGGACAAGGTGGCAGGTATATATAGAAAGACGATCAGGGCGAGCGCGTCTGTACCACACAACACACACAGGCATGTTCACATACATGCACACAGAACCACACATGCATCCGTTAACAATTAGCCATAAGTGTGCTTGACTCTGTGTGTTTGGGGCCCATCCAATGGTGTGGGATGAGAGCTAGTAAAAGTGAGAGATTACTCACCCTTTCCAATAAACCTACGCATACACACACACACACACACACACACACACACACACACACACACACACACACACACACACACACACACACACACACACACACACACACACACAGACACATCCGTACTCACCTCTTTTCCTCGTACCTCGCCCTGTCTCTGTCGTGTGATTAAAAACAAAATCCTATTTTGCGTTCTCAGGCCCACACATTTACACTGTGACACATTCAGGTGCATGTTATGAGTCTAACTAGCTCTGTAGCCGTGTCACATAGCCAAGTCCCTGCTTAATCAGGCCACTTACACACACACACTCAAACACACATGCACACACTTTGCAGAGGCCATGTGTTGGGATGGTGATAGAGGGTTGGCAGTTGGCAGACAGACAGCAGACGCTGTTCTTCGACATCAAACATCTCTGAGCAGAATCTCACTTTCATGCCTACTCTCTCCCTGTCACATACACACACACTGTCACGCACACACAAACACAACAACACACGGTTCCTCTGATCTTGCTGCCAAAACTCAAAGACTTGGAAGGACCAACACACATACACGAGCAGGCACATACACACCGACATATACCGGAGCAGTAAAAATTAAATTAAATTTCGTCAGCCATTGTTTAAACCAACTCTGTAAGATGTACTTACAAGTGTATGTGTGGTTTGAAATGATTCAAACTAGCTTTTTTTTACCCATTAGACAGAATCCAGACATTCATCATGATCCTATCTCTGGCAGACAGACAGATCCATACACATTAAAGCACAAACAGACACATTTCCCATTAGCATACAGCCATAGACAGTAAATTACAAGTAGCTAGGTCACTGTGACGTCAACTATTGCTTTGTTGACTATTGTTTTAAGCATTTTAGTTGTTGCCATCCTGTTTTTTTTATTATTAAAAAAAAAAAAGTGACCATATTTGGTTGCATGTGTGTAACTGGATTGCAATAAGGCACGGCGTGGCAGGTACCTAAGCCTAGCAAAGTGCATCCGCTTTAAACATTAACTTGGATATTAATCGGGATACTCATTTTGGCTAGCAGAAGAATTGTTTAAAACAAAATGTACTTACCAGCAACAAGTAACAGACAAATCATTAGGACATCTTCTACTACAACCAATGCTAAACAGCGCAGTGTTTGCTACACTAGCAACCACATGTTAGCAACATGTTAAACGCAAGCAAGCCATGCCTTAAAGCAGAAGCTGTTCTGTGGGTTTTACGAAACCAAACCCCTCGCTAATGGTTTTTTATCTCAAAAGGTTGATTTTGGCACTGTAATGGGACTCTAATAGGTTCACTTGACTTGTTGTGCCAATGTAGTGTCAAAGCAAGCAGACTAAGGAGTGGATTGTGTGACTTTGGAATAAATCCCCAAAGCTAAACTATAATTTAATTAATTAGCTGATCATGGGAACTACAAAGAAATCAATTTGTATAAGCAATCTATATAATTATCCCCTTGAAGTATTACAGAGCAACTGCTTTCGGTCCTGTCTCTAAGTATTCATCATTACTCACAACATGAGGCCTAGTTGCAGTCTTCACTAATAATGTTTGTAATCAGTTATTTGGCACTAAAGACAATATAAAAAGTAAGTGCAGCACATCTCTTTGACCGCACTGTAATTGTGTCATCCATTAGAACTGTGAAAGTGACCCAGGACACTTTGTTGTTTTTTTCTCACATTTCTCCATGGCCTTTCTAAAGCTATTTCACAAAAAACGTTATAGTTTAAATATATATGTTTCTTGCATAATCAAATTAGACTTTGGTATCGACCCCATTAGAGAGAAATCAGCAGGAAAGAATTGAGAGTGATGTAAATGTCGTGATTAAACATTGACTTAGCTCCGCTGAATAATGTAAAAGTCTCTCTCATCTGTGATGGATGAATGGTAACAGACAGTGATAGAGAGTGGACTCAGACAACAGACATGATGGAGAGATATCACGTAGATATGATTGATAAGATGAAAAGTGATTCATCGACTCTTCTTGACCCAACGAGAGCTGCAAATTGAGCCACGGGTGTCGAGCCAGCGAAGGTGAAATTGACTCCTTGTGTCTTGAGAAACTTTAGAAAAGGACCCCTGAAATAAATCTGAGCCAGAGGAAGTGAGCAAACCTGCCCACAATGCACTTCTGTTTATTGAGCTTCACGGCATCTGTGTCATCACATGGGAGCCAGCATTAGCCACTTGTACAAACACACACACACACACACACACACACACACACACACACACACACACACACACACACACACACACACACACACACACACACACACACGCACGCACACTTTGTGTGCATGGTGTGTGCGCAACCACCATCAGATCCACTGTGCTCACACAAACTGCTTCACCTTGACAGTAGGCCGACTTAAGATGCAGTATTGATTCAAAGAGCAGCTGCACTTTGTGTGATGTATGTGTGGGTCGAGGATTGGGCCATATTTATTCAATGCTGTTTGCATGCATGTGCAGTGTTTGTAACCGGCCTCTCCTCTGGAGAAAGTTGGTCGGCCCCTCTGCCCTTCAAAGTCATTTGGAATTCATCTGCAAGTCTGACCCTGACAGCTGTTTGTTTTTTCCTCTCTGGAGAGGGGAAAAGGAATAGAGGGATGGCGAAGAGGGGGGGGGGGGGTGTGGTTAATGAGAAAGTGATAGATATCGGAGAGGACAGAAGAAGAATGGAAGTGAGACTTGGCCGAAAACTTGGTCTGAAAAACGGTGGAGGACTGTTTCTATTCCCGCGTTAGTAGTCTCAGTGCTGTTTGGCTTGTTGAGCATTTAGGACACACAAGACAATAAGTGGTGCTCTGAACGCCTTCCATTAGTATCCCTCATTGGCCACCCGCTTGAATGTGTTGAATCTGTGCAACAGCATGAATGCAAAGCGAGGCGTGACAGCCAAAATAAAAAGGACCCTGTGAGCAAAATCCCTCTGGGTAAATATAGGTTTTTGATCAAACAAGAGCAAAGTTGACTGAAACAGCATTTCATCTGGGATCAGAGCAGTGAAACATTTGAAAGCCTCTACAGCTAAGTGCGATGAAGAGGAACACCTAGTGGGATGAAGAGGTTTTGTCTTTCCTCTGCGTTGGGTGTAGGTTTAAGGGGGTGAGTAAATGGACACAGAGGAGGAAGGATGCTGGGAGATGATGTCTGGAAAAGGAGGTGCAGGGCAAGTCGTAGGTGAAGGGATAGTGGGAAGGGGGGAGTAGGGGCCCCAGGATTGGATAAATGGTCCGAGAGGAGAGGAATCAGGGGAGAGGTGCTATTCTATTTTTACACCTCTCCTTCTGGGAGCCCCTACTCTCTCGATCTATCCATCATATTGACAGTAACCTCCAAACTCTCTCTATCCATATCCTCTTCTTCTCAATGTCTTCTCTATTTCTTAAATAATTCCAAGGGTGTAAATGAATGAACAGACTGGACGTTCTGCAAGTCTCTCACATTGAAATTGCTTATTGACTAACAATGACTGTTTTAAGCATGGACCATTCAGCCAGACAATGAGCTCATGCGCTCCCAACATTTACAGCGCTTCCCCATCCAGCCGATTTCTCCTCCTCCTCCTCTTCCTCCTCCTCCCAAGTTCTGCTGTCTTCCTCTACGTTGTCACAAGCAATTAATTTGGCCATAGCTTGTGTCCATCGATCTGTGTGGCATTGGCATTGTAATCTATTCAGTCTGGTAAAGAGGCAGCATTCATGCCCAGAAGAGAACCAACAAAGGACACACACGTTTACAGCATTGTTCCCTTGGAAGTACATGCATTCTGTCCCACAGTATCTTAGCTTGTTACTGTGTGTGTGCATCCTTAACAAATAATGCACATCTTTCAACTATATTGCTTGTTGATGGATGGACACAAAAACTTTGATTTGAGCCCAACATTTGAGAATGTGTGCCTTGGAGTCACACAGGGATACACAAAAGCTCTGTATTTTGTTTGTACTGTTCTGGTTACTTGACAGGTTTGTTGCAGCCCTGCTTATGTGTATGCTCTTTGTTGGAGTCTGATTAAATTCCCCATAGAGGGATTCATCATCTTTAGCAGGCAGAATAGAGAAAATTACAAGCCCATCAATCCTTGTGTTTGATCTCGCTCTCCTTTTCTCTCTCAGTGTCTTTTTTGCCTTCTCTATTCTATGTATCCGAACTTTTATTCTCCCCCAGCCCACCGTGTCTGATGTTGGGAGGTCATTTGTCTCTATATGAGAGCTGTCCTGTCCCCTGCTCCTGCTATCTGGCTCCTCATCATCATCCAGATATGTGAGATTTGGCAGGCTATTTTTGTGTTTTTCTTAGCTCTTTTCATTAAGGGTATTTACATTTATGTGTGCCTCTATTGAACCCTTCTTTCTACACCCATCTTTTATGGTTATTCTGTGCATGCTGAGCCCATGAGTAAAGTGTTACACCCAACCTCTGCCATTTATCATAAATGCTTTTAAACAATAATTCAAGCTACAAAATGAATGTTAATGAATGTAATCACCCACACCTGCTTGACTGTGGTCAGGAGTCTCTGTTAGTGAACCATTCAACAGCTATTCCCAAGTTGTAGGAGCCAATCACAATGAAAGAGGCAGGATTTATTTTCATTTGTATCCAGTCCAATCTTAAACACATACTTGTTGGAGTTAATCATCTGTTACCTGACTGCATGTTAATTAATTCTGACGTGATTTGGAGTTTGTTTGTCGATCCCCCAGGCGGTTTATACTCTTATTACTGCGAGTTATGAAAAGGAATGCTGAATATACGGCGGTTAGATCTTAACTTATATGTGTTGTAAATTTCCTCTACTTATTTCTTTTATTTCTACATTGTTTGGGATCACACACTGTTGCTGGCTTCCTCACAGTTTAACACTATTAGCTCTGTCAACACAAATATCATTGTTGATGTTATTAGCATAGTTAGCGTTGTTAGCTGCTCTCGTTCTGCTTAGCCGTAGCCATGGTGAGAACCAATTGGAAGCAATCACTCTGCTCAAAACTCCAGGTGACAAGCTTTCACACTGAGAGCAGTATCCCCCTGAGTTTTAAACTGTCAGCTCTGTCAAGACTATTTTGTTTTTTTACGCTATTAGCAATGATAGCATCGTTAGCTGCTAGTCTTCTGCTCAGTCGTAGCCATGGTGAGAACCATTTGTAAGCAATCCATCTGATTAAAACATCATTTTTAGAACCTTTCAGCATTGTTAATGCACCAAGTTAGAAAATATTGCATGTTTTATGTTATACGGTTTCCAAAAAAGTAAATCCCAACCGAGAACAAAGCGGTATTAAACTTTGAAGAGGTCTTTGAAACCTGCTAGGTGAAAAGCACTATCTATGGAGTTTCATCAGAATCCATCGTGTTTAACCATGTTGTATAGCTGGAGTCCAAACAGAACTTCCCACAATTCTGTTAATAAATCATTCTCACAAAATAGGGAAAATTCATGACGTTTTCAAGCCAATAAAATAATATTTTGTAATTGTATTGACCTGTAAGAGAGGGCCAACATAGAAATCAAATACATATATTTTTAATTATTTTTAATAATTTTTTTCTTGAAGACATCCTCAACATATTACTGTTTTTATCCTAGTTAAGTCAAAACAGCCATATTCAATTAATTTGTTTGTTTGTTTGTTGTAGTATTAGATCAAATGTATTCCGAAAGTTGTTTTTCTTATGTTTATTTATGGCTCCGGTGACCAAAAAGCCATGATACCTGGGTCAATAAAACTGTCAATCAATCGATGTGTTGCTTTGTGTGTGCACTTCCGTGTGCATCGCCTTAACCTGCTCTCGGAAATGTGCTTTTGTTAAAAAAAGGACATGTGAGTCATCTCGGAGATGTAAAGGTCAAGACGTGAGGCTCCCCACTCACACACTGCGAGGCGAATACCGTCTCTCACTTGTCTCGTACCCAATCGCTTCTTTTGGCATCTCATGAAACACAACCCATCTGTGTGTGTCTGTGATGTTTGCTACTGATAAATGAGTGTGGAGATGAATACAGTCTGATGAACACATGTGCTTGTGAATGTGTCCGTGGTTCAGGGTTTATTTGAATTTGCAAGTTCCACAAAATACTGAAAAAGGCCTCAAACTCCCTATATCCCAAAAATCTGCCTTAACCCCCATTTTTGCTTTTTTTAATTAGATCAAACTGACACCCTTCACTGCTTTGAGCATATAAGAATATGAAGTTTGCTCATGACAAGCTTTAAATCGGCACAAATCCTGTCTTTTAAAGTATTGTTTTTGCCATACGGAGCATAGGATTTCTCTCTCTTGTCACATCAGCTTCAGTTTAATGCATGTGTGCCTAGCTTTGTTTTCCGTTGTAGTTAAATTCAACAGTGTGAAAAGCCTCGAAAGTCACTTTTGGGAAACAAAAACATCTGCTAAATGGTCACATCTCACTCTCAGAGCCATGGCTGCAGCAGGCTTTACCTGGTGTGTGGCTCGGCGAGTGCTCGCGTGCCTGCGTCTGTGTGTGTGTGTGTTTGGCAGTGCAGAAACCCTGGCTAACCCCCTCTGTGCTTCCCAATGTCCTGTCTCTGAAGAGCTATGACCATTAAGCAGCTGTTCACTTCTAAAGCCACAGAAAAAATGAGAGAGCTGCGAGAATGCAAATGAGACTCGGTATGCGCCAAAACTTTTCCGGAGGGACGCACTGTTAGGTCAGAGCAGCACATACAGTACACTACATGCTCTGGCACACGCACACACGCTCTCACAGTTACACATATGCACCCACGTGCAGCTGGGGAAGACTCTCTATTATGTAGTGCAAGGATTCCTCTGAGTATCAAATGATCTGACTGTAAGTACATTTCTCGTGGAGTTGAAACGCACAGGCTTTACATCTGATTAAACAGACTCCAGGTACTGCCATTTTTGTACTGTTACCAACACTTTCAATTTGATATAGAGCCTCTATTTGCCCTTTAATCGTTTGGTACACAGTCTATTAGGAGGTGAGGGTTGTTGCAAAGAAGGAGAGTATCACACTGTGCACCGAAACAAGGACATTGTTGTAGGGCACTTCACATTTCTTCATAATGACGCTCCTTTTGTGTAGCTGTCCGTGGCGCTGAAAACTGTCTTGAAGGTGAAGGGAGGATAGAGAGTTGGTGGGGAGGGGGTGTTTTTTTTGTCACGAACAGCAAGCGAAGCACACTCGCTGTTGATCTCCACGGGCTGGGGTGAGTCATCTAGTGAATGACTGTAAAGACTTCGACAAACGACTGAGAGTTTCCATGCAGCAAATAAACAAAATGTGGTCGTAGGTTTTGATAAAAAGCACATTTCTAACTCAGTTGCGGTTCCTCTTCCTGTTTTTTTCCCTGAGATGTGATTAGTGTATGGCACAGTCTGCCTCTGGGTAATGAGAATATATAGTGAAAGGTATGAAGTATTATTTTTCTCCGTGCCCTCGTTTTAGTTACAACTTCCAGCAGGCCGACACTCATCATCCTCTGCCTCGTGGATGGAAGAAATGTTCTTTATTCGCGTTTCTTTGCATGAACTTCCACTATTGTGTCGTCAGGTGTGTGTGCTGCGTACTTCTAGTGCTCCCCCCCCTTAATAGGAGCTTAACCTTATTAATCACATTAGCGTGCTGAGGGTGGCTCCGGCGACACTGGAGGCATGCTCACGCAGACACACAGACACACACTGAGACATGCGCACACGGGCAGAGGCATGTCAATCTGTCATTAGTTAATAGCTCATTAGCACAAGGTGATTAATTACTCTGGCAGGGTGTAGGCATGACAAGGAAAGGGTGGGGGGGGGGGGGGGGGAGGAAGAACAAGGACCAGGGAGACAACAAGGCTTTTGACGCTGAGGGAGAGTTGAGAAGAAGGGAGGAGGGGGTGGTGGAAAGAAAATGGTAACCTCCTCCCTCTTTCTCATAGAGCGGTTTCACCACTATCGATTCTGAAGCCTATACTGCAAGGGCCACTCGTGCATGTGTGTGTGCATGTGTGTGTGTGCAAGTGTGTGTGTGTGTGTGTGTGTGTGTGTGTGTGTGTGTGTGTGTGTGTGTGTGTGTGTGTGGTGTGCTGTGTGTGTGTGTGTGTGTGTGTGTGTGTGTGTGTGTGTGTGTGTGTGTGTGTGTGTGTGTGTGTGTCCTGGAGGTGTTTTGCTGGGCTGTGTTTTTTACCTGTGTCTCGCGGGGATCAGCTGTAAAGGTTAACTAGTCTTTTCTTAAGCTTTCAGCCTCATGACAAATGACCACGTTGAACCCATGGGGGCACATTAAAGCACACGTTCTCTCTCCATCTATTCGCCTCCCACCTTTTTTTTTTTCTGGCGCTCTCCCCCCCCTTCACCTGCTCTCCCTTGGTGTTTCACTTCAAGAGACAGGTTGGAGGAGGAGGAGAAACAAGAAGGGGGTAGGTGGATGGCAAGTGTAAGGGTGGAAAAGAACAAAAACTGTCACTGAGGGAAGGGGGGATACTTGGAAAATGTAAGAAATATTCTATGTATGACAGCTTGCAATCCTTATCTTCACAAAATAAGTGAAAGATTAAGAAAAGAAAAAGGAATATATTGAGTGAATCTGTATGTTAGGCCTAACAACAAGAGATGTAACTTTGTCTCATTCTGCTACGCCTTCATTGTTCACCTTGGTCCTTGTGACCTTTTCATATTCTTCCTCTCTTGTTCCTTCACCACCTTTTTCTTCTTCAGACAGCCTCACAACCTTCATACTAAAGCATCGGTTCAATAGACTCTCTTTTGAATGACGCTGAATGGAAGCTTCTCTGTATCCCACATACACGTAATATATACAGTTATACAGATATGCCACGTATAATGATCCTGAATGGCAGTGATAAATAACCCGTAAGAGAAAATGTATCACTTTACGTTCACATGTGGGTGTGTGTAGACGAGAGGGGTTCATGTGAGTGTGTGTACGTGTGCATGATGGAGTATTACAAGGTGTTGTCAAGAAAGCAATTTGTTTCTGTCTCAGATGGGGTTTTTTTTATCATGACAAATCGACGGAACCTCATCTAGAAAAATCCAGCGTCTCCTCAATGCGCTCCTGCTGATTCTACCTGCGCGCTCTTTCAACTTTAATATGATGAAGTCATAGCAGAAAACCCCCTTGCCTCCCCCCATGGTTCCCCTTTGGTCACCCCCTCTGCGGTAAGTGGAACCTGAACACCTGTGTACGCAAGTGTGTGTATCGTGCCTTTATTCTGTGGTTACCTATGTGGTGGGTTGGGTCTGATTATTTTGATTTGTAGGCCGTTACAGGATGAACATTTTCTAGCAATATAATCTATTGGGTGGCAAAGGAAAACGTGATCTAATTTAAATACTTCTGGATTACTTCCAAATCCTATTTAGAAAATGTTGCGCCTTTTGTGAAAAAAATGAGGTCTTTGAAGCTGTGTGTGTGTGTGTGTGTGTGTTTTACAACATGTGTATTCAATGTTCTTGTTTCCTTCATCAAAGCCCCAAAGGCCACTCAAATGAATCTCAAGATAAAAATGATTGAAGAATCCACTATCTATTCATCATCATAAAAAAAGGTACATACTGTCAGGCCCTGGCTCAAGGACGGACTAAACAAGGAGATCACAGATGATTCATTTCCAATTAAAGTATATTTAGTTAAAAGTAAATTGTGAAGTCAGTTAATCAGCAGTGTGTGGGTGTGTGAACATGCATCAGTATATACTGTAAAGCAAAGACAAACATACTTGTAGCTGAGCAGTCAACCAAAATCAGGTGTCGGCCATCTTTCCTGATTGGGGGGAGTGGCTAACCAGGGAGTTAGTTGTCACAATACATTTGAGTTTTTCATAAAAAAATGCTCAATTCAAAAGCCTTTTAACTAATCCTTCATGAATATATTCTTAATCTAATTGCATATTTTCGTCAATTGTCACCAGGGTTCATTATAATATGTAATCCGATTGTGTAATCAAACTACCCTACTGTGCATGCTGAGCATACACACGCCTACACACAGCGACCCTCGTTGAGGATGATAGATGGCGTGAGAGAATGTCACATGAAGAAGGTAGAAAATGAGGCAGACAGCCATCCTCTGGAGTGGTGGCTCAGGGGCTGGCCTTTACCACTCCTCTCCTCCCCCCTCTCCTCCCCGCTCTCCTCCCCCCTCTCCTCCACCACTCCACACCTGCTTTGTGTTAGCTATATGCTTTCACTAGCTGCTCTTCAGTGTAGGCTACATTGTTCTCCTTCACTCTCAGATCACTGTCGGCTTTTATTTCAGTTCCATCATTCTTCAAGTAACCTTCAAGATCCAAGAGTTGGAGCGACGGATGGATGGATGCCGTGATAATGGCGGTTTAAAATGGTTGCTAAAAGAAAGAGCCCCTCCTAATTTATTTCGCATTAGCCAAGATGGTTTTAAATCAAAATACCAAGGCATGTGATCTAGAACAATCTTAATTTCATCTCAACTTCAAATAGTGTCCCTTTAGATTGAAACATCTCTAAGTGATAAACAGCTTTAGTGATGCAGGGCTGTCTAAATGTCTAATGAGCGATTTAACTGATGTGTCAACTGCATACTGAGTGTTGATCAATGTGTTCAGTAATGAAGGATTATGTTAATACTCCAATATGTTGATGAGCTGGTGATGACCTCAGCCCTCCTTTGGTTGACATGTGACAGGATGTGTGCCCTCTGCTGGCCACTGCGAGGACCTCCCCTCACCTGGTGACATGACACCTGAGCTGGTGATTGGGAAGGGGACAAAGGGAGAATGAAACACACCTTTAGTGGCTAGTTTGACAGCTCTGGTTTAGCCTTGTTTTTATGTTATGGTATGTGATGTGATGTTTGGTTTCAGGTCAGGGTTTTGTCAAGGATGCTTCTTTTGTGGCTGTGCTGTTTGACATTGTTATTTTCCCATTTAAGGACATTATGTGAACGTGAGCGCGCCCATGTGAGATCTGACATATTACTGGCTTCATCGCCGCAGTGTCCTCTGCCCTTCCTCCCTCCCCCCTTGTGCCTCTCTGCTTCACTGCCTTGTCTTCTCTCCTTTTACCCCCAACCCTGTCGTCCCTCTCCTTCTACCTTTTCCTGTTCCTCTCCTCTCTCCTCTCTCCTCTCTCCTCTCTCCTCTAGCCACCCACTCCTTTCGCGCCTCCTATATCCCATTTTATCCTCTCCCTATCCCTTTTCCCCTTTTCCGATTTGATGTGCATGCTTTGTCACATTCCCATGATTCTGTCACTCTGTCACTCTCCATTGCTCGTGGGCTCCGACGCGTTCTCCCAAACCCCGTTGCAACCTCTCCTCCTCCTCCTCCCCTCCCCTCCTCCTCCTCCTCCTCCTTCCTTCCTGTCTGCCTACCGTTACGTTCTCCCCCTCTTTCCGCTGTCCTCACCCCTGCCCCTTTTTCCTCTTTCCCTTTGGCTCATTCGTTAGCTCCCGCATTCATCCTTCCTCCCCCTCCATCTCGGTGCGCGCTGCTGGGAGAGAGAGAGAGAAGTGGAGAGAGAGAGAGAGAGAGAGAGAGAGAGAGAGAGAGAGAGAGAGAGAGAGAGAGAGAGAGAGAAGTGGAGAGAGAGAGAAAGAGAGAGAGAGAGAGAGAGAGAGAGAGAGATAGAGAGAGAGAGAGAGAGAGAGAGAGAGAGAGAGAGAGAGAGAGAGTGTGTGTTGAGTCTGCTCTCAGTCTCAGCTGTGGGCAGATGGAGGATGGAGCCACAGTCGCATCTCTCCTTCTCTTCTGCTCTGCCTGCGACAGGCTGAAAGGCACTCTCGTTTTCACTCTCCTCATCCATCCTTTCACCCTTTGCCCGAGCTGGCCTTGATGTGTGACGGATTGCACCAAAAAAGGAGAGACAAAAAGACCTGCAGTCTTGATGAACAACAGAGGGGAAAGCAGTGCAGGGCTCATCTTTTGTCCCTAAGTGTGTGGCGTTCCTCTCCTCAGCTACACGTGTGTCGATCCACGCTGAGAGAGAGTGTGTGTGCGTCTCCTGCTCCCTCTCTCTCTGTTTCCCTCCTCCGGCACGGTGCTCCGGATTGTGCTTCACTGCAAACACACGGGAGAGGGGAGAAGAAAAAGGGCAACAAGAGTGAAGAAGAACAACAGCGAAAGGCGACAGGCAGCAAGGACTTTTGAAACCAGAGGGTGGAAACAGGGCGCTAAAAGATTGAGAATCAAGAAAAGAGGACTCTTAAGGGAGCGGAGAGGAGTGGAGTGTGGAGGAGAGGAGATAAGGACAGAGGGTTAATCAGAAGCAGAGACAAGTACGGAGCGATGCATCACTCAGGCAACACCGGGAGAGCCAAGACCCTCTCTCACGAGACAGGTAAGACCCCGTCGGATACTTCTTTGCCACATTGTGCTGTACCCTCTTCAGTGAGGAACAATAGAGCGTCGCTGTAACTTGACTGTCTCCGTGTTCCCTCTCCTGTGGAAGGACACCCGCTCATCTGAAAAACCTTGAATTATTGCTCCGTTTTTCCAGCCTTTACATCGTGGATTTGAATGCCTCGCTGTTATGTAGGTTATCCACGCATATGGCGCCGTGTGAGAATGTGCGCGCACGGTGGAGGCGGCGGTGATCAAACGGCATACATCTGTATAGAACTTGGCTTTGATGTGCGCTTGAAGTTATGATTGGCATCCGGGAATGTCAGTACGTGCTGTTTGAATTGCAATCCTGCAACCCCGCGCGTGTGTGTGTTTTTTTTTTCCAGGTGCCCTTGTGTGTCCTCAGATTTCTGGTGAGCACGTTCCAGTTGATGGTAATTGCAGTGATTGACAGGTAGCTGATGGCAAGAAATGGACGGGACATGGGATGTCCCTGTTCCACTCCAATCCATAATTAATTCATGTGTGTGGTCCTCAATATTTACAAGGTTATTTCGAGGTATTTGCCTTTGTAATTCAATCGCTGATTATTTGATTGAATATTTAGATGTGATTTGATTTAAAAATCTGATTTGTTGTGAGCTCGTGCAGGTTATTTGGAGCAGCACGGGTGGTGTTGTGTTGAGTGTGTTGGTGTTTGACCTCAGGGAAAAGGTGAAGTGACTCTCCATGTTTGCATCCATGTGTGTATTTGTGATTTTCTGTCATATAATGGTTGTTTGATTGCTTTGTGGATGTGAGGGGATTGCTAGCGCTCGTCAAGCTAATCAAACAGTTTCCCACAGACAATCACAACACGGCACACACCCCTCACAGCAGCCCTGACACATCTGCCTCCTATCTGAACAAACATTATGAATTTACAAGCTAGACAGGCGTAATACGGGCTTTTTTTTAATTCTCGCTAAAATATAAAGGCAACATTGTCAAAGGAAATACAGGCCTTTCACATGCTCAAACTCACTGAACCGCCCACACGCATAAACACCCACACACCCATGAACACACACACACACATCTGTTACACGGATCCAGCCCAGCGGTGGATAAATGTGCCTTTCTGATTGCTGCCACAGACAGGACGTGATTGGCATGGCAGACCAGGGAATTAGCTATGGTTTCCATGGTGACTAATTAGGAGGGGTCCTGACTGGTATGTTTATGAAGACAGATGACAGATCGGTGGTTCACTTCCTGCTTTACAGAGCGGGTGGTCCCATTGGCTAGCGGGACCCCCTGCCATGTGAGACAGACAGACCCTCTGCAGGCCACCTCACACGTGCTCATCTGTCACCATGTATGCAAATATGATATGAAATTAATCCTAAACCAGCAGAGATTTGGAATTGTAGGATTCATTTTCATGCCGTATAACACGTGTGTTTTAGGGAATGTGCAACACAATCAACCAAACACACTTGGGGGTAAACTGACTTATATTGATCGAAGGCCAGTGTTTACTCTTTGTAGTGACCACGGTTCTACTCAGTAAACACCCCATGTGCTCGGCTATAAACACCCCAGACGTACGCATATTAAGAGACTTATTCCCAACACACCCCTTTTATGTGACAATAAACAAGTCAGACGTGCACCCACGCTCACGCTGGTAATGTGGCTACAGGGCATGTGAGAGAGAAATAGGTGTGATTGGGTCCATCTGTGGCAGAGAAAAAGAGAAAGACACAGAGAGCGCTCCATCTGTGGACACCTGCCCTTCCTCCGGGCTACCGTCCCTTTTTGCTCTGAACTGCCAACGAGATCTGCGGTTGCACAGGTGCGCGTGTGTCTGTTTTTTTCACGAATTCCGGGGATAGTCTGGTGGGGTTTTTGTGTCGCAGGAAATCTTGTTGCGGATAATTCCTCAGTGATATTTGGTTGTAACATTAGGCTGAGATCTCTAATTAAACATTTATGTGAGTTATTTCCACTGCAGACTTTTCTTTACCACAGCAGAACAGGCACAGGTGCAATTAATAACATTAACGATGGCTGCATTCCAGACTGGGGACTTTGATGCTGTGCATGGTTGTTTATTTGGACGTCGTTAAGGTTATTAGCCACACCTGTGCTTTTCCCTGCCATGACTAATTAAAATGCACGGCGTGAAAAAAGGGTCCGTCACGGTGTTTGTTCTGTGCCTTTAAATGTGTCATGGTGCACAAATAGGAGTTTATTCTTCTTCTGTTAGGTTTTTTTCAACCAATAAAATACTACTACTACTCCTCCAAGCGTACCATAAATAATGGATGCTCTTGTACACAAGCAATCCAGCCTACAACACACTGTCGGACACCTTAAAAACACACTGCCAGAAAAAATTGGTGATAACAGGTAGAAGGGAGTGAGCCTTCCCTTGCATTTCACCCTGCCATTCGTCCTGCCTCTCGTCCTCTCAGTCAGTCACCAGCTCCACCTAATGGCCTCTGCAGGTACTGAGGCACACACACAGTGACACAGGCTGACACACACACACACAACATGCTTTGATTAAAGTAGCTGGAGCACAATTCCATTTCACCACGGCGAGCGAGGGTAGTTAGAAAGCCACTGATGATGGCCGTGTTTTGTTTTTTTCTTTTGGTTATTTTGTCCAACGCTGATAATTGGAATACAATTTCTTCTACGTGGGGGTGCGAGGCAGAGGGGATGGGAGGACACGCACAAGGAAGAGGTGATTGGAAGAGGCGCCGAGCGGGAGAGAGAGAAAATGGCAAAGCGATTGAAGAAGACGTGCGTGTCACGGCTAAACAAATAAGCATGTGTGGGAACAGATGGTAATAAAGTTCTCTGTTACAAGACTCACTCGTACGCACACACACATGCCAACACGCACAGACCCACACATGCACAGCTTGATTATGCAGAGTATTGGGCCGTGAGTCATTAAGACTTTGCCTCAGTGAAGCTGACTCGAAAGTGAGCAAGGACAGTCATCTACAAAGGCCGGTCACTTGCAGTCATCTCTCTCCCTTCCCTCTCTTTACTCCCTCCATCTGTCTCTGTCTGCTTCGCTCCCTCTTTGTTTCCACCTATTCTGGCCTTTTTCACTGACTCTTCTATTCTCCGCACCCACAGATTTTCTCCTTCCTTGCATCACTTTTCTCTCTGCGTTTCCCTCCCGCTTTAGGAAAATGAGTTTTTCCTCTGCCTTCAGTTTTACACAGAGTGTTCTCTAAGCCAAAATGTGTGCGCCTATATGTGCGTGTGTCGATGTGTGAGGGCGATGTGTCCTCAATCATAGTGAAAGCATTTGTTTCCCTCTGCCAGTGGAGATAGATTATGTATTTCACTGCTTTTCCATCGCATTGGGTTTTTTTCTTTCTCCCTCCATCACACGTTTTGTCCTCCCCACTCAAGGTCAGTTGGAAGATTGCTTTCAGCCCCCTGTGTCCTCCCCGACGCACCATGCTTTATTGTGTGTATGGCCATCAGCGCCCGTGCGTTGTGTGTAAAATGCATGCGCTTTGAGGGCTTTGTGTGCATGTTTTGAAATCGTGGAAAAGGGAATGTTGTATTTCAGAAATCTGTCTCGTCTCTCATCAGGTAAGCACCTGCGTGTGTTTGTGTGCATGGAAAAGCCCCCGCAGTCAATCTCAGAGTGTTTTTAAAAGAAAATCATTTCGATTTACACGTCTGATATTAAAATGTTAGCTTTTTTATTGATTCGACTTTAAAAGGAAAATACTTCCGAAAGGTTTCCAAATGTTATGAATGCATTTCCCTATGTTAATATTTAATGCATTTATTGAGTTTCCAGCGTGAGTGTGTCTGTGTGTGTGTCTTCCATGGAGGGTCCTGCTGCTTTTTTGTATGGATGGTTGGAGGTATTCATTTTCACAGTGGTGATTTGGGTGAGTTAAGGGCTGGCAAGCTAACTGGTGCTCTCAGCATGCTTTTTGGAGCGCGTGTGTGTGTGTGTGTGTGTGTGTGTGTGTGTGTGTGTGTGTGTGTGTGTGTGTGTGTGTGTGTGTGTGTGTGTGTGTGTGTGTGTGTGTGTGTGTGTGTGTGTGTGTGTGTGTGTGTGTGTGTGTGTGTGTGTGTGTGTATGTGCCTGATCAGTGAGCTGGCTGGTTGTATGCTTCACTACCCTGGCTGCTCATGTGAACCATCTGCATGTGGCGCTGCCATGTGTGTCACCTATACCCCAACACATCCCACTCCTCTCATATCTCTAAGCAGCCCTCCATCCACACCGTCATTTTCCTCTTATCGCCGGCTTTTTTTTCTTCACGCTAATTTATAAAAAGAAAACAAAAGCTGCCATCCCAGTTCATTTAAATCCTTTCACTTCCTTCACGCTACATATTAATAAAGAAGACGAATATTTGTTACACTGTTATTCATCATGTTCATTCACCTTTTAATTTTCCTCTAAGCAAGAAAGCATTGTCTCGTCAATCAAAGCGAGATGCTGTGTTATCCCATTTGTTAGCTATGCAACGTTAACACTCTAAGTGATCGATCCGTGCCAGAGCTAACTATGTGACAGATGAAAGTGTCACAATTACAGTCATGCCGAAGTGACAAATGGATCCCCGCGTTTCTGCTGGAAAGGGTTTTTTGTCTTAGAGGTGCCATTGTTCATCCACACAGCCTCATTATAGCTTCTGGGGTAGTCGCAACAGCGGTGACTCAATGACTCATCACGCTGTTGTTTGTAAACTCCAAACCAGACTAAGCGCTCTCTATACCATTCGTCATCTTATCTAATGTCCCCCATTTCTTTGCTATCGCTGCTGCGTCCGCCGCCCGTCCACGTTTCATTCTCACCTCCCTTCATATTTAATATCCTTCTCCCCAAAGCACTGACTCCAGCTTCTTGAACTCTTCACCTCTTCTTTTGTTCTGTCTCCTGAATCTCTACCTCCAGAACACTCTCCTCAGGTCTGTGTTATTAACATAAAAAGGGAGGAGAGACTTCCTTTTTCCTCCAGCCCAGACTGTGAGTCACTCCGCCCCGCCGGCCGCTTGCTGCCTCCCTGGGTGTCACGTTGCGACAGATGTGAAAGCAATTCTAAGGGACGGGGTGAGGACAGTGGCTTCGCGCGTTAGAAGGGAGTCGCATCCGGTAATTTCAAAGAGCGCCGCTTCTGCTGCAGACGTGCAGGTAGTTTGCTGTGCTGCGTCTGAAGCAGAAATAGGTCAAATACAGGATTGTTTCCCAAGCACAGAGAGGGAAGATGTTCTTGCTGTGCATTAGTAGACACGAGGTTACTTGTTGTAAGTGGAGGAGCTGCACTCATACAATTCTGCCTATATTTTGTCAGGAAGTACCTTTGCCTATAGCAGAGATTCCCAAGGGTACTTGGCCCCAGGGTTTACTGCAGATGCCAGGCGATACGTGAAAATAAAGTGGAATAGCAATGTATTTGAAGATATGTATGTATTCAATAGAATATATATTTATAAGAACGAAATATCCATGCCATTGAGTGAGCTGGTTTTGCGATTGAATGCTATTAAGAAGGCTTAAAAACGTGTAAGTAGGCATTTAGAAAGGCCTATACAAAAAGCATAATAATAAATTGTTAAAATAGTTACCTAAAGGACATTAATAAGTGATGAAAAAGCAGGACTGCCACCTTTCAAGCCTGGAACGGGAGACCACTCCCATCAAATAGCCAATAATGGTGCATGAGGTACTGTATCGGTGTAAGGAGCCTCCAACAATGACAAAGAAAGAGTTGAATTTCAGGATGCATTTCTCACCAAATGTCAGAAAAGGTGTCTTAATATCATAAAAACAGCTTCCATATTAGGATTAATGCTCAAAAATATCCTGGACTATGAGCATATACAATATGAAACAGTTTCCCTACAATCTACTGAACTCTACAAGGACAAAATATCTGTTAAACATTCGAAATAAAATATTTTAAACAACCATTTGCTAAATGATCAAAGTAAATGTTTTCATTTCAAAGGTTGGCTCCTATTTGCAATATAATGAGATGACCCTGAGTTTAAATGATCATTTTAATATATTTTAATTCACTATTTTGCAAAAATGAAAGGGAAAGTAAGGTCGAATTACATCATAACATTAAAAGAGCCTTCATATTTGGACTGTCTAAAAAAAGACTAACTATGACCATGTAAAAATCTAATGTAATTTTCCCTCTCCATGGTAAAGTAGCTCAAACAATTGATAAACAGTTGAAGTATACTAATGGAAAAATGGTTGTACTAGATACAGATACTAGATTGACGTCAAGTTTATAACCACTGCCTTGCAGTAAATAATTATCCCCTGCTGTCATATTCACTTTTAAGAAAGATATTATCGATTACAAGCGTCCCTTAAATCACTGCAAGCACTACAAGCCTTGTCTTTCCCGGAGACATTTTTACATTATAGAGTTACTTTTATTACTTTTGAATCACTTTGATGAACACAGTGAAATTGCTTTTCCTGCAAAAAAGGTGCATTAGGCGTCCATCAATTTTGCGAGTGGGTGACACACTCGTCTGAGATGTTTGTTTTTTTCCGCTTCCTCTCAATTAACTCGACTTAATGTGTTCGCTTTCACAAAAAGATGATTAAACAGAGAGGTGCAGGGCTTTTGTATTTTTTCTGGCATATTTACAGCTCAGGAGGGATTTGCGCAGTATATTCAG